>NC_050100.1:146127438-146752438 GCF_902167145.1 Zea mays
ATGATATCTTGGCTCGAGTGGATAATGATATCCTGATTTAAAGCTTAATATAATTAAAAGAGTACTCGTAACAAAAGGTGCATCTTTTTTCGGACAAAGAACCTCTGGGTTAAGCGTGTTTGGCCCAGATCAATCTTGAGATAGATAACCGACCGAAAAGTCTTCTCGGATACGTATGAGTGAGAACAAACTACGCACAAAATACTCGTGTTGGTCTATAGGGATGATATATGGTCCTAGAGGGCTGCCAGGAGTAAGTATCGCTGGTCCGAGAGTGGATAAGGTGTTACAAATGGTATTAACGCTGACCCTCACGGTTTCACGGGCGTGTGTGGACTAGGGGTTCGGGCATATGGCGCATGGGGCAAGTTGGCCCGGAGTGGTCACATGTCATGGCATATGACGACACTGGACACAGACGTGGGCAATGGGGAGGTTTTTGGCTTGGATGGACCGATGAGGACGTCGATCTTCTAATGGGGTGGATTGTGAATTTATGATATCCTGACCTCAGTGGATGGTGATATCCTAGACCAAGGCTTAATATAATTAATACAGTGCTCATAACAAGGTTTTTTTGAAGCATGTCTCGAAAGAACCTCTGGATTAAACATGTTTGGCCTAGCGCAATCTTGGGATAGGTGTAGACCGAGAAGTCTTCTTGGGTACGTATGAGTGAGGACAAAGTACGCATAAAAAAACTTTTATTGGTTTGTGAGGATAGCCTATAGTTCTAGAAAACTATTAGAAGTAAATACCGCCGATTCGAGAGTGAACAGGGTGAATGGGCATGAAGGTCGCCCCAAGTGAGAACCAGCTTCTACGTCATGCTCGCCTCCAGCAAGAACTAGATCATGCGTCACGCTCGTGTAAGTTCCTAGGGAATGAGCCATAGGACGTGCAGGAGATGCTTGCTTTTGTCTCGCCGTCGGCGTCTTCAATGGCGGAAACAATCACTAACTGCGTGATTGGCTGGCTAGCCAACAGTAACTAGGACCACCACGCACGTTGACCGTGCCTAGGCGAGTGATTGGTTACCTGTACTGCACCAGCGCGGCCTGCACGTCAATGTGCAACCAAGGCACCTTTTCCACCATTTGCCTGCATGCACGGAGACGGGACGAGGCGAGGATCTCTACCAAGCCAGGCGGGCGTGAGCCGGGCGCATCCGCCGCACGGAACCAATCACCCCTAAGATACTGGCACTCCCGCGGAAGAGATATCATAGGGAGATGGCGAAAAGAAGGAGAAGAGATATAGTGTATGTAGGAGATATTTAGGAAACCATTGGAGAAGAGTCTTTTTTAAATCTAAAATGTTGTTAGAGAGCTCACAATCAAAAAAAAGTATTGGGAGCTAATAAACTTGAAGTTGTTGGAGATACTTTTAAGAGCCGATGGAAGAGAAGACGTAATATTAGTAGAAGTATACCTGTCATCTTTGAAGGGGTACTAAAATCCTTGCATACTAGCTAATCTGTCTTTGTCTAAACTACCCTCACTCTCTCTGTACATCTCGAATCCCCATTCTAATTTTCCGCGAGTGCTAACAAATTAGAAGGTGTTTGATTTCTAGCTACTAATTTTTAGTCTCTCCATTTTATTTCATTTTAGTCTTTAAATTACCAAATACGGAAACTACAATTTGGTAATTTAGGGACTGAATAAAATAAAATGAAGGGACTAAAAATTAGTCCCTAGAAACCAAACACCTCCTTAGTATCGGAGCTCATGCTAGACCAGAGACAGATCTAGAAATTTAATTTAGGATATATCATCCAAAAAATATATAATTTGATTGATATAGTTTAGTATTTCTGTAGCAATTGTAAAATTTGCAACCTTGATGCGATCCGGTTTTTTAGCAAATACATCGTATACATAAAAATACTATTTTCTCTGTTCTTTTTTATTTGTCACGGTTTAGTCCAAAAATGAACTTGTGAGCGACAAATATTCGAGAACGGAGTTAGTATTATGTATATAGTTGCTGTCGGTCTCACATGTATATCGGGTCATATCTTATTAATCACTACTTCACCAAAATCCGCAAGCAGTGGATCCCGATTGATTAGGACTTGTGCAAACTGCGAATGATGAGGTTCTCAGTTCTGGTGCTAAGGCTATTTCCAACAGCTTACCCATCTTCATACCTAAACTCAAACTTCACTCTATAAACAATGTAGCCTATAGTGCAAAACAATTTTTGGGGTGACCATATGGATGAACTGCTCGACATTGTCTATAGACCAGCAAGCTTCATAGTACCACGATGTCGTTGCTATCACATGCAAACTTTTATATATTGAGAGAGCACCGGATAAGGCACCTAGAGATCATGTAAATTTTGCTTAGAGGCCTTGCACTCACAGAACATAGCATCAGAGTACCAAGAAAGGTCTTGTCGGCGTTTCGACCCCGGGGGGTCCCTGGACCGACGAGTAAATTATCGCCGCGTGTCCCAGCCCAGATGGGTCGGCGCGAGACGGAGCACGAAGGAGGGAAGGAAACAGGCAAAGGGGAAACCCGCGGCCTTCGTGTTGCCCTGCGCTCAGGTCGGGTGCGCTTGCAGTTGAGGTTTTGGCACCCTGTTCATGTGATGTCGTGGCCGTCGGAGGAGTGCTGGAGCCTTGCGGAAGGACAGCTGTCGGGGCTGTCGAGTCCTTGCTGACGTCTCCTTGCTTCTGTAAGGGGCTGAGAGCCGCCGTCGTCATGGAGCACTTGGGGCGCCACCATTATTTGTTTACCGGGACGAGCCAGATGGGACGCCGGTCTTGTTCCCCGTAGCCTGAGCTAGCTAGGGGTAGGGTAATGATGGCCCCTCCTGCGACGTGGTCGGTCCGAGCCCTAGGTCGGGCGAGGTGGAGGCTCCTCCGAGGCCGAGGTCGAGTCCGTCTTCCGAGGCCGAGGCTGAGTCCGAGCCCTAGGCTCGGGCGAGGCGGAGTTCATCGTCTTTCGGAGCCAAGGCTGAGTCCGAGCCCTGGGGTCGGGCGAGGTGGAGTTCGTCGTCTTCCAGAGCCAAGGCTGAGTCCGAGCCCTGGGGTCGGGCGAGGCGGAGTTCATCGTCTTCCGGGGCCAACGCTGAGTCCGAGCCCTGGGGTCGGGCGAGGCAAAGTCCATCTTCCGAGGCCGAGATGGGGGCCGAGCCCTGGGGTCGGGCGAGGCGGAGCTTCCTATGGCGCCCGAGGCCGGACTTGGCTGCTGTCAGCCTCACTTTGTCGAGTGGCACAGCAGTCGGAGTGACGCAGGCGGCGTTGTTTTCTTGTCAGGTCGGTCAGTGGAGCGGCGAAGTGACCGCGGTCACTTCGGCTCTGTCGACTGAAGAGTGCGCGTCAGAATAAGGTGTCAGGCAATCCTTGCATTAAATGCTCCTACGATATGGTCGGTTGGCGTGGCGATCTGGCCAAGGTTGCTTCTCTGCGAAGACTGGGCCTGTGTGTCCGTTGCTTGAGGGGGCCCTCGGGCGAGACGTGAATCCTCCGGGGTCGGCTGCCTTTGCCCGAGGCTGGGCTCGGGTGAGGCGAGATCGTGTCCCTTGAGTGGACTAAGCATTGACCTTAATCGCACCCATCAGGCCTTTACAGCTTTGTGCTGATGGGGGTTACCAGCTGAGATTAGGAGTCTTGGGGGTACCCCTAATTATGGTCCCTGACAGGTCTATAATTTTGCATTTGAGGACTGTACTCATAAAACATGTCATATGGTTGTTAGTGCTGATATCATATGTTATATACAGTATTGGCTAGTTTAGAAACTAGTCATTGAATAGGCAATGACATATCAGATGTAGTGGAAAAGTAGGCACCGGACATGTCGATGCCCCAAAAATGTTGAGTAGGGTTAACGATTAGTTTCAACCCTTTGGAATAGTTATACCATTTGAAGTCAACTTATTGATGTGTTTTGCTCCCTTTCAATAGCTCAAACATCCACTTAAGGGCTTGTTTGGTTGTGTCTAGATCGAAGGGGATTAAATCCCTCCCTAGTCAAAACTGAATAGAAGGGGATTTAATCCCCCTCAATCCTCTTCGATCCAGATGCAATCAGATAAGGCCTAAGGGTGTGGAAGACCCTTTGCAAAGTGAGGAGATAAAAAAGTGATAATCATGTGATTATCGACCTTATTAGTGCATAGAGAGTGACTTGTGTGAAACCACCACTCTCATTAGACTTAACACAGTCAAGTAAGAGTTTAGTGCTTGTTACTCTTGGTGTTTGGAATCACCTAGACGACTAGGTGGCAGCCAGGAGTAAGGTGATCACTCAGAGAGCTTGTGAGTGACTCTACTTGGTAATGGTACACGGTTGTGAGTGGTTCATTATGTCAGAGCGGCAAAGAACCCATCTCGTAGAGAGTACATGATACTTGCATGGACCCAAGGGGAGTGACACCCTTGTGAGGGTGTTCCAATCGAGATAAGTGGGAAGTGCCAACTCTCTGAAACCTCTATAGAACATCAAGAAGTCATCTACCCATTTCTTTATTATATGCATTTACATTTGAGCAATTTAGTTCAAACATTTACTTCCCTAGAAATAGTTATGCTAATATAGGGTTAGAAATTAGGGTGTAAAACTCTTTATCACATATTAGGTACTCAATGAAGTCAAGCTTGCAATTAGGACTTATTTTTGTGAGAAATTTTTAGAGAAGCCAAATTCACCATATTTTAGGCATCATTAACCTTTCACTGCCACTCCAAGCATATTGGTCTGCGAGATGTCATGATGCACTAACCAACCATTAATTTCATAGTTGACTCCATTTGTGAAGACAAAGAACTAAGGAATGTCCTCAACTCTAGACACCAATCTTTGACTATAGCTCTAGCTGTGGGGTAATGATCCTCTTCCTACACAAGAAGCTTTCCAAAAGAAGAAATAGTTTTTTCCACCAGAGGTTGCCTCCAAACATTTGAATTCAGACCTAGCATCAGGGGTGAAACTATTAATACCAGTTAGCTTTTGGGGTGTGGCTCATATATGGGCCTTTGGGTCTGAGAACGGGGTGTGAGTGAAGTGGGTGTGCATGCATGTTGTTTTGTTGTGTCTCAATCGATCCCATCAATCGGTCCCCAGCCCTTCCTTTTATACTATAAGGACGGGGCTAATTACCTGTATTGACATCCTTCGGCTGATACTAGTTAATTACTCTAGAAAAGATTGTGAAACTATTAATACCAGTTAGCTTTTGAGGATCTTCAACAAAGGCATCCCCTCAGCACAGACTGAGCCAACTTTTTTTGGCCCTCCCATGACCAGAGAGTCCCGACATCCCACTCATGGTAGACGGTGATAATAACCATTCACTTTATTTTTTGGAAACCAAGTTTCATTTGCAAAATTCGCACCTTTTCTCAAATCACAAATTGTAAGGAGCCTATTTCGCGTCGATGTTCTAAGACTAGGTGGTTATATCATCATGTCTCTTAGCAGCAAAATAACATAATGTGTATTAAAAATAGGTTAAGGGATTGTGTTTGAGCTATAGGTAATTTATGCATCACATGGATTCAGTGAGCTTGTCATTGCTTTAACCAAGGAAAGGGTGAGAGCTCGTGGAACTTTCTTTTGGCTTTACCGCCTGATGTAGACTCGCAGAACTAGCCTTTGTGGGACAGCACGAATGTTCCAATAAGTACACAACGCAAAAAAGCAAACACATAAACCAATGGTCAAGAATGGTGGCACATGGGTGAATAGAGTTTCGAGTAGAGTTTGTGTTGACGAAGTGGAGATTCTTACCCAAAGGGTATATTAGATGTGTATCAACATTAAAAGTGTAGTCCGCAGAGCAGAGTAACTGGGTATGCTAGGGTTTGCCTCAGCTTAGGGTGTTAAGTGTGCGAAGAGTAAGAGGATATCCCTTAGGGTGTATTTATAGCTGGGTGCACATGAATTAGTAGGGTAGAGCTCGTGATTATGATAATAGTGGCGAAGAAATCACCTAAATCGGAGTTCAAATAGGAAATTATAGATGGCACATGGGACAAGTATGGTCTGTTTGGTTTCCTGCCTAAGTCACCACAACTTACCTAAGCTTAGTCGTTCGGATTGAAGAACTAACCTTAGGCAGAAAAGATAGGTAAGTTGTGACGCCTTAGGCAGGAAACCAAACAACCCTATATTTTTAGGGGCTTTCTACAATATGAACCATGCTTAGTGGATGACATGGTTGGATAGAAAATAATTTGATACGAATTTAGAAATAAGTATTGTCAAAATTCAAATTTGGATGGAGGAGTTTTGGATTTCATATCCACAGGAATTAGAAAGAGAAAAGAGAAAATGAATATTCCAAAATTTGAATGTGCAGGAATATTTGGAAAATATATTTTTAAGTGGAGTAATAGAAAATATTTCTAGGTTGTTCATGAGCAGAGGTTCATGTTGGTCTCAATTGTTCCTACCTACGGTGTCAAATGAGACAAACATCTAGGCGGGACCCGGACATGTGGGGCATTGTAATATCATGGCCTGGGCGGCTTGTGGTATCTTGGACCTAGGTTTTAATAGGAATGATAGTATACTCATACAAGTAAGGTTGAAAGGGAAATGTGTCGTGCTCACGGTCATGAGCAGCTCGGACACTCACATGATTAATTTATGGAATTAAATTCAATTTGTCATTTGCATTTTATTGAGATTTATTATTATTTTGACTTACTATTACTATGGTTTGGTATTTACTTACATTTAGTAACTGCTAATAAAATTTTGACCAACTTATAAAAGCAATGCCCAGCTTTAACCTTTATTTATTGATCAGCCTTACACTTCACATGAACTCCCACCTTTTGTGAGTTCATGCACATTATTCCCCACGACTAGTTGAGCTATGATCTTTTGTGAGCTCACTCTTGCAATATTTAACCCCCCACAGGTGAAGAGCATGTGGTCGAAGAGGAGCTGCACAACGAGGAGTTCGACTTGATCTAGGTGGCGTCTCTGAGTCAGCTTTGTGGCGCTAGGGAAATAATAATTAGTTCGCTTTATTTTTATCATTTATTTTGTAAGACTTCCGCTATGTAATAAGTACATTTATGATATTTATGACATTTATGTCTATGCAATCTGTATTATATGTGTTGTTCTTCCTTGACGCACATATGAGACGCGTCCGGCTTTATCCCTTAAATCCGGGTGTGACAAAAGTGGTATCAGAGGAAAAGTTAACTGTAGGATGAAACCTAGACAAAACCCTTACCTACTTACCTTACTCTGATTCTTTCTTTTCTTGATCATGCCTCACCTTCTACTGTTCTACTCTAATTACTCTTACCTTTTCTATTCTAAGACAAGCTGGATTTCACACCTTGGAATCCTATATATATGACCCTCTAAAGAGATAGGAGACCCAAGACAAAATTAAAATTATTTTCCTATTTAAAAATGTTGGATGATTGTTTTGATGATAAATGTCTGATTTGCTTCTTTGGTTGATTGAAACATTATAGTTGGGCATCTTACCATGTACCACCATAAGGTAATGTATTAACTTTAGTAGGTGACACACTAATCTACTTAGCTAATAAATCCCCCATAGTAACGTGCCTCGTAATTACTCGTTTATTCTACAATTATATCTTACCATGTATTTCTAACCCAGATGGTCAATACCAGGAACGGAGGAGGAATTGATCTACCCCCCAATCCACACAATCGGAGGGTACTTAGACAGCAACAACAGCAAGCCGAGATGAATCCTCCGAATCCTCCAAATCCTCCACTAGTCGGAGCTGATCCAGCAGTTGCAGCCCAGATGCGGATAATGCAATAGATGACTGATACTATGGCGGATATGCACGCACAGATGCGGCTGGAACGCCAAGAGAGAGAGGAGATACGTCAGGAGAGGAGGGGCAACAGCAGCAAGTCCGATTGCCACCACTTCCACCCCGGGACAAGCACCGGGAGTTCATGAGCCACAAGCCACCGACGTTCGCCAGCTCTCCAGATCCCCTACACTCTGATGATTGGTTGAAGTCAGTGGAGAAAATGCTAAACATTGCTCGAGGCTCTGACCGAGAGAAGGTTCTCTACGCTTCTGGTCGTCTGACTGGTCCTGCTGCTGATTGGTGGGATTCTTATGTTGCTTCCCATGATGCTACTGACACTATTACTTGGTCGGAATTTACCATGCAATTCAGAAATTATCACATTCCGGCTGGACTGATGAAGATTTAAAAGAAGGAATTCCTGTAATTGAAGCAAGGCAACATGTCAGTTAGCGAGTACCGCGACAAATTCATTCAGCTATCAAGATATGCTCCTGATGAGGTGGCTGCTGATGAAAGAAAGCAAGAGCACTTCATAGAAGGACTTAATGGGCCACTACAGTATGCACTGGTTGCTCATACATTCCCATCATTTCAGAGACTCCTTGATAAAGCTCTAGCTATTGAACACAAGCGTGTTCAACTGGGAGACTTGAAGAGGAAGGACATTGCCCAGGGGCAAGGTAGCAACAGTATTTGTCCTCACTACGTGTCGCCCCAGGGTACACCAGCTCATCCAGAAGGAGGACCACGTCTAGCTCAGTATGCTCCACAGGGGATTCCACAGACACCCCACACTCGTCAGGCTGCCCCCACTGGCACCCCGGCGTGGCCTACAGAACAGAAGACATGCCTGACATGCTTCCAGTGCAGTCAGATTGGGCATTATGCTAATGCTTGTCCGGTGGGGAATTCTAGTGCACCAGCTCAAAATAAGCAACAAACTCCTGGCAAGGGATTCAACATTGCCAGGGTTAATCAAGTCAAGGCTGAGGCCACTGCTGACGGTGCAGACATCGTTATCGGTATGTTTTACATTAATGCAATTCCAGCAGCATTATTATTTGATTCTAGAGCTACGCATTCGTTTATGTCTGCTCGATTTGCAACCTCCAATGAATTACCATTACAAAATATGAAAACACCTATGGTAGTAATTACACCTAAAGGATCTGTTGAAGCAAACTATAAGACACAAAGATTAACACTGACAATTATGGGAAGGGAATTTTGGTCTACACTCATAGTAATAGAAGAAAACAGTATAGATCTGATACTCGGTATGTCCTAGTTAAAGAAGGCTAAGGCAGTTATACACTGTGCTAAGGGAACCATAGAACTCACCAGTTCCAAAGGGGAAAGATTTGAAGTTGAGATTACCATAACCGCCTCTACCATACCTGCCATATTTCTAGTAGATGGAAAATTTGTGGGTAGAAACATACGAGTTGTTAGAGACTTTCGAGATGTCTTTCCTGAAGAGTTACCCGGAATGCCACCAGATAGGGAAGTCGAATTCGTTACTGATCTCTTACCTGGTACTGCTCCCATTTCAAAAAGGCCATATAGGATGTCAATGGAAGAGTTAAAAGAACTTAAGAAACAATTAACTGAGTTGCAAGAAGTAGGGTACATTCGTCCGAGTTCCTCACCTTGGGGAGCACCGGTACTGTTTGTACAGAAGAAGGATGGTTCGCAACGGATGTGTGTGGACTATAGATCACTTAATGATGTCACCATTAAGAACAAGTACCTGTTACCTCGTATCGATGACTTGTTTGATTAGATGAGAGGTGCTAGGGTGTTCTCTAAAATTGACCTTAGGTTGGACTACCATCAAATGAAGATTAGGCCATCTGATATTTCCAAGACGGCTTTCTCTACCCGATATGGTCTATATGAATTCACAGTCATGTCGTTTGGCTTAACCAATGCACCAGCCTACTTCATGAATTTGATGAACAAGGTGTTCATGGAGTATCTCGATAAATTCGTCATGGTATTCATCGACGACACTCTTATTTATTCCGAGAATGATAGTGATCATGAGGAACATCTGCGGATGGTGCTACAGAAGTTACGAGATAATCGGCTTTATGCCAAATTTACCAAGTGTGAGTTCTGGCTTGATGAAGTACATTCCTCGGGCATTTTATCTCCAAAGGAGCAATTTCTGTGGATCTGGCTAAAGTAACAACGATAGTTGGTTGGAAGATACCAAGTACAGTCTCGGAGGTCCGGAGTTTCCTGGGACTCGCAGGTTATTACCGGCGATTCATTGAAGGGTTCTCCAAGATTGCTAAGCCTATGGCCTCCCTGTTAGAGAAGGTCAAGGAGTTTAAATGGACCTGGGAATGCCAAGTGAGTTTCAATCAACTGAGGTTTAAATTGATGGCTGCTCTAGTGTTGGTTATGCTAGATCTACAGAAGAATTTTGATATATATTGTGATGCAAGTCGCTAGGGCTTGGGATGTGTGCTTATGCAAGAAGGACACGTCATTGCCTACGCGTTTCGCCAGTTGTGGAAACATGAGTTAAACCACCCCACTCATTACTTAGAACTGGCAGCCGTTGTGCATGCTCTTAAGATTTGGAGACACTATATTATGGGAACCAAGTGCCGAGTATACACCGATCACAAGAGCTTAAAATACATCTTCACTCAGAAGGATATCAACCTTAGGCAACGCCGTTGGTTGGAGCTCATCAAGGATTATGACTTGGAAATTCATTATCATCCGGGCAAGGCGAATCTGGTTGTGGATGCCTTGAGTCATAAGGAGCATGTCCACGCAGCTATTGTAACCTAGTTACCCGATGAGTTAGCAGAAGATTTTGAGAAGCTCAATCTGGGGATAGTTGCTCATACTGAAGGGATTACCATAGAGGTAGAGCCTACCTTAGAGCAAGAAATACGCAAGGGTCAGATCGGTGATGTTAAAATTTAGGGGATCAAAGATCTGATAACTGAAGGTAGAGGCCCAAACATCACAGAGGATGAGCAGGGCACGATATGGTTCAAGAACCGGATTTGTGTCCCTGATATCGATAGTATTTGTGAAACCATATTGAAAGACACACATGATTCAGCTTATTCCATCCATCCGGGTAGTACCAAGATGTACCAGGACTTGAAGCAGAAGTATTGGTGGTATGGATTGAAAAGGGATGTTGCTGCACATGTGGCAGAATGTGACATTTGCTAGAGGGTAAAAGCCGAGCATCAGAGACCTGCTGGTTTACTTCATCCGCTTAAGATACCTGAGTGGAAATAGGAAGGAATTGGCATGGATTTCATTGTTGGACTACCCCACACTCCTACAGGGTATGACTCCATTTGGGTAATTGTGGATAGACTGACAAGAGTTGCTGAAAGGGAATTAGGCTTACACCTATTTCCTAATTGATTTTGGTGGTTGAATTGCCCAACACAAATAATTGGACTAACTAGTTTGCTCTAGTATATAAGTTATACAGGTGCCAAAGATTCACACTTAGCCAATAAAAAGACTAAGAATTGGGTTCAACAAAGAAAGCAAGGGATAACCGAAGTGTATCCTGGTCTGGCGCACCGGACTGTCCGGTGTGCCACCTGACAGTGTCCGGTGCACCAGGGGACTTCACGCTGAACTCTTCACCTTCGGGAAAATCCAGAGGCGCTTCGCTATAATTCACCGGACTGTCCGGTGTACACCGGACAGTGTCCGGTGCTCCAAGGAAGGGCGTCTCAGGAACTCGCCAGCTTCGGGAATTCGCTCCGCTATAATTCACCGGACATGTCCGGTGTGCACCGGACTGTCCGGTGAGCCAGCGGAGCAACGGCTACTTCGCGCCAACGGTCACCTGCAACAGCATTTATTGCGCGCCAGAGCGCGCAGAAGTCAGGCACGCGCGAAGTGGCGCACCGGACACTCTACAGTGCATGTCCGGTGTGCCACCGGACATCAAGGCGGGCCCAGAAGTCAGAGCTCCAACGGTCGAAACCCAACGGCCTGGTGATGTGGCTGGCGCACCGGACACTGTCCGGTGTGCACCGGACTGTCCGGTGCACCATGCGACAAACAGCCCCACCAAATGGCTAGTTTGGTGGTTGGGGTTATAAATACCCCCAACCACCCCACATTCAAGTTATCCAAGTTTTCCTACTTCAACCACTTACAAGAGCTCTAGCATTCAATTCTAGACACACCCAAGTGATCAAATCCTCTCCAAATTCCACACAACGCCTTAGTGATTAGTGAGAGAGATTTGCTTGTGTTCTTTCGAGCTCTTGCGCTTGGATTGCTTTCTTCTTTGATTCTTTCTTGCGATCAACTCAATTGTAACCAAGGCAAGAGGCACCAATTGTGTGGTGGCCCTTGCGGGGAAGTTTTGTTCCCGGTTGATTTGAGAAGAGAAAGCTCACTCGGTCCGAGGGATCGTTTGAGAGAGGGAAAGGGTTGAAAGAGACCCGGTCTTTGTGACCACCTCAACGGGGAGTAGGATTGCGAGAACTGAACCTCGGTAAAACAAATCCGTGTGTCACACTTCTTATTCACTTGCGATTTGTTTTGCACCCTCTCTCGCGGACTCGATTACATTTCTAACGCTAACCCGGCTTGTAGTTGTGATTAACTTTGTAAATTTCAGTTTTGCCCTATTCACCCCCCCTCTAGGCGACTTTCAATTGGTATCAGAGCCCGGTGCTTCATTAGAGCCTAACCGCTCGAAGTGATGTCGGGAGAACACGCCAAGAAGGAGATGGAGACCGGCGACAAACCCGCTACAAGCCACGGGAAAGCTTCATCGGAAGAGTACCGCAAAAAGGGAAAGGGGAAGGAGAAGAAAGCCTCCTCCCACAAGTCGCATCGGAGTGGGGACAAGAAAAAGAAGATGAGGAAGGTGGTCTACTACGAGACCGACACCTCATCGCCATCTACCTCTGGCTCCGACGCGCCCTCCGTAACTTTTAAGCGCCATGAGCGCAAGAAGTTTAGTAAGATCCCCCTACGCTACCCTCGCATTTCTAAACATACACCTTTACTTTCCGTCCCATTAGGCACACCACCAACTTTTGATGGTGAAGATTATGCTAGGTGGAGTGATTTAATGCGATTTCATTTAACCTCACTCCACAAAAGTATATGGGATGTTGTTGAGTTTGGTGTACAGGTACCATCCGTAGGGGATGAAGACTATGATGTGGATGAAGTGGCCCAAATCGAGCACTTCAACTCCCAAGCCACAACAATACTCCTCGCCTCTCTAAGTAGGGAGGAGTACAACAAGGTGCAAGGATTAAAAAGCGCCAAGAAAGTTTGGGACGTGCTCAAAACCGCGCACGAAGGTGATGAACTCACCAAGATCACCAAGCGGGAAACGATCGAGGGGGAGCTCGGTCGCTTCCGTCTTCGCCAAGGGGAGGAGCCACAAGACATGTACAACCAGCTCAAAACCTTGGTGAATCAAGTGTGCAACCTCGGGAGCAAGAAATGGGATGACCACGAGGTGGTTAAGGTTATTTTAAGATCACTTATTTTCCTTAACCCTACTCAAGTACAATTAATTCGTGGCAATCCAAGATATACACTAATGACTCCCGAGGAAGTAATCGGGAATTTTGTGAGCTTTGAATTTATGATCAAGGGCTCACGAAAGATCAACGAGCTTGATGGTCCTTCTACGTCCGAAGCTCAACCGGTCGCATTCAAAGCGACGGAAGAAAAGAAGGAGGAGTCTACACCGAGTAGAACACCCATCGACGCCTCCAAGCTCGACAATGAGGAAATGGCGCTCGTCATCAAGAGCTTCCGCCAAATCCTCAAGCAAAGGAGGGGGAAAGATTACAAGCTCCGCTCCAAGAAGGTTTGCTACAAATGTGGTAAGCCCGGTCATTTTATTGCAAAATGTCCTATATCCAGTGACAGTGACAGGGGCGACGACAAGAAGGGGAGAAGAAAGGAGAAGAAGAGGTACTACAAGAAGAAGGGCGGCGATGCCCATGTTTGTCGCGAGTGGGACTCCGATGAAAGCTCTAGCGACTCCTCCGACGACGAGGACGCCGCCAACATCGCCGTCACCAAGGGACTTCTCTTCCCCAACGTCGGCCACAAGTGCCTCATGGCAAAGGACGGCAAAAAGAAGAAGGTTAAATCTAAATCCTCCACTAGATATGAGTCCTCTAGTGATGATAATGCTAGTGATGAGAAAGACAATTTGCGTGCTCTTTTTGCCAACTTAAACATGCAACAAAAGGAGAAATTAAATGAATTAATTAGTGCCATCCATGAAAAGGATGATCTCTTGGACTTCCAAGAGGACTTCCTAATCAAGGAAAACAAAAAGCATGTTAAGGTTAAAAATGCTTACGCTCTAGAAGTAGAAAAATGTGAAAAACTATCTAGTGAGCTAAGCACATGCCATGAGACTATAGATAACCTTAGAAATGAGAATGTTAATTTATTAACTAAGGTTGATTCTATTGCTTGTAATGTTTCAATTCCCAATCTTAGAAATGATAATGATGATTTGCTTGCTAAGATTGAAGAATTAAACATGTCTCTTGCTGGCCTTAGGATTGAAAATGAAAAATTGCTTGCTAAGGCTAAAGAACTAGATATTTGCAATGTTACAATTTCCGACCTTAGAACTAAAAATGATATATTGCATGCTAAGGTTGTAGAATTGAAATCTTGCAAATCCTCTACATCTACCGTTGAGCACACTACTATTTGCACTAGATGTAGAGATGTTGATATTAATGCTATTCATGATCACATGGCTTTAATTAAACATCAAAATGATCATATAGCAAAATTAGATGCTAAAATTGCCGAGTATGAACTTGAAAATGAAAAATTTAAATTTGCTCGTAGTATGCTTTATAGTGGGAGGCGCCCTGGCTTCAAGGATGGCATTGTCTTCCAAAAGGGGGACAATGTCAAACTTAATGCCCCTGCTAAGAAATTGTCTAATTTTGTTAAGGGCAAGACTCCCATGCCTCAGGATAACGAGGGTTACATTTTGTACCCTGCCGGCTATCTTGAGAGCAAAATTAGGAGAATTCACTCTAGGAAGTCTCACTCTGGCTCTAATCATGCATTCATGTATAAGAGTGAGACATCTAGTTCTAGGCAACCAACCCGTGCTAAGTTGCCTAAGAAGAAAACTCCTAGTGCATCAAATGATCATGACATTTCTTTTAAAACTTTTGATGCATCTTATGTTTTAACTAACAAATCAGGCAAGGTAGTTGCCAAGTATGTTGGGGGCAAGCACAAGGGATCAAAACCTTGTGTTTGGGTACCCAAAGTTCTTGTATCTAATGCCAAAGGACCCAAAACCATTTGGGTACCTAAAGTCAAGAACTAAACATGTTTTGTAGGTTTATGCATCCGGGGGCTCAAGTTGGATCATCGACAGCGGGTGCACAAACCACATGACAGGGGAGAAGAAAATGTTCTCCTCCTATGAGAAAAACCAAGATCCCCAACGAGCTATCACATTCAGGGATGGAAATCAAGGTTTGGTCAAAGGATTGGATAAAATTGCTATATCTCCTGACCATTCTATTTCCAATGTTTTTCTTGTAGATTCATTAGATTACAATTTGCTTTCCGTTTCTCAATTATGCAAAATGGGCTACAACTGTCTTTTTACTGATATAGGTGTCACTGTCTTTAGAAGAAGTGATGATTCAATAGCATTTAAAGGTGTGTTAGAGGGTCAGCTATACTTAGTAGATTTTGATAGAGCTGAACTCGACACATGCTTAATTGCTAAGACTAACATGGGTTGGCTATGGCACCGCCGACTAGCCCATGTTGGAATGAAGAATCTTCATAAGCTTCTAAAGGGAGAGCACATTTTAGGATTAACAAATGTTCATTTTGAGAAAGACAGGGTTTGTAGCGCATGCCAAGCAGGAAAGCAAGTTGGTGCTCACCATCCACACAAGAATATCATGACGACCGACAGGCCACTGGAGCTCCTACACATGGATCTATTCGGCCCGATAGCCTATATAAGCATTGACGGGAGTAAGTACTGTCTAGTTATTGTGGATGATTATTCTCGCTTCACTTGGGTATTCTTTTTGCAGGAAAAATCTCATACCCAAGAGACTTTAAAAGGATTCTTGAGACGGGGTCAAAATGAGTTCGGCTTGAGGAGCAAAAAGATTAGAAGCGACAACGGGACGGAGTTCAAGAACTCTCAAATTGAAGGCTTCCTTGAGGAGGAGGGAATCAAGCATGAGTTCTCTTCTCCCTACACGCCACAACAAAATGGTGTAGTGGAGAGGAAGAATAGAACTCTATTAGACATGGCTAGAACCATGCTTGATGAGCAAGACATCGGATCGGTTTTGGGCCGAGGCGGTCAACACCGCCTGCTACGCCATCAACCGGTTATATCTACACCGAATCCTCAAGAAGACATCATACGAACTCCTAACCGGTAAAAAGCCAAACATTTCATATTTTAGAGTCTTTGGTAGCAAATGCTTTATTCTTGTTAAAAGAGGTAGAAAATCTAAATTTGCTCCTAAGACTGTAGAAGGTTTTTTACTAGGATATGATTCAAACACAAGGGCATATAGAGTCTTTAACAAGTCCTCCGGACAAGATGAAGTTTCTTGTGACGTTGTGTTTGATGAGACTAACGGCTCTCAAGTAGAGCAAGTTGATCTTGATGAGATAGGTGATGAAGAGGCTCCATGCATCGCACTAAGGAACATGTCCATTGGGGATGTGTGTCCTAAGGAATCCGAAGAGCCTCCAAATGCACAAGATCAACCATCCTCCTCCACGCAAGCATCTCCATCAACTCAAAATGAGGATGAGGCTCAAGTTGATGAAAGAGAAGATCAAGCATATGAGCCACTTCAAGATGACGACAATGATCAAGGGGGAGATGCAAATGAGTAAGACAAGGAGGATGAAGAACCAAGGCTGCCACACCCAAGAGTCCACCAAGCAATCCAACAAGATCACCCCGTCGACACGATCCTCGGCGACATCCAAAAGGGGGTAACCACTAGATCTCGTGTTGCTCATTTTTGTGAACATTACTCTTTTGTTTCCTCTATTGAGCCACACAGGGTAGAGGAAGCACTACAAGATTCGGATTGGGTGGTGGCAATGCAAGAGGAGCTCAACAACTTCACTAGGAATGAGGTATGGCATTTGGTTCCACGTCCTAATCAAAATGTTGTAGGAACCAAGTGGGTCTTCCGCAACAAGCAAGACGAGCATGGTGTGGTGACAAGGAACAAAGCTCGACTTGTGGCCAAAGGATACTCCCAAGTCGAAGGTTTGGATTTCGGTGAAACCTATGCACCCGTAGCTAGGCTTGAGTCAATTCGTATATTATTGGCCTATGCTACTTACCACGGCTTCAAGCTTTATCAAATGGACGTGAAGAGTGCCTTCCTCAATGGACCAATCAAAGAAGAGGTCTATGTTGAGCAACCTCCTGGCTTTGAAGATAGTGAGTACACTAACCATGTGTATAAACTCTCTAAGGCGCTTTATGGGCTCAAGCAAGCTCCAAGAGCATGGTATGAATGCCTTAGAGATTTTCTTATCACTAATGGCTTCAAAGTCGGAAAGGCCGATCCTACTTTGTTCACTAAAACTCTTGAAAATGACTTGTTTGTATGCCAAATTTATGTTGATGATATTATATTTGGGTCATGACACAAAAATTCGAGATGTCTATGATGGGGGAGTTGAAGTACTTCTTAGGTTTCCAAGTGAAGCAACTCCAAGAGGGCACCTTCCTAAGCCAAACGAAGTATACTCAAGATATTCTAAGCAAGTTTGGGATGAGGAATGCCAAGCCCATCAAGACACCCATGGGAACCAATGGGCATCTCGACCTCGACGAGGGAGGTAAATCCATCGATCAAAAGGTATACCGGTTGATGATTGGATCTTTACTCTATTTATGTGCATCTCGACTGGATATTATGCTTTCCGTATGCATGTGTGCAAGATTCCAAGCCGACCCTAAGGAAGCTCACCTTACGGCCGTAAAACGAATCTTGAGATATTTAGTTTATACCCCTAAGTTTGGGCTTTGGTATCCTAGGGGATCCACATTTGATTTAATTGGTTATTCGGATGCCGATTGGGTAGGGTGTAAAATTAATAGAAAGAGCACATCGGGGACTTGCCAGTTCTTGGGAAGATCCTTGGTGTCTTGGGCTTCAAAGAAGCAAAATTCCGTAGCTCTTTCTACCGCCGAAGCCGAGTACATTGCCGCAGGACACTATTGCGCGCAACTACTTTGGATGAAGCAAACCCTTAGGGACTACGGTTACAAACTAACCAAAGTTCCTCTTCTATGTGATAATGAGAGTGCAATCCGCATGGCGGATAATCCCGTTGAGCATAGCCGCACTAAACACATAGCCATTCGGTATCACTTTTTAAGGGATCACCAACAAAAGGGAGATATCGAGATTTCATATATTAACACTAAAAATCAATTAGCCGATATCTTTACCAAGCCTCTTGATGAACAAACTTTTAACAAACTTAGGCATGAGCTAAATATTCTTGATTCTAGGAACTTCTTTTGTTGATTTGCACATATAGCTCATTCATATACCTTTGATCATGTCTCTTTCATATGCTATGACTAATGTGTTTTCAAGTCTATTTCAAACCAAGTCATAGGTATCTTGAAAGGGAATTGGAGTCTTCGGCGAAGACCAAGGCTTCCACTCCGTAACTCATCCCTCGCCGTCGCTCCAAGCCACTCTCCATCTTTGAGGGAGAGAAAGGACTCCGTCTTTGGTATGATCTTCACTCATTTATTTATGACCAAAGGGGGAGAAAGTAATTGTAAGGGCTCTAATGACTCCGTTTTTGGCGATTCATGCCAAAGGGGGAGAAAGTATTAGCCCAAAGCAAAAGGACCGCACCACCACCTAAATTTTAAAATGATTTTCAATTGGAAATTTCAAATTTGTATCCTATTATGTTCAAAAGGGGGAGAAAGTAGTATTTCAAAATTGATATATCAAAACCCTCTTGAACACTAAGAGGAGGATTTCATTTAGGGGGAGTTTTGTTTTAGTCAAAGGAAAAGCATTTGAAACAGGGGGAGAAAATTTCAAATCTTGAAAATGCTTCGCAAAATCTTATTCATTTACCTTTAACTATTGGCAAAAGAACTTTGAAAAGGATTTACAAAAGAATTTGCAAAAAAAAAACAAAAACAAAACATGTGGTGCAAGCGTGGTCCAAAATGTTAAAAATAAAGAAACAATCCATGCGCATCTTATAAGTATTTATATTGGCTCAATTCTAAGCAACCTTTGCACTTACATTATGCAAACTAGTTCAATTATGCACTTCTATACTTGCTTTGGTTTGTGTTGGCATCAATCACCAAAAAGGGGGAGATTGAAAGGGAATTAGGCTTACACCTATTTCCTAATTGATTTTGGTGGTTGAATTGCCCAACACAAATAATTGGACTAACTAGTTTGCTCTAGTATATAAGTTATACAGGTGCCAAAGATTCACACTTAGCCAATAAAAAGACTAAGAATTGGGTTCAACAAATAGAGCAAGGGATAACCGAAATGTATCCTGGTCTGGCGCACCGGACTGTCCGGTGTGCCACCGGACAGTGTCCGGTGCAACATGGGACTTCACGCTGAACTCTTCACCTTCGGGAAAATCCAGAGGCGCTTCGCTATAATTCACCGGACTGTTCGGTGTACACCGGACAGTGTCCGGTGCTCCAAGGAAGGGCGTCTCAGGAACTTGCCAGCTTCGGGAATTCGCTCCGCTATAATTCACCGGACATGTCTGGTGTGCACCAGACTGTCCGGTGAGCCAGCGGAGCAACGGCTACTTCGCACCAACGGTCACCTGCAACAGCATTTATTGCGCGCCAGAGCGCGCAGAAGTCAGGCATGCGCGAAGTGGCGCACCGGACACTCTACAGTGCATGTCCGGTGTGCCACCGGACATCAAGGCGGGCCCAGAAGTCAGAGCTCCAACGGTCGAAACCCAACGGCCTGGTGACGTGGCTGGCGCACCAGACACTGTCCGGTGTGCACCGGACTGTCCGGTGCACAATGCGATAGACAGCCCCACCAAACGGCTAGTTTGGTGGTTGAGGTTATAAATACCCCCAACCACCCACATTCAAGTTATCCAAGTTTTCCTACTTCAACCACTTACAAGAGCTCTAGCATTCAATTCTAGACACACCCAAGTGATCAAATCCTCTCCAAATTCCACACAACGCCTTAGTGATTATTGAGAGAGATTTGCTTGTGTTCTTTCGAGCTCTTGCGCTTGGATTGCTTTCTTCTTTTATTCTTTCTTGCGATCAACTCAATTGTAACCAAGGCAAGAGGCACCAATTGTGTGGTGGCCCTTGCGGGGAAGTTTTGTTCCCGGTTGATTTGAGAAGAGAAAGCTCACTCGGTCCGAGAGATCGTTTGAGAGAGGGAAAGGGTTGAAAGAGACCCGGTCTTTGTGACCACCTCAACGGGGAGTAGGTTTGCGAGAACCGAACCTTGGTAAAACAAATCCATGTGTCACACTTCTTATTCACTTGCGATTTGTTTTGCACCCTCTCTCGTGGACTCGATTACATTTCTAACGCTAACCCGACTTGTAGTTGTGATTAACTTTGTAAATTTCAGTTTCGCCCTATTCACCCCCCTCTAGGCGACTTTCAGTTGCTCACTTCATTCCTGTGAGGACTAATTACACGGGAGCTAAGCTAGCAGAGTTGTATATGGCTCGGATAGTTTGTCTGCATGGAGTGCCTAAGAAGATCGTGTCAGACCGGGGATCACAGTTTACTTCTCGGTTTTGGCAGAAGTTGCACGACTTCTTGGACACACAGTTGAATTTCAGTTCGGCCTACCATCCTCAAACTGATGGGCAGACCGAGAGAACCAACCAAGTATGTAAAACCCAAAATTCTCAATTTGGGATAGTAGAAGAAATCAGAACAAAGTACCCTTGATAGATAATTGAAACCCTAGAATTCACCCTTTTAAGGTAAATGGTCATAATAAAATAACGATAGTTAAATTAAATCCTAAAAAAAGATAAGACATTGGAAAATGTTCCTATCAAAACAAAGGGAGAACTTTTGAATATACCTTTAATTTGACTACACACTCAAAATAATAATATATTGAAATAATGTGGTGCGTGTACTTCATGTTGAAAACCTAACCTAAATAAAATAATAAAAATAAATAAAATAACTAAATAAATAAATACTATGTGGAAATTGTGCATCATGTGGAGTTTTTCTTGTGCATAAATTTGAAATTTAGAATTTAGAATTTAAACATGGTTTGATTTGGATTTGAAATAAGAAAGGGAAATAGAAATAGAAAAGAAAAAGGATGAAACGAACCTGATTCTGGGCCGAATTCCCCAGTCAGCCCACTTCTTCCACAAACCGCACACGCCAGTCCACCCAATTCTGCGCGCTGACATGTGGACCCCACGCGGTCCGCCACTCTTCCTCCTGCGCGAACTCCTCAGTCACCGGCATGCGGGCCCGTTTTGTCAGGTTCACCTCCCTACACCGGATGACCCGAGTTCTGCTCGCGTATGGATCGTAACAACCCGCCAAATTCATCGTACTTCTCTAGCCGGGATCCCGTGCTTTGGCCCTATAAGTAGCAGTGTCATGCGCCCTCTTTCCTCACCCGTCGGTGCTAGCTCTTGTCACCAAAACGGGCATCCACCGCCACGGGAGAGAGGAGAGGTCGGAGAGGGAGATGAGGGAGCGCAGAGTAGAGAAGATTGTCGTGCCCGTACGATCTCGTCACACCCTGCAGTGCTCCATCGCCGCGTAACAGCATCCATGAACCACGGGATTTCCGCCGGGGCGAGCTGCGCCTGCGCGGATCTCGGCGATCGTTGTCGTTGTCGCTAACCCCGCTGGTGCCGTGTCCTAGGAATAAATACCTGGCGCGTTGACGTACTCCCTCGGTCCCTTCATCCAATCCGCACACAGGTGAAAGAAATTGGTCGAGGAAAGACTGGCGCAGCCGTGGAGGGATTCTGTAATCCATCGCGGTCGCACCCTCGAAGACCCTCCAGGTGATTCTCTGGTATCTGTTCGGTGCGTGGCGGCCTTGGCGTTCGAGAATGGCGGCCTGCACCACCGGGATTGCCCTATCACCATCGGAACTGGTCGTCATCCGCCGTGCGCCGTGGCCAAGCTTCGTCCGTACCTTAATGTCGGTAAGAATACATCCATTGTGACCGTGATGCCGCGCACACCGTGTAGCTCCGTTCAATTTGACAGTGGTGCTCGGGGGAGGCCGATTGGTGTCACAGTCGTTCATCTCCACCGCACGGTCATGGCGGCGGCGCCCCTGCTTGGTTGGCGGCGGGGGGGGGGGGAAGACGAACGACGACCGTCCGATCTGATATGGGCGGAGGAGATTAGAACTGGGATTGGAATCTGACGGATGAGGGTTGACTGTGGGCGGTATTAAATCCGAACCGTAGTTTCTTCATCTAGCGGCTATGGGGAGAATAGGGTGTCGCGAACTGTGGACCGTGGATCCCTGATCCAACAATTCATATAACATACCGGTTCGTTTTAAGTTGTGTCTAATCTGCGCCCTCGATTTTAGATCCAACGGCTGGAATCTATCCATACCTCTTCGTTGTTGCCTTTTTGCTAAAGAGTCCTTCTGGAAATTAGAAAACAACCCGCGACCCACTGCTGTGTAAAAGTAATTCCACATAGGCCCTGTACTTTGTAGATTCGACCCTGGGGAACTCTGGAATTGTGGCAACAGCTCACATAGTAAATAAAATGAGATAAATTAATAAAGAAATATGTTTTTAGTATGAAAATAATTCCATAAACTTGTATAATTCATAGTTAATTCGTTTTAGCTCCAAATTAAGTCATTCCAGTTGCAATAATTTTGTATTAACATTTTCTAACAACTAGTAACACTGTTTAGTCATGAAACTTTAATTAAAATTTTTCATTTGGATTAATCTATTCTAAGCGCTAAATAATTTTAGAAATTCATAACTTAATAGTCGTAGCTCCGAATTTAGTGGTTCTTGTTTCTACGATCTCGTTAGCACGTGTAGACTATTCTTATATATAGTTTGGTCTTATGTTTGGTGTGATGTTAATTTTGCCTATACCATGCTTGTTTGTATTGCTACGACTAGCGCGAGGTTACGAGCCACCTGAAGATCATCCTGGTACCTGGAATCTCAAGTCTGAGGCAAGTTGTGCCCTTGATCACTTCTTTTTACCCAGTCATGTTCTGATTAATCATAATGATCTGCATAGGTTAATTTTGATGGGATCTAATAGGTTACCCTAGTTTGTCTATCTTTATGCCTTGTTCACCACTGAATTTCTGGGTAGTACTTGCTAGTGCTTTATGTGGATTTGGGCATTGAGATATTCATAATTATACTTTTATTACCAGTTGTTATTTATTGTTCATGATAAGATCATTATGTTAATTGGAACATGGAGAACCACCCAGGAAAACAGTGCTACCACAAGGGTTTAATGGGACGCCCTTGGCCAACTAACTAGGAAAGCTAGTGGAAGACTACCTTACCCGAAAGGGGCAAGGGCAGTAGGGGACTGGTCAGTGTAGGGAGGTCCTCGGGTTGATTTTGCTGCGATGGCGGTCAGATGAGGGATTCCTGCATTGGAGCTTCCTATAAACTATAGTGGGTTTTCTGAAGTTAGTGGAACTTTGTAAAGGCCTCGTAGTGTTACCCTGCCTCGCCTCCTCGGTAGAGGTGTATGGGATTGGCCGTCTCTTGGCAGATGGGTAACATGACTTGTGGGTAAAGATACGCAACCTCTGCAGAGTGTAAAACTGGTATACTAGCCGTGCTCATGGTAATGAGCAGCTCGGACACTCACATGATTAATTTATGGAACTAAATTCAATTTGTCATATGCATTGCATCGCAGGTGATGTTGTTACTTTTGTTCTACTTAATTGGGTTGGTATTTACTTATACTTAGTAACTGCTAATAAAATTTTGACCAACTTTAAAAGCAATGCTCAGCTCTAACCATCCTCTTTGGTAAGCCTTACACTTCACGTGAGCTCCCACCTTTGGCGAGTTCATGCACATTATTCCCCACAACTTGTTGAGGGATGAACGTATGTGAGCTCACTCTTGCTGTCTCACACCCCCCACAGGTCAAGAACAGGTACCACAGGATGAGGCGCGTGGAGGATGCTGCGATGGGTTCATGAGAGGTCTAGGTCATCGTCTCCCAGTCAACTTTGGTTTGCTGGACCGTTGTCTCCTTATAATGTAATTATTTATTTTGTACAAAACTCCTATTATATAGTAAAGGTGTGACATTCGATCCTGTGCCATGATTCATCATATGTGTGAGACTTGGTCCTAGCACACCTGGTGATTATGTTCGCGCTCGGGTCTTTGTGCCCCAAAACCCGTGTGTGACAGAAGTGGTATTAGAGGAATGTTGACTGTAGGACGAAACCTAGATAGAACTAGACAACCAATACTTACTTACCTTTACTACTCTGATTCTTTCCAAAACTTTTCTTAATCTTTTCTCATCTATTTCCGCTTTACTCTGATTATTCTTACCTTTTCATTCTAAAGACAAATGTGGATTTCACACTTTGAAATCCTGTACCTAAAGTGACCTTTAGGAATAGGAGACCTACTCTTAGGAACAAAATCAGAACTATTTTTGTAAATATTTATATGCTTGAATGTTTGTTCTTATGATACTTGTCTGATTTGGATCTTTGTTTCAGTGTGATGGGTTGTGGAGTAATGTCCACAACTGCATCTACATATACACCTAGACATAAGGGAAAATGTTTACAAAATAGATCAACTTAGAATATCCCCCACTAAAATATATCTAATAGATTCATCTTATCTTTAAAAGATTTTATCTTATCCTAATAGATCCATCTTATCTTAAAAATATTCTCTTATCTTAATGGATTCATCTTACCTTAAAAAGATTTTTATCTTATCCTAACCACTTTGCTTATCTCATCCTAGTGTAACAACCATGATCTAATCCAAAATAAATTAAGTAGATCTTAGCTGGTCTAATCTGGTCATACCAATCTAATCTAGATCCCATCTAAGCTACTATGATCTAAACTAAAGTGAGCTACTTAACCAGTTAGTTAATCCTGGTAAAATAGATTAGACCCCACTCCTATAAAACATGTTTAACCTAAATTGGTTCCTTACACAGACTCATTCATGAGCAAAACGACTTAACCAACATGTTCATGATGACCATCCATTACAACCTAACATCGAACAAAATCTTGACCTACTTAATGTAGCTTATCCTACATCACATGCTGCCTAGTCCATTTGTTCCAAAAGCAAAGTAAAACTCTGTTCAAACCTACCTACCTCGTGTACCTTGGCTATCCTAACTATATGTCCTTAACTCGGATGGCAACTCCAGGACGAAGGCCAAAGAAGATCAACATCGTCAAGAATGGAGAGAAGTCAAACCTGATCTTTAGATTCACTACCATCCAACACAGAGTTCTTCTCTCCATAAACTGTCTTACCCCACGCTATTCTTACCCTAACCTTTTTATCTTATATCCTACATAATAAGTGGCTAGATACCTTTACTCTCCAGATCATCCATTAGGGATTACTAAAAAAAATCTTTGGACTCTTAATTTTTGAACTAATGGGAAACTAAAAGTGAATTTACTTACCAATCTCTTTATATCCCTTTTTCTTACAAATCTCGAGGACGAGATTTCTGTTAAGGGGGGTAGGATTTGTAAAACCCAAAATTCTCAATTTGGGATAGTAGAAGAAATCAGAACAAAGTACCCTTGATAGATAATTGAAACCCTAGAATTCACCCTTTTAAGGTAAATGGTCATAATAAAATAACGATAGTTAAATTAAATCCTAAAAAAAGATAAGACATTGGAAAATGTTCGTATCAAAACAAAGGGAGAACTTTTGAATATACCTTTAATTTGACTACACACTCAAAATAATAATATATTGAAATAATGTGGTGCGTGTACTTCATGTTGAAAACCTAACCTAAATAAAATAATAAAAATAAATAAAATAACTAAATAAATAAATACTATGTGGAAATTGTGCATCATGTGGAGTTTTTCTTGTGCATAAATTTGAAATTTAGAATTTAGAATTAAAACATGGTTTGATTTGGATTTGAAATAAGAAAGGGAAATAGAAATAGAAAAGAAAAAGGATGAAACGAACCTGATTTTGGGCCGAATTCCCTAGTCAGCCCACTTCTTCCACAAACCGCACACGCCAGTCCACCTAATTCTGCGCGCTGACATGTGGACCCCACGCGGTTAGCCACTCTTCCTCTCGCGCGAACTCCTCAGTCACCGGCATGCGGGCCTGTTTTGTCAGGTTCACCTCCCTCCACCGGATGACCCGAGTTCTGCTCGCGTATGGATCGTAACAACCCGCCAAATTCGTCGTACTTCTCTAGCCGGGATCCCGTGCTTTGGCCCTATAAGTAGCAGTGCCATGCGCCCTCTTTCCTCACCCGTCGGTGCTAGCTCTTGTCACCAAAACGGGCATCCACCGCCACGGGAGAGAGGAGAGGTCGGAGAGGGAGATGAGGGAGCACAGAGTAGAGAAGATTGCCGCGCCCGTACGATCTCGTCACACCCTGCAGTGCTCCATCGCCGCGTAACAGCATCCGTGAACCACGGGATTTCCGCCGGGGCGAGCTGCGCCTGCGCGGATCTCGGTGATCGTTGCCGTTGTCGCTAACCCCGCTGGTGCCGTGGCCTAGGTATAAATACCAGGCGCGTTGACGTACTCCCTCGGTCCCTTCATCCAATCCGCACACAGGTGAAAGAAATTGGTCGGGGGAAGACTGGCGCAGCCGTGGAGGGATTCTGTAATCCATCGCGGTCGCACCCTCGAAGACCCTCCAGGTGATTCTCTGGTATCTGCTGGGTGCGTGGCGGCCTTGGCGTTCGAGAATGGCGGCCTGCACCGCCGGGATTGCCCTATCACCATCGGAACTGGTCGTCATCCGCTGTGCACCATGGCCAAGCTTCGTCCGTACCTTAATGCCGGTAAGAATACATCCATTGTGACCGTGATGCCGTGCACACCGTGTAGCTCCGTTCAATTTGACAATGGTGCTCGGGGGAGGCCGATTGGTGTCACAGTCGTTCATCTCCACCGCACGGTCATGGCGGCGGCGCCCCTGCTTGGTTGGCGGGGGGGAAGACGAACGGCGACCGTCCGATCTGATATGGGCGGAGGAGATTAGAATTGGGATGGGAATCTGACGGATGAGGGTTGACTGTGGGCGGTATTAAATCCGAACCGTAGTTTCTTCATCCAGCGGCTATGGGGAGAATAGGGTGTCGCGAACTGTGGACCGTGGATCCCTGATCCAACAATTCATATAACATACCGGTTCGTTTTAAGTTGTGTCTAATCTACGCCCTCGATTTTATATCCAACGGCTGGAATCTATCCATACCTCTTCGTTGTTGCCTTTTTGCTAAAGAGTCCTTCTGGAAATTAGAAAACAACCCGCGACCCACTACTGTGTAAAAGTAATTCCACATAGGCCCTGTACTTTGTAGATTCGACCCTGGGGAACTCTGGAATTGTGGCAACAGCTCACATAGTAAATAAAATGAGATAAATTAATAAAGAAATAGGTTTTTAGTATGAAAATAATTCCATAAACTTGTATAATTCATAGTTAATTCGTTTTAGCTCCAAATTAAGTCATTCCAGTTGCAATAATTTTGTATTAACATTTTCTAACAACTAGTAACACTGTTTAGCCATGAAACTTTAATTAATTTTTTTCATTTGGATTAATCTATTCTAAGCGCTAAATAATTTTAGAAATTCATAACTTAATAGTCGTAGCTCCGAATTTAGTGGTTCTTGTTTCTACGATCTCGTTAGGACGTGTAGACTATTCTTATATATAGTTTGGTCTTATGTTTGGTGTGATGTTAATTTTGCCTATACCATGCTTGTTTGTATTGCTACGACTAGCGCGAGGTTACGAGCCACCTGAAGATCTTCCTGGTACCTGGAATCTCAAGTCTGAGGCAAGTTGTGCCCTTGATCACTTCTTTTTACCCAGTCATGTTCTGATTAATCATAATGATCTGCATAGGTTAATTTTGATGGGACCTAATAGGTTACCCTAGTTTGTCTATCTTTATGCCTTGTTCACCACTGAATTTCTGGGTAGTACTTGCTAGTGCTTTATGTGGATTTGGGCATTGAGATATTCATAATTATACTTTCATTACCAGTTGATTACCAGTTGTTATTTGCTGTTCATGATACGATCATTATGTTAATTGGAACATGGAGAACAACCCGGGAAAACAGTGCTACCACAAGGGTTTAATGGGACGCCCTTGGCCAACTAACTAGGAAAGCTAGTGGAAGACTACCTTACCCGAAAGGGGCAAGGGCAGTAGGGGAGTGGTCAGTGTAGGGAGGTCCTTGGGTTGATTTTGCGGCGATGGCGGCAGACGAGGGATTCTTGCATTGGAGCTTCCTATAAACTGTAGCGGGTTTTCTGAAACTAGTGGAACTTTGTAAAGGCCTAGTAGTGTTACCCTGCCTCGCCTCCTCGGTAGAGGTGTATGGGATTGGCCGTCTCTTGGCAGATGGGTAACATGACTTGTGGGTAAAGATGCGCAACCTCTGCAGAGTGTAAAACTGGTATACTAGCCGTGCTCACGGTCATGAGCAGCTCGGACACTCACATGATTAATTTATGGAACTAAATTCAATTTGTCATATGCATTGCATCGAAGGTGATGTTGTTACTTTTGTTCTACTTAATTGGGTTGGTATTTACTTATACTTAGTAACTGCTTATAAAATTTTGACCAACTTTAAAAGCAATGCTCAGCTCTAACCATCCTCTTTGGTAAGCCTTACACTTCACGTGAGCTCCCACCTTTGGCGAGTTCATGCACATTATTCCCCACAACTTGTTGAGCGATGAACGTATGTGAGCTCACTCTTGCTGTCTCACACCCCCCACAGGTCAAGAACAGGTACCACAGGATGAGGCGCGTGGAGGATGTTGCGATGTGTTCGTGAGAGGTCTAGGTTGTCGTCTCCCAGTCAACTTTGGTTTGCTGGACCGTTGTCTCCTTATAATGTAATTATTTATTTTGTACAAAACTCCTATTATATAGTAAAGATGTGACATTCGATCCTGTGCCATGATTCATCATATGTGTGAGACTTGGTCCTAGCACACCTGGTGATTATGTTTGCGCTCGGGTCTTTGTGCCCCATAACCCGGGTGTGACAAAGTACTGGAGGATATGTTAAGAGCTTGTGCTCTTAAACATGGTGGTAGTTGAGATAAGAGCTTACCGTATGCGGAGTTCTCTTACAATAATAGCTACCAGGCTAGTTTGAAGATGTCACCGTTTGAGGCTCTGTATGACAGAAAATGCAGGACTCCACTGTATTGGGATCAAACTGGTGAAAGGCAATTCTTTGGGCCCGAAATTATACAAGAGGCAGAAGAACAAGTTCGATTGATAAGGGATAATTTGAGAACTGCGCAGTCAAGGCAGAAAAGCTATGCGGATACCCGAAGAAGGCTACTAGAGTTTAAGGAGGGTGATCACATGTATCTTAAGGTGTCACCGATCCGGGGTATGCACAGATTTAAAGTTAAAGGGAAGTTGTACCCTCGCTTTATTGGACCCTTCTTGATCTTAAAGCAAGTGGGAGAAGTTGCCTATGAACTAGAACTACCCGATCATCTTATTGATGTACAAGTTGTTTTCCATGTATCACAAATGAAGAAGTGTCTGAGGGTACCTGAAGAGCAGTTACCTATGGAGGATCTTAGTGTTCAAGATGATCTGACTTATACAGAATATCCTATCAAGATTCTTGATATCTTGACCCATGTCACAAGGAGTAAAGTGATAAAAATGTGCAAAGTGCAATGGAGTCACCATGGTGAAGATGAGGCTACATGGGAAAGAGAAGAAGAGCTACGCGTAGATTTTCCCTACCTCTTTATTAGTCCTTCCTAAATCCCGAGGACGAGATTCTTTGTAAGGGGGTAGGATTTGTAATACCCAAATTATAAGACTTATAAAAGAGTTAATCTCCTTATGTGATTTGCCATCTACTTTTGAGGCATGTGATTAATCATAGTTAAGAGGGAATAATCCCTTATTAAAAATCCAAATAAGACATGCATCATGCTAGAGGTTTGTTTGGTTGTGCACTTAATAAAAAGAACAATAATATGAATAAAAATATAATAATAATGAGATGAAGATTTGAAGTAAAACCAAAATTTAAATTGAAAATGAAAATGGGAAAAGGAGAGAAAAGAAAAGGAAGAATACTAAACAAAAATAAAGAAAATAAATATATAAATAATTAAACCCCTTTCATACTACTATGTTTATTTTGTACCTATAATTTGAGTACAAGATCAAAGCATTATTTAAATTCAAATATGAAATTTACAAACGAAAAGAAAATAAAACAGAAAATATAAAACAAAAAGGAAACAAATGCCCTCACCTGCGTTTGGCCGAAAGCGCTGGGTCGGCCCAACGCTCCACCGTGCGCAACCCATGACCGCGTGCGCAACAGCTCTGACGTGCGAGGGCCGCACGACAGCCGCTCGCCGCGCCCACGACACCTCACTGCACAATGGACCCCACCTGCCAGTCGCTGGGGAATCCGGGGTCTTCTTCTTCCTATGTCGCCGATGTCGCGCATGGCTAACCACTTACCTCCGTGGAGGCGCGTGAGTATGCGTTGCTTTGCGGAAGTGCGTGGGCCTGGTGGTTAGTGTCTCTCCATCCCCGTGTGCGTCTGCGTGTGGGCCTGCATGAACGGACCTTCCCCTCCGATGAACGCGCCGTGCAACGGAAGATCCCGAGCAACCTGGCATGGTCAAGTGCTCGTGGATCAATTCCTTGACCGCATATAAGCTGCCCAGTCCTATCGTCCCGCTAGCCTAGCTGCCGCACTTAGAACCCAGAGAACACCGCCGCCGTGCGCCATTAACGAAAGGGAGAATTAGTCGTCGTTGCTGATTCGCACAGGCGCCGTGCCGGGTGTGTTGCGCCGGTGCGGGGAGCTTTGTCGCGTCTGCGGGGAGCTGTCGGCCACTTTCTCGGGGGAAAAGAGACCTCTTGTGGCCGACGATTGCTCACCGGAATCACCGATCTACCGCGGGGCCGCGGGGCGTCGTGGACAGCAACACCAGCACGATTATAGTGAGTAAGAACACCCTAATTGACTTCAGTTTTGCCCCTGCCACGTGTATATATGTTTGGATTAAACTCTCATGGCCGGAGTCACGCGTGGCCGAGTCGGCGATGCCACCGCCGGTATGGCTCCGGGTGCCGCCGTGCTCCGCGTTAGGGAATTGGGGGGAAACGCCCTGACCATTGATCAAGGAACATGCGATTAGGATTAGTTTAGGGCGTATCGATTCGCTAAGCTGGATCAGGGTCGTCGATCTGTCAATCTAGGGCTTGGATTAGGCCATAACGTACCCCCTTCGCTCAGCGAGTTTCTGGTAGTTCGATCTCATCCTGTGGCTGGCATTTGGCGGTAGCGTGGTCGCGCGATAGCCATCAGATCTGGATCCAGTGATCCGCACGACGTACCGGTTCAGGGCCGACGGGATTTAATCCTAACCGTTCCTGTCGATCGGAGGGCCGAGATCGGCCTGTACCCGTCAGCCGATAACACTTACATAGGAGTCCCTGGAAAATCAAGAAATAAACTCGCAGTCCCCTCGGGTGCGCCACTGAGTCTTGAACACTTTTGCGCTCTGGCCCCCGGGTTCCTCTGTTTTTATGAGCGCAGTCCAGCAGCCAGGAAATTGAGAAAAACAATATAGAAATTGATTTTTAATACAAAAATAATTATAGAAACTTGTGAAATTCATATTTAATTCATTTTAGCTCCAAATTGATTCATTCCAATGGTATTAATTTTGATATTATCTATCACTTAGTACATCTGTTTATCCATAAAACATGAATTAAAATTATTCACCTGAATTAATCTATACCATGTATTAAATAAATTCATAAATTCATAACTTAATAATCGTAACTCCGAATTTAGTGATTCTTGTTCCTACGATCTCATTACGCAGCGTAAAATATTATCATGCATTCTGTTCTATTGTTTGGTGTGATATTAATTTTTGCTATACTATGTATGTTTATATTGATGCGAGTAGACGAGCAAGCCATAGAGGATCCAGGGGTTCAGCAGGTGGAGAATGCTGAGCAGTAGCTCGTTAAAGGCAAGTTGTGCCCTTGATCACTTCTTTTACCCAGTCATGTTCTTATTAATCATAATGATCTGTATAGGTTAATTTTGATGGGACCCATTAGGTTACCCTAGTTTGGCTAGCTTTATATCTTGTTTACCACTGAATTTTTGGGTAGTACATGTTATTGCTTTATGTGGTTTTGGGTATGGAGATATACATTACTCATGTTCACACTTTTATTATTATTTTATTATTTACCGTTCATGATAAGATCATTATGTTAATTGGAACATGGAGAACCACCCGGGAAAACAGTGCTACCACAAGGATGGTATGGGACGCCCTTGGCTGACTAACTAGAAAAGCTAGTGGAGGACTACCTTACCCGATAGGGGCAAGGGCAGTAGGAGAGTGGTCAGTGTAGGGAGCTCCTTGGGTTGATTTTGCTGCAATGGCGGTCAGGCGACGGATCCCTGCACTAGAGCTTCCTAGAAACTATAACGGGTTCTGAAGCTAGTGGAACTTTGTAAAGGCCTCGTAGTGGTACCCTGCCTCGCTTCCTTAGTAGAGGTGTATGGGGTCCGATCAACCCCGTGGCAAATGGGTAACACGACTTATGGGTAAAGATGTGCAACCTCTGCAGAGTGTAAAATTGGTATACTAGCCGTGCTCACAGTCATGAGCAGCTCGGACACTCACATGATTACTTTATGGAATTAAATTCAATTTGTCATTTGCATCGCATTGGGATTTATTATTATTTTGACTTACTATTACTATGGTTTGGTATTTAGTTATATTTAGTAACTGTTAATAAAATTTTGACCAACTTATAAAAGCAATGCTCAGCTTTAACCTTTATTTATTGATCAGCCTTACACTTCACATAAACTCCCACCTTTGGTGAGTTCATGCACATTATTCCCCATGACTTGTTAAGCTATGATCTTTTGTGAGCTCACTCTTGCGATATATAAACCCTCCACGGGTGAAGAGCAGGTGGTCGAAGAGGAGCTGCACAAAGAGGAGTTCGACTTGATCTAGGTGGTGTCTCCGAGTCAGCTGTGTGTCTCCAGGGAAATAATATTTAGTTTGATTTATTTTTATCATTTATTTTGTAAGACTCCCGCTATGTAATAAGTACATTTATCTCTATGCACTCTGTTATTATATATGTTGTTCTTCCTTAGCGCACATATGAGACGCACCCGACTTTATCCCTTAAATCCGGGTGTGACAAACTTGTGGAGATTCCTCACAAAGGGAAACATCTGCTACAACGAAGATAATTGTGGTATTCAAGTTGATCTTTGGATCACTTAAAAGAGGTTGAGTGCAACCCTCGTCCATTGGGACGCTACAACATGGAAGTAGGCAAGTATTCTACTTGGCCGAACCATGGGATAAAATCGTCGCGTCACTTGAGCTATTTTCTACTGTGATTGCTTTCTTCCTTAGAGTTCTCATTTAATCAATTACGCTATTGTTCCTAAGTTTAATACACATTATAAAGGAACAATCAAGTGAAGAGTTCTCTACCTCTCTGGTCATAGCATCTTGGTTTTGACTTTACTAACATTTCATAAACCAAGTTTGTGTTGTTTAGTATTGATTCTTACAGGATCATCTATACACCTCCCTCTATGTGCTCTCAATTGGTATCGGATCCGTACTCTTCATTTAGGGACTAACCGCCCGAAGAGATGAATCCTAAAGGTAAGGGGATGGTGATCAACGACAAGGAGAAGGAGACCCTCTACATCGATGAACCAAAAGGCGACAAGCCCACTGACTTAGGCTTGAGTCACAAAAAAAGAGATGGGAAGAAGAGACGCATAAAGAAGATCATCTACTACGATAGCGACGCATCCTCCTCTTCACCAAGGGATGACGACGACGAAGATTCTTCGTCGAAAAAGAAAACGGTTAATCAAAACTATTCCTTTGGTTATTCTCGCACCCTTATAATTCGAATGCCCATTTATTATCTATTCCACTTTGAAAACCTTCACACTTTGATGGAGAAGACTATTCATTTTGGAGTCATAAAATGTGCAGTCACTTATTTTCTCTCCATCCTAGTATCTAGGAAATTGTTGAAAATGGAATGCATTTCGATAGCACTGACAATCCTGTATTTATTGATGAGCAAATACATAAAAATGCCCAAGCTACTATTGTTTTGTTAGCATCTCTATGTAGGGATGAATACAACAAAGTTAGCGGCATGGACAATGCCAAGAAAATATGGGATACCCTCAAGATCTCTCATGAGGGTAATGACGCCACCAAGATTACTAAGATGGAACTGGTGGAAGGCGAGCTGGGGAGGTTCACCATGATAAGAGGAGAGGAGCCAACTGAAACGTACAATAGGCTCAAGACCTTGGTGAACAAAATTTGAAGCTATGGAAGTACAAGATGGACGAATCACGACGTTGTCCGACTAATGTTAAGGTCATTTACTGTCATTTTCCTCATCTTGTAAATCTTATCCGTGAGAATCCCAGGTACACCAAGATGACACCTGAGGAAATTCTCGGAAAATTTGTGAGCGGGCGCATGATGGTGAAGGAAGCGAGATATGTGGATGATGCTGCCAACAGACCCCTTCCTCTCTACGAGCCGCAGCGTGTTGCACTCAAAGCACAAGTAGCAAGGAGGCGCTACCTAGCAAGGTAGCACAAGTGGAGGCTACCGAGCTGAGCGAGGACGAAATGGCGCTTATAATCAAGTGCTTCAAGACCGCCTTGAAGGGACACAAGGAGTGTCCTAACAAGAACAAATCAAAGGGAAAGCGCTCCTACTTCAAGTATGGTAAGTCTGGTCATTTTATAGCCCAATGTCCCGATAATGACAATGATCAGGCACAAGAAAAGAAAGGGAAGAAGGAAAGGAAGAAGAACTACAGGACGGCAAAGGGTGAGGTGCACATTGGAAAGAATGGGACTCTGACTGTTCTTCATCCGACTTCGACGATGAAGGACTAGCTGCCTCGGCCTTCGACAAGTCCTCCCTCTTCCCCAACGAATGCCACACGTGCCTCATGGCTAAGGAGAAGAAGGTACGTACACGAGATACACCTAAATACACTTCTTCTAGTGATGAGGAATCTTTTGATGATGAAGTAGATTATAGTGATCTATTTAAGGGATTAGATAGATCTAAAGTAGATAAAATAAATGAATTGATTGATGCTCTTAATGAAAAGATAGGCTACTAGAAAATCAAGTAGATATTCTTTATGAGGAACATGATAAATTTATTAATGTTCAAAAATCTCTTGCTCTAGAAACTAAGAAGAATGAACTACTGTCTTCTGAGCTGTCTGCTTGCAATGATTCTATCTCTAAGCTTAAGAATTTAAATGCTAAGTTAGAAAAATTGAATATTGCTAGTTTATGTGTATAGAATGTTGTTATCTGCAATAGGTGTAAAGATTTTAATATTGATGCTTGCAATGAACATGCCTCTACCATTCTTAAGTTAAATAATGATGTTGCAAGTCTTAATGCTCAACTTAAGACTTGCAATGATGATTATGATAAACTAAAATTTGTCAGGGATGCCTACACCATTGGTAGACACCCCTCAATTAAGGATGGACTTGGTTTCCAAAAGGGAACCAAGAACTTAACAAGCCAAAAGACCTCCACTGTCAACAAGGAGAAAGGGAAGGCTCCTTTGGCTAGTAGCTCTCAAAAGAACCATACTTATCTTTATACTCATGATAAGAATGTTTCTAGTATTGCTCATCATGATAGGTGTAATAATCATGTTGCTTTACCTGTATGTCATGATGATGCTTTTACTTTTCACGCCATGTTTGCATCAAGTTCCTCACATGTTCATGGTAGGAATAGATCTAGGCGCCATCATGTTGCTTCTCATGCGCCTAGAAATGCATCAACTGCACCAACTATGCTTTATCAAATATGTGATGCTTCATTTGTACAGTTATGCAAAAATGATAAAGTAGTTGCTAGAAGTTTGGGACCTAAGTGCAAGAGACAAAACTTGCATCTAGGTTCCAAAGTCTGTTGTGACTAACCTTGTAGGACCCAACAAGAGTTGGGTACCTAAAACCCAAGCTTAATTACCTTGCAGGTTTATGCATCCAGGGCTCAAGCTGGATCATTGATAGCGGATGCACAAACCACATGGCGGGGAGAAGAAAATGTTCACCTCCTACGTCAAGAATAGGGATTCCCAAGACACTATCATCTTTGGAGATGGTAACCAAGGCAAGGTCAAGGGTTTGGGCAAAATAGCCATCACTGCCGAACATTCGATTTCAAATGTGTTTTTAGTAGAATCGCTCGGATATAATTTGTTGTTTGTAAGCCAATTAGGTCATATGGGTTATCATTGCTTATTTACAAATATTGATTATCTGTCTTTAGAAGAAGTGATGGTTCATTAGCTTTTAAGGGTGTATTAGACGACATGATCTATTTAGTTGATTTCTCAAAAGAGAATGCCGATCTAGATGCATGCTTAATCGCTAAGACCAATATGGGCTGGCTCTGGCACCGCCGTCTAGCACATGTTGCGATGAAGAACCTTCATAAGCTTCTAAAGGGAGAACATGTGTTAGGACTAACCGATGTCTGTTTTGAGAAAGACAGACCCTGTGCAGCGTGCCAGGTAGGCAAGCAGGTGGGAAGTACTCATCAAAACAAGAATGTGATGACAACATCAAGACCACTAGAACTCCTACATATGGATCTCTTCGGGCCCGTTGCTTATCTTAGCATTAGGGGAAGTAAGTATGGTCTTATTATTGTTGATGTTTTTTCCCTCTTCACTTGGGTTTTCTTTTTATAGGATAAATCTAAAACCCAAGGAACTCTAAAGTGCTTCTTAAGGAGAGCTCAAAATGAGTTTGAGCTCAAAGTGAAAAGATAAGGAGCGATAACATATCTGAGTTCAAGAACCTTCAAGTTGAAGAATATCTTGAGGAGGAAGGCATCAAGCACGAGTTCTCTGCTCCCTACACACCATAGCAAATTGGTGTAGTAGAGAGGAAGAACAGGACGATGATTTACATGGCGACGATAATGCTTGGAGAGTATAAGACGCCTAAGCAGTTTTCGTCGGAAGCTGTGAATACAGCTTGCCATGCCATAAACCGGCTCTATCTGCATCACCTCCTCAAGAAGACATCATACGAACTCCTAACCGGTAACTGAAAGTTGCCTAGAGGGGGTGAATAGGCAAGTTGAAATTTTTTCAACAAAAAACTAGAAACAAACTAGGTAAAACTAGTTAAACTGGTGTCAAAACCGGTTCAACTGGTTTGCACGAGCTCAACTAAATGATGAGATATAAAACTGAATTGATATCGAGATTCACCCAGTTAACTTTGGAAATGAGATGTTCTAGATAATCCACAGGGTTCAAAGTAGTAGATCTGAGAAGGGAACTTCTCAAAATCCACACAACAAAAAGATATAAACAAATCTTCCATGGAAGGGTGAGAGAACAAAGAACACGAACAAACACAATGAACAAGAATATAAGAGACACAAGATTTATCCCAAGGTTCGGTCACACCACAAAAGGTGCCCTACTTCCTCGTTGAGGCGCCCACAAAGAGCCGGGTCTCTTTCAACCCTATTCCTCCCTTCGCCGACCACAAAGGTCAAGCCCACACAATAATCTTTGCTCAAACGAGCGGGTAATAGAAATTTCTTGTGGTCTTCCACAAGATTTGGAGACTCACAAGAGACACCTAGTCGTCTAGGAGCTAGAAGCTCCAAGAGTAATGAATCCACAAAGAACTCGATGTAGTACCAAAGCTCGAATGAAGAAGAGCAAGAGAGATTTGGAGATGAAGCACAAAAACCGCAGCTCTCAAACTCACTCAAAGATTTCTCTCCAAATATTTGAAATGGGAGAAGCAAGAGATGTGTGAGAGAGAGTGGAAGGTGTTCTTCAAGTTAGAAATGGAGTTTGGGTCGTTCTCTTGTGTGGGGAGAGAGGTAGGAGTGAGTTTATATAGGTGGGGCTTCAAAACTAGCCGTTGGGCTGATTTTGACTATGGAGGACCGGTTAAACTACCCCTAGGGCTGGTTCAACCGCCTAGGGCAGGCTGATAGTTAGTCTGCCATACTGGCAGAATGCAGGTCAGAATGCAAAAACAGGTCCTGACACCGGTTGAACCGCCCCTAGGGCCGATTCAACCGCCTGGTGGTCAGACTGACAGTCAGTCTGCCAGTCAGGAGGCCAGACCGGTCAGGTGACCCTAACACCGGTTGAACCGCCCTAGGACCGGTTCAACCAGTATTGACCAGTGAGGTCCAGGTAAAACCCCCAGTTGAACTTTCCCTGGACCCTGGTTGAACCTCTCTGGACCCCGAATGAACTTGCCCTGGACCCCGGTTGAAGTGAAGTTCAACTGCAGTTGAAAAAGCTCAATTGCAGCTGAATATACAGTTGTAGTGAAGTTCAACTACAGTTGAGGTGAAGTTCAACTGCAGTTGAGGTGAAGTTCAACAGCAGTTGAAAAAGCTTAACTGCAACTGAAGATATAGTTGAAGTAAAGTTCAACTGCAGTTGAAAAAGCTCAACTGCTTTTCAATAGGAACACTCTCAGTTTCTCAATCCTAACAATTGTCATACACAGAGTGTCCAAGGGATTTTGGTTTTTTAAATAGCTTTTGAATATAGAGGCTTGAGCTTTGGCAAACACCAACCTTCTTTTCAGATCCCCCTTAATAGTACGACGATTCCTATACTCAAGTTAAATATAATATAATTAAGTAAATAAACTCCTTGAGTTATTGGCGTCTCATGTGCGATTTCTCCATGGTGTTGCTTCATAAGGATCACAAACATCTTTGTCTCACCTTTTGAAGCAAACACAAATCAAACCCTGTGACTTGTACCATATCACCATATATGAGATCAAATCATGGCTTCAAGTCACCTTACTGATGCATGAACATGTTATAACTCTTCATAGCTGATTAGTTCATCGACTTAGTGCAAGTACTCTCTTCTTCACCTTAGCCATGGTACCTCAGTCCACAAGCCGTCGCTTGGCCTTCACCTTCGCTTAGTTCCTCGAAGCCCTTTCCTTGCTATCTTCACCCTATCAAGCCATTCTTGAGTCACATCATATTGAGCATCCATTGAGAGAATCATTTCTTCAATATTGTGAACCTTGCTTGAATGTCTTCTAGATATAACTATTAAGATCAATCAAGCTCTTGTTTGATTCTCATAGAAGCATATATGGACTGATAGTAATATGGTCAAGCCAATTCACGATTCCTCATATATTATTCACTTTGGCTTGACCAATCCTCTTAATCACTTCAACCTCTATTTTGATCATATCTATGTAGTGATTTCTCAGGTCTTGTCCATATATATTCAAACCAATACAGAGACCATATTATATCCATTTGCATTGTCTCATTGGTTATTTAACCTCGTGTTGTACCTTTGTTCATTGATCATTATACATTATTCAAGTATGTTCATCATACTGAATTTCCTGTTAAACACTTAGCAAACTCGTTAGACCTTTAAATGTGTTGTTATCCAAATCACCAAAACTCACAAAAGGGATGAATGCACTTTCAATCTCCCCCTTTTTGGTGATTGATGACAACACATTTAAAGCTTACATAAGATTTGATAAATAAGATTTTGAATCCTATGATATAGTTTCCTCCCCCTAAATATGTGCATTTCAGAAAATAACACTTTTGAACTTAAATGCCAAAAGTACATATTTGGGTCAAAGTATGGAGACAATTTATATCATACTATTCATGGGGTGTAGTGTGTCATAAAATAAACGTGATGCTTATGACATACTATGCACTCATCAACTTTCTATATCTTATGTTTTTCTTATGAATCCCCCTTTTTATTATTTATTATCCCCTTTTCAAAAATAAAGATAAGCTTTAATGCAAAATTTCTCCCCCTTTGTCATAAATCTTCAAAAAGGATACAAAGAATATAATGGGTAGAAATTATGATTAAGCAAGATGTGAACACACTATCATGAAAAGGGTCCTTAGATGACGCAAAAGTAATGTAGAAGTGACATGAAGTGATGTACCTTTGCATTTTACCTTTTCAAGGGGGTGTTCCAAACTTGTGTTGGATTTAGAATTCATTTGCAAGCTCTTGTTGGTATAGTTGTTACATAGGTCCAAGATATTAAATGAAGATTGTCATACTAAATCGAAGGTGAAGCTTGATACCTGGAGTCTAGATGTCACCTAGCATTTTCTTATCACAACAAGAGACAACATGAAAATTGCACAATTATGGATTCTACAACTAGTGATCATGTATGAAAAATATCAATTGAAAAACACCAATTGATACAATTTGTTAGATAAGCATATCACTAATTGCATACTACACAAAGTTCTCCTCTAGTTTTAGTGCGCACATATATATGAATTCAATTGATACTTGTTGAGAGTACTTATTTGCAACTTAATGTACCATTGGCATAAAAGGAGTATCAATTGAACATAATTATGCAACATAAGGAATATGTGCACTATTTAATCAATTAAATTCTAGAAAGGGGAATTCATAAGCTATGCTACTTTGATACCCATCAAATTTTAAACCAAAAGAATATGATACATGTTTACCAATTTTAGATGACGATGGAGTAGCATATACAAGAGAAACTCATTCTCCTATGAAATGTATAAAATATACATTTATTGGAGCAAAGAATCTTTGATACCCATCAAATTTGTAGTGGAAGCGATTGTCTTTGCCCGAAAGTTCCTTTCTAATTTGAGACTACACACATAATAGACTTGAAAATGAAGTTAGTCTCAAAGATTTAAATTATAGACCATTCTCCCCCTAAATGTGTGCATACAAGTGATGGATACTTGTTTAGCTTATGCACTTGGACTTGTGAGGCCAGGGGATTATGTTCTACAATTTGAACCTTGGTACAAATAAAGTATGAAAATGTGAAATTGTACCAATTAAAGGAATTACTCATAATCAAAAGGTATACTAATAGACATGATATGCAATATTTTAAGCCAAGATTCTTGAGAAGTTAGTATGTTTGACTCATACCTCACTAAGATGACTTAAGACTAACTTATGATATCACCACAAGAGGTATTAATCAAATATCTAGAGATTCTTTAATCGTCACCACAAGTGCAACCTTATGATGTGACTTAAGATATTGCATATACATGCACACACTAGCATGTAAGAGCCTAGATACACAAATGTAATATAGTAGTTCATGGAGTGACACACCTTTCTTCTACGCCACATGGTCTTCATTATAATCATGAATTTCCATCTTAGCTTTTGATAGGCTTGATATTTCAAAGAGAAACTTTTCGTCTTCAAATGATCAAGAGAAATTCATTTTCATTTCTATGGAACCATTCATCCTCATCTGATGTTCTCCAAGGTGTGAGACTACACAACATGAACTTGAAAGAAATCATTAGTCTCACAAGATATAGGCTAAATTCTCCCTCAATTTGTGCATGCAGGAGTACATAAAGTACACTTATGCACATCATCAATACGAGGTTAAAGGAGATGTTTGCACTATATCTTGGTTTAACATAACATGCTTTACATAGATGATGAAAATTAAACCAATTGAAAGTTTAAGAACTGAAAGTATATCAATTGAAATCCTGAAGGGTAAAGCATGCTAATATGAACCTTGAACCTCATAATGAAGGAAATTATATGATTATGTCACTACTTCTTCATTATTTGGTTTTCAGGATAGTTCAACTTCCTTCTTGATTCACTGTGATTTCTTTTCTCTTTATGATTTCATCCAACCAAGCGATCTTGAACTTCATTCATCTTTGCTTGGTTCGATCATACTTGATATGAGACCCATTGAAACTCAATGATTGAAAGAACCAAGACTCTTATATTTGTAGATTTTGAATCCATCTTGAAAGCACTTGGAAGGACCTTGTTGAAACACTTAGAAAAGAGAGCATTAAAAACACAAGGGAGGGTTTCACAATGATGATCCTTATATGTGGATGACAAATGAATCATCATTATTGAAACCCAAAAGGATAGACTAAATTCTCTTAAATTAGTGCACACATATAGTTGATGTCAAAGTTATATGCACTATTCACTACAGGAATCCCGTTGACTCCCGTCGGCCAGATTAATTCCCGTCGGCCCGTGCAAAAGCCGATGGGAATTAAGTAACTCCTGTCGGCCGTAGACTAGCTGACGGGAATTAATTTAAATGTCATCGGCCCAACTAGAGGCCGACGGGGTTACGTAATTCCCATCGGCTTTGTCCCACAGCCGACGGGGGTTATTTAATTCCCGTCGGCCACGTCACAAGCGGACGGGGATTAATGGTTTTAGAACCACCAGTGGCCGCGTGCGGACTCATTCTTGCTCCTCTCTCTCCACTCAAACCGTCGAGCCGCCGCCGCCGCCGCCCGCCCGGCGCCACTGCGCAGCCGCGCTCCCGCGCCGTCGGGCCGCCGTGCCCCCACACCACCGCGCTGCAGCGCAGGCTGCACGCCACCGCTCCTCCGCGCCGCCTCGCCATCCGAGGCCCGCCACCCAAGGCCGGAACGTCGCCCCCGAGGCCGCCAACGCCCTCTGCTCGTCCCGGAGCGCCACCGTCCGCCCGAACGCCGCCTCTAGCCCCCGAGCGTCGCTGTCTCCAACCCGCCGTCGTTCATCGTCCGACGTAGACTCGTCGAGGTATAATCCTACCTATATGTAAATACATGTGATTATTTTTGTCGGTTTTTATGGCCGATGGGAATTAGCTTTTATGTGATTAGAGTTAGTTTAATATAACATGTGATTAGAGTGTGATTAGAGTTAGTTTATGTGGCTTGATTAGAGTGTGATTATTGTTTATTCTCGTCGGTTTTTATGGCCGACGGGAGTTAGCTTTCATGTGATTAGAGTTAGTTTAATATAATATGTGATTAGAGTTAGTTTATGTGGCTTGATTAGAGTGTGATTATTGTTTATTTTCATCGGTTTTTATGGCCGACGGGAGTTAACTGTAATACGATTACAATTTGTTAGTTTAATATCACATGTTAATTTTCGTCGGTTTTAATATCACATGTTATTTGTTAGTATGATTTGACTTAAATTTGGATGTTGCAATATTGTTAATTAATTATTATCATGTTAATGTGATGAAGGTGATGTTATGTATATATATATATATATAGTTTTACTACTTACCTATAGATGTATGTGTGACGTGTAGAAACATGAATGTCTCACACGCACTCTTTACTCGTACACACAGCCGCAATAATGGGTGATAGACGTGATTGGATGTATGAAGGTTTCAAGAAGGGTGGGTGTCACACAAGTGAATGGTTTGCCAAGACGCAGATGTTTCTGGACCATGCAGCTGCTTTGTCACAAATAGATAATATTAGGTGTCCATGCAATAAATGTAGAAATATGACGAGCCACACCAAGAGGCAGGTCACACTACACCTGTGCTCGCATGGTTTCGTGCCAGGCTATAAGGTATGGTATCTCCATGGTGAAGATGTTGAACGAGCAGCAGAAGTAGAAGTTGATGACGATGAAGATGATGTTGATAGGATGGACCAGATGCTTGAGGATCTGCAGCCTGAACTAGCACCAGATCATCTTGATTCACCTACACCGGAGGTTCAGAAGTTCTTCGACCTACTCAAAGCGTCAGAACAGCCTCTTCACGGGCACACTGATGTGACCGTACTCGAATTCGTGACCCGACTGATGTCAATCAAGTCCAAGTTTGCATTCTCAATTAATTGTTACAAGGAGCTTGTGGATTTGATTAGCGAGGTTCTTCCTACGGGTCACAAGATGCCCAAAGACATGTACCATTCCAAGAAATTGCTTGAAGGTCTTGGTATGGAGTATGAGAAGATTGATGTTTGCCAAGACAACTGTATGCTTTTTTGGAAGGAACATGGCAGACAACAGAAATGCTTAAAATGTGGGAAGTCGAAGTACGTGGAGCTTCTAAATGAAGATGGGGAGAAGGTGGTGACAAAGGTTGCACATAAACAGCTTCGGTACATGCCTCTCACTCCTAGAGCGAAACGTTTGTTTCTCTCGAGGAAGACCGCTATGCACATGAGGTGGCATAAAGATTGTACGGACAGACAAGATGGGTTAATGGTGCACCCGTCAGATGGTGATGCATGGAAGGCTCTTGACAAATTTGATCCAGATTTTGCCAGCGATGCAAGAAACGTTCGTATCAGCTTGGCAACTGATGGTTTCACGCCGTTCAATATGACCGCTGCGTCGTATTCATGTTGGCCTGTCATTGCCATACTGTACAACCTTCCACCTGCTCTTTGCATGAAATATGAGTTTATGTTCCTATGTCTTGTTATACCTGGGCCTGAGCATCCTGGCGTACGCCTCAATGTGATGCTTCAACTACTGATTGAAGAGTTAAAGAAGCTATGGCAAGGTGTGGAAGCCTATGACTGCTTCAAGAAGCAGAAATTCAATCTTCGTGTTGCATATCTATTCTCGGTTCATGATTTTATGGCGTATGGTATTTTCTCTGGATGGAGCGTGCATGGTAGATTGACGTGTCCTTATTGTGCTAAAGATACAGATTGTTTTCGTCTTAGTGCTGGTGGCAAGATATGTTACATTGATTGCCATAGATGTTTTCTACCCTTCAATCACCCCTTCAGAAGGCAGAGAAAGGAATTTAGGAAGGGCACCATTGTCACGAAGGGACCGCCCAAGCGACGTAGTGGGATAGAAATTATAGAAGAGCATATGAAACTTGTCCTAGACGAGAGTGGGAAAAGGTATCAAGGTTTTGGTGAGGAGCATAACTGGACTCACATATGTGGCTTGTGGGAGCTTCCTTATGCTAAGTCTTTGATTTTGATGCACAACATCGACGTCATGCATCAAGAGAGTAACTTTTGCCAAGCCCTCATAAATACATGCATGGATTTCCCTGATAAAACGAAAGACAATGACAAGGCACACATGGACTTAGCAGTGATATGTGATCGTCCAACCCAAGTGCTTAGAGAAAACGGAGGCAAACCAAAAGCTGACTATTGTCTGAAATCTAAGCAACAGAAAGAAGTGACGAAGTGGATGAAGGATATTAAATTCCCCAATGGTTATGCCGCTGGTTTTAGAAGATCTGTGAACTTGAAGACAATGAAGATGAATGGACTGAAGAGCCATGACTTTCACATAATTATGGAGAGGCTCATGCCTGTAATGTTTCGTGGGTACATTTTCGAAGCTGTGTGGAAAACGTTAGCTGAAGTTAGCTATTTCTACAGACAGTTGTGTGCTAAAGAAATCAGAAGAGATGTGATGGAACAACTGGAGAAAGAGGCACCAATGCTTTTGTGCAAATTGGAAAAAATATTTCCACCGGGTTTCTTCAATCCTATGCAGCATCTCTTTATACATCTTCCATATGAGGCTAAGGTCGGTGGTCCTGTTCAGTATAGGTGGATGTTTCATATAGAAAGAGCATTAAAGAAGCTTAGAGCAATGGTGGGCAATAAGGCAAGAGTTGAAGGATGTATTGCGGAACAATTTAAACTAAAGGAGGTAGCACACTTCACAAGTTGTTACTTTGTAGAAGAACATAATGTATTTGCTCGAAAGAAAAGGTACCATGATGATGAACGAGAGATGCCTCCGTGTAGTGATCTTTCGATTTTTCAGACAAACGGCAAAGCCGTTGGTCCACCCAAGGCATATCACCTCAGTATGGAAGAACAGAAGTCTGCTTTACTGTACATGTTCACGAATATGCCTGAGGTGGAGAAATACTTTGTGTAAGACTTATTTTCTTAAACTGTTCATATGTGAATTAGTTTATGTTATCAAATATCTCATGTCATACAATAATATTTGACAGCGAGTTTGATGAACAAAACATGAGGTGTCTCGGTAGGCCAACAGCGAGAGACATAGACAAATTGCGACGCGATGGTATGCATGGGCGACCTAATTTCATTATGTGGCTTCGGGACCATGTAAGTCTTAATTATGTGGCTCCGAGAGCTAATTTCAGTTAACTAATATTACAGAATTTGCTAATGCTTTGTGGCATAATTAACAGTTTGGGGAGGAAATGAATTTGAATGATGACTTACATCAGTTATCTATTGGAAGCGTAACAACCAAAAGCTATGGATGTTACGACATCAATGAATATCGCTTTCGTTCAAGCATTTTCGAATCAAGTCATCCTATGGCCGCCACTCAAAATAGTGGAGTCGTTACTAGGGCAACCGACATGGAAGGACACGAAGCCTGCTATTATGGGAAAATCAAAAATATAATCGAGATTACATTTGCTGGAAATAAGCCTTTAGCGCTAGTTTTCTTTGAGTGTAAATGGTATGACCCAAAGTATTATAGGACCGAATTTGGGATGACACAGATCCAACCTAAAAAATTGCTTCAAGGACACGACATGTATATCCTTGCCCATCAAACAGACCAAGTTTATTTCTTGACATATCCATGCAAAAAGTTGTCTAAATGGAGGGTTGTGTACAATGTAAATCCCCGCGAACGCATATACACTCATGGTGAGGACGAATATCAAATTCGTCACCTTGAGCAGGTTGATGAGGTGTTTCAAGAAGAAGAGTTGCCAACTAGTTTTCATATTGATCCTGCACCGGCATTAGATTCACTAGTTGCAGACGTTAACGACTTAACTTTCCCGAGAGACGGAGAAGACAACCTGTTAGGAGAAAAGTTACATGGCGACCTCTGCATAGAAGAGAACAAATAGATCCTGATTTTGATGATATTTAACAAGTAAAGTTGTTTTGTTATTTCATTTGGTAATATTTTTAAGTATTATGTCATTTTTGATGCACTAATGAATAATTTCTTATTTTTTATGTAGGATGCCACCAAAATCAAAGAAGTCAGTGAAGGGACTGTTCAAGGGCCTGGGCCTTTTTCAGGGCAGTTCTTCGAGTAGCAGCAGACGTCGAGAGCTGTTGAGCACGGTACATGGAGATGAGGTAACATATCTTGTACAAATAAATTTGTTTACATATTTACAAAAAAATCTTGAGTTGTATGTACCAGGATGAGCAGCACACTGAGGAGCAGCACATTGAGGAGGAGCAGCACAATGAGGCTGAGCAGCACAATGAGGAGGTGGAGCACAATGAGGAGGTGGAGCACGTGACATGGGACCAGGACGCACAACATCACCAGCCATGGGACCAGTGGGACCACCAGAGAGAGCAGCAACAGGCGTGGGACCAGTGGGGCCAATAGGGCGAACCGGCTGACAACCCGATGGATGATGGCTCAGGAGGCTCTTCAGCGACACGCACACGTCGCTCAAGAAAAAGCCACTCAGTAAAGCCTCGTCATGCAATAGAGCGAGAGGCTGATAGGACTTTAATCATGCCACATGGAGATCGGTGAGTGTAATATATTAACTTATCTCATATAACTATTATGTGTTTTGTTAATGTTTTTGTGTAATGCAGGAATTGGAAGGGCCTGTCCTTTGACGGCAAGGGACACCACACTCAGGTTAACCTTACGTTGGGTTCTCTTTGCCGCCTTCACTACCCTAGTATAGTGAAGGGGTCAAACGGTGATACCGAGGATGAGGTGCTCGTCAGTACCTGGGACGAGTACAAGTTTAAAAAGGAACGAAACCACACCGACAGACAGGGACTTGTGCGTAATGACTTTTGGGTATGAATTCTTTATTATTTTTGTTATGTTTCTTAATATTGTAAATCTATGACTTATACCATTGTATTTGTATTCTTTATGTTGTAGCTTCGATATCGGTTGCCTGACGGAGAGGATTACATGGGGCACGCTGAACGTGTCTTCCAAAACAATGCAAAGAAGCTGGTGAAGGATGCCATATACTATGCGAGAATTCAGGCTACAAACCTGTATTTTCAAAAGCATCCGGAAGAAGCAGGCCCCTTGAATAAAAAGGAAGGGTCCTCAAAGATATATTTGACTGAGGATCAATATCGTGAGGTTAGTATTCAATTTGTTTTACCCTTTATATTGATTGTTGTGATTGATATAATATGTAACATTGTGTGTGCAGGTGATGGTTCCATGGATGGCGCTCGTGCCTGATGCGTACTATGCTTGGTGTCGATATTGGGCTTCCGAAGGCTTCTAGAAAGCGTCACCACATCACAGACAATGTCGAGGAACCAATCCTAACCACAATTTTGGCGGTGACGACATGATACGAAAAGCTAAAAGAATGGTAAGTTTGATCTATCTATGTCAATCCGCAAATAATACAATTTCTTATGAATGTTTTTTGTTTATACAGGAAGCTACGAGTGGCCAAAAGCCTAGTGACATTGAGGTCTACCAGGAGGGCCACAAAGGACCAGACCCAAACAACCCTGACCAGCTTAATATTGCGAGGGGCTACTGTTGGGGGCCTTCGGCTTCTGAAGGTCCTCAAAAACATGATTTAACAAAGTTTCTAGAGTATAATACATGAATAGGTACCTTCGGACTTAGATCCTTCGGACTCGGGTCAAGACCACATTGTAAAGAAGCGCAAAGAATACGAAGGATGATGCAGAACCGAAGCTATGCGCAGGGGAGCTTCGGCGTAGTAGCAGAAAAGGAAACTGATTTAAAGGGGAAAAGGCTATTCAGACCCCAATGGATTACTATAGAATTATTAGCAAATGTAAAGGGCATGGGTGTAATTTTACATCAGACAGCCACAGATCGGCTGGTGAGTTTTGGCCAAAAAGTACAAACGTTTAAAGTATAGAAATTCTTGTATTTGTAAGGTTGTGAATGATGTATAGGCGGCATATGGGGAGGAGATGGTTTGTTGCCATGGCCCGGACTTTGACTGGCGCCATGAACCGGTGGATCCCTCGGTGGTGTACGCAAGTGGTGGTGGCAAAGCGCATGGACGGTAAGCTCTAACTTATGAAATTATATGGTTGACACTAAATTGATTATGCAGTAATCACATTATTTGAATCACTTATAGATACGCACTCTTCGACGGATTCATTGACTCGTCGTCGGTGAGATCTCAGAGGATGGGTTCGTCTTCCCGTAGCTCATGCTCTCGTCGACCGAACGAGCAGGAGTTGGAGATTATGAGGATGCGTGAAGAGATGAGACAACAACGAGAATTTATGGAGGCATGCAATGCACATAACCAAGCGATGTATCAAGTGAGTATACATAATCCGAACTCTAAATTATTATATTTCAATACAACATCTTCAATATTAACACATATGTTTAACAGTTAATGCAGCAACAGGGCATGACAACAAATTTTCCACCGCCATCACAATGGAGCCAGTTTGCAAACACACCAGCTCCGCCACCATAGTTCAACACCCCTCCGACACATATACCTGCACTTGGAGATAGGGTACGTTTGATAACTGTCGATTAATTTATACACTTGTATACTTTTTGATATTTGCATTTAACGTGTTGATATTTGCTAACTTGTATAGGTTACGCCCGAAGCGGGTGGTAGTGGTTCTGATCCCGTAGCAGGGACTGGATTTGTTGACTCGCTCTTCGCGTTCCCTCCTCCTGGTGGTGGTGGCGGCAGCGGTCAAAGCTCTAACCACCCAAGTGGTGGTTATCTCTAAACACTTGAACTCGTGCTCGTTATGTATTTTAACTCGTGGACGTTATGTTTGTGTAAACACTCTCGTATCTGAAATGTTTGTGATGTGTGAACTATATCAATGTGTATGTGATGTGTGATGTCAATGCGTTTGTGATTTATATGTTCATGTGATATGTTTTGTCATATGTTTGTGATATATATGTTTTGTGTATGTTATGTATGCAGTTATGGAGAAATATCTAATTTGGTGTTGCTGTTGCAGAATTATAGGTTAACTCCCGTCGGCCCAGTTAATTCCCATCAGCCGACGAGAATTAACTATTAACTCCCATCAGCCAGTTAACTCCCGTCGGCTGACCTAGCCGACGAGGATTAATTGATAATTCCCATCGGCTGACCTGGCCGACGGGGATAAATTCTTAACTCCCATCGGTTGTGGTGACCGACGGGCATTAGCCTTAACTCCCGTCGCCTCGCTATTGGCCGACAGGGATTAATTATTCCCGTCGGCGGCCGACGGGAATAACCGTATCCCCGACAAGGGACGCCTGGCGGCTGACAACCGACGGGAATAAGACCTAAACCGACGGGAATTACTTATTCCTGTCGGTTTATTGCTTATTCCTGTCGGTTCCTGGCCGACGGGAATTAACTGTTTTCCTGTAGTGATTGAACAATTTATGTTGCGAGGAATTTAACATATATTGTGGTACATCCCACTAAGGATAGAATAATAAAAGAACTGAAGGAGAGGAAGTTTTCATACCTTGGCCTCTTATCAACTTTATCTTACTTTAGTTGAATAGTATCCTTAAGCTTGTGATTTATCCAATTTAAAACAGGCACCATCTCTTAACATAGATTTTATATGGATAAACTCAACACAAGAGTGTAACACCCCTGGTGTTATTGGCACTAAAACTTGAGCATAACATCATGAGCATAACATCATGAGCATAACATCATGAGCATTGACATTTCATATTGCTTGTCACACCTAGAATGCATTCACTAGGTAAAATTTCAAACAAGTTGTGATGACTTGATGTGTGGTTAACCCTAGGGTAGGATACTTAACCTTGGATTAGGGTTTAGAGATGAAAGTGAAGCCCAACTAAGTAAAAATCTCATGAGACATTAGAAATGTTCACAAGATATCAAAGTGGATGGACTTTTGTGGTACAAAAACCCTAATGTGCCTAAAACCCTAAAAAACAAACTCTAGAAACCCTAATTACAACCCTAGGGGGGTAGATGCAAATTTTGTGCACTTTTGAACCAAAGTGCAAATACCAAAGTAATAGAACACCACAAATCATGTGTTCTTCACATTTGAGGATTTGCATGTTAAATAATGGGATTTGGACTTATTTGCAAAAAGTACCTTATGAACCCCATATGTTTAAGTCCGAATTCAGTTGAATGGGGTCAACTTTGGAGCTCTATATTTCTAAGTCTACAAGGAATTTGCCTAGGGTCAACACATCAAATTTGTAGAGCTACTGTAGGAGCATAATTTTGTTTAAGTCACAAGACATGAGTGCTGTACAAAAATTGGAGTTAAATGGACTCAAAGTATTGCTGTCAGTCACCAGTGAAGTCTGACATTGGTCTGATAGTGAGCTTTGATGAACTTTGGACTCATTTCAAGCTCGATAGAGTAAGTAAATGAGCAAGGTCTCTATAGTCGAATTGTAGCTGGTTTATAGAGCCACAACTTTGATACTGATGGATGATCAAGTTGCAACACAAATTTTGGAATAAATCGTCCCCAAATGTGCTTGGTCAGGCGCTCTGAATAAGGATCCCATTGTACAGTAACTGAAAAAGATCCGTAGGTTCATCGCCCCTCGCCGCCGGTGATCTTGCGCCCGGATTCGCGCCAGCCACTGCGATTCGTGCCCAGCGCAAGTGGATAACTAAGGGGAGTAAAGATCGTAGCCCTCGGATTAGCTTGGACCCGGTCGACGGTGAGCTCGCCGTACCCACTTGGACTATGGCTGGTCAGGATGATCCTCACCGGCGTTAGCCGCTTAACGATCATGCGCCACGCGTCTTGGAAGCTTAGCACGTCGTAGTGAACCTATGTAGCAAGCCCGTCCATCGCCAGAGGACTTGTCATGGTGAAAGCCACGAATCCCATGTGCCAGAAACCTTCCTTCTCTCCGGCTACCAGCACGCCATTCCAAAATTAGGAGCCACCGTCCTTGGACTCTATAAATTGAGCATACCACTAGCTCCATTAGGTAATCACGAAGCCAGAACACCCGCTCCTGCCTCCGAATAGCCACCGTAGCTCTCTAGTTCCTCTTTTCCCCCAAATCGAGTTTCCACGCCTCCGTGAACGCCGCGCCGTGGCCACCCTTCTGCAGGTCCGTTCACGCCCTCCTCGCTCTCGTTTCAGCACCCTGGTGTGCTAAGGATGCTCATGGACCTAGCCAATTGAACGAAACCACGTTAGATCGCTGGGAACACCTCGGTTTGCCCTCAGTTCGTGCCATCACCGTGGACAGAGAGACTGTGAGTTAGAACTTTGCAATTGATTGAGGGGTTTTGGTCGTTATGGGTAGCATTAGGTGTCAGCCACACCGGAACGCCGGTCGTTGCGTTAACCAGCCGGTACAGGCTCGCTGGAGCCACTGCTTCGCCGTCCATGGTCGGGGACCTCAACTTGCGAAGGAATAGAAAGGCAGGGGCCTCGACGCAAATGTTAGTGACACATAGAAATAGTGCGCAAGACTCTTAACCAGTTTTTCAAATGGCCAAGGTCCTATGTGCAAACCTGAGAACACGGGCACGCGCGGGCGCGTTTGCTTGTTCACGAGCCGACTTGGGACGGTTTCAGCCCATTACTATTCATCTTTTTCCTTTTTCTTTTTCTGCCAGACTTAGGAAATTCATAGAAAATTATAGAAAAATGATAAAATATGAGACCAATTTTGTTGGACTCCTAAATTTCTCTAGTATTTAATAAAAATAGTTCCAAGAATTTTAGTCCAAACCAAGAATTATGTAGTATTTAAGAAGGCCAAAACCTAGACTTTTGGAATTTTAGAAATTATTTGAAGACTCCAAAAATCATAAAACTTTTTGGATAAACTTATTTGATAATTACAACCCATGGGTGAAGTTTGACATGTGTTGGATATTGTTTGATTCCCAAACCCAAAACCCTAGCTCCTTAGGGTAAAACTGTCTAACACTACTAGGGTGTTGACCTAGAAGACCCTAGTTTCCCTGGTAAACCATGAAGGAAAGTTGTATTCAAGATACAACTTGATGTATCTTTACTATCATTACATTTTCATAAGCATCACATGAGCATTCATGGTTATATATGGTTATGTATAGAAAACAAGGAAGAAGTGACTCTTGAAGAAGAAGAGACTGCACCATCAACTGAAAATCCACCTACTGGGAACTGTTTTTATTTTGATATCTGTGGAACAGAGCCTGACTCCCCTACAACACAAGGCAAGCCCCTGTGCATTTACCATCTCCTTGCTGTTTTAAAATCTTTGTCACTTTATATGATGCATTAGGTGATAGGAGTTGTGTGCTAAACCAATTGCTGCATTTCCTTCCTTGAAACTATTTACCATTCCTTGATTACCTATTTGATTAAAAGGTTTTCTGATGCTTAGTCTTGCCTTAGAAAACAAAAATGTTTTGTTTTTAACAAAAGATGATGCTTCAGATGGAATGGGATGTTTTCAAAAATAAAACTTGATGGTGGATCCATCATGGCCATGATGGGTTCAACATCGGACAAGATGTACCTCTGCCAGGTACCAAACCTTGAGCTTTTAAATGATAAATCTGAGAACGGGTGGGTGACTTGCACGAGAAGAGAGTCTCAGTGTAGTGTCTCCATCTGAGTCGATTAAGGACCGTGTCGATGTAGGCTTGATGATTGAGGACCTTTTAACTGGTCACATGCCTCATCATGGGTAAGCTTTGCCTCGGGCAGACTAATACCAGAAAGGCCAACACACAATGGGAGTGGAGAGATGGCGATAGTAGCGTGTACCCTCCATGGCAAGAGGCTGGACGGTGGTGTATCTGTGCTCTCGGTTGGCGTGAACCCAGTCTGGTCTTAAGAAACCCGGTGGTGAGTTGACATATGCAAGGGTTAAGTTCTACATATGTCGTGTGATTGGAGATCCCCAGCTGGGTATTAATCGATTCGGATCGCTGTTACTTCTCGGATATGAAGACTTGGTCACTGCCCTACACGTAGCAATCCAGTAAAGAAAAAGGGGGATAAAAGACGGCTAGTGCAGGTCAAGTCCTTGAACTAGGGTAGAAAGAACTCTAGTTATAGGTAATAACTTAACATGCTAATAAAATTGGATTTTTAAGGATCCACTTTTAGTAAGCATTTCTGCAAAACAGAGTCTTTGATACTTGATCAGCCTTACCTTGACTCCCTCAAACTAGAATATCCTTGAGTCTTTTCTTTTGACGGGTAAGACTTGCGAAAGTACACTCCGTACTCAGGGTTTTTGAACCCATGTTGTTGTAGGTGAGGAAACAGCAGACTTTTGCTGTTTTTGTTCTAAGGTGGTGCCCAAAGAAGAACCTCAACAGTGAAGCTGCGGGAGGATGTTGGCCTCCCAATCGTAAAATAATATACTTTATGCGGGAGGGGGTTTTGCCTCCCAAGTCTGTAATAATAATACTTATGCACTCGTACACCCTGGTTTTGTAATAACAATAATACTCTTTCTCTATATTTGAATGAATGTAAATTAAGTCATTGTAATTGCTTCCGCTATTCTTTCCTCCGATGTGATGTAATATCTGCGAGACGGGTGAAGCGCTCTTGGGCGAGGAAATGAGGATATAGTTACCGAACTTGTCAAGTGATTATACACATCTACAGGGTTGTCCAAGGTCTGTTGGACAAGTACAACTGTAGGTGGGCCTAAAAACTTGGGAGGTTCCGTCACAGCTAGTATCGGAGCGAAGCCCATCTCTTTAGATATTATGAAGCACTTCAAAAAGAATTTTCAAATACTTATCCAGAAATATTCTTTCATTCTTACCTTGCCACTTTCTGTAGGTTCTCTTCTTGAAAGACCAGGTAATAGAGTGCAATATATAGGAAGTTGGGGATCAACGAAGGTTGATTCCATAATTATTGGGTTATGCATGCATCATGTTTAAAAATTATACTAATAAATCTTCCCCTCTTATGGAGATATGGCACGTACGAGGAAGACCGCGTGCAAGTCCACTGGACCTTTTGGCATGCCTCATCATCAGTTAGCCCCCAGACATGATGGGAGCAGCAGCGGCAGCTACGACCCCATCGGAGACTTGGAAGCCAAAGTGGAACAGCTTCGGACGGAGCTACGTCACCGAAATAGGGTGTGGGCATAGGACAGTCAGCGCATAGCTGAATTATCAGCTGACGTCAAACGCTTGCAAGATGAGCTTGCTGAACGAGATTTGGCGGTTAATTGGGCGGTCAACTCACGTTCGGTTGCTTGGGACCGCGAAGCAAAAGCTCGAGCTCATGTGACTGAGCTTAGTGCGGCCCTCGACAGCCTGCAAGTATATTGCAATACTTTACATGAGGAAGTACATGTACTGTATGCTCGACTGCACCCGGACGTACCTTCCGACACTGCTGCAATGGGAGACGGACCATCGGGAATAGCAAACAAAGGACCTGATGAGGAGTTGGATCTTTTTAAGCCTCCTCCTTCCATGAACCTTGCTGATGAACGATCTCCTGCGGCTGGAAATGGAGCGACAAAGGATGATGAAGACTAGAATAGTATAGTTTAGATACTATACTTATGTAAAATAAGTAATGAAGTTAGGTTGTACGCCAGAGTCTTTATAATTACATTTTGGTAATGTAATCTGATGGTATGTGTTGGCATGTGATATTTTTTTCAAATGTTTCTTTGCCTCAGATGCCATCACGGACTCGCGCGCACGATGGTGCGGGGACTTCCCGTGGTCGGGAAGATACTCCTAATCCGCCACCCGTACCACCAACACTGGCTGAGACTATCGCTACCTTGGTCAATGCTACTGCAGATAATACCCGGCCGCTTCTTGCACGAGATGGCGGGTAATCAGTTTCAACAACACAGAGGCAGAGATCCTCCACAAGGATCGCGTGAAACCTCATATCTAGAATTCTCTGAGACACGTCCCCAGCTCTTTGTTAAAGAAGAAGACCCTCTTGAAGCTGATGAGTGGATAAGAGTAATGGAGCAGAAGTTCGGATTGGTCTGTTGCACGGAAACACAGAAGCCATTATTTGCTGCCCAACAACTAAGAGGCCCTGCCAGTACTTGGTGGGCAAATTTTGTAGCAGTTCAACCAGCTGTGCATCAAATCACTTGGGAAGAATTCAAGCTAGCATTCCGTGAACACTATGTTCCAGAGGGAGTGCTTCACATGAAACAAGAGGAGTTCATTCGACTAAAACAAGGGGGAGATACTATAATGCAGTATCTCAACAAGTTCAATCATCTGTCCCTGTATGCCATCGATCAAGTAAATACTGATCTGAAGAAAAAGAATTGCTTCATGAGGGGACTTAACGACAGGCTCCAATTGAAAATGGCTACCTGCCTGGATCTTACTTACAGTAGAGCTGTCAGCACGACATTGGCCGTAGAATCCAAGAACACAAGCCATAGAAAATCAAAGGGATTTGGGGGTGACAGGTCTAATCAGGGACCTAAGAAGCGAACTAGGTTGGTAATCCGACCTTTTAATCAGAATCATTCTTTGCCTCATCCACCCTCCTATCCGTTCAAACAGCCTGTTTTCATTCGTCCTACCACTGCCCCCCACTTCTACAAATCAGCCGAGTGCCCCTGGTACTCGTTTCCCCGCTCTCCCTAGTTCTTCTACTGGCTGCTTCAACTATGGAAAGTCCGGACACTTTATAAAGGACTGTCCATACCTGAAGCAGAACAAATTCAACATTCAGCAGGACTCTGGGAGCTCCACTCAAGGAAGGGGAATATGGCTAGTACTTCAACGGGCAAAAATGTCAAGAAAACAGGACAAATATATTATACTCAAGTGGCCACTACACCGGAGGGCGAGCCGATAATGATGGGTACGTTCCTTGTGGCCAATTACCCAGCAGTCATTCTCTTTGATTCTGGTGCTTCACATACTTTCATAAGCAAGAATTTCGTGGAAAAGCATTGCATTCCTTGCACTAAATCAAGGGAGGGATTTATTATCCATTCACCTGGGGGACAAATATTTACTAAGGAAGTAGCCTTCCATGTGCTAATAACATTGGCTGAACGGGAATTTCCCACCAACATGATTGTTTTAAAAGGCCAAGACATAGATGTGATTCTGGGCATGAATTGGTTAGCCCAGCATAAAGCTATCCTTAACACTGAATTAAGGACCATCAGGTTGAGCCATGGCCATGAATAGGTTCTCTTGTCCATCCTTGTAGCTGTTTCAGCCAAACCATTGGGACGGGTCTATGAAGCTATCGTACCAGAAATCCAGGATATTCCGATAGTATGTGAATTCCCGGATGTCTTTCGTGAAGATTTGCTTAGACTGCCTCCTGAAAGGGATGTAGAGTTTGTGATTGAACTAAAACCCGGTACAACTCCTATTTCGAGAAGGTCGTATCAAATCCACCTAATGAACTGGCGGAACTCAAGATTCAACTTCAAGATTTGCTTGAAAAGGGATTCATTAGGCCCAGTTCATCACCTTGGGGATGTCCCACAATTTTTGTCAAGAAGAAGGATCAAACACTTCGAATGTGCATGGACTACAGAACCCTTAATGAGGTCACTATCAAGAACAAGTACCCTCTTCCCCGGATCGATATCTTGTTCGATCAACTTACTGGAGCTCGGGTATTCTCCAAGATTGATCTCAGATCGGGTTATCATCAGATCCGTATTCGACCCAAAGATATACCCAAGACCGCATTTACTACACGGTATGGATTATTTGAATATTTGGTTATGTCCTTCGGATTGACAAATGCTCTAGCCCACTTCACGTATCTAATGAACTCGGTGTTTATGCCTGAGTTGGATAAATTTGTGGTGGTCTTCATTGACGATATCTTGATCTATTCTAAGAATGAAGAGGAGCATGCTAAACATTTATGGATCGTGTTAACGTGCTTAAGGGAACACCAATTATACGCTAAATTCAGCAAATGCACGTTTTGGTTGGAGGAAATCCAATTTTTGGGACATGTATTATCTGCATAAGGAATTGCGGTTGATCCCAGTAAAGTTAAAGATATTCTGGAATGGAAACCGCCAACCACTGTACATCAAGTTCGAAGCTTCCTTGGACTAGCCGGATATTACCGCAGGTTTATTCCGGATTTCTCCAAGATTGTAAAATCAATCACAAGTTTGTTGAAGAATGATATAAAATTTGACTGGTCCTCAAAGTGCAATGAAGCCTTCGAGAAGCTAAAGGTATTATTGACTACTGCTCCGGTATTGGCTCAACCGGACATTGAAAAGCCTTTTGATGTGTACTGTGACGCATCCGGCAGTGGACTTGGGTGTGTCCTAATGCAAGAGGGCCGAGTCATAGCTTATGCTTCACAAAGTTATGCTGGCATGATGAGCACTATCCAACTCATGACTTGGAATTGGCTGTAGTTGTTCATGCCCTTAAGATATGACGTCATTATCAGCTGGGAAATATCTGCCATTTATATACTGATCATAAAAGTCTGAAATATATTTTTACCCAGTCAGAATTGAACATGAGGTAGAGAAGATGGCTTGAGCTGATTGAGGATTATGATTCAGAAATCCATTATCACCCAGGAAAGGCCAATGTGGTGGCAGATGCACTGAGTCGCAAGGCTTCCTGCCATTGTCTTACAGTGAGGACCCCTGACATCACATTATGTCAAGAAATGGAGAAGTTAAACCTGGAAATGATACAACATGGGACTTTGACCCAATTAAAGCTTGAGTCAGTTCTTCCGCAAAAGATTATTGATGCCCAAAGAAGTGACAAGGGTATGAAACATATTCATTAGAAAATAGAAGCCGACAAAGCTAATTGCTTCAGAAAGGATAATCAAGGCATAATATGGTTCAATGATCGCATAGTTGTGCCTAAAGATACTGATGTCCGCCAACAAATTTTGGATGAAGCTCATCTTAGTCGATATTCCATTCATCTTGGAAGCACTAAGATGTATCAAGATTTAAAACAACACTATTGGTGGACAAAAATGAAGATTGAGATTGCACGCTATGTGGCAAGATGTGACACCTGTAGATGTGTCAAGGCAATACATATGAAGACCGCTGGGCCACTACAATCTTTACCCATCCGAACTTGGAAATGGGAAGACATTAGTATGGATTTTATTGTAGGATTGCCCAAAATAGCCAAAGGTTTTGACTCCATATGGGTCATAATTGATCGACTTACGAAAATTGCTCACTTCCTACCCGTCAAGACAAAATATCCAGTGGTCGCATATGTAGAACTTTATATTGCCCGTATTCTCAGTTTACATTGAATTCCAAAAACAATAATATTGGATCGTGGACCACAATTTGTATCCAAATTTTGGAATGAATTGCATAAATTCTTAGGTACTAAACTACTCCACAGTTCGGCATACCATCCTCAAACAAGCGGGCAAACTGAAAGAGTAAATCAAATACTTGAAGACATGTTGCAGGCATGTGTTCTGGAGTTCCCATAGAAATGGGATGACTGTTTGCCACTGGCAGAGTTTTCCTATAATAACAGCTATCAAGAGAGCATCAAAATGGCACCATTTGAAGCACTGTATGAGCAACGTTGTCGGACACCCTTAAATTGGTCAGAACCTGGAGAACGATGGTATTTCAGGCCTGACTTGGTCAAGGAAATAGAAGAAAAAGTTCAACGGATAAGACATCACTTGAAAGAAGCTCAAGCTCGGCAGAAAAATTATGCAGACAAACGGCGTCGACCTTTGCTATTTCAAGTTAAAGATCACGTGTACCTAAAAGTATCACCAATGAAGGGTGTAAACCGTTTCGGGGTAAAAGGGAAGCTAGCACCCCGATACATTGGCCCGTTTCCCATTCTTGAACAATGTGGACCAGTGGCATACCGACTTCAGCTGCCAGAAACATTAACTCCAATACACAATGTGTTCCATGTATCTCAATTAAAGAAGTGCCTTTGGGTTCCTGATCGAACCATTGATGTGGTGGATGTTGCCCTGGAACCATACTTAACATATTCAGAACATCCCATTCGAATTTTGAACCAAAAGGACATGATTACCCGAAAAAGGACTCTTAAATTCTATAAAGTACAATGGAACCAGCATGCGGAAGATGAAGCTACCTGGGAGACTCGAGACTTCTTGGAAAAGAATTTTCCTAGGTTCTTAGCTTCATGTAACTTGTAAGATATGTACATTGATTGTAAAGGAGAAATAAACCTGTGACGGAACCTCCCCAGTCATTAGGCCCACCTACAGTTGTCCTTGTCCATCGGACCTCAGACAACCCTACAGGTGCACCTGATCACTTGACAAGTTCGGTATCTGTATTCTTTACCTTGCCAACGAGTGTTTCACCTGTCACGCAAATATTACAACACATCAGAGGAACGAGTATGCAGAAGCAGTTACAACAACTTATTTTATATTAAAGTATACAAAGAGTAGTATTATTACAGACCAGTAAAATATAAGAGTGCTGGAGTAATATTATTACAACCCTGGGAGGCAAAACCCCCTCCCGATTAGCAGTACAAAGTTTTTAAAGGAGGACACTTCCTCCCGAGGCTTCAGTCTTGGTTCTCTTCCTTAGGCACCACCTTGGAACAAAAGCAACAAAAATTTGCTGCTTCCTCACCTACAACAACATGGGTTCAAAAACCCTAAGTACGAAGTGTACTTTCGCAAGTCTTACCCGTCAAAACAAAAGACTCTCAAGGATATGCTGGCTTTTGGGAATCAAGGTATGGCTTATCAAGAATCAAAGACTCTGTTTGCAGAAATGCTTACTAATAGTGGATCCTTAAAAATCTAGTTTTACTTGTCAGGTTAAGTAAAATTACCTGCATCTAGAGTTCTTTCTACCCTAGTTCAAGCACTTGGCCTATACTAGCCGTCTTTTCATCATCCCTTTAGTTCACTAGATTGCTACGTGTAGGTCAGTGACCAAGTCTTCATGTCCGAGAAGTAACTGCGATCCGAATCGATTAATACTCAGCTGAGGATCTCCGATCACACGACATATGTAGCACTTAACCCTTGCATATGTCAACTCGCCACCGGGTTTCTTAAGACCAGATCAGGTTCACGCCAACCGAGAGCACAGATACACCGTCCAGCCTCTTGCCACGGAGGGTACACGCTACTCTCGCCATCTCTCCACTCCCATTGCGTGTTATCTTATTCTGGTATTAGTCTGCCCGAGGCAAAGCTTACCCATGATGAGACATGTGACCAGTTAAAGGGTCCTCGATCATCAAGCCTACATCGACAAAGGTCCTTAATTGACTCAAACGGAGACACTACACCGAGACTCCCTTCTCGTGCAAGTCAACCTCCCGGTCTCAGCTTTATTATTTTTAACCCAAAGTTTGGTACCTGGCAGAGGTACATCTTTTTTGATGGTGAACCCATCATGGCCATGATGGATCCACCATCAAGTTTTTATTTTGAAAATATCCCACCCACTTGAAGCATCATCGTTTGTCAAAAACAAAACATTTTGTTTTTCTAGAGCAAGGCTAAGCATAAGAAAAATCTTTTTTATAAAGCAGGGGATCAAGGAAAGGTAATCAAATTCTCAAGGAAGGAAATGCAGCAATTTGTTTAGCACACAACTCCTATCACTTAATGCATCAAGCAAGTGAGAAATATTTTAAAATAGCAAGGAGGTGGCAAATGCACGGGGGCTTGCCTTGTGTTATAGGTGAGTCGGGCTCTACTCCACAGATGTCAAAATAAAAGCAGTTCCTGGCCGGTGGTTCTTCAGGTGGTGGTGGTGTAGCTCTTGCTTCTTCAACTTCTACTTCTTCTTCGTTTTATATATATATATATATATATAACCATGAATGCTCATGTAATGCTTATGAAAATGCAAAGATATTAAAAGTATATATATAACCATGAATGCTCATGTAATGCTTATGAAAATGCAAAGATATTAAAAGTATACTATCTTAGGTCTTGAATACAATTTTCCTTCACGGAACTCCAGGAAACTAAGGTTTTTGGAGTCAGAACTGAAGTTCCTAGGGCAGGCACAACTAGAAGATTAGGGTTTTGGGTTTTTGGTACCAAACATTGTTCAAATCATACCAAACTTTACCCAAGGCTTCTAAATAATATTTAAAACTTATCTAAAAATTTTAGTGAATTTTGGAGTTATTAACTAATTTCTAAAATTCTAGGAGTATTAGTTTTGGCTATTTTAAATACTCCATAATTCCCTATTTGGACTAAAAATCATGCTACTATTTTTATTAAATACTATAGAAAATTAGGAACCTAGAAAAATTGGTCTTGCATTTTTAACATTTTTCTTCAATTTTCTAGAAATCCTTTAATCCTGGTAGAAAAAGAAAAAGAGTCAACAGTATTGGGCTGAATCTAGCCCGAGCCGGCCCAGACTAGGGAGAACACACCCGCACGCGCGCCCGTGTGCCGACTTTGCATAGAAGACCCTAGCCTTTTAAACAACCAGAAAGAGTCCGCAGCACTATTGTTTTGTCTCACTGACATTTACACCGAAACCCCCCACATTCTAATTCTTTACGACCCGAGGTCCTCGATGGCGAGCGGCGAAGAACTGAGCTCCGGCGAACCTGTGTCGACCAAGATAAGCAATGGCCGGTGCCCTAACTTGGCTGAGACCTAATTCAACACCTAACGAACGTTTCCCCTCGATCAGTTGCATAGTTCGGGCTCTAAATCACCCTGTCCATGGAGATAGTGCGAACAACGGATGAGCAGAAGTGTTCCTGACGATCTAGGGCAGTGTAGCTTAATTGAATGGGTCGAGGAGCATCAGTGGCATGTAAGAGTGCTGAAACAAGAGAGCAGAGGGAAAGACCGGACCTGAATTGCACTGACCACAGTGAGAGCTTGTTCACGATGGCGGAAAACGGATTTGGGGGAACTGAGCGATTCAGGGACTCTAGTGAACAATTGGAGGCAAGTGTTGGTGCTATGGATGGGTAATTACCCAACAAAGCTCATGGAGTGCTCAATTTATAGGTCTCTTGCACGGTGGCAAGTGAATTTGAGCTTGCGCGGTGGCGGTCGGAGAGAAGGAGGTGCACTGGCGCAAGCGTTTGGTGGCAGTTACCGTGGCAAGCTCACCGGCTATCACCGGATGGGCTAACATGAGTCACGACGGTGTGGTTAAAGTGCCGAGGCATGTGGCGCAAGGATGTGAGGTGTCTAACTCCGGCGAGGGTTGATCTGAAGCGGCCGTGAGCTAAGCGGACACAACGGCCGGAGTGAACAGTGGCCGGAGTGAACAGTGGTCGGAGTTCATCCACTGGGTGATATTTCTTACTCCCTCTGCGTTATCCAACTGCACCGAGCACGAATCACCGCAGCAGGCGCGAACCCGGGCGCATGGTCGCCGATGGTGAGTTAACTGAGCTGGCGCTCTGATCTGGTTGCTGTACCATCGCACAGCTCCTTCAGTTGGTCTGATAGAGCATGTTTGGGGTCAATTTGCTCTAGATTTTCTGTGGTGACCAGATCAACATTCTGTATCAATGTTGTAGCCTAACAAACCAGCTCAAACTTTGTCATAGAGGTTTTGGTTAAACATCCATTAAATCGAGCTCCACAAGGTCCCAAAGTTGATCCAATCTAGTGCCTTCTCTGAATATCAGGGAGCCTTAGTGTGACAGCCAGACTTCAGGGCCATTTAGCTCCTAATTTTGTACAATACCAAGGCTTAAGTACTTAATCAAAGTTGTTCTCCTATAGTAGCTCTAGACTTTTGATGTATTGACCCTAGGAATATTCTTTGTATTTTTAGATCTACAGAGCTCCAAAGTTAGCCTTGCTCACTGATTTTCAAACTTAGTCATTTGAGAGGAATTGAGTGTCTTTTTACAAATAAGCCCAATTCACATCTTTTGACTTGCAAATCTTCAAATTTGTGAACCATATGACTTGAGGTACCCTAACACCTTGGTTTTTGCACTTGGATACAAAAGTGGTCAAAATTTACATATAACCCCCTAGGGTTTCTATTTGGGGTTTTCAGTGGTCCTTTTTAGGGTTTATGGCACTTCTAGGGATTGAATGCCACTCAAATCCATTGATGGTGATATCTTATTCCCTTTTCTAATGAGTTTTGAAGTTTTCTCCCTTTTGGGCTTTATCGACACTCCTAATCCTAGTTTAGGGTTAAGTACCCTACCCTAGGGTTTCACCCATGACCAGTCTCATCAATACAACTTGTTTGAAATTTTAGCCTAGTGAATGCACTCTAAGTGTAACAATCACATGATATGCTTATGCTCATGATGTTATGCTCAAAGTTTTAGTGGCAGTAACACTAGGGGTGTTACATCCTTCCCCCCATAAAAGAATCTCGTCCCGAGATTAAAAGTCTAGGGTAAGTAATGGAAAAGGAAACACGTCATATTTTTATTTCCTTATTTTTGGTACAAGGCAGGGGTGGTATGGGGTTTATTCCTCTATTACAACAAGTGTACATATCTTACAATTTACATGAAGCTAAAAAGCCTGGGAAATTCTTTTCTAGAAAGTCTTGGGTTTCCCAAGTAGCTTCATCTTCCGTGTGTTGGTACCATTGTAGCTTATAAAACTTGAGAGTTCTCCTTCGGGTAATCCTGTCCTTTTGATCCAAGACTCGAATAGGATGTTCTGAATTTGTCAAGTCTGGTTCTAAGGCAACATCCGTCACTTCAACGGTTCGATCTGGAACCCGAAGACACTTCTTCAATTGAGACACATGGAACACATTGTGCACAGCAAACAATGTTTCGGGTAATTGGAGTCGATATGCCACTGGTCCACATTGTTCAAGAATAGGAAAAGGACCAATGTATCGGGGTGCAAGCTTCCCTTTTACCTCAAAACAGGATACACCCTTCATTGGTGAGACTTTCAGGTAGACATAATCTTCAACTTGAAAGTACAAGGGTTTGTGTCGTTTGTCTGCATAACTCTTTTGGCGAGCTTGGGCTTCTTTCAAATTATGTATTATTTGTTGAACCGTCTCTTCCGTTTCTTTTACCATATCCGGCCTGAAAAACTATCTTTCTCCTGGTTCAGACCAGTTTAATGGAGTACGACACCGTCATCCATACAAAGCTTCAAAGGGTGCCATTTTGATGCTCGCTTGATAGCTGTTATTGTATGAAAACTCCGCTAATGGTATGCAGTCATCCCATTTCTGTGGGAATTCCAGAACACATGCTCGCAACATGTCTTCAAATATCTGATTTACTCTCTTAGTCTACCCACTAGTTTGAGGTTGATAGGCCGAACTATGGAGCAACTTAGTACCCAAGGATTTGTGAAGTTCTTCCTAGAATTTGGATACAAATTAAGGTCCACGATCCGACACTATTGTCTTCGGAACACCGTGCAAACTGAGAATGCGAGCAATATACATCTGGGCATAAGTGATGACCGGGTAATATGTCTTGACTGGCAGAAAATCAGCTATTTTCGTAAGTCGATCAATAATAACCCAAATAGAGTCAAATCCTTTTGTTGTCCTGGGTAATCCCACAATAAAGTCCATGCTTATGTCCTCTCATTTCCAAGTTGGGATAGGTAAAGATTGCAATGGACCAACAATTTTCATGTGTATGGCTTTGACACGTCTGCAAGTGTCGCATCTCGCCACATAGCGTGCAATTTCAATCTTCATCTTCGTCCACCAATAATGTTGCTTTAGATCATGATACATCTTAGTGCTTCTAGGATGAATAGAATAGCGACTAAGACGTGCTTCATCTAAAATTTGCTGGCGAACTTCACCATTCTTGGGCACAACTATGCGGTTGTTAAACCATACAACGCCTTGATCATCTTTTCTGAAACAGTTTGCCTTACCGGCCTCTATTTTCTTATGAATGTGTTTCATACCCTCATCACTTCTTTATGCATCAATTATCCTTTGCAGAAGAACCGACTCAAGCTTCAAGTGATTTAAGGTTCCATGTTGAATCATTCCCAGGTTCAACTTCTCCATTTCTTGGCATAATGTAATGTCAGAAGTCTTCATCGTAAGACAATGACGGGAAGCCTTGCGGCTTAGTGCATCTGCCACTACATTGGCCTTGCCTGGGTGATAGTGAATTTCCAATTCATAGTCCTTAATCAGCTCAAACCATCTCCTCTGCCTCATATTTAGCTCTAACTGGGTGAAAATGTACTTCAAGCTTTTATGATATGTATAGATATGACAGATATTCCCCAGCAGATAATGACGCCATATTTTCAGGGCATGAACCACAGCAGCTAATTCCAGGTCATGAGTTGGATAATGTTCCTCATGCCGGCGCAACTGTCTTGAGGCATAAGCTATAACTCGGCCTTCTTGCATCAAGACACAATCTAAACCATTGCTTGATGCGTCACAATACACATCAAAAGGCTTTTCAATGTCCGGTTGAGCTAATACCGGAGTAGTGGTCAATAACACCTTCAGTTGTTCGAAGGCTTCATTGCATCTTGAAGACCAGTTAAATTTTGTATCGTTCTTCAATAAACTTGTGATTGGCTTCACAAGTTTGGAAAAAATCTAGAATAAATCGGTGGTAATAACCAGCTAGTCCAAGGAAACTTTGAACTTGATGTACAGTGGTTGGTGGTTTCCACTCTAAAATATCCTTGACCTTGCTGGGATCAACCGCAATCCCTTTGGCAGATAATACGTTGCGTGTCCCAGAAATTGGATCTCCTCCAGCCAAAATGCGCACTTGCTGAATTTAGCATAAAGTTGATGTTCCCTTAAGCGCGTCAATACGATCCGCAGATGCCGAACATGATCCTCTTCATTCTTGGAATATATCAGGATATCATCAATGAAGACCACCACAAATTTATCCAACTTGGGCATGAATACCGAGTTCATCAGATAGGTGAAGTGGGCAGGAGCATTTGTTAATCCGAAAGACATAACCAGATGTTCAAATAATCCATTTCGCGTAGTAAATGCGGACTTGGGTATATCTTCGGGTAGGATACAGATCTGATGATAACCCGACCTGAGGTCAATTTTGGAAAATATCCGAGCTCCAGTAAGCTGATCAAATAAGATATCAATCCGGGGAAGAGGGTACTTATTCTTGATTGTGACCTCATTAAGGGGTCTGTAATCCACGCACATCCGAAGTGTTTGATCCTTCTTCTTGACGAAGATTGCTGGACAACCCCAAGGTGACAAGCTAGGTCGGATGAATCCCTTTTCTAGCAGATCTTGTAATTGAGTCTTGAGCTCTGCCAATTCATTGAGAGGAATTCGGTAAGACCTTCTAGAAACAGGAGCCGTATCGGGCTTCAATTCAATCACAAATTCTACATCTCTCTCTAGAGGCAATCCAGGCAGATCTTCCGGAAAGACGTTCGGGAATTCACATACTACCGGAATATCTTGGATTTCCGGTATAATGGCTTCATAAGCTCTGCCAAATGGTTTAGCTGGAATAGCTACAGGGATGGACAAGAGAACCTCTTCCTGGCCATAGCTCAACCTGATGATTCTCATATCAGTGTTGAGGATAGCTTTGTGCTGGGCTAACCAATTCATGCCCAGAATTACATCTTTATCTTGGCCTTTCAGAACAATCATGTTTGTGGGAAAGTCTCATTCAACCAATGTTACGGGCACATGGAAAGCCACTTCTTTAGTGAATATTTGTCCCCCAGGCGAATGAACAATAAACCCTTCCCTTGATTCGATGCAGGGAATGCAATATTTTTCCACAAACTTCTTACTTATGAATGTATGCGAAGCACCAGAATCAAAGAGAATGACTGCAGGGTGATTGGCCACGAGAAACGTACCCATCATAATCGGCTCTCCCTCCAGTGTAGTGGCCACTTGTGTATAGTAGATTCGCCTAGTTTTCTTCATATTCTTGCCCACTGCATTATTTGTCGTGTTTCCCTTGCTTTGGCTTGAACTCCCCGGGTTCTGCTGATTATTAGAGTTGTTCCGCCTCGAATATGGGCAGTCTTTGATGAAATGTCCAGAATTCCCATAATTGAATCAACCAGTTGATGAACTCGGGAGTGCGGGGAAACGAGCACAAGGGGCACTCGACTGAGTTGTTGAAGTGGGGGCAGTGGCAGGGCGGATGAATACAGGTTGTTTGAAGGGGTAGGAGGGTGGACGAGGTGAAGAACGATTTTGATTGAAAGGTCGGATCACCAACCTTTGTCGCTTTTCAGGCCCTTGGTTGTACCTATCACCTCCATTTCCCTTTGATTTGCCTGGGCCTGCATACTTAGCTTCAACTGCCAGCGCTGTGCTGCCAACCCTGCTGTAGGAGAGATCGAGGAAGGTGGCCATCTTTCTTTGTAGTCGGTCATTGAGGCCTCTCCTAAAACAATTCCTCTTTTTTAGGTCAGTATTGACCTGATCGATTGCGTACTGGGACAAATGATTGAATTTGTTGAGATACTGCATAACAGTATCTCCTCCTTGCTTGAGTTTCATGAATTCTTCTTGCTTCATGTGCAGCACTCCTTCTGGAATGTAGTGCTCACGAAATGCCAATTTAAATTCGTCCCATGTAACTTGATGTCCGGTAGGTTGAATGGCCACATAATTTCCCCACCAGGTGCTGGTAGGGCCTCTTAACTACTGAGCCGCAAACAATGGCTTCTGGGTCTCCATGCATCGGATGAGTCCAAATTTCTGCTCAATGACCTGAATCCATTCGTCAGCTTCGAGGGGATCTTCGGCTTTCACGAATAGTGGGGGACGGGTTTCCGCGAAATCCAAGTACAAAGTTTCACGGGGTCCTTGTGGATAAGCCCTCCCGCCTTGTTGCTAAAGTTGATGTCCCACCATTTCACGTAGGAAGCGAGTGTTGTCAGTGGTCACGGTGACCAAGGCAGCGATAGCCTCGGCCAGCGTGGGCGGTACCGGTGGTGGATTGGGTGTATCTTCTTGACCGCGGGATGTTCCCGCATCGTCATGTGCACGAGTTCGAGATGGCATCTGAAGCAAAGAAATATTTGGAAAATATCACATGCTGATACATACCATCATTTTACATTACATAAGATGTAATTGAAAGGGAAATAGGGTCAAACCTTTTCCTAAATGATTTTGGTGGTTGAATTTCCCAACACAAATAATTGGACTAACTAGTTTGCTCTAGATTATAAGTTCTACAGGTACCGAAGGTTTAACACAAACCAATAAAAAGTCCAAGAAAGGGTTCAAATAGAAAGGAGCAAAACCAACCGAAGGCTGCCCTGGTCTGGCGCACCAGACTGTCCGGTGCACCACCGGACAGTGTCTGGTGCACCACCGGATAGTGTCCGGTGCACCAGGGTGAATCCACTTGAACTGCTCAGCTTCGAGTTTCTGGAAATAGCTCTCCGCTATAATTCATCGGACTGTCCGGTGTAGCATCGGACTGTCCGGTGTGCCATGCGGAGCAATGGCTAACAGCGCAAACGGTCGTCTGCAAAAGTGAACAGTGCGTGAACTGTGCGCGGACAGCGCGCGCAGAAGTCAGAGCAGGCGTAGAAGGCGCACCGGACAGTGAACAGTGACTGTCCGGTGCACCACCGGACTGTCCGGTGGCTCCACCTGTCAGAGCTCCAACGATCGAACCCTAACGGTTGGGTGATGTGGCTGGCGCACCGGACAGTGTCCGGTGGCGCACCGGACTGTCCGGTGCGCCCATCAATAGCAACCTTCCCCAACGACCACTTTGGTGGTTGGGGCTATAAATACCCCCAACCACCACACTTCAAGGCATCCAAGTTTTTCAGCCAACACAATCAATACAAGAGCTAGTGCATTCAATACAAGACACAATTAGATTGAATCAAAGCCTCTCCAAGTCCCAATTCCACTCAAAGCAATTAGTGACTAGAAGTGAGAGTTTTGCCCGTGTTCTTTGAGCTCTTGCGCTTGGATCGCTTTTCTTCTTTCCCATTTTGTTTCCAAGACATTTGTAATCAAATCAAGAGACACCAACTGTGTGGTGGTCCTTGTGGGGACTAAGTGTCCCAATTGATTGAGGAGAAAAGCTCACTCGGTCTAAGTGACCGTTTGAGAGAGGGAAAGGGTTGAAAGAGACTCGGTCTTTGTGACCACCTCAACGGGGAGTAGGTTTGCAAGGAACGAACCTCGGTAAAACAAATCATCGTGTCACACTCTTCATTTGCTTGTGATTTGTTTTCGCCCTCTCTTTTGGACTCGCTTTTATTTCTAACGCTAAACCCTGCTTGTAGTGGTGCTTAAAGTTTGTAAATTTCAGATTTGCCTATTCACCCCCCTCTAGGCGACTTTCAATTGGTATCAGAGCCCGGTACTTCATTAGAGCCTAACCGCTCGAAGTGATGTCGGGAGCTCACGCCAAGAAGAAGATGGTGACCGGCGAGAAGCCCGCCACAAGCCACGGGAAAACTCCATCGGGGGAGTCCGGCAACAAGAAGAGGGAGGAATCACCTCCCCGCGTCAAGTCGCACCGGAGTGGCGACAAGAAGAAGAAAATGAAGAAAGTGGTCTACTACGAGACCAATTCTTCGTCGCCCTCCACCTCCGGCTCCGACACACCGTCCGTCACTTCTAAGCGCCATGAGCGCAAGAAGTTTAGTAAGATCCCCCTACGCTACCCTCGCATTTCCAAACATACTCCATTACTTTTTGTTCCATTAGGCAAACCACCGGCTTTAAATGGTGAAGATTATTCTAGATGGAGTGAAATGATGAAATATCACCTAACCTCACTCCACACAAGCATATGGGACATTGTTGAATTTGGAGCACAGGTACCATCTGTGGGGTTGAAGATTATGATGCGGATGAAGCCGCCCAAATCCAACACTTCAATTCTCAAGCAACTACTATACTCCTCACCTCTCTAAGTCGAGAAGAGTATAATAAGGTGCAAGGGTTGAAAAGTGCCAAAGAGATTTGGGACATACTAAAGACCGCGCATGAAGGAGACAAGGTGACCAAGATCACCAAGATGGAAACGATCGAGGGGGAGCTCGGTCGGTTCATGCTCAACCAAGGAGAAGAGCCACAAGCCATGTACAATTGGCTCAAGACCTTGGTGAATCATGTGCGCAACCTCGGGAGCACCAAATGGGATGACCATGAAATGGTCAAGGTTATTTTAAGATCACTTGTTTTTCTTAACCCTACACAAGTACAATTAATTCGTGGTGATCCTAGATACAAGCTAATGTCTCCCGAGGAAGTTATAGGAAAGTTTGTGAGCTTCGAATTAATGATCAAAGGCTCCAAACAAATCATCGAGCAAGGCGCCACCTCCACACCCGAGGTGCAACCCATCGCCTTCAAAGCGACGGAGCAGAAGAAGGAAGAGTCTACGTCGAGTAGGCTTCCCATTGACACCTCCAAGCTCGATAATGAGGAGATGGCGCTCATCATCAAAAGCTTCCGTCAAATCCTCAAGCAACGGAAGGGGAGAGACTACAAACCCCGTTCCAAGAAAGTTTGCTACAAGTGTGGTAAGCCCAGTCATTTCATTGCTTAATGTCCATTATCAAGTGATAGTGACAGGGGCGACAACAAGAAGGGAAGAAGGAAGGAGAAGAAGAAGTATTACAAGAAGAAGGGCAGCGATGCCCATGTTTGCCGGGAGTGGGACTCCGATGAGAGCTCCATCGACTCCTCCGACGACGAGGACGCCGCAAACATCGCCGTCAACAAGGGTCTTCTCTTCCCCAACGTCGACCACAAGTGCCTCATGCAAAGGATGGCAAAAAGAAGGTAAAATCTAGAACCACCACTAAATATGCAACATCTAGTGATGAGGAGAACTCTAGTGATGATGAGGATAACTTGCTTGCCCTTTTTGCCAACCTAAACATGCAACAAAAAGAAAAATTGAATGAATTAATGGGTGCTATTCATGAGAAGGATGAACTCTTGGATAGCCAAGAGGACATCCTTATTAAGGAGAACAAGAAGCATGTTAAGGTTAAAAATGCTTATGCTCAGGAAGTAGAGAAATGTGAAAAATTGACTAGTGAGCTAAGCACTTGCCATGATATTATCTCAAACCTTAGAAATGAAAATGCAAAATTAATTGCTAAGGTTGAGAAGTTAGATGTTTGTGATGATTCAATTGTTAGTCTTAGAAATGATAATGCTAGTTTGATTACCAAGATTGACAAGTTGAATGCATCACTCTCTAGCCCTAAAATTGAGAATGAAAAATTAATTGCTAAGGCTAAAGATTTACATGTTTGCAATACTTCTATATTCAATCTTAAGAATGAGAATGCTATTTTACATGCTAAGATTGATGAATTAACTGTTTGCAAACCCTCTACATCTACCATTGAGCATGTTACTATTTGCACTAGATGTAGAGATATTAATGTTGATGCTATACATGATCACCTAGCTTTAATTAAACAACAAAATAATCACATAGCTCAACTTAGTGCTAAGATTAATGAGCATGACTTAGAAAATGAAAAAATTAAATTTGCTAGAAGTATGCTCTATAGTGGGAGACGCCCAGGCATTAAGGATGGCGTTGGCTTCCAACAGGGAGACAATGTCAAGCTTAATGCCCCTAAGAAATTGTCTAACTTTGTTAAGGGCAAAGCTCCCATGGTTCAGGATAACAAGGGCTATATTTTATATCCTGCTGGTTATCCCAAACACAAAATTACGAGAATTCATTCTAGGAAGTATCACTCTGGCTCTCATCTTGCTTTTATGTATAAGAGTGTGGCATCTAGTTCTAGGCAATCAACCCGTGTTAAATTGCCTAAAAAGAAATCTCATATTGCATCAAATGAACCCAATGTTTCATTTAAGACTTTTGATGCATCATATGTTTTAACTAACAAATCAGGCAAAGTAGTTGCCAAATATGTTGGGGGCAAACACAAGGGGTCAAAGACTTGTGTTTGGGTACCCAAGGTGCTTGTTTCTAATGTCAAAGGACCCAAAACCGTTTGGGTACCTAAGAACAAGGCCTAAACTTGTTTTGTTGGTTTATGCATCCGGGGGCTCAAGTTGGATCATTGATAGCGGGTGTACAAACCACATGACTCGGGAGAAAAGGATGTTCTCCTCATATGAGAAAAACAATGATCCCCAAAGAGCTATCACATTCGGGGATGGAAATCAAGGTTTGGTCAAAAGACTTGGTAAAATTGCTATATCACCTGACCATTCTATTTCCAATGTTTTTCTTGTAGATTCTTTAGATTACAACTTGCTTTCAGTTTCTCAATTATGCAAAATGGGCTACAATTGTCTTTTACGGATATAGGTGTTACTGTCTTTAGAAGAAGTGATGATTCAGTAGCATTTAAGGGAGTGTTAGAGGGTCAGCTATACTTAGTTGATTTTAATAGAGCTGAACTCGACACTTGCTTAATTGCTAAGACTAACAAGGGTTGGCTCTGGCATCGCCGACTAGCCCATGTTGGGATGAAGAATCTTCATAAGCTTCTAAAGGGAGATCACATTTTGGGACTAACGAATATTCATTTTGAGAAAGACATGATTTGTAGCGCATGTCAAGTAGGGAAGCAAGTTGGTGTTCATCATCCACACAAGAACATCATGACGACTTATATGCCACTTGAGCTACTTCACATGGATCTATTTGGCCCGATTACTTACATAAGCATCGACGGGAGTAAGTACTGTCTAGTTATTGTGGATGATTATTCTCACTTCACTTGGGTGTTCTTTTTGCAGGAAAAATCTCAAACCCAAGAGACCTTAAAGGGATTCTTGAGACGGGCTCAAAATGTGTTCGGCTTAAGGATCAAAAAGATCAGAAGCGACAATGGGACGGAGTTCAAGAACTCTCAAATTGAAGGCTTTCTTGAGGAAGAGGGCATCAAGCATGAGTTCTCTTCTCCCTACACACCACAACAAAATGGTGTAGTGGAGAGGAAGAATAGAACTCTACTTGACATGACAAGGACCATGTTTGATGAGTACAAGACTTCAGACCGGTTTTGGGCGGAAGCAATCAACACCGCTTGCTACGCCATCAACCGACTCTACCTACACCGAATCCTCAAGAAGACATTGTATGAACTCCTAACCGGTAAAAAGCCCAATGTATCATATTTTAGAGTCTTTGGTAGCAAATGTTTTATTCTTGTTAAAAGAGGTAGAAAATCTAAATTTGCTCCTAAGGCTGTAGAAGGCTTTTTACAAGGATACGATTCAAACACAAGGGCATATAGAGTCTTTAACAAGTCCACTGGACTAGTTGAAGTTTCTTGTGACATTGTGTTTGATGAGACTAACGGCTCTCAAGTAGAGCAAGTTGATCTTGATGAGTTAGATGATGAAGAGGCTCCATGCGCCGCGCTAAGGAACATGTCCATTGGGGATGTGTGTCCTAAGGAATCCGAAGAGCCTCCATAAGCACAAGATCAACCTTCATCTTCCATACAAGCATCTCCACCAACCCAAGATGAGGATCAAGCTCAAGATGATGAGAATGAAGATCAAGAAGAGCCACCTCAAGAGGAGGACAATGATCAAGGGGGAGATGCCAATGATCAAGACAAGGAAGATGATGAGGGTCCAAGACAGCCACACCCAAGAGTCCACCAAGCGATACAACGAGATCACCCCGTGAACTCCATCCTCGGCGATATTCATAAGGGGGTAACCACTCGATCTCGTGTCGCACATTTTTGTGAGCATTACTCTTTTGTGTCTTCTATTGAGCCATACAGGCTGGAAGACACATTAAGAGATTCAGATTGGGTGTTGGCAATGCAAGAGGAACTCAACAACTTCACGAGGAATGAGGTATGACATTTAGTTCCACGTCCTAACCAAAATGTTGTAAGAACCAAGTGGGTCTTCCACAACAAACAAGATGAGCATGGTGTGGTGACAAGGAACAAAGCCCAACTTGTAGCCAAGGGATTTTCACAAGTCGAAGGTTTGGACTTCGGTGAAACCTATGCATCCGTAGCTAGGCTTGAGTCAATTCTTATATTACTTGCCTATGCTACTTACCATGGCTTTAAGCTTTATCAAATGGACGTGAAAAGTTCCTTACTCAATGGACCAATCAAGAAAGAGGTCTATGTTGAGCAACCTCCCGGCTTTGAAAATAGTGAGTACCCTAATCATGTTTACAAACTCTCTAAGGCGCTTTATGGGCTCAAGCAAGCCCCAAGAGCATGGTATGAATGCCTAAGAGATTTTCTTATCGCTAATGGCTTCAAAGTCGGAAAAGTCGATCCTACTCTCTTTACTAAAACAATTGCAAACGATTTGTTTGTGTGCCAAATTTATGTTGATGATATCATATTTGGGTCTAGTAACAAATCTACTTGTGAAGAGTTTAGTAGGATCATGATTCAAAAATTCGAGATGTCAATGATGGGGGAGTTGAAGTATTTCTTAGGATTCCAAGTGAAGCAACTCCAAGAGGGCACCTTCATCAGCCAAACAAAGTACATTCAAGACATTCTTACCAAGTTTGGGATGAAGGATGCCAAGCCCATCAAGACACCCATGGGAACCAATGGGCATCTCGACCTCGACACGGGAGGTAAATCCGTAGATCAAAAGGAATACCGGTCGATGATAGGATCTTTACTCTATTTATGTGCATCTCGACCGGATATTATGCTTTCCGTATGCATGTGTGCAAGATTCCAAGCCGATCCTAAGGAAGTTCACCTTAGGGCCGTGAAACGAATCTTGAGATATTTAGTTCATACACCTAAGTTTGGTCTTTGGTACCCCAAGGGATCCACTTTTGATTTAATTGGATATTCGGATGCTGATTGGGCAGGGTGTAAGATTGATAGAAAGAGCACATCAGGGACTTGTCAGTTCTTGGGAAGATCCCTGGTGTCTTGGGCTTCAAAGAAACAAAATTCTGTCGCTCTTTCTACCGCCGAAGCTGAGTACATTGCCGCAGGCCATTGTTGCGCGCAATTGCTTTGGATGAGGCAAACCCTTAGGGACTATGGTTACAAATTAACCAAAGTTCCTCTCCTATGTGATAATGAGAGTGCAATCCGCATGGCGGATAATCCCGTTGAGCACAGCCGCACTAAGCACATAGCCATTCGGTATCACTTTATGAGAGATCACCAACAAAGGGGGGATATCGAGATTGCTTATGTTAGCACCAAAAAACAATTAGCCGATATCTTTACCAAACCATTAGATGAGAAAACTTTTACCAAACTTAGGCATGAGCTAAACATTCTTTATTCTAGGAATTTTGATTGATACTTTTCACACAAAGCTCATTTATATACCTTTGATCATAACTCTTTCATGTGCTATGACTAATGTGTTTTTCATGTGTACTTCATTCTAAGTCATAGATTGAAAGGGAAATGGAGTCCTCAGCGAAGACAAGGCTTCCACTGCACTCCATTGTATTATTTACTCTTCGCCATCACTCCGCATCGCTCTTCACTTTGGTATAATCCTTCACTCATATATTATTTGCCAAAGGGAGAGAGAGTTTGAAAAAAAGGGCTCATATTTCACTCACAAAGTATCCGTTTTTGGCGATTCATGCCAAAGGGGGAGAAAGTATTATCCCAAAGCAAAAGGACCCGCACCACCACCAATTTCAAAAAGTGTTTAAATGCTTCAATTTGTATTAAAGAAGATATTTCAATTGGTATCTTATCTTTGATATAATTTCAAATTGGTATGACCTCTTTCAAAATTAATATCTAAAACCCTCTTGAACACTAAGAGGAGAATTTCATTGGGGGGAGTTTTGTTTAGTCAAAGGAAAAGCATTTGAAACAGGGGGAGAAAATTTCAAAATCTTGAAAATGCTTCTCGAAATCTTATTCAAATACCTTTGACTATTTGCAAAAGACTTTGAAAAGAATTTCCAAAACATTTGCAAAATCAAAACATGTGGTGCAAGCATGGTCCAAAATGTTAAAATGAAGAAAGCAATCCATGCATATCTTATGAAATGTAAATTGGTTTAATTCCAAGTAACCTTTGCACTTACCTTATGTAAACTAGTTCAATTCTGCACTTATATATTTGCTTTGGTTTGTGTTGGCATCAATCACCAAAAAGGGGGCGATTGAAAGGGAAATAGGGTCAAACCTTTTCCTAAATGATTTTGGTGGTTGAATTTCCCAACACAAATAATTGGACTAACTAGTTTGCTCTAGATTATAAGTTCTACAGGTGCCAAAGGTTCAACACAAACCAATAAAATGTCCAAGAAAGGGTTCAAATAGAAAGGAGCAAAACCAACCCAAGGCTGCCCTGGTCTGGCGCACCGGACTGTCCGGTGTGCCACCGAACAGTGTCCGGCGCACCAGGGTGAATCCACTCGAACTGCTTAGCTTTGGGTTTATAGAAATAGCTCTCCGCTATAATTCATCGGACTGTCCGGTGTAGCACCGGACTGTCCGGTGTAGCACCGGACTGTCCGGTGTGCCATGCGGAGCAACGACTAACAGCGCCAACGGTCGTCTGCAAAAGTGAACAGTGCGTGAACTATGCGCGGACAACGCGCAGAAGTCAGAGCAGGCGCAGAAGGCGCACCGGACAGTGAACAGTGACTGTCCGGTGCACCACCGGACTGTCCGCTGGCCCCACATGTCAGAGCTCCAACGGTCGAACCCTAACGGTTGGGTGACGTGGCTGGCGCACTGGATAGTGTCCGGTGGTGCACCGGACTGTCCGGTGCGCCCATCGACAGCAGCCTTCCCCAACGACCACTTTGGTGGTTGGGGCTATAAATACCCCCCAACCACCACACTTCAAGGGATCCAAGTTTTCCAGCCAACACATTCAATACAAGAGCTAGTGCATTCAATACAGGACACAATTAGATTGAATCAAAGCCTCTCCAAGTCCCAATTCCACTCAAAGCAATTAGTGACTAGAAGAGAGAGTCTTGCCCGTGTTCTTTGAGCTCTTGCGCTTGGATCGCTTTTCTTCTTCCCCATTCTTGTTTCCAAGACATTTGTAATCAAAGCAAGAGACACCAATTGTGTGGTGGTCCTTGTGGGGACTAAGTGTCTCAATTGATTGAGGAGAAAAGCTCACTCGGTCTAAGGGACCGTTTGAGAGAGGGAAAGGGTTGAAAGAGACCTGGTCTTTGTGACCACCTCAACGGGGAGTAGGTTTGCAAGAACCGAACCTCGGTAAAACAAATCATCGTGTCACACTCTTCATTTGCTTGTGATTTGTTTTCGCCCTCTCTTTCGGACTCGCTTTTATTTCTAACGCTAACCCCGGCTTGTAGTGGTGCTTAAAGTTTGTAAATTTCAGATTTGCCTATTCACCACCCTCTAGGCGACTTTCAGTAATGTTACAAACTCAATGTACAACATGACTTCATTACCTATTTTTACATTAACATTATTTCTAAACTATACTACTACTAGTATTTATCATCCTTAGTAGCTTCGTTGTCGGGTGTAGGGGACCATTCGTCAGCCAGGTTCATAGAAGGACGGGGCTTGAAAAGATCCATTTCCCCACCAAGTGCTTCACCTGTTGTTCCAGAAGGTCCAGCTCCCATTCCGACAGGGTCGGCAGGTACGTCGGGGTGCAGTCACGAATAAAATTCATGAACTTCCTCATGTAATGTATTGCAGTAAACCTGCAAGTTATCAACGGCCGTGCTAAGCTCCTCCACACAGGCTCGAGCTTTGGCTTCCCGGTCCCAAGCAATGGAACGTGAGTTGACAGGCCAATTGAGTGCCAGATCCCATTCGGCAAGATCGTCTTGCAGATGTCGGATGCCAGTTCTTAGCTCATTTATACGCTGACCATCCTCAACCCACACACTGTTTCTGTGACATAGCTCTGTTCGAAGCTGCTCCACCTGGGCTTCTAGATCTCCAATGGGGTAATTGCTGCCGCTGCTTCTCTCCTCATGCCTTGGAGCCAGCTAGGGGCGAGGCACGCCAATTGGTCCAGTGGACTTACATGCGGTTTTCCTCGTACGCGGCGGCATATCTCCATAAAGGGGAAAACTTTATTAGTATAATTTTTAACATGATGCATGCATAATTACAGAATCAACCTTAGTTGATTCACAACCTTCTATACATTGCACTCTATTATCTGGTCTTAAATAAGTACTTCAGAAGGTAGTGAGGTGAGAAGGAAAGAAATTTTCTTAGATAAGTCTTTGAAAATTCTTTTTGAAAATGCCTCATAATATCTGCAGAGATGGGCTTCGCTCCGATACCAGCTGTGACGGAACCTCCCAAGTCATTAGGCCCACCTACAGTTGTCCTTGTCCATCGGACCTCAGACAACCACCTGATCACTTGACAAGTTCGGTATCTGTATTCTTTACCTTGCCCAAGAGTGTTTCACCCGTCACGCAGATATTACAACATATCGGAGGAACGAGTATGTGGAAGAAGTTACAACAACTTATTTTATATTAAAGTATAGAAAGAGTAGTATTATTACAGACCAGTAAAATATAAGAGTGCTGGAGTAATATTATTACAACCCTAGGAGGCAAAACCCCTCCCGATTAGCAGTAAAAAGTTTTTAAAGGATGACACTTCCTCCCGAGGCTTCAGTCTTGGTTTTCTTCCTTAGGCACCACCTTGGAACAAAAGCAACAAAAATTTGTTGCTTCCTCACCTACAACAACATGCGTTCAAAAACCCTGAGTACGGAGTGTACTTTCACAAGTCTTACCCGTCAAAACAAAAGACTCTCAAGGATATGCTGGCTTTTAGGAATCAAGGTATGGCTTATCAAGAATCAAAGACTCTGTTTGCAGAAATGCTTACTAATAGTGGATCCTTAAAAATCTAGTTTTACTTGTCAGGTTAAGTAAAATTACCTGCATCTAGAGTTCTTTCTACCCTAGTTCAAGCACTTGGCCTATACTAGCCATCTTTTTATCATCCCTTTAGTTCACTGGATTGCTACGTGTAGGTGAGTGACCAAGTATTCATGTCCGAGAAGTAACGGCGATCCAAATCGATTAATACTCAGCTGAGGATCTCCGATCACACGACATATGTAGCACTTAACCCTTGCATATGTCAACTTGCCACCAGGTTTCTTAAGACCAGATCAGGTTCACGCCAACCGAGAGCACAGATACACCACCGTCTAGCCTCTTGCCACGGAGGGAACACGCTACTCTTACCATCTCTCCACTCCCATTGCGTGTTATCTTATTCTGGTATTAGTCTGCCTGAGGCAAAGCTTACCCATGATGAGGCATGTGACCAGTTAAAGGGTCCTCGATCATCAAGCCTACATCGACAAGGTCCTTAATCGACTCAGACGGAGACACTACACCGAGACTCCCTTCTCGTGCAAGTCAACCGCCCGGTCTCAGCTTTATTATTTTCAACCCAAAGTTTGGTACCTGGCAGAGGTACATCTTTTTTGATGGTGAACCCATCATGGCCATGATGGATCCACCATCAAGTTTTTATTTTGAAAATATCTCACCCACTTGAAGCATTATCTTTTGTCAAAAACAAAACATTTTGTTTTTCTAGAGCAAGGCTAAGCATAAGAAAAACTTTTTTTATAAAATAGGGGATCAAGGAAAGGTAATCAAATTCTCAAGGAAGGAAATGCAGCAATTTGTTTAGCACACAACTCCTATCACTTAATGCATCAAGCAAGTGAGAAATATTTTAAAATAGCAAGGAGGTGGCAAATGCATCGGGGCTTGCCTTGTGTTATAGGTGAGTCGGGCTCTGCTCCACAGATGTCAAAATAAAAGGAGTTCCTGGCCGGTGGTTCTTCAGGTGGTGGTGGTGTAGCTCTTGCTTCTTCAACTTCTACTTCTTCTTCGTTTTCTATATATATATCACATATATAACCATGAATGCTCATGTAATGCTTATGAAAATGCAAAGATAATAAAAGTATACTATCTTAGGTCTTGAATACAATTTTCCTTCACGGAACTCCAGGAAACTAAGGTTTTTGGAGTCAGAACTGAAGTTCCTAGGGCAGACACCACTAGAAGATTAGGGTTTTGGGTTTTGGTACGAAACATTGTTCAAATCATACCAAACTTTACCCAAGGCTTCTAAATAATATTTAAATCTTATCTAAAAAGTTTAGTGATTTTTGGAGTTATTAACTAATTTCTAAAATTCCAGGAGTATAAGTTTTGGCTATTTTAAATACTCCATAATTCCCTGTTTGGACTAAAAATCATGCTACTATTTTTATTAAATATTATAGAAAATTAGGAACCTAGAAAAATTGGTCTTGCATTTTTAGCATTTTTATCGTTTTTCTAGAAATCCTTTAATCTTGGCAGAAAAAGAAAAAGAAAAAGAGTCAACATTATTGGGCTGAATCTGGCCCGAGCCGGCCCAGCCTAGGTAGAACGCGCCTGCGTGCCGACTTTGCACAGAAGACCCTAGCCTTTTAAACAACCCGAAAGAGTCCGCGGCACTATTGTTTTGTCTCACTGACATTTACACCGAAACCCCCCACGTTCTAATTCTTTACGACCCGAGGTCCTCGACGGCTTGAGGCGAAGAACCGAGCTCCGGCGAACCTGTACCGGCCAAGATAAGCAATGGTCGGTGCCCTAACTTGGCTAAGACCTAATTCAACACCTAACGAACGTTTCCCCTCGATCAATTGCATAGTTCGAGCTCTAAATCACCCTGTACAGTGCGAACAACGGATGAGCAGAAGTGTTCCCGGCGATCTAGGGCAGTCTAGCTTAATTGAATGGGTCGAGGAGCATCAGTGGCATGTAAGAGTGCTGAAACAAGAGAGCAGAGGGCAAGACCGGACCTGAATTGCACTGACCACGGTGAGAGCTTGTTCACGATGGCGGAAAACAGATTTTGGAGAACTGAGCGATCCAGTGACTCTGGTGAACAATTGGAGGCAAATGCTGGTGCTATGAATGGGTAATTACCCTATGGAGCTCATGGCGTTCTTAATTTATAGATCCCTTGAGTGGTGGCCAGTGAATTTGAGCTTGCACGGTGACGGTCGGAGAGAAGGAGGTGCACTGGCGCAAGCGTTTGGTGGCAGTTACCGTGGCAAGCTCACCGGCGATCACCGGATCGGCTAACATGAGTCACGGTGGTGTGGTTAAAGTGCCGAGGCACGTGGCGCAAGGCTGCAAGGTATCTAACTCCAGCGAGGGTAGATCCGATGCGGCTGTGAGCTAAATAGACACGGCGGCCGGAGTGAACAGTGGCCAGAGTTCATCCACTGGGTGATATTTCTTACTCCCTCTGCATTATCCAACTGCACCGAGCACGAATTACCGCGGCGGGCGCGAATCCGAGCGCACAGTCGCCGACGTTGAGTTAACTGAGCTGGCGCACTGATCTGGTTGCTGTACCATCGCACAACTCCTTTAGTTGGTCTGACAGAGCATGTTTAGGGTCAATTTGCTCTAGATTTTCTGTGGTGACCAGATCAACATTCTATATCAAACTTGTAGCCTAACAAACCAGCTCAAACTTTGTCACAGAGGTTTTGGTTAAACATCCATTAAATCGAGCTCCACAAGGTCCCAAAGTTGATCCAATCTACTGCCTTCTCTGAATATCAGGGAGCCTTAGTATGACAGCCAGACTTCAGGGCCATTTAGCTCCAAATTTTGTACAATACCAAGGCTTAAGTACTTAATCAAAGTTGTTCTCCTATAGTAGCTCTAGACTTTTGATGTATTGACCCTAGGCAAATTCTTGGTATTTTTAGATCTACAGAGCTCCAAAGTTGGTCTTGCTCACTGATTTTTAGACTTAGTCATATGAGAGGAATTGAGTGTCTTTTTACAAATAAGCCCAATTCACATCTTTTGACTTGCAAATCTTCAAATATGTGAACCATATGACTTGAGGTACCCTAACACCTTAGTTTTTGCACTTGGATCCAAAAGTGGTCAAAATTTACATATAACCCCCTAGGGTTTCTATTTGGGGTTTTCAGTGGTCCTTTTTAGGGTTTCTGGCACTTCTAGGGATTGAATGCCACTCAAATCCATTGATGGTGATATCTTATGCCCTTTTCTAATGAGTTTTGAAGTTTTCTCTCTTTTGGGCTTTATCGACACTCCTAATCCTAGTTTAGGGTTAAGTACCCTACCCTAGGGTTTCACCCATGACCAGTCTCATCAATACAACTTGTTTGAAATTTTAGCCTAGTGAATGCACTCTAAGTGTAACAATCATATGATATGCTTATGCTCATGATGTTATGCTCAAGTTTTAGTGGCAGTAACAACAGGGGTGTTACAAAACCCCCATACTACCCCTGCCCTGTAAGACAAATAAGGAACTAAAGATGTGACGTGTTTCCTTTTCCATTACTTACCCTAGGACCTTAAATCTCGGGATGAGATTCTTTTATTTGGGAAGGATGTAACACCCCTGGTGTTACTGGCACTAAAACTTGAGCATAACATCATGAGCATTGACATTTCATATTGCTTGTCACACCTAGAATGCATTCACTAGGTAAAATTTCAAACAAGTTGTGATGACTTGATGTGTGGTTAACCCTAGGGTAGGATACTTAACCCTCGATTAGGGCTTAGAGATGCAAGTGAAGCCCAACTAAGTAAAAATCTCATGAGACATTAGAAATGTTCACAAGATATCAAAGTGGATGGACTTTTGTGGCAGAAAAACCCTAATGTGCCTAAAACCCTAAAAACAAACTCTAGAAACCCTAATTACAACCCTAGGGGGTAGATGCAAATTTTGTGCACTTTTGAACCAAAGTGCAAATACCAAAGTAATAGAACACCACAAATCATGTGTTATTCACATTTGAGGATTTGCATGTTAAATAATGGCATTTGGACTTATTTGCAAAAAGTACCTTATGAACCCCATATGTTTAAGTTTGAATTCAGTTGAATGGGGTCAACTTTGGAGCTCTATATTTCTAAATCTACAAGGAGTTTGCCCAGGGTCAACACATCAAATTTGTAGAGCTATTGTAGGAGCATAATTTTGTTTAAGTCACAAGACATGAGTGATGTACAAAAATTGGAGTTAAATAGACTCAAAGTATTGTTGTGAGTCACCAATGAAGTCTGACATTGGTCTGACAGTGAGTTTTGATGAACTTTGGACTCGATTCAAGCTCGATAGAGTAAGTAAATGAGCAAGGTCTCTATAGTCGAATTGTAGCTAGTTTATAGAGCCGCAACTTTGATATTGATGGATGATCAAGTTGCTACACAAATTTTGGAATAAATCATCCCCAAATGTGCTCGGTCAGGCGCTCTAAATAAGGATCCTATTGTACAGTAACTGAAAAAGATCCCTAGGTTCATCGCGTCGGCCGGTGATCTTGCACCCGGATTCGCGTCGGCCGCTGTGTTTCGTGCCCAGCGCAAGTGGATAACTGAGGGGGGTAAAGATCTTAGCGTTCGGATTGGCTCGGACCCGGTCGATGGTGAGCTTGTTGTACCCACTTTGACTATGACTGACCGAGATGATCCTCACCGGTGTTAGCCGCTTACCGATCATGCGCCACGCGTCTTGGAAGCTTAGCACGTCGCAGTGAACCTGTGTAGCAAGCCCGTCCATCGCCAGAAGACTTGCCACGGTGAAAGCCACGAATCCCTTACGCCAGTAACCTTCCTTCTCTCCGACCGCTAGCACGCCATTCCAAAATTAGGAGCCACCGTCCTTGGATTTTATAAATTGAGCATACCACTAGTTCTGTTAGGTAATCACGAAGCCAGAACACCCTCTCCTGCCTCCGATTAGCCACCATAGCTCTCTAATTCCTCTTTTCCCCAAATCGGGTTTCCGCGCCTCCGTGAACGTCACGCCGTGGACAGCCTTCTGCAGGTCCGTTCACGCCATCCTCGCTCTCATTTTAGCACCCTGGTGTGCTAAGGATGCTCATCGACCTAGCCAATTGAAGTAAACCACGTTAGATCGCCGGGAACACCTCGGTTTGTCCTCAGTTCGTGCCATCACCGTGGACAGAAAGATTGTGAGCTAGAACTTTGCAATTGATTGAGGGGTTATGGTTGTTATGGGTAGAATTAGGTGTCAGCCACACCGGAGCATCGGTCGTTGCGTTATCCGGCCGGTACAGGCTCACCGGAGCCACTGCTCCGCCGTCCATGGTCGGGGACCTCAACTTGCGAAGGAATAGAAAAGGAGGGGCCTCGACGCAAATGTTGGTGACACATAGAAATAGTGCGCAAGACTCTTAACCAGTTTGTCAAATGGCTAGGGTCCTATGTGCAAACCTGGCAACACGGGCGCGCGCGGGCGCGTTTGCCTGTTCACGGGCCGACTTGGGCCGGTTTTAGCCCATTACTATTCATCTTTATCCTTTTTCTTTTTCTACCAGACTTAGGAAATTCATAGAAAATTATAGAAAAATGATAAAAATATGAGACCAATTTTGTTGGACTCCTAAATTTCTCTAGTATTTAATAAAAATAGTTACAAGAATTTTAGTCCAAACCAGGAATTATGTAGTATTTAAGAAGGCCAAAACCTAGACTTTTGGAATTTTAGAAATTATTTGAAGACTCCAAAAATCATAAAACTTTTTGGATAAACTTAATTTGATAATTAGAACCCATGGGTGAAGTTTGACATGCGTTGGACATTGTTTGATTGCCAAACCCAAAACCCTAGCTCCTTAGGGTAAAATTGTCTAACCCTACTAGGGTGTTGACCAAGAAGACCCTAGTTTCCCTGGTAAACCGTGAAGGAAAGTTGTATTCAAGATACAACTTGATGTATCTTTACTATCATTGCATTTTCATAAGCATAACATGAGCATTCATGGTTATATATGGTTATGTATAGAGAACGAGGAAGAAGTGACTGTTGAAGAAGAAGAGACTACACCATCAACTGAAAATCCACCTACAGGGAACTGTTTTTATTTTGATATCTGTGGAACAGAGCCCGACTCCCCTACAACACAAGGCAAGCCCCGGGGCATTTACCACATCCTTGCTGTTTTAAAATCTTTGTCACTTTATATGATGTAGTAGGTGATAGGAGTTGTGTGCTAAACCAATTGCTGCATTTCCTTCCTTGAAATTGTTTACCATTCCTTGATTACCTGTTTTATTAAAAGGTTTTCTGATGCTTAGTCTTGCCTTAGAAAACAAAAATGTTTTGGTTTTAACAAAAGATGATGCTTCAGAAGGAATGGGATGTTTTCAAAAATAAAACTTGATGGTGGATCCATCATGGCCGTGATGGGATCAACATCGGACAAGATGTACCTCTTCCAGGTACCAAACCTTGGGGTTTTAAATGATAAAGTTGATACCGGGCGGGTGACTTGCACGAGAAGAGAGTCTCGGTGTAGTGTCTCTGTCTGAGTCGATTAAGGACCGTGTCGATGTAGGCTTGATGATTGAGGACCTTTTAACTAGTCACATGTCTCGTCATGGGTAAGCTTTGCCTCGGGCAGACTAATACCATAAAGGCCAACATGCAATGGGAGTGGAAAGATGGCGAGAGTAGCGTGTACCCTCCGTGGCAAGAGGCTGGACGGTGGTGTATCTGTGCTCTTGGTTGTCGTGAACCCAGTCTGGTCTTAAGAAACCCGGTGGCGAGTCGACATTTGCAAGGGTTAAGTGCTACATATGTCGTGTGATTGGAGATCCCTCAACTGGGTATTAATTGATTTGGATCGCTGTTACTTCTCGGATATGAAGACTTGGTCACTGCCCTACACGTAGCAATCCAGTAAAGAAAAAGGGTGATAAAAGACGGCTAGTGCAGGTCAAGTGCTTGAACTAGGGTAGAAAGAACTCAAGTTACAGGTAATAACTTAACATGCTAATAAAATTGGATTTTTAAGGATCCACTTTTAGTAAGCATTTCTGCAAAATAGAGTTTTTGTACTTGATCAGCCTTACCTTGACTCCCTCAAACCAGATATCCTTGAGAGTCTTTTCTTTTGACGGGTAGGACTTGCGAAAGTATACTCCGTACTCAGGGTTTTCGAACCCATGTTGTTGTACGTGAGGAAACAGTAGACTTTTGCTGTTTTTGTTCTAAGGTGGTGCCCAAAGAAGAACCTCAGCAGTGAAGCCGCGTGAGGATGTTGGCCTCCTAATCGTAAAACAATATACTTTTACGCAGGAGGGGTTTTTGCCTCCCAAGTCTGTAATAATAATACTTATACACTCGTACAGCCTGGTTTTGTAATAACAATAATACTCTTTCTCTATATTTGAATGAATGTAAATTAAGTTATTGTAATTGCTTCCGCTATTCTTTCCTCTGATGTGATGTAATATCTGCGAGACGTGTGAAGCGTTCTTGGACGAGGAAATGAGGATACAATTACCGAACTTGTCAAGTGATTATACACATCTACAGGGTTGTCCAAGGTCCGTTGGACAAGGACAACTGTAGGTGGGCCTAATAACTTGGGAGGTTCCGTAACAAAGAGATGGCATTAGTAGCACAAGCATTAGTTTCTTCTTTCGCAACCCTTTATGTGATCAAATCCACATATAAAAGTCATCACATAAACAAGCACTAGTTTCTTCTTGTGACAACCATCTTACATGGTTTCAAGTCAATATTTAATCACACAGATAAAAGCTAGAGTTAAGAATAGGAGCCTTTTCTCCTTTTCTTGATCCTAGCTTGACCTTGGGTGCACCTAGCTTATTAAGGTTAGTCGCACAAGCATTCAATCATAAAGACAAGTTATGCATGGAATTTACAACATAGTGATCCAATTCAATGTGAAGCACATGGATATCGATTGAAGTAGATTTCTAAGATATCAAAATATGGGTTTCCAAAATTTAGAGAGTATGGATCGCTAATGGTAACTTTTATAGTTTAAAAATCATATCCATATTAGTGCATATGTATGTGATGAATATCAACAAAAAGGATTATTATGCACTTCTAGATTTAACGATAAGGGAATTTTAAACTGCATCAAGAGTAGCTATTTAGAAAACAAAGATTACAATCCATATGAATGAGATACAAATTTACCATTTTGGATAGTCTTAGTATAGCTTACTCAAGGGAAACTTATTCTCTACTGTAAGTGCAATCAACCCTAATTGAGGGTTTTGGTGATTGAATGACAAAACAAACAGAGATTCTAACAAGTTTGCTCCTAGCATGTACACAGTTATTCTACAAACAGGAGAAGCACAGATCTTATGAGCATAAAAATGTAAAGCACAGCGGATTTAAAATCTACATCATATGGTGTGCTCCAAGTGCTTGGAAACAACGGCAGTGTTCATTTTATAATTCTTGAGTTATAGGAATCGCCGTTCAATTAAGAGGGATCCGCAATGGTTAAGTAAGTTATGCAATGAGCTAAGTTCAAAATCCTTCAAAATCATCTTAGAGAACACTTTTCTAGATCATGAATGCCTTTATGAAAAACCTCTTTTACTTCCCACAAGAGTTCCACCTTTGATTCACTTCAAAATGTTCAAAACTTGCTCTTCAGCCTTTGAAACCGGTTCAACCGGACCTGAAACCGGTTCAACCGGTTTCTGGACTGTTTCTCTGCCACCCCTACTCTGACCTGTCTGACAATCAGAGCTGTCAGAAAAATTGTTGCAGATATTTTTGTGAAACCGGTTCAACCGGAATTTTTTCCAGCTCAACCGGTTTTGAATCCAGTCGAGTCTCCAGCTCAGTAGATCAGTGAACCGAGATCTTCCTGGTGGAAACCGGTTCAACCGGTTTGTAAATCGGTTCAACCGGTTTTTGGCTTTTTTCTCTCAACGGCTACCAGCTTTTGGGGCATCCTTTAAATACCCCCCCACACTCTCTCTCTTCATTACTTCTGCTCTCTCCACGATTTTTCAGCTGACCAAACCCCAAACAAAGGCATTCAATTCACATCTCACACCCAAAATCGCATCTCCTTCAATTGCTTGAAGGATCCTTGGTGTGAGGTGAAGTCGACCTAACGCACTGTCAATTTCATCTTGATTCTCCCATTCTCTTTGTTCTTGAGCTCATTGCAAACTTAACCTTGTGCGGATTTGTTACTCTTGGAGCCTTGTGTTCCTTGACGGTTAGAGGTTACTTGGGAGTCTCCAAATTTGTGGACGACCCCAAGAAGTTTATATTACCCACTCTTTGAGCAAATTTGAGAAGAGATTGCCTTGACCTTTGTGGTCGGCTTGTGGAGGATTAGGGTTGGAAAAGACCCGGCCCTTTGTGGGTTCCTCAACGAGGAGTAGGGCACCTTTGTGGTGGTTGCCGAACCTCGGGTTAAATCGCGTGTTCTTGTGCGTTCTTGTTAAGTGCCTTAAATTGTTGGTTGGTTTATATTCATCTATTTGAGTGGATTTTCTGTAGGGCAAGTCATTAGCAATATCTTTCACTACTTCGTAATATTTGTTTAACTGATTATTTAATCTAAGTTGAGCAGGTTCAAACTTGTTCAGTTGTAAACAAAATCAACTGAACCAGTTTGCACCAGTGCAACTTTAATTTGACCTATCTCGAAGTTTTTTAGTGAAAAATTTCAGGTGTAGCCTATTCACCCCCTCTAGGCTACTTTCAATTGGTACCAGAGCTTCGTACCTCATTTTACGCTTAACCGCGTGAGGAAACGATCATGTCTACTCAACGGGACCATGTGGATCCTCTCCTCGAGGAAATCCCCGTCACATCTTCTGGTGAGGAAGTGGACCCCAAGGTCCTCGACCTCGCCATGAAGATTGCCGAGAAGATGTTCCTCAAAATGAAAGAGGAAGATGCTAAGAAAAAGGCCGAATAAGAAGAATAAAGAAGAAAGGCCAAAGAAGATAAAGGTAAGGGAAAATTTGAATACAATGACGACCTAGTGGAACTTTTGGTGTCGAAAGTGATGAGCAAGGTAAGTCTCAACACCGAAGGATCATCTACCAAAAGTAAAGGTAACGAATTCAGTAAAGTTCAATTTGATTATTCTAGAAATTTTATTCCCAACTTCTCTTTCGCCTCACTTGGAAAGTTACCAGCTCTTAGTGAGTTGAACTATGACGAGTGGGCCGATAAGATGAAGTCGCATTTAATTGGTGTACATCCTAGTCTTTGGGAGATTGTCAATGTAGGTATGTATAAGCCCACCCAAGGAGAAGAGATGGCTCCGGAAATGATGCAAGAGGTTCACCGCAATGCTTAAGCGGTGAGCATAATAAAAGGAAGTCTTTGTCCGGAAGAATACCGGAAAGTTCAAGGAAGAGAAGATGCCCGTGACATTTGGAATATTCTTAAAATGTCACATGAAGGAGATCCCAAAGCTAAGAGACATAGAATTGAAGCTTTGGAGAGTGAACTTGCTAGATATGATTGGAGTAAGGGTGAGTCACTTCAATCACTCTTTGATCGGTTAATGGTGTTAGTAAACAAAATAAGAGTGCTTGGAAGTGAAGATTGGAGTGACTCCAAGGTCATGAGACTATTCATGAGAGCATACAAAGAAAAGGACAAGAGTCTAGCAAGGATGATAAGGGATCGTGATGACTATGAGGAAATGACGCCTCATCAATTATTTGCAAAGATTCAACAACATGAATCTGAAGAAGCCCCAATCAAGACAAGAGACTCTCATGCCTTGATCTCAAATGAACAAGACACCCCCAAGAAGAACAAATACCACAAGGCAAAGAAAGTGGTTGAGACATCAAGTGATGAAGATAGCTCAAGTGATGAAGACACAGCTATGTTCATCAAAACATTCAAGAAGTTTGTAAGGACAAATGACAAGTTTCAAAGAAAAGGAAAGAAGAGGGCATGCTATGAATGTGGCCAAACCGGTCATTTCATAGCGGATTGTCCTAACAAAAAGGAACAAGAAGCCAAGAAGGAATACAAGAAGGACAAGTTCAAAAAGGGAGGCAAGAACAAGGGATATTTCAAGAAGAAGAAATATGGTCAAGCCCATATTGGTGAAGAATGGAACTCCGATGAAGAGAGTTCTAGCTCCAAAGAAGAGGAAGTGGTGGCAAACGTTGCTATCCAATCTACTTCAAGCTCGCAACTCTTCACCAACCTACAAGACGACTCCTACACTCCAACTTGCCTCATGGCAAAAGGAGATAAGGTAACTTTATTTAATGATGATTTTTAAAATGATGATGATGATGATGAACAAATTGCCATGAAAAACAAAATGATTAAAGAATTTGGCTTGAATGGATATAATGTTGTCACCAAATTGATGGAGAAGCTAGATAAAAGAAAAGCAACTCTTGATGCTCAAGAAGACTTGCTCATCCTTGAAAAGGAGAGAAACCTAGAGCTTCAAGAATTGCTACTCAATAAAGATGAAATGCTAGATGCCTTGACTAAGGAAGTATCTTTAGTCAAGATAACTATAGAGGATAAAGAAAAAGAAGTAACCAATATGAAAACCTCTATAGCTAATCTTGCAAATGAAAAGGATGCACTTGAATTAAGCATGTTAAGCTTGAATGTCCAAAATCAAGAACTTCAAGTGCAACTTGAAAATTGTAAGAACATCAATGCCTCATCTTTATTGATTGGATCTAAGTCTAGCTCCTCAAATAATACCTTTTGCAAACATTGTGCCAAATACCATGCTTCTTGTTGTCTAACTAACCATGCAAGGAAGAAAAGCCCACAGGTGAAGGCCAAAGAAATATTGAAGAGATGCTCTAGCAATGATGGGTTAAAGAAAGTTGAACCCAAGTACAAGTCCTTAAAGTCCAACAATGGAAAAAGGGGGCTTGGGTTCAACTCATCCAAGGAAAACCCTAGCATAGTGCATAAGGGGTGGAGATCCCCCAAGTTCATAGAGGGAACCACCCTATATGATGCCTTGGGGAGGATTCACTCCTCAAATGACAAGTCAACTCAAGTAAAGGTAAACTTGAGTTCCACAAAGAGTAAGATGAAGGAAGCGGGATCAACAAGTGGAGAAAAATTTAATGCTCCCATCTCCCATTCTTATCTTTGTGATTATATATTGACTTGGGATTTAGGGAAATTGGTTGTTAAATATGTGGGTGCCTACACTAAAAGAAAAGTCATGAAAATAAGTGTGTGGGTACCCAAGGCTATAACTAACACTGCAGGACCCAATTCAATTTGGGTACCTAAAAGCATAGCCTAAATTTGTTTTGCAGGTCTACTCCTCTGGTTGGTCAAGTTGGGTGCTTGACAGTGGATGTACAAATCACATGACCGGGGAGGAAGACATGTTTCATTCCTTGCAACTAACTCAAGAAGCACAAGAAATTGTGTTTGGAGAGTGGCAAGAGTAAGGTGATTGGTATTGGTAAAATTCCTATCTCTGACCAACAATCACTTTCAAATGTTTTACTAGTAGATTCTTTAAGCTACAATTTGATGTCCGTTTCACAACTTTGTGGAATGGGTTATAATTGTTTATTTTCTGATGTGGATGTGAAGATCCTTAGAAGGGAGGATTCCTCAGTTGCCTTTACGGGTCGCTTGAAGGGCAAACTTTATCTTGTTGATTTTACAACAAGTAAAGTGACGCCTGAGACTTGTTTAGTGGCAAAGTCCGACAAGGGTTGGCTATGGCATCGCCGGCTAGCTCATGTCGGTATGAGGAATTTGGCCAAACTTCAAAAGGATAGTCACATCATTGGACTAACAAATGTTGTATTTGAGAAAGATAGGGTTTGTGGCGCATGCCAAGCAGGAAAGCAACATGGAGTCCCACATCAATCAAAGAATGTGGTCACAACAAAGAGGCCATTGGAGCTTCTTCACATGGACCTCTTCAGACCTGTGGCTTACATCGGTATTGGTGGTAGTAAGTATGGCTTAGTTATTGTTGATGATTTTTCTCGCTTCACCTGGGTTTTCTTTTTAAGTGACAAAGGTGAAACCCAAGAGACCTTGAAGAAATTCATGAGAAGAGCTCAAAATGAGTTTCAGCTTAAAATCAAGAAAGTGAGAAGTGACAATGGGACATAATTCAAGAACACAGGTGTTGAAGAATTCTTAGGCGAAGAAGGAATCAAACATGAGTTCTCGATTCCCTACACTCCACAACAAAATGGTGTTGTGGAAAGGAAGAACCAAACTCTAATTGAAGCCGCTAGAACCATGTTGGATGAGTACAAGACCCCTGGCAACTTTTGGGCAGAGGCGGTTAACACCGCCTGTCATGCAATCAACCGCCTTTATCTTCACAAGATCTACAAGAAGACTGCCTACGAGCTTCTCACTGGTAACAAACCAAAAGTTGATTATTTTAGAGTATTTGGTTGTAAATGCTTTATTCTTAACAAGAAAGTCAAGAGCTCAAAGTTTGCTCCTAGAGTGGACGAGGGCTTCTTGCTTGGTTATGCATCAAATGTGCATGGATATCGTGTTTTCAACAATACCATCGGTCATGTTGAAATAGCGATAGACATGACATTTGATGAGTCTAATGGCTCGCAAGGGCATGTTTCCAATGACACTGCAGGAAATGAAGAACCACCTTGTGAGGCCATAAAGAAGCTTGCAATAGGTGAAGTGAGACCTCAAGAAAAGGATGATGAGGAAGGAACTTTGTGGATGACCAATGAGATTTTTGATGTGGGCGCAAAGGTGGTGGGTGATAAATCCTCCACCCAAGCAAACCCATCAACCTCAAGTCATCCAAGTCTTGAAGAAAGTCATCAACCCCAAAGGATGCCAACCGTGGTAGAAGATGAACATGAAAGTGTTGATGGTGAAGTGCCTCTTGATCAAGTGGATGATGAGGAGGAGAAAATTCAAAGACAACCATCGTTGCCCCATCCTCGAGTCCATCATACCATTCAAAGAGATCATCCGGTGGACAACATCCTGGGTAGCATCAGGAGAGGGGTAACAACTCGATCCCATTTAGCAAATTTTTGTGAATTTTACTCTTTTGTTTCCTCTCTTGAGCCACTTAAGGTTGAAGAAGCGTTGGGTGATCCGGATTGGATAATTGCCATGCAAGAGGAGTGGAACAACTTCACCCGGAATGAAGTCTGGTCCTTGGTTCAAAGACCCAAGCAAAATGTTATTGGGACAAAATGGGTCTTTACGAACAAACAAGATGAACATGGCGTTGTTACAAGAAATAAAGCACGGTTGGTTGCCCAAGGCTACACTCAAGTGGAAGGACTTGATTTTGGTGAAACATATGCGCCGGTAGCAAGGTTAGAGTCAATTAGAATATTAATTGCCTATGCTACTAACCATGATTTCAAGTTATATCAAATGGACGTCAAGAGCGCATTTCTAGATGGACCACTACAAGAGAGGGTCTATGTGGAGCAACCACCGGGCTTTGAACTTCGGCAAGCATCGACCTTCGTCATGCCGCCAAAGAAAGCTTCAGCAACAGGGGATGCTGCTCTACAGCCGCTGGACCCGAACCAGGAGACCCTTTCTCTTCGGAAAGCCTGAAGCCAGAAGAGGAAGGCCACCAGTCCAACGCCTCAGGAGGACGATTTGGACCAAGAAATCAGGAACATGGAAATGCTGCATCAACAAGTGCAAAGGAAGAAAGAAAAGATGGCCCGGCTAGCCGACCTACAAAGGCTGATAGACGAAGCCTCTGAAGAAGTTCGTCATCTTACGCAAGATGAGCAGAACTAGAGGCCCCAGTACAAAGAGCTTCACCAAGAGGGCTTCGTCAACGAGGATGACTGGTATGAGGATTTCCATCATGGAAATTTTGCTTTTGATGATGCTTCTCCTCTATCAGCAGAACTGCAGGCTACACCTTGGCCCCCATCTTACAAACCACCTCAGCTCCCAAGGTATGACGGACACTCAGATCCGAAGCAATTTCTGATGAGCTACAAAGCAACCATATCTTCATATGGTGGCAATACTAAAGTCATGGTGAAGTCCTTCGTCATGGCAGTCAAAAATGTTGCACAGACCTGGTACTCTTCTCTTCGGCCAGGAACAATCACATCGTGGCAAAAGCTGAAGGACATGCTCATCACCAGCTTTCAAGGGTTTCAGACGAAGCCGGTCACTGCTCAAGCTTTGTTCCAGTGCACTCAGGATCATAAAGAATACCTTCAGGCGTATGTCCGAAGGTTTATACGACTGAGGGCGCAGGCGCCAACAGTGCCTAATGAAATTGTTATCGAGGCCATGATTAAGGGGCTTCGGCCAGGACCTACAGCCCAATACTTCGCCAGGAAACCCCCTCAGACCCTGGAGAAACTGCTTCAAAAGATGGATGAATACATCCGAGCAGATAATGACTTTCGGCAAAGGAGGGAGGAAGCTTACAGGTTCTCCGAAATGACAAGGGACTTCGGAGGGAGAATCCACCCTAGGCACGTCAGATCTATCCATTCTACTCAGACTGACGATAGGGGAAGTCAGCAACAAAGGCCGCAGTATTCCTCTCAAGCTTCGGGGCAGCAACAGAACTATCCTCGACCCCCAGCTCCAAGGGGCAGAGGCACGAGGGCTTTGGAGGAAGGTTTGGGGATCAGCCCAGGAAAATTTACTGCCTATTCTGCGGTGAGGACAAGGGACATACTACCAGGATGTGCCATGTCACCATTCAAAAACAGAAAGAGATAGCAGAAGCTGCAGCCCAACAGAGCCAGCCGAAGCAGGTTATGCATACTGCTTCGTACCACTCACCATACATCCCAGAGTATGTGGGTAACCATCCTGCAGTTTCTGTTGCTTCGGCAAGCCAACCTCAGGCATCTTGGCAACAGCCCCCACCTCCACCACCAATGCAACCCGCTTATCCCCAAGGCCAGCAGCCAGAAGGGAGCCATCACAATCACCAGCAGAGAGACTTTAGGGAGCAGTATGAAGCTCGCACAGTCAACAGTACTGTGCCAGAATAAAAGCACATCTACTAAGATGTATCCTACCTCTGAAACAACTTTTACATTTGTTATCATTTACCTTTTCAATAAAGAGCAATCATTGAAAACTTAGTTCTTTTGTTGTTTTCAATTTCTTGTAATTGCTTCGTCATTATCATAATGAATATACCTTCTTCAAACATCGACGAAGCTCTAAAGGTCTTGACGAAGGAATGCACTGCAAGTTTTTGTCGAAGCAACACAAGTCGTTCTTAAGGGGACGCAGCGTAAGTTTTCTGCTCAAAAGTCGTTCCAAAGGGAATGCAGAGCTTACAGCGAAAAATAAATGCTGATACCGCCGAAATAAAAGGCGAAGAAGCTCCTAAGGGAGGCTTACAGCGAAAAATAAACGCTGATACCGCCGAAATAAAAGGCGAAGAAGCTCCTAAGGGAGGCTTACAGCGAAAAGTCAACGCTGATACCACCGAAAAATGAACGGCAAAAAGATTGTGTGCTCCACTGGGGAATGTGTGTGGGCCTTCGGCGCAAATATCATTTTGCATGTCATTACATCATTACATCATGTGCATAGCATAGCATCATACATCATATTGCATCAATGGCACAAGAAGGGGATGGAATGTTGACCTTCGGAAAGGTAGACAATGTTGACCTACAATATTGAGCTTCGAAGATCGTTTCGAAGAAGTGCCAAGGCACAAAATAAGTTTTCAAGAAATACAGCTTCGTCACTTTGATATGAAAAGGAGATCCATTGTTCACAAAGCATAATGTTTTTTCGGAAACTGTATATTTTTACGGAATATGGATATTCTTCACGAAGCATGAAAAGAAGGGAAGGTGTTTTTTCGCCGAAGGCACAAAAACGGTATGTATGTAAATAGTTGAATTATAAACAGCTCATATATTACATTTAAAATTATAAAATATTACACACATTGTCCAGCAAAATATTACATTTCAAATGTCTTCACAATAACAGCTAATCTTCTTTTAAAACTACTTTGGCAGCTTCGTTTAATAGTTGATCAACAACTTTATCCATAATAGCTTCAGCCATTTTTATAATTTCATCATCCTCCTTTGCTTTGGGGTCCGCCAATGGCTCGGCGGGCTCTGGGGGAGGAGATAGTGCGGCTGTGATGCAAACCATAAATAAGTTCGAAGTCATAAAATTAGAACATAAAGTCAAAAGCTATTAATTAATACCTATTCGCCTCTCAAGATCCGCACTTTTCTCAGCGGCCTCTGCTACTTTTCTAGCATCGTGAATACCTTTTTCACTTTTCCTTATAATTTCTTGAGCCATCTCCTGACCGTCATTTTCCCAGATGTCGGTGAAAAAATTTCCACCAACCAAGCTTGCTTCGGCTGAGGGGTCTTTTATACCTTCAATGCATAAGGCAGCCTCGGTCTGCGCCAAGGATTTCACATGTTCGCAGCCTCTCCTCTCCAAGATAGCGGCTATCCCCCTAGCACCCGAGAAGGTGCATATGTCCCCACGGCCACTCAAAATTTCTTCAAAAGCTTCGGCCTCGCCGTTGATCCAGTCAATTGGACCTTCGGGATCTCCCATTACAAAATTGCCTTCATTCGAATATGCGCCGACGCTGGCGAAACTAGTCTTAATTGTTTCCACACATTTCATGGATTTTTCATAACATCTTTCTTTTGAAGACCGAATTTCTACAGTTGTTTTCTCCCAATGATTTTTCCAATAATCGCTGGCGTCTCGGTCAGCTTCGGCAATTGCACACTTTAGTTTCGCTTCAGCCAGTTGTTTCTGAAGATCTTCAATTTCGCACTTCTGGACTTCAGCTTGGGCCTTGGAAGTAGCTTCGTCTTCTTTTATTTTATTAAGCAATGAGTTTAATATTTTATCTTTCTCAAGACCTTCGTTCCTTAGCTCAATCACTTCGGAACGAAGGTTATTCAACACCATGGTACATCCCTCGTCTTCAGCGCTCTGAGGGCATTGCTAAGAATAAGGCCCTGTAAAAGGAATGTGGTATTAAAAAATAAGCACACGAATTTTTAAGCATACAAAAAGTTTATTTTCTCACCTTTAAGCTGTTGTACGCCAAGCTGTCGGCCAATTCATCTTTTGACAACACTGAGAGCCCGTCTTCTAGTGCTGGGAATCCGAAGCTTCTTGCCATCTCCCGGCAGACAAAGATCTCCTTGCTGTCTGGGAGACAATACAAGAAGTCTTCTTCTCCGCTGCCGTTGAAAATCAACGCCCCCTTTGGATATTTCAATTTTTGGGCATAGAACTGAGCCTCTTGCTTTTCTTTTTCAGTCAACTTTTTCCCCGAAGCATGTCGTAAAATATAATTGAAAGCTTCAGAAAATTCTTCGGGGGCGACAGTGCCAGTTTCTTCAGCCAAAATTTGTTCTGCTACTTCTGTTTCTTTGGTTTCCAAGGATTTCACCTTGGCGGGCTCTGAAGGCCCAGCTTCAGTCTCAGCTTGGTGCTTTGTAGCTTCGGCACCAAAGGCTTCAATTTGCACTTCGGGAGTTTCGGCAATTTTCTTCGGAGTAGTGCTGGAAGACTTTATTGTCTCCAGTACATCCAGAACGTTAACCATTTTTTTTCTTTTGGGGGTCACCGCTGGACCTTTCTGAGTTTGTGGCACTCCAACTTCTGCCGAAGGGCTTAAAATTTCTGATATTTTTGTCCCTTCAGCTTTCGGCTCTTTAATTCTTTTAGCCTTCGGTATTGCAGTCAACTCTTTAGTTTTCTGCGCAGGTATAGGTTTTTTGGCTTCAGTAGCCGAAGAAGCCTCGCCGACAAACTCGGGCACTATGGCCGGTTCAATAAAGCGTGGTCGGTGAGTAAGGACTTTTACCCTTTTCCTCTTCAGCACAGGCTCGCTTGGAGCAGCTGAAGCATCGTCTTTCCCAAAAGTTGCTTCTTTTCTCTTTCGCCCCCGTAGAGGGTAGCGGTAGTCAGGGTACACAAACCCAATAGCATCAAAAACTCGGTTGAATCTTTTCTTCTTTCGGCCTTCGAAGGCCGCAGATAACGCAGTATCTTCTACCTTTGAGTATGGCCCAAGCATTTCATCGCTTGTAGCTTCAATACATTTCAGCCAATCATCATCTGGCTCGACAAATTTACCCTCGTATCTGAAGGTGAACTTCATCCTAATCAGCCCACCTTCGTCAGGCTTGGTGATAGTTTCTTTTGGCATTTCCCACTTTTCTACAAGTGGCCAAACTCTGAAGGCTATGTGCTCTTGGACTAAATCCCTCGTTCCGATGAAAGAGCAGACTACGCCAAAGGCCCTCTGGCATTCTTCGACTGCCTCGACAACATTCACCTTCGGTTTCCGGAGTCCGAAGCGCTGCCAGATAGGGCGCATGATGATATCTTTAATATCTTCTCGTGCCTTCAAATCATTTTTCACATAGAACCATTCCTTCATCCAGTCCTCGGGCCATTGCTTCCGAAAAGTCGGCACGGGACAGCTTGACCCAGAGCGAGCACCGAAGCTATAACAGCCAAAATTGTTATGATATTGCTCTTTACCCTAGGGTTTTGTCTCATATACTAGCTCATGTATATTGCAAAAGCTTTTTGCATTTGGCTCCAAGCCCTGGCTCCTCACGGCCCAGACGAAGATTCCCATTCTTATGATTGCTTCGGGCGTAATTCGATGAAGGTAGACTTGATAGATCTTTAAAACCTCAACCACAAATTTGCTTAATGGAAATCGAAGCCCAGCTTTAAAAAAGCTTCGGAAGATCACAACTTCATTCTCTTCAGGAGTAGGCACAGTCCTCTCTCCATCATCAGCCCTTACAGTAAACATGTCCCGAAAATATCTTCCCCTCATATTATCGAGATGACTCTGTTTAATAGTTGATTTTCCAAAAACTGCATGACTTGGTCGCCAGGGTCGATCTTCGGAGTCTTCTCCACCACTTTCCACATCATAACTATCACTATCACCAGTGTCTTCAGATAAACCTTCTAAAATCTCCCTAGTAATCTTCTCTGTATTTGTATTTGCTATCGATTCAATAAAGCCCAGATTCTTCTCCTCAGAAAGGCTCAGTTTCATTTCGGCAACAACTTTCTTTTCCTGAGACATCCCTTCGAAAATGCTGAAAATGTGCTCTTAGGGCCGAAGCTAAAAATCTAGAAAGCTGGTCAAGTGTTTGTGGGCAAAGAGCTGTTTGAGCAGGCAAAGCAAATGGCAAGAAGGCGTGCCAAATAAGCTCGCGGTAGTAACATATTTATACACCCAGGGCATTACAAGTGGGAGGGTCCCGCTTGCCATTGACTGTTGCTATTCTAGCAAGACGAAGGTGTTTTTTTGGACCTTCGGCTTAGGGCCTTCGTCCATTTCTCAATCTGAATTTATTATCCTAACAAATTAATATTGCGAGGGCTACTGTTGGGGGCCTTCGGCTTTCGAAGGTCCTCAAAAACGTGATTTGACAATGTTTCTGGAGTGTAATACATGAACAGGTACCTTCGGACATGGACCCTTTAGACATGTCAAAATCGCTGTATGAAGAAACACAAGGAGAACGAAGGATGGAACAGAGCCGAAGCTGTGCGCAAGGAAGCTTCGGCATGTTGGCAGAAAAGAGGAAACCGACTTAAAGAGGAAAAGACTATCTAGACCCCGATAAATTACTATAGAGTTATTATCAAATGCAAAGAGCCTGGATGTAATTTTACATGGGCTGCGACCCGTGCCTATAAATAGGTGAACAGTACTCCCGTACTGTTCACGCTGACTGGCCATTTGCTTTTGCGTCACGCTTGTACTTTTGCTTTCTTTCAAGCCAAAGGTACAATTGTAATTTGTTATCATTTCTATTTTTCTATAATAATAAAATAGAAATGAGCTAATAATAATATTTAAGTGTTTATGTTATTTCTCATACTTTATGTGAATCCTTCTTCATTATTTGTTGTACTGATGAAGGTATGTGTTGGGGGCCTTCGTCCTCCGAAGGTCCTCAAAAACATGATTTGACAATGCTTTCCAAGTGAATTATATGAACAGGTATTTTCGGATTCAGAATTATGGATATGGAGCACGACCAGGACGAAGGCTGAGCCAGGCGAAGGTTGAAGGCAGCCGAAGCTGTACGCAGGGAAGCTTCGGCGCGATAGCACAAGGGGGAACCGACTTAAAGATAAAAAGACTTCGGGGTCCTCAATAGATTTCCATAAACCGTTAACAAATGTAATGGACATGGATGTAATTTTACGAGGGCTGCGTCCCGCGTCTATAAATAGATGAACAGTACTCCCGTACTGTTCACGCGGACTTGTCATTTTGCTTTTGACGTCACGCTTGTACTCTCCACCTTCTCTCAGGACCGAAGGTACATTTGTAATTTGGGATCATTTCTGTTTTTCCATGTTAATAAAATAGAAATGATTCTTTGGTGATGCTTATATCATATTTCATGCTTTATGTGAGTCCTTCGTCATTACTTGTCATGTTTACGAAGGTATGTCTCTCATGACCTTCGTCCGAGACTCATTATTTCCCGAGGGGATATAATGCTTCGAAGGACGAAGGACCCTAACATTTAACACTTTTTATGTTGCCTTGTTCTTAACTCTTAGAATTTGAGAACAAGTCTCCAACAGTATGTCATTCATAACCTTCGTCCGAAACTCATTGTATCCCAAGGGAAATAATGCTTCAAAGGACGAAGGACTTTAACGTTTAACAATTTCTGTGTTGCCTTGTTCTTAATTCATAGCATTTAAGGACAAGTCCCCAACACAAGGAAGCCAAACCACGTCTATCTACTTCACAAGGCGCTCTACAGGCTTAAACAAGCCCCTAGAGCTTGGTATGATTGTCTTAAAGATTTTTTAGTTAAGAATGGATTTACAATAGGAAAAGCGGACTCTACATTATTTACTCGCAAAGTTGACAATGAGTTATTTGTGTGCCAAATATATGTCGATGACATTATATTTGGTAGTACTAATGAAAAGTTTTGTGAATAATTTAGCAAAGTAATGACGAACAGGTTTGAGATGTCTATGATGGGCGAGCTCAAATAATTCATGGGATTTCAAGTCAAACAACTCAAGGAAGGTACCTTTCTATGCCAAACCAAATATACACAAGATATGCTCAAGAAATTTGGCATGGAAAAGGCAAAGCACGCCAAGACTCCAATGTCATCAAATGGACATCTCGACCTAAATGAAGAAGGTAAACCGGTAGATCAAAAGTTATATAGATCAATGATAGGGTCACTGCTTTACTTATGTGCATCTAGACCTGACATCATGTTAAGTGTTTGCATGTGTGCACGTTTTCAAGCAAATCCTAAAGATTGCCATCTTGTTGCCGTTAAGAGAATCCTAAGATACTTAGTCCACACCCAAAACCTAGGATTATGGTATCCTAAAGGCTCCCTTTTCGATTTACTTGGCTACTCTGACTCAGATTATGTCGGTTGCAAAGTAGATCGAAAAAGCACTACTGGGACTTGCCAATTCCTTGGGCGGTCCTTAATGTCATGGAGTTCCAAGAAACAAAATTGTGTTGCACTTTCCACTGCAGAAGCTGAGTACATAGCAGCTGGGGCATGTTGTGCATAGTTGTTATGGATGGAGCAAACCCTTAGAGATTTTGGTTGTGAGTTTAATAAGATTCCACTACTGTGTGATAATGAGAGTGCCATAAAACTTGCAAACAATCCTATGCAACACTCTAGAACCAAACACATTGACATTAGACATCATTTCTTGAGAGACCATGAAGCCAAAGGAGATATCGAATTGTTTCATGTGAGCACCGAAAATCAACTAACTGATATCTTCACAAAACCCCTTGATGAGACTAGGTTTTGTTTTCTTAGGAGTGAACTAAACATCTTGGATTCTCGAAACGTGTCATAAAACTAAAATTTGAACACATGATTGATGGATATAAAATTGTTGTATGCACAAAATGTCATGAGAAATACTGTTTTTATTATTAAAATTACTCATGTCATATATGTTAAGTGTTGTTAAAGCCTTACCGGCCAATATCTCAAAATAGGTTGAGTAAATCGCCTGAGTAGGCCACTCAACCAGTTTTCTCCTGGTGGAAACCGGTTGAACCGGTTTTTGCCGCCTCTGCGTCCGTGCTGTCAGTCAGCCCCGCAGTCTGCGCTGTCAGTCTCGCAGACTACACTATCAGTCTGGTAGGAATTCCGCGCAGTCAGCATCTTTTTCTGTGCACTTTAACTGTTCACACTGACGCAAAACCGGTTGAACCGGTTTTATAACCGGTTGAACCAGTTTTGGTCCGCTGACCAGCCGACGCCGCCTCCTTTTTCTCCTCCCCTTCCTCCTTTCACTTCTTACCCGTTCATTTCTTCCAACCGTCGTCGCCTACACTTCTCCTCTCTCTCCTTCACACTCTCACCACTCTCCAAAGCCCATTTGTGCTATCAAATCCTTGGGAGTTTGTTGGAGATTTGTTCCTCTCGGGTTCCTCCATCAACTCCCTCACTTTCGGTGGGATTTCTATGGTTCAATCTTCAGATCGAGGTATTACCTTATTTCCTCATGTTTTTACTCGATCTCACCCGTTCTTGATTATCTAGTGTATCGTTTCAAGGATACTTCTTAGTTTAGGTGCTTGCAACACTTAAACTATCTTCTTTTGTCTCGAACATTGTTTGAGTTTAGTAGTTTGGTATTGTTCGTTGTAGTTGAACCGTTCGCGTGAACGGTTGAAGTGCATGTTCAATATCATACGCGTCTTTACTCAAACGTGTTTGTTAAAATCCTTGAACATCGATCTCCTCGCTCACCATAGGTTCTACTTTTTATCTTAAGGATGGTGCGTCAGAGGAACCCATCAGTTGTTGAATCCGACTCTGATGATGATCAAGAAATTCATGAAGAAACTCCCCCGCGTTCCAGATCCAAGCACGGGCGAGGATCCGGAAAAGTAATGCAGGGTGGTGAGGCCTCTAGGTCTCATGGAGCTCGCGGTCGGACGGCCCGGAATCCTTCTGGTCGGTCTCGACCCGTGGCAAATCCACAGGCATGGGAGCCAACAAGTGATGATGATGGTGGCAAGGATGATGAGATTGACCTCCCCTCTGCCAACACTCCCATTATCCGAGGGTTGGTTCTCCACCGGGCGGAGGCTCGTCGATCTGCAAATGAGCCTATCACAGATTTTACTGCCAGCGGAGGGTCCGCTCTTCTCTAGGACATCCGATTCCAAAACCCTACTTTGTGTATTCGTGATGCTAGGATCGATGGTAATCGGTTCTAGACCCTTCAGCATGTTGATTTTTATAACTCTGTGATTCTTCCCAAGAAGCATCAGCCTATTCTGCATCAGAGATACATCAACTGGGAAGGATGTGAAGCTATTGGAGATCCAGAGATGACACAGGCTTTGAGAGCCTGTGAGAGGAAGAAAATGAAGAACATTATGACATTCCAATATGATTGGAATGATGAGGTCATTGCTCGGTTCTATTCCACTCTTTGGATCAAGCTGGCCGATGAGGAAAGTCCCTATAACTTTCCTTATCTAAATTTCTATATCGAAGGTAGCTGGTACAAGGTGAGCTACCGGAGGTTTGCTCACATTCTTGGATTCTCTGATGAAGACATTTCTGGGGACAAGATCAAAATTCATGACTTTCGGCAACCCACCAAGGATGAAGCCCGAGATCTTCATATATCTGAGACTGGTAAATTTTGGGAGTCCACAAATCTGCATAAGTTTTATAGATATATTAATTCTCTATGCAGAATGACCCTCATTCCCAAAGGGGGTAATCAGATGAACATCCTAGGAGAGAGCAAAGTCTTGCTCTCGTTTATGAAGCCCAATAGCTCGGAAAGCATCAACGTTTTTGACATGATTTGGCAAGAAGTTATTCATGCTGCCTGCTTCCCCTTAAGGGATGTCTTCACGCCCCCTTCATCATGAAGATGATTGAAGTGGTCACTCAATTTCGCTATGAGAAAGGCACAAGACATCTATCTTACACCCCCTTCTGGATTGATCCAAACAATCCAGCAGGGCGTCTGAGGAAAGCGCACTCTAGCTCTCGTGGACCTGCTGCTGCCAGACCCTTGTGTCCATCTCCTGGTCGCGGATCCCCCACACCACGTGGTCGTGGTCGAGGTCGTGGTCGTGGGATGGGTGCTCGTCTGGCCCATGGCATTACAACATTCTTTTCCATGTGCAGAAAATATATCTTTAGATGTACATGAGCTGGCTCGGCGACAGCGGGAGACTGACGATAATCTTCGTCGTCAAGCTTCCTCTATGGGTATGCCATTTGCTCCCCGTTCGCCTGATGTGCCTCTCCATCCTCCTCCTCCAGAAATCAATGAGTGGCACCAGCAGGCATATGGGGTGCCTTTCATGTCTCCAGAAGATGAAGAAGAAGATGAAGAATGCTTTGATGATCGTGAGCAGTTTGCCCCGCCTCCCCACCAGGGGGATCCAGGTCAATCCTCTTCTCATCCTCCACCCCAGGATCCTTCAGGAGGCTATCCTCCCCCAGCTCATTCTGGGGAAGAACACTTTGCAACTCACATGGCGCATCAATTCTTTGATCCGCATCATCCTCCTCAGTGGTGATCTATGGCTTGGTGGCTCTCTCCTTTTTTGGTTCTTGTTGCCAAAAAGGGGGAGAAGGATTCTCATCTTGGCAGCACCTTTAATTTATGTAATGAACACCTGGTTTGTAATAATTATTATTCGTCTGACTTGTGATGCATGTGGTGATGGCTTAGAGCCACAAACTTTTTAATGATGTGATGTGATGATCTTATTGTAATAGCTATGCAATGATGGACTTGTTTGTGTAACACTATTCTTTTTATCATCACATCCTATATAATTTTGTTGCATCCCTCAGTTTTTGTGTATTGTGTTGGTTGTTCACTCTCTCCAAATATGTTGCAAATTGACATATCAAGTCAATATTAATATCACAAAACTCATGCACATATTTAGGGGGAGTTGCACATACACAAGTACTTGTATCTCGCCAGTGTTCTTACTTTTTAATTTTTATCTCTACTCTAGTTTGTTTTGGCATCAATCACCAAAAAGGAGGAGATTGTAAGTGCAATCAACCCTAATTGAGAGTTTTGGTGATTGAATGACAAAACAAACAGAGATTCTAACAAGTTTGCTCCTAGCATGTACACAGTTATTCTATAGACAGGAGAAGCACATATCTTATGAGCATAAAAATGTAAAGCACAGCGGATTTAAAATCTACATCATATGGTGTGCTCCAAGTGCTTGGAAACAATGGTAGTGTTCATTTTATAATTCTTGAGTTATAGGAATCGTCGTTCAATTAAGAGGGATCTGCAATGGTTAAGTAAGTTATGCAATGAGCTAAGTTCAAAATCCTTCAAAATCATCTTAGAGAACACTTTTCTAGATCATGAATACCTTTGTGAAAAACCACTTTTACTTCCCACAAGAGTTCCACCTTTGATTCACTTCAAAATGTTCAAAACTTGCTCTTCAGCCTTTGAAACCGGTTCAACCGGACCTGAAACCGGTTCAACCGGTTTCTGGACTGTTTCTTTGCCACCCCTGCTCTGACCTGTCTGACGGTCAGAGCTGTCAGAAAAATCGTTGCAGATATTTTTGTGAAACCAGTTCAACTGGAATTTTTCCCGGCTCAACCGGTTTTGAATCCGGCTGAGTAGATCAGTGAACCGAGATCTTCCTGGTGGAAACCGGTTCAACAGGTTTTTGGCTCTTTTCTCCCAACGGCTGCCAGCTTTTAGGGGATCCTTTAAATACCCCCCTCCACACTCTCTCTCTTCATTACTTCTGCTCTCTCCACGATTTCTCAGCTGACCAAACCCCAAACAAAGGCATTCAGTTCACATCTCACACCCGAAATCGCATCTCCTTCAATTGCTTGAAGGATCCTTGGTGTGAGGTGAAGTTGATCTAACGCGCTGTCAATTTCATCTTGATTCTCCCATTCTCTTTGTTCTTGAGCTCATTGCAAACTTAACCTTGTGCGGATTTGTTACTCTTGGAGCCTTGTGTTCCTTGATGGTTAGAGGTTGCTTGGGAGTCTCCAAATTTGTGGACAACCCCAAGAAGTTTGTATTACCCGCTCTTTGAGCAAATTTGAGAAGAGATTGCCTTGACCTTTGTGGTCGGCTTGTGGAGGATTAGGGTTGCAAAAGACCCGGCCCTTTGTGGGTTCCTCAACGAGGAGTAGGACACCTTTGTGGTGGTTGCCGAACCTCGGGTTAAATCGCGTGTTCTTGTGCATTCTTGTTATGTGCCTTAAATTGTTGGTTGGTTTATATTCATCTATTTGAGTGGATTTTCTGTAGGGCAAGTCATTAGCAATATCTTTCACTACTTCGTAATATTTGTTTAACTGATTATTTAATCTAAGTTGAGCAGGTTCAAACTTGTTCAGTTGTAAACAAAATCAACTGAACCGGTTTGCACCAGTGCAACTTTAATTTGACCTATCTTGAAGTTTTTTAGTGAAAAATTTCAGGTGTAGCCTATTCACCCCCCTCTAGGCTAGTTTCATCTACGACACAAGATATATAATGTTCTCCCAGTAGATATGTGCATCAAGTATTTGAATGACTTGCCACATGCACTTTCAATTCAGTTAAGAGTCTCATGAGGAGTACATTATATATCACAGTCAAGGCATGATAAATTTGCAATGAATTAACTTATTGTTAAGAATACTTACCACCAAGTAGAGTGTACCATTTGTTATACCGATTTTAAAGATCTTACTATTTGTGGTGGTGTCATCGTAGTATTCTTCTTTTCATCATTTGTGGAGACTTCCTTCTTTAGCTTATTATCTCTTTTCCTTTTAATACTAGTTCAAAAAAAACTTTGAAAAGAGATATTAGTAGTACATGGAAGTGTTTAATGAATGCTGATCTTTAGATATGAATTGCAAACAAATCCTACTACTAATTAAGCTTCGAGAGTGGGCGCCTGGCGATGCCATGCCCCCGCGTCGCCTCCCCTACGCGTCTGCCATGTGGACCCGCCTCGGTCTTCCCCTCCGGCCTCCGCGCAACCATAGCAATGGCCATGGTCTTCCCCTCCACGCAACCAGCAACCGCCATGCCCCTCGGTCTTCCCCTCCGTCCTCTGCGCAACCGCCATGGTCTTCCCCTCCGCGCAACCACAGCAACCGCCATGCCCCTACCTCGCACCATCCGCCATGCCTTCGCCTCGCAGGATCCGCCATGCCAGCGTCTCGGCTTCTCCTCCGTTCAGCCGCCCGACCCGCCGCCTTCCCCTCCGCAAAACAGCCATGTCCCCGCCTCGGCTAACCCTATGCGCAGATCCACAGCCGCCCGACCCGCCAGGACCTGCCTCTCCTTCCCCTCCGCGCTCAAACAACCAAGCCGAGCCGAGGAAATGCGCCCACAAATTTGGACACTCCGCGCAGCCACACGAACTGCCATGCAACCACCTCGCACGATCCGTCATGCCCCCGCCTCGCACGATCCGCCGTGCCAGCGCCTCGGCTTCCCCTTCGTGCAACCGCCCGACCCGCCAGGACCCTGTCTCTCCTTCCCCTCCGCGCTCGGCTTGGCCCACAAATTTGGAAATGCACCCACAAATTTGGAAGCCACGGCAATGGCGCCCGATTTGGCTATGGCGTCGCTGATTTGGAAATCGCACAATCTACGTCGCCGATTTGGAAAGCACGATCTCGGTACCGCAATCACAACAACTATCCCCCAAATGTCGCGCCCACCCACGTCCAGGTGAGTCAGCGCTGGTCCTTCATTTTCATGTGTGTGCCAACATCTTCATGTTCAGTAGATTCTCAGTTTGGTTCTTCTCTTTTTGGTTCAGCTGACTTAGGAGGGTCCAAGCAGGAGCCTACTCCTCATTTGCCCCTGTTCAGAGGTATAAATTTCACTAGCTTCTCTAGCAGTTCATGATTATGCATAACCATGTTCTTGCCTGTTCAAACCTAGATATACAATTTTCTTATGTGCTAGCGGTTCCTGCTGGTACACTTTTTTTCCCCGAGTTGTTGCTAATCTGTGTTTATGTATTAGTTCATAGTGTGTTTAGTTCTGCTTTGCTTTCTTAACGATGTAGAAATACACTGGTGTTGTATTCTTTAACTTTTCATGTATCACTATTAGCCTGTTAGGTTGCAGACCATGGTATATTGTGGACTTGTAGGAAAAAACAACTTACATAAACCAACGTTTATGTAATATAACATCTAGCAACTTTTGTATAAAGCAGCCATTGGTTTAGCCAAACAAAAACGATATAATCAATCACAATTGCACTCGTGAAAAAAATATACACCAAAAATATTTCGCTCTGCTAAATTGCAAGGAATCAACTAGAGTGGCATGACCTTTCAGGCCAAGCACAAACCACAAACCTCCTATTCAATTTACTGCACAACAATAAAGTAATACTTTTGACCACATCACAACATAATAGTATCCAAAGTGTTTAGAAATTTAGTAAAAGCGATAAGCAGGTAGCTGATAACAAATGTGTGAATAAATCATGTTCTTCTGCTGGGCGAATAACAGAACTATAAGGACCTTGGGGCAAGGATAATACTTGTAACCAGCACATGTTGCTTCAATTAATTATGGAGTGAGAGACAAGTATATACTATGTTCAGCTATCAAGTTATCCACGCTAATATAAAGAATGGATTCATCTTACTAATTCCAATGCACCAGCCACCAAGCAACACATGTAGATAGCATTTTGCTCGAAGATTCTTGCCTTATTCTCTACTCTCTTTTTGACCTGCTCTTCCACAGCATATCCATCAGAGAAAAAGGCTCTGCATTGGTAAGAAAAAAATCACCCAATTGAGCCCAAAGATGACTCTAGCCTAGATGGTGGGATCGACATGCACACTTTCCATCCCAACTAATACACTAATCACTCGAAAACATTCTCCTTGCTTCTCCGGAGTACATTAAAGTGCCCGATTACAAAGTATGAATAATCCTAATAAAGGCAAGCTTACTTAGTTTAGGCAGACATACCACCACGACAGCCCTTGTTCAGCATGTCAAGGTAGAACTGGTACTTGCAAATCTGGGGTTCAGTTGAGAAGTGTTTGTACAAGTAAAATAAAAAAACAGCAGCACATAAATTTATGTAATTATTGGAGGCGCAGATTTACAATGGTTTGTGTTCATTTGGATTTCAGATGTCGTCCTGGGTTCGATTAAATTGAATTTCTGCTTTAAAAAAACTTATTGGAACTAAGTTTAGCACAATCTGGTTATCCTAGATTCACCATTAAAAGTTAGATTTGATCTGGGGTTCCGTTGGGAAGTGTTTGTACAAGTAAAATAAAAAACAGCAGCAAATAAAATTTATGTAATTATTGGAGGCGCAGATTTACAGTGGTTTGTGTTCATTTGGATTTCAGATGTAGTTCGGGGTTTGATTAAATTGAAGTTCTGCTTTCAAAAAATATCTTATTGGAACTAAGTTTAGTACAATCTGGTTATCCTAGATTCACCATTAAAAGTTAGATTTGATCTGAGGTTCAGTTGGGAAGTGTTTGTACAAGTAAAATAAAACAACAACAGGAAATAAATTTATGTAATTATTGGAGGCGCAGATTTACAGTGGTTTGTGTTCATTTGGGTTTCAGATGTAGTTCTGGGTTCGATTAAATTGAAGTTCTGCTTTCAAAAAAAATCTTATTGGAACTAAGTTTAGTACAATCTGGTTATCCTAGATTCACCATTAAAAGTTAGATTTGATCTCGGATTCAGTTGGAAAGTGTTTGTACAAGTAAAATAAAAAAAACAGCAGCAAATAAATTTATGTAATTATTGGAGGCGCAGATTTATAATAATTTTGAGACAACAGTCAGGGTATAAACTGGTTTTGTGCACGCATCAAAATAAAAAACTGATAAGTTTGTTTTTACCTAGCAGACTTAACTTAGTCGATTATAGTTAGATCTCTTACACCGGTGGGTTTATGTAAGTAGTATTTTCCTACAAGTCCTACAAGGCTACAATATATTATGTATTCTAGAACCTAACCGGCTAATATAATGTTTTGAAAAAATAAGAAGCACATAAATTAAACTTTACACGATTGTGTAATACATACATGGAACAAAAACAGAAAATACTAACTTTACAAGTTTGTTAACTCTTGATACGAAAGGATAGTTTGCACGAGCTTGAAGCAACCAACCAAAAGAACAGAAGCAAACCAGCAGCTGATATCCCCTAAACAACAACATATGAGGCGAGGTTTCTGCGGCCGCCGGCCTGTGTTGTGGAGATGTGCGGTGGAGGCGAGATGGGGCAGGAGTGGGGCCGGCAGTGTGCAGAGGTGCGGTGGAGCTGTGTGCGGTGGAGCGGTGGAGCTGTGTGTACGAGCTGATGACGCTTCTCTCGTAGTGGACCAGCATGGCAGAGATTCTCTCTGCTTGTAGTGGGCCAGCATGACGAGAAAGGGCTCGCAGTGGGCCAGGATGACAGAGAAACGGAGGCGGGGGCATGGCCACGCCAGGCGCCCACACTCCATTCTTAATTAGTAGTAGGGAGTAGGGATAGGGATTTTGCCCAGCCTCTAAATTCAGCGGCATTGTTCCCAGCTTGTTGATATCAGTTGAGTTTCCTTGGCAAAACTTAATACAAGCAGTCTACTTAACACTTCCCAACTGTAGAAGCACATCTATAGTTTTTTACCTGTACAATCACATCTAAAATGCACCAGTTTTTACGTGTAGTTCCAATAAGATTTTTTGCTAAACCAATGTTTTTGTTAAATTAAACAGTAGAGGCCGCCATTGGTTCAGCCAAACAGAAAGTGTCCTCGCGTCTGTAGATTTTAACAGTATAAACACCCGGTGACTGCAGGCAGCCATTAGTTCCAGATTTTACCTTTTAGAATGCCAAGTACTCGATGAAGTGCAACAACAACATCCAATCCTGTCTTGCCCTTTGTGCCCAGAATGTGGCATCACAGGAATACTTGTAACCTTTTTTATGGAACCATTTTGGCCAGCCTCTAAATTCAGCGGCAGTGTTCCCAGCTTGTTGATATCAATTGAGTTTCCTTGGCAAAACTTAATGGAAGCAGTCTACTTTACAATTCCCAACTGTAGAAGCACATCTACAGTTTTTTACTTGTACAGTCACATCTAAAATGCACCAGTTTTTTACGTGTAGTACCAATAAGATACATTGTTTAGTGACTTACACTTAATAGTAGGGATTAAGTTATCCACGCTAATACAAAGTATGGACTCATCTTACTAATTCCAATGCACCAGCCACCAAGCAAAACAGGTATATAGCACATCTACAGTTTGGAAGTGATTTGTTTCCATTTTTTTAATTCTGGGTGTCTCTAATGATGAATCTAGGATAACCAGATATCTTGTGGTATCTTGTGGTATCTTGTGTTATTTGTGAAAAGCTACTTAATCCTTCTCATAATTTTATTGTTGTTTTAATGGTGCTATGATCAATATATTGTCGATAAAAGATCAATGGCACCATCTACAATTTACCATAATAGGGCTACTTAATCCTTCTCATAATTTTATTGTTGTTTTAATGGTGCTTTGATCAATATATTGTCGATAAAAGATCAATGGCACCATCTACACTTTACCAAAATAGGACGGTTGCTGCCGTATCTCCCTTTCCACCAGAATCTCTGTAAGCACCATCTAAACTTGCCCATTCTCAACTAGCAGATTTCCTTATGTGAAAACGAAGAACCAACATAAACGAATCTAATGGAGCATAATGCTGATCGCACACCATTAATAGACATCTCAAACACAAGCGTTACAAGTAAAAGTTTGTTCACACATGTCAATTAATGATTGAAACTTAATAAGTATGTGTTCATTAATACAAAAGGTTGAATTGTAGGTGATCAAATAGGATCAAACTCGCTTGGACCAATAGACGATGCTAATGAACGTAAGAGGCAAAGGGATAGAGAAAGATATGCCACGATGTCCATTGAACAAAAGAATGAGAAAAATAGGAAGCGCCGTGAAGCACGTCAACGAAACAAAGGACTACCCCTAAAGTCTGAGTCATCTAGAGGTTCGTATTTAACTGTAGCACCATTGATCTCACAAATTTTGCCTTTTGTACCACTGTTTATTTGGCTAATGCTAGGATGATTATGGTAGGTCCTATTAAAAACACTCCATTGGCTGGTAATTCTATCGAACGAAAGAGGCAAAGGGATAGAGAAAGGCGTGCAACAATGTCGGTTGAACAAAGGAATGAGTACAATAACAAGCGTCGTCAAATGCGTCAACGAAATAAGGGACAAAATGTGATGCCCGATGTTTCAGGAGGTGATGAAACCCATCAAATTTAAATTAAATATGTATGTTCATAGACCTACTATTGTAAAGTAATTGTATTCATATTTCGTAGATGGCGACAAAAAAGAAAATGTGGATCCAGATGATGATAGCGACTGGCTGCATCGGAACGAGACATTCCAGTCAAACGACTATGTCGCAACGACAGACCTTCTGCCACCAGGTTCATGACTGTTCACTTTACTAAAATAAGGCAAAATACAACAGGTTTCGTGCAATTGAACCTATACATGCCATATTCTAGGCAGTGTGCATGAATCTGTTGGTGTCATTGGGGAACCGAGTATCGGCGTTAGGGAGTATAGGCTTGAACGCCTTAGGTTGTATAATCAGACACCAAAGCAAAAAGAGGCAAAGATAGAGTACATGAGAAAACGTAGAGTGCTACAGGCTGACACTCTGAATGTTGCGTCCATCGCCATGGAGGACCCAACATATACCCCTGAGGTTGTGCACCCTGCAACGGAACCTTCAACAGTTACCACCTGCGACTGGGTTATCCCTGAATTCATTAGGACACCTTTCCTACCAGCTCAAACACAGACCGAGGATGTCGGTTCATTCGATATGTCTACTGAAGCAATAAGACATAAACATCATGTGCCGCGTGGGGAAAGACAAGCTATCTTAGCCCGTCGAAACAAACAATTTCAAGCATCCATTGCAAGGAACGTGACTACTTTGAATGGGGATACTATCGGTGACGCCAACAACAATGGTAATTACTATCCAATCTTAAATGGATCTTGCACGACGACGATACCATATAGTCAGACTAATCGTGTGTTTCCATCAGCACAATGTAGCGTTCCATGCCAAGCCGCTACCTTGCCAACAAATGGAAGTGAAGGCATAACCGAACAAGGAAATGAGGTGGAGCATACACAAGAGAAGCCAACGGTCATTTCCAATGGTAATTGTAAAAAATCTTTAATTAGATTACATATTTTCCCCACCCTTAATGCCTTTGTCTTTTACGTGGCTCGTATTTTCACGATCCAGATGATGATGATGATGATGAGGCTGTCATATTCGAAGAAGATGATGACAACGACGAGGGATACATATTCGCTGGCCAATGTACTTATGTCAATTTTTATTATGATTATGATACCAAGGCTTATATAAATACACATGTCTTAGTCGTTGTTTTCCAAAAAATATCAGACGAGGAGACTGACGAGGACATCGAAATCGATGGTACTCAGGATGAATCTACTGGCACTGATGTGCCTGACCCGTACGACAAGGTATACAGTAACCTCCCTGAAGAAACACATATGCTGAAGCCTGTTCCTGACTGCGGTTATTGCACTGCGAAGAAGTTTGAGTACGAGCCACCTGGGTTTTGCTGTCGTGGTGGGAAGGTTGAGCTAGCACCACTCGATACCCCTCCCCAGCTCAGGAGGTTGTGGGATAGTGCAGACTCTGATGCTAAGCACTTTCGTGATAACATTAGGTTTTTTAATGGCCATTTCTCTTTCACTTCCCTATACTGTTGCCTCGATAGTATGACAACTAATGTGCGAGATTCTGGTATATACACGTTCCGGGCACAAGGCATGATGTACCACAATATCAAGTCATTCGGTAAGGAAGGTGGGTCGGAGCATAAACATCTAGAGCTTTACTTTTACGATGACGATCCCAGTCTCGAGCATCGGTACCGTAAGTGTCGTGAAGAACAGCTTCAGAAAGACAAAGATGTTATTAAACAGATAGTTGGCATACTCCATGGAAACCCGTACTCCGAGCACCTTAGGAGCATGGGCCATGTTGAGAACCTTGATGACTATCATATCGCATTGAACCTTGACCAGACTTTGAACCAGAAGACATATAACACGCCTCTCACTTCGGAGGTGGCCGCTGTATGGATCGAGGGGAGCGAACGGCGAGGCCAGTTCAGCAAGAGTGTTATGTTACATGGGAAGGATAGGTCAAGCCACGGCATCCGCTCATACCATGGATGCTACGATGCACTATCGTATCCACTGTTCTTCCCTAAAGGTGAACTTGGATGGCATGCAAATATCCCAAAGGTTGGTGTATCCATGGATGAAGTGGATGCATACCGTGCGACACATAGGGCAAATAATTCAAACGATGAAGATGCAGGTTAGTTGTTTCTTTGTACTTTGCGATTTTTGCACATTATTAACTATTCTTTCAACATCACTCACTTTTCAATCCTTGCGTATGCAGAATCTCCTACCCATTTATGTGTGTCCGTACGTGACTACTACTGCTACAAATTCCAGATTCGTCCCGGGGTATTTAATCCAATACTTCATGGAAAGCGGCTTTTCCAGCAGTTCGCTGTCGACACGTACATCAAGATTGAGAGCTCTCGTTTAGATTTCATACGTAAGAATCAGGATCGTTTAAGGGCAGACCTATACCAGGGCTTGGTGGATAGCATGTTAGATGGAGATATCAGAGCAGAAAAGGTTGGGAAGCGAACTGTGCTGTCTATGTCATTTATTGGTGGTCCTCGTGACATGAAACGTCGGTATATGGATGCTATGGCTCTGGTGCGGAAGTTTGGTAAACCGGACATCTTTCTTACCATGACATGTAACCCCAACTGGGATGAGATAAGGAGAGAGCTTCTCCCTGGGCAAACACCACAAGATCGTCCCGATCTTGTAGTGCGTGTCTTTCATGCGAAGCTACAGGAGTTAAAGCATAGGCTGACTAAACAGGATATTCTCGGTAAGGTCCGGGCCTACGTCTATGTCGTGGAGTTTCAAAAGCGGGGTTTGCCACATGCCCATTTTCTACTCATCATGCAGAGGAAGTACAAGCTAACGTGCCCTGAGCAGTATGACCTTTTGATCTCAGCCGAGATCCCACACAACAAGTACCCTGAACTACGAAAGATGGTTATCAAGCATATGATGCATGGCCCGTGTGGGTCGTTAAACCCTAACTGCCCATGCACTAAGGGCCATGTATCATGCAAGAATCATTACCCCCGGCCTTTCAGTGACACAACCTTGCAAGGGAAGGACTCATACCCGATTTACAGACGTCGTGATGATGGGCGTAAGGAAAAGGTTCGAGGGTGCGAATTGGACAATAGATGGGTTGTCCCTTACAACCCTTACCTCCTTCGTCTCTTCAACTGTCACATCAATGTTGAGGCGTGCGGGAGCATCAAGGCTGTTAAATACCTTTTCAAGTACATATACAAAGGCCATGATCGTGCGTCTGTTGTTATGAGAGATGCGAGCAAGGCAGATGATGATGTAGATGAGATCAAGCAGTACAGAGATGCAAGGTGGGTGACTCCTCCAGAAGCGTTATGGAGGATATACGGCTTTGAGCTTAGTCAGAACTCTCCACCTGTGATGCAATTGCAACTCCATCTTCCAAACATGCACATGGTGGCGTTTCACGAACGACAAATGGTCGAGCGAGTCGTCAACCGTCCAGGTGCTGATAGGTCAATGCTCACGGCATATTTTGAAGCGAATAGGCTACATGAGGGGGCTCGTGGCATCCTATATCGTGACTTCCCTGAGTGGTACACTTGGCAAAGTGGTAAGGGCAAAGTATGGCAACGGAGGAAGCGTGATACGGGTGGACAAGTCGGTAGAATAGTCTCTGCTCATCCCGCTGAGGGGGAGCGCTACTATCTCCGTGTTCTCCTAAACCATGTGACTTGTGCCACCTCCTATGTGGATCTAAGGACAGTAGATGGTGTCCCGCTACCAACTTTTCGTGAGGCAGCAGAGAGAAGGGGACTGCTTGAGTCGGACAACACACTGGATGACTGTCTCACTGAACGTGCTCTTTTCCAGATGCCATCGGCGCTGCGACGACTTTTTGCCACAATACTGGTGTACTGTGAGCCAAGCGACGTGGCGGTACTCTGGCAGAATCACCTAGATGTTATGTCAGAGGACTATCAACACAGGAGTCAGGGTAAAACTCATGTTGAGCAGATGGTATTGATTGACATTAGGAACATGCTGCAGTCAATGGGAAAGGACATAAAGACATTCCCTCTTCCTCCTATCATCGACGCATATGACGATGCTATTGGTACTGCTAGGGAGGTCTACGAGGAGGAAAGTATCGAACCAGCAGTGGGAGATGTGGCTCTCAAAGACTCTCTTAACGAGGAACAGAGGGTCGCCTATGATAAGATTCTATCTGCCGTGGACACTGATAAGGGCGGATTGTTCTTTGTGGATGGACCTGGTGGCACCGGGAAGACTTATCTATATAGAGTGCTGCTCGCGACGCTACGCAGCCAGGGCAAGATTGCAGTGGCAACAGCTACATCTGGCGTTGCGGCTTCCATAATGCCTGGAGGAAGAACCGCCCATTCACGCTTCAAAATACCTCTCACTATTGACGATGGCGCTGTATGTAGCTTCACGAAGCAGAGTGGAACCGCAGAGTTGCTACGGAAAGCATCTCTCATTATCTGGGACGAGGCTTCTATGACCAAGAGACAAGCCGTTGAGGCACTGGACAATAGCATGCGCGATATAATGGGTCGGCCCGAACTACCATTCGGTGGTAAAACCATTGTCTTCGGTGGGGATTTCAGACAAGTCTTGCCTGTTGTTCGTAAAGGGTCAAGGGCTCAAGTGGTCGCTTCTTCGCTACGGATGTCTTACCTATGGGAGTCCATGTCCCACTTAAAGCTTGTTAGCAATATGAGGGCAAAAAATGACCCTTGGTTTGCGGAGTATTTGCTGCGCGTAGGCGGTGGAACTGAGGACACAAATAGTGACGGCGACATCTGTCTTCCTGACGAGGTATGTGTGCCTTATAGTGGGAGTGACAACGATCTTGACAACCTAATAGACTTCGTTTTCCCAAATCTCAACGAAAATATGTCTGATTCGACCTACATCACTTCAAGGGCGATACTGTCAACGCGGAACGACTGGGTGGATATGATAAATGCTAAGATGATCGATCGTTTTCAAGGGGAGCATATGTTGTACCATAGTTTCGATAGCGCCATGGATGATCCTCATAACTACTACCCTCCTGAGTTCCTAAACACACTGACGCCTAATGGGCTGCCACCACATGTTTTGAAGCTCAAGATTGGATGCCCTATTATATTGCTTCGGAATATAGACCCTGCGAATGGACTTTGCAATGGCACCAGACTGGTCATTCGTGGTTTCCAAAGAAATAGCATTGACGCAGAAATTGTACTGGGTCAGCACGCTGGAAAACGGATTTTCTTGCCGCGTATACCTCTGTGTCCCTCCGATGAAGAGATGTTCCCTTTCCAGTTCAAAAGAAAGCAGTTTCCTGTACGGCTTAGCTTTGCAATGACTGTTAACAAAGCACAGGGTCAGACTATTCCCAATGTTGGTGTGTACTTGCCCGAACCAGTGTTCTCTCATGGCCAACTATATGTTGCTCTATCTAGAGCGATAGCCCGATCGAACATAAAGATCCTTGCCATCCCAACCGTCGATGGGAAGAAGAGGTCGAGGAAGGGTCTAAGAAAGAACCCTACAGTAGATTGTGGGACATGCACCAAAAACATCGTATACAAGGAGGTCCTAACAAACTAGACCCACGGTATGTTTGTCAAAACTGAATTGTTTGTTAACCACGTAAAATCTCATGGAGTAAATTTCTGTAAGCATGATCATTCATTGTTTGGTACTTGGATGATTGGGTCCTAACGCTTTTCATATTTGTTGATTGTTGCTTCAGCTTCAACACATCTAAAGATGAATCCTCTAAAACCGTCGATGGGAGCAGAGAAGCAGATGTACGGTCAGCCAAGGTTTCTAATCACCTTCAGTTCATGCTTGTTATTTGGCATGCCTGAACAACATTTACAGTATCTTATTTTTTTTCATATGCATTTGTCATTCATAATATATGGTCTCATATGAAACATATGAATATGCCTAGCTTTATGTCCCTTATAGTCTTCAAAATACTATAAATTCTTACAGTGTAATAGATTTCCATTTTTGTATCGCTATTACTGCTTATATATGAAATAGAGTGCATTTCTATGTTTACACCACATGCAGCCCGTTTGGGGTTTTATAACTAGAACTTAATGTTTTCATCTCTGGTGAAGCTATAAATAAAACCTCGGAGTGTAACTCCATTGCATTTTGTTAAGTGGCAGTAGCATTATCTGCATTTTCCTTTTCTGTGTGTCTGCCCCAATATAATTTGAAATTTGTCACTACTTTGCTTTTCATGATTGTTAGTATAGTATTCATTGTTAGTATAGTATTCTAAAAAAGTAGTTTGTTACAATAATGGAAATCCAATAACATGATTATAACATACACACCAGATTGTGCAAGTCGAAAGGAAATGTTAAAAGCTCATCATATTGTCCTAATAAAGGCAGTACATGATCATGAAGTCAAGTTCGCAATGTTCTTGTAATTTGGTCTTGAAGACCCAGCACTACTATTTATCACATGGAAGGCCCCAGTTGTTCATTCCTTTATTTGACCAGAAATCGATATAATTAATTTCTATTGCATTATGAATTCAAACAGTTTTTAGAGTTAAAACATTAATACCCTTAGATATTGTAATTCTTGTGGAGCTTACTCTCCCAATCTAAAGTGAATTTTGAAGAGTTAATCATTACATGTCTTGTGGAAATGTGAAATACCAATGTGGGTTGCACCTTCTCACGTAGAAGGAAACCATGGCCCCAATTACCCAGGTGGCATGGGCATGACGATATGCTTCTATGCTAATTATTAAAGATTGTTAGGGCTGGCCTATATAGAAGGCTGTAGTCCCATTGATTTCTTTTAACAAGAAACATACCTAAAGTTTCCCCCATTCAAGGGATCTGTGATCAGAGCCTCTTCCTTGGCTTATGGCTTTATGCCTTTATCAAGTTCAGCTGAGTTAAGTGGCATCTAACTTACCTTGAGCCTCTGTTCATATTAAAAAGCTGTACAAACTGCATTTTGATTAAAAACCAGACATCTCATAGATATAAAGAGCAACTTTAAATTTGCAGCTTGCTCTTTGTCATCTGCTTTCAAGTCGGACGACTTGCTGGTCGTTCTGGCTGACCAACTTGGGCAATTAATCGTGATTGGGTCCAAATCAACTTGGACGATTAATCACAATTAATCGGACGACTTGAAAACAGATTCTTGAATACAGAGGATAATGTCATCTGCATACTGCAGGATGGCCACTCCATAATCAATATATTATGGCACTAAACCTTCAAACAACTTTTCTTCCGGGCTAAACACTTGGAATAACATTGTATTTTTTAGCTGTTTTTAGTGCCTTATTTGTACATTACCTAAATAGCTAAACACTTGGAAGATCTGCTTCATTGAGTCACCAGATCGCGGGTTCGAAGCAGCCTCTCTGCATTTGCGGGAGGAAGGCTTGCCTCTGGTACTCGGTCTGCCATTTTTTTTATTTGTACATTACCTAAATGTATTGTCCCTGTGTGCAATCCAGATATTGATTTTCAATTAATTGGTGATATTTAAGTGGTCGAGGGTTAAATATTGTTTATTTGCCAAGCGAGCCAACCAACATCATACATAGAATATGCACTATATCTATAACATTTAGTAGATATTTCCATTTATTGATTGACGCACTTGACGTCGTCGTGATGGCTTGACCAGACAGTTAAACTAATAGAGATTACTAGGATATACACCATCCAGTCAAAAGGATTGTACTAGCCTCTATTGTCTGGGGCTTTTAAGGTGATTAGTGAAAACCTGAGATACGTATATGTTAATGAGTTTTACTTGTGATCCTTATTTGTTTCAGTGGTGTAAGACCATTTGGAGTATCGCTGTTGATTGCTGGGTATGATGACAATGGCCCACAGTTGTATCAGGTATACTGAAGAAGTTACAAGATAGAAACCTCAAACCTGATTATCAACCTTTCAAAAAAAGGAAACCTGTTTATTGTCTCACAGGGATCATCACAAGTAGTACTTATAAAGTGAAAAATGTGCACATATGTGTTAACAATCACCATGATATTGTAGGATGTACCTTCGTAAACTCAAGAGTCAAGACAACTGACATTGTTGGCTATTTCTTCAGGTTGATCCCTCAGGATCATACTTCTCCTGGAAGGCATCAGCCATGGGAAAAAATGTGTCAAATGCAAAGACATTTCTTGGAAAGAGGTACATAATCTCATGGTAGTAATGTTGTGCACTTGCACTATATACAGATACACTGTTGTGAGTTGTGACATAGTACCGCTGATAATTTTCTTCTATCATTGATAATTTTCTTCCATCATTGATTGTAAATAAATTCCAGTTGATTCTATGTACCTCATCATTGATTAATATAAGAGGCATGTGTGCCTAGGGATGGTAATGGATTATGATCAAGTGTTTCTTCACAATAAATTGTGGCCCTTAATAAATTTTAGTACAAAAATGAATAGGAATAGAGACCGAATCCTAATCCGATTCGATCCTTAAATTTTATAGTGTAAGATTTAGAGCCCATTACCACCCCCTGTGTGCCATAACAGATCATCCTTTCCTTCTGATTTCACATCTTATCTTTATAATATGTTTTCATTGTAGATACACAGAGGATATAGAGCTTGATGATGCCATCCACACTGCAATTTTGACTTTGAAAGAAGGGTATTGCAACCCACTTGTAGTTGCTTAGTTTAAAACATCCTAAATAGTTACTAATTGGTTCTGCATCTTGGACTTGCAGATATGAGGGGCAAATTTCCTCCAACAACATTGAAATCGGAATTATTCGAGCTGACCGTGAGTTCAAGTAAGTTACACAGACTCAATTATTACTGCCACCTTTATATGATCCATGTTCCTCTTGCCTCATCAAATGATCAAATCACTGCATCACTCATTGCTCCCATTCTGTTCTTTAGGGTTTGGTAACAACTTGTGCTCCTCTAGCTGTAGGGGAAATGAATCTGTTTACTATGTTTTTGTTGTTGGAAATCTAAGGCTATTTGATATTACAAACTCCTTGCTACTTCAAATGGTTTGGTGAGAACTAACAGTTTCCATACAAATAACAGAGTTCTAAGCCCATCAGAGATCAAGGATTTCTTGGAAGAGGTGGAGTAAGTTGTCTGTTGATGATTTACTGTTTCAAACAAGAATAGCAGCATCACTTATGAGCAGCCAGCCTGAAGCTTGTCTTGGTTTTTTCACTCTGTAAACTGATTTGCTCCAGCGACATGTCTTGGTTTTATCACTCTGTAAACTGATTTGCTCCAACGACATGTGATGTTTACATTTGAAACCCTCCTGAACGCATACTGTAAACAAATGAGATACGTAAGATGGATGTTGTATTTGACAGTCTCTGCAGTTTGTTTATGTGATTCACGTTCTTGTGTGCTGTATCGATACCCAGGTGTTTGTTGTGTTCACATTGCAGATTTGCTGTAGTGCATGGATTTCGTGGCTGTAAGAAATCAAGTTCGCTATCCTACTGATGCGCTTTTGGCGTGTGATAAGTTGTTTCAACCTGATGCGCCTGTGCAAGAGGCCATGAGAAGCGATATGGCTTGGATCAATAGAGCGTGTCCCAAATTCAGTACTTGTGCGAGAACAAGAGATCAATATAATATTGTTGGCAACGTGTTAAGTGCAAATCAAGTTTTCGTGCAAACCAACTAACATAAGTCACAAAAAATTATTAAATTATAACTAACAAAAGTCACAAAAAATATTAAATTATAGATGTACTTTAAAATCAATTTTTCGTGCAAACCAATTAACAAAAGCCACAAAAAAATATTAAATTATAACTAACAAAAGTCCCAAAAAAGCATTAAATTATAGATGTACTTCAAATTCATCATATGATAAGAGATAAAAGAAGAGAAAACTGTAAGAGATAATTTCACTTTTTTATCTCAGAATTTTCTTTTTTATCTTTTAATATATGATGTGTTTGAACTTCAAATTTTACTAGGTAGGTGCCCGTGCGATGCCACGGAATATAAATTGCGAACCTCCAATGGACTTCATTTGTGACAAGTGATGCCCAAGAAAATGGGGGTAAACTGACACAGCTATCACTTGCATTACTTGCCCTATGCGTGGAAGAATCTGACACAGCTATCACCCATGAAGAAATCCGATTAACTTGTGGAAGCGGACTTCATTTGAGACAAGACAACAATACCAGTGTTGAGCTTGCCACTCGGCCATGGCACACACGAGAACACGGGATGCTCAAGTAAGAACTGAACATAATGCACTAATACAAAAAGCTGGCTTGTGTTCGCTTCCTTGCTTCACAGGAAGCATATCTGATATACAAATCGAGATTTATGTTCCGTGGCATCGCACGGGCACCTACCTAGTCATTATTTATGAAGCATAAAGGCATAAGTTAAATTCTTTTTAAGTTAATGCACATGGAGGAGTGAATTAACAATATGCACCCATTTACAAATTTAAGCCAAAAGGAATTTAACCTTTATATTGACATTTCTTTCCATAGAATAGATTATTACCAATTGAAAGAATGTCACTTGAAAGGAACTATTATTGATCACACACCAAATGAAACAATTAGTTCCATACCTTTGCCTTGAGCATTCCTAACCTTTCTTTTAGGTGAAGATTAACCTTTAATGCTTGTGATTTTACCAATTGAAAGAGCACAATCTCTACTTATGAATTTCCATGAAATATCTTAAAAGAGATTGCATTTGAAACACAAGCAATAGTTTCCTATTTAGCAACCTCTAGTATATAAATGATAAAAAGGTTACTAAAATAAGGAAACCTCATGATATGAACTAAATTACCTTTACAAGCATCATGCATAACATTAATTAAAAAATATGAAAGTAGAATGATTATTTAATTAAGTTTATAGGGCAAGTTTAATTCATAACATGGTGAGTGATTAATGTAGAAGGCTCAGAACCAATTTAAATCATGTAGATTGTCACAATATAAACATATACACTTGCAATCTACCATATAATTGGATCTTTTCCAAGGCAAGGTAAAATCTTTTAACTTCATTCTCAAGTGCTTCATTTTTCCTATGTGGCTACAAAAAGACACAAAGGAATATACTAATTAAAAGCAATGTGCACTTAAGAATTAATTGTTACCATCCTTTGGATATCACTTAGTTGTAGGCCTTTTGCTTGATTCCCACAAAGGTTAATCCTTATTCCCTACTACACAAGTTCTTTGCTAGAGGTGAATATGAAGTTAGTGATATAACAACTCAATTCATCTTTGGGACGATCTTAAAAGAATAGTCAATGTAAGATTGATAGCTTGAGATAAGAATTGAGTTAAACCACTCAAGCACCCCAAAGCTTCATATCATCTCTAGGTACCGGCAAAACTTATTAAGTACATTTTGGTACCCATCTCATGATGGGTCCATCAAGGTTAGCCAATAAGGACTTAGGCACCCAAATAGCCTTGGTCCTAGAATGTGGTGAACTCATCACATTTCTAGCACAAGAGTCAAATTTGGGTCTCCTAAGCATATTTGAATGTATTGCCAAGTTAGGCTTAGGATTTTTACCCTTTGGACAAACCTTGAATAGATGACCCTTTTCTCGGCAATTGTAACAAATGCGGTGCTTGTCCTTGCAATGCATTTGCCTTTTGCTTTCATCCTTTTTGATGGTCATCTTTCTTGATCGTGCAAGGTTTTGGTTCTTCATGTGGGGGCATGAATCAATTTTGTGACCCTTCTCCTTGCATCCATAGCACATTCTATCGCTTCTCTTTGATCTTTCTTTGTTGAAGCACATAGGTACATTGTTAGAGCAAATAGTATAAACATTAATTTTCTTACCATGAATTTTGCTCATGCCCTTCTTAGAAAGCTTGGTATTCTTTTGAAGGGGTTTTGTGCATGCTACGGTTGTCCCCTTCTCAAGCTTTTTCACCATATTATCATGATTATCTTGAGAAGGTTGAGCATGACACTTTCCCTTCAATTGAGTCAAGCTCCTTAGCCTCTCATTTTCTTCCTTGGGCTCATTGTTTTCTTTTGCATAGGAAACATTACTTGTTCCTGACAATTCTTGCTCAATGGAAGATTGACTTTCTTGAGAGCAACATCTGTTAGCACATGATAATATAGTTTCTATTTGAGTACATGTGCATATGTGAGGTTGGTATGATTTCAAATTAGTTAACACAACCTCATGAGCCATTTCTAGCATGATATGTGAATCTATAAATTTATTATGAGAGCACACAAGCATATCATGTTTTTCTTGTAAAGCTATATTTTCAATATTTAGCTTTTCTATCGTGTTCTTGAGCATAACTTTTTAATTTTCTAATTGAGCAATATATGATGAATGATTAACAGATCTAATTTTCTCAATTGAAATGCCTTCATACCTTTGGACCAAATCATCATGAGAGCACTTTAGCTTCTCATGCTCTTTGGTCAACTTCTCTAAGTCTTTGATTTTTCTTATGAGGAAGTCTTCTTGCTTATGAAGCATTTCTTTTTGTTCTTACGCTCTTTTCATGAGTGTTGGGGACTTGTTCTCAAATGCTATGAGTTTAAGAACAAGGCAACACAAAATGTTAATGATTAAAGTCCTTCGTCCTTCGAAGCATTATCTCCCTTAGGATATAATGATCTTCAGACGAAGGTCATGAAGGACATACCTTCATCATCGTAGTATATATAAATGAGAGAAGAAGCATATGAAACATGAGAAATGACATGAATAATCATATGACACCATTAATATATCTTTCTTATATCATCATGAATAAACATGAACAATTTTGAATTACATTTGTACCTTCGGCTTGATAGAAGGCAAAAAGTCCAAGCGTGATGCACGAGTGAATACAAGTCAGCGTGAACAGTACGGGGTACTGTTCATCTATTTATAGGCACAGGGCGCAGCTTGTGTAAAATTACATTCATGCCCTTCATGTTTACTATTGACTTAAGGACAATCTATCGAGGACTAGATAGCCTTTTCCTCTATAAGTCGGTTCCTTTTTCTGCTACTGAGCCGAAGCTTCCTTGCGCGTAGCTTTGGAGCTGGTTCAACCTTCGTCCCGACCATGCTTTTCATAATGTGTATAGCTTCATTCCGAGTCTGAAGGTTCCTGTACATATATTACACTTGGGAAACATTGTTAATCATGTTTTTGAGGACCTTCGATAGATGAAGGCCCCCAGCAATGAGTTTGAGCAAGCTCATCCGATTTTTCTTGCTTAGCTGAGCAAAGAATTGTTGAAGATCATTCTCATCTTCACTATCACTTTCTTGCTCCTCCTCATCCTCACTTTCACTTTAACTGTCACTCCCATTAGCGATAAAGCACATATGAGAAGTGGATTTGAAAGACAAACCTTGTGAAGAGGTGGATTCGTCGTTTGGTCTCCATTGATCATTTTCTTCTTCTTCAATCTTGTTCTTTGCCTCATCTTCCTTCATTTTGAGGAACATCCTTTCGGTGATTCTCATCGGAAGGTCTATTGCCCTAGGATCAACATCTGCACCAAAAGATGAAGTCGAGGCAACCTCAACTTTTTCAAGCTTAGAAGCACTTTCATTTCTTAGTCCCCCCGACATGATCTTTTCCTCACACGGTTAAGCGTTAGAACGAGGATTAGGCTCTGATACCAATTGAAAGTTGTCTAGAGGGGGCTGAATAGGCAAGTTGAAACTTTTTCAACAAAAAAACTAGAAACGAATTGGGTAAAACTAGTTCAACCGTTGTCAAAACCGGTTCAACTAGTTTGCACGAGCTCACCTAAATGATGAGATATAAAATTGAATTGATCTCGAGATTCACCCAGTTAACTTTGGAAATGAGATGTTCTAGATAATCCATAGGGTTCAAAGTAGTAGATCTGAGAAGGGAACTTCTCAAAATCCACACACCAAAAAATATAAACAAAACTTCCACGGAAGGGTGAGAGAACGAAGAACATGAACAAACACAATGAACATGAATACAAGAGACACAAGATTTATCCCGAGGTTCGGTCACACCACAAAAGGTGCCCTACTTCCTCGTTGAGGCGCCCACAAAGATCCGGGTCTCTTTCAACCCTAATCCTCCCTTCGCCGACCACAAAGGTCAAGCCCACACAATAATCTTTGCTCAAACGAGCGGGTAATACAAACTTTCTTGTGGTCTTCCACAAGATTTGGAGACTCACAAGAGACACCAAGTCGTCTAGGAGCTAGAAGCTCCAAGAGTAATGAATCCACAAATAACTCGATGTAGTACCAAAGCTCGAATGAAGAAGATCAAGAGAGATTTGGAGATGAAGCACAAAAACCACAGCTCTCAAACTCACTCAAAGATTTCTCTCCAAAGATTTGAAATGGGAGAGGCAAGAGATGTGTGAGAGAGAGTGGGAGGTGTTCTTCAAGTTAGAAATGGAGTTTGGGTCATGCTCTTGTGTGGGGAGAGAGGTAGGAGTGAGTATATATAGGTGGGGCTTCAAAACTAGCCGTTGGGCTGATTTTGATTGTGGAGGACCGGTTGAACCGGCAGTTCAACCGCCTGGGGCAGGCTGACAGTCAGTCTGCCAGTCAAACTGGCAGACTGCAGGTTAGACTGCAAAAACAGGTCCTGACACCAGTTGAACCGCCCCTAGGGCCGATTCAATCGCCTGGTGGTCAGACGGACAGTCAGTCTGCCAGTCAGGAGGTCAGATCGATCACGTGACCCTGACACCGATTGAACTGCCCCTAGCACCGGTTCAACCGGTATTGACCAGTGAGGTCCGGGGAAAAACCCCCAGTTGAACTTTCCCTAGACCCCGGTTGAACCTCTCTGGACCCCGGCTGAACTTGCCCTGGACCCAGGTTGAAGTGAAGTTCAACTGCAGTTGAGGTGAAGTTCAACTACAGTTGAAAAAGCTCAACTGCAGCTGAAGATACAGTTGAAGTGAAGTTCAACTGCAGTTGAAAAAGCTCAACTGCTTTTCAACAGGAACACTCTCAGTTTCTCAATCCTAACAATTGTCATACACAGAGTGTCCAAAGGATTTTGGTTTTTTAAAATAGCTTTTGAATATAGAGGCTTGAGCTTTGACAAACACCAACCTTCTTTTTGGGTCCCCCTTTATAGTACGACGATTCCTATACTCAAGTTAAATAAAATATAATTAAGTAAACTCCTTGAGTAATTGGCGTCTCATGTGCGATTTCTCCATGGTGTTGCTTAATAAGGATCACAAACATCTTTGTCTCACCTTTTGAAGCAAACACAAATCAAACCCTATGACTTGTACCATATCACCATATATGAGATCAAATCATGGCTTCAAGTCACCTTACTGATGCATCAACATGTTATAACTCTTCATAGTTGATTAGTTCATCGACTTAGTGCAAGTACTTTCTTCTTCACCTTAGCCATGGTACCTCGGTCCACAAGCCGTCTCTTGGCCTTCACCTTCGCTTAGTTCCTCGAAGCCCTTTCCTAGCTATCTTCACCCTATCAAACCATTCTTGAGTCACATCATATTGAGCATCCATTGAGAGAATCATTTCTTCAATATTGTGAACCTTGCTTGAATGTCTTCTAGATATAACTATTAAGATCAATCAAGCTCTAGTTTGATTCTCATAGAAGCATATATGGACTGAGAGTAATATGGTCAAGCCAATTCACGATTCCTCATATATTATTCACTTTGGCTTGACCAATCCTCTTAATCACTTCAACCTCTATTCTGACATATGGATCTCTTCGGGCCCGTTGCTTATCTTAGCATCGGGGGAAGTAAGTATGGTCTTGTTATTGTTGATGTTTTTTCCCTCTTCACTTGGGTTTTCTTTTTGGAAGATAAATCTAAAACCCAAGGAACTCTAAAGTGCTTCTTAAGGAGAGCTCAAAATGAGTTTGAGCTAAAAGTGAAAAGTAAGGAGCGATAACAGATCTGAGTTCAAGAACCTTCAAGTTGAAGAATATCTTGAGGAGGCATCAAGCACGAGTTCTCTGCTCCCTACACACCACAACAAATTGGTGTAGTAGAGAGGAAGAACAGGATGATGAATGACTTGGCGACGACAATGCTTGGAGAGTACAAGATGCCTAAGCGGTTTTGGTCGGAAGCTGTGAATACAGCTTGCCATGCCATAAACCGGCTCTATCTGCATCGCCTCCTCAAGAAGACATCATACGAACTCCTAACTAGTAGCTGAAAGTTGCCTAGAGGGGGTGAATAGGCAAGTTGAAACTTTTTCAACAAAAAACTAGAAACGAACTGGGTAAAACTAGTTCAACCGGTGTCAAAACCGGTTCAACTGGTTTGCACGAGCTCAACTAAATGATGAGATATAAAACTAAATTGATCTCGAGATTCACCCAGTTAACTTTGGAAATGAGATGTTGGGGACTTTTTTCTCAAATGCTATGAGTTAAGAACAAGGCAACACAAAATGTTAATGGTTAAAGACCTTAGTCCTTTGAAGCATTATCTCCCTTAGGATATAATGATCTTCAGACAAAGGTCATGAAGGACGTACCTTCGTCATCTCAATGTATAATAATAGAAGTAGAAGCATATGAAACATGAGAAACATTATGAACAATCATATGACATCCTTTATATTTCTCTATTATCATATCATGAATGAGTATAAACAATATTGAATTGCATTTATACCTTTGGCTTGACAGAAGGCAAAGATCCAAGTGTGACGGGCAAGTGAATACAAGTCAGCGCGAACAGTACGGGGGTACTGTTCACCTATTTATAGGCACGGGACACAGCCCGGTCAAAATTACATTTATGTCCTTGACGACTAGTTACAATCATAACACAAAATATCATGGATTGATCGGTCTTTTCCTCTTTAAGTTAGTGCAGCCCTTCGTCTCAAGGCATGTCACTATGTCGAAGCTCCCTGGATCGTAGCTTCGGCGTGTACCTTCGCGCTGTGTTTGCTTATATGCCGATCTTTCGAAGGTGTTTCTCCTTAGAGGACCTTCGGCGAAGAAGCAGGCCACCAATAGTAGCCCCTTTGTGGTGCTAGATCGTTTTTCGTAACGAGCTTGATCCGTGAAAAATCTCCAAGGCTTCGGAATGTTGAAGGTCCGAAAAACACTTTCCCTGAGCTCGTTGGCGAGAAACGATTAAAATATTTCGAGCGCGACCACCACGCAGCGGGTACGAACGATCTGGTGATTCACTTCCCAAGCGCCGAGTAGTCCACCGTTCAGCGGGTGCGGGCGACTTGGCGATTCACCTTCCCACCTGCAGCACTATATAAAAAGACGGGTAGGTGTGAAGTTACCACAGCATTCATTGCCATTGCACTATTGTGTTGTTGAAAAATTTAACCATAGCCGAAGCTTTTCACTGCATTCTCGAGCGAACCATCATTTTGGATTAGCTTCGTCAAAAGAGAGAGCTTCGTCAGAATCTATAAAAACATCAGCTTCGTAAAAACCGCAGAAGATCCATCAGATGGCCAGAGTATGCTCGACTGCGAGGGTGACTCGTGAAGGAGAGGAGACTAAGGCCACCGAGACAGCTTCGATTTCCGAAGTCATGAGACAATCGGGCTTAGTTGTGACAGAGGGAACCGTTGACGAAGGTACTTCTGGTGCCGAAGCTGAGCAGGCTGATATTGAAGAAGAGAATGCTGATGAAGAAGAGGAAGATTTTAGCATTCTGATTCCGTCAAAACCCAGTCACTTGGATTTTGAGAAATCTACTGTGTCTGAAGCCGACGTGCCCATGATGATGAAACTGGGCTACTTTGGAGAGGCTGAAAAGAAGCTTGTTCACTTTGCCGGAGAAGAGACCACTCCAACACCGAAGGTTAACGAAGTAGTAGTTTTCAAAAGCTTTTTCAGAGTGGGATTACAGTTTCCCCTGAATGAGATGATAGGAGAAGTTTTGGGAAATTTTGAAATTTATCTTCATCAGCTGACCCCTAATGCTATCGTTAGGCTCAACATCTTCATCTGGGCCCTTAGAAGCCAAGGGATGAATCCAAATGCCAAAGCATTCTGCCGAGTGCATGAGTTGCATTATCAAACGAAGGCTAGAGCAGACGGGCTGCATGAAAATTTTGGCTATTATAACTTCGCGTATCGCAAAGATACGAGGGCTCCGGTCCTCAACTATCGGACCAAGTGGCCAACCGGCTGGAAGAGCGAACGGTTTTACATCAAGGCCGATGAAAAGAGAAGGGGGAAACTGATGACGATGGTCATGTGCCCACTGGTTTTGAGCTTTGGAATGACCAGACCTTTGTGCAACATGATGCCAGGGTCAACATGCCAACTGTCTGTAGCAGAGTTCAGGGTAGTGGACGAACAGATCAGCACTAGAGATTTAGTTCAAGAATACTTGGCTAACAGGACGTCTCCGACGTTAAGTGAATTTAGCATGCTGAAGCTAAAGGGAACAAAGAAAACACTTGAGCTTGTGTGATTGCCTTATCGCTTTAAGTTTGAGAAGCAGTTCAAGGAGCCTTGCCAAGAGTGGCTAGAAATGATTGAGAGAATGTGCAATGAAATTTTGGGAAATTATGCCAAAAAAGAAGATCAATTAATGACTGCAGCCTTCGGCACCCGACCAAAACGAAGGTTGAACCGAGTAATGGACGCTTTAAATTTTGAATACCCTGATTATGAGCGACTCAACAAGCGTGCCGAAGGGACAAACAGAAAGAGGGTTGTCAGTGTTCTGAGCAGGCAGGCTGCTAGAATGGTGAAAGAGGACAAAAAAACTCTGAAGAAGAGAAAATCCAATCCTGAGCCGAAAGCGGCGACTTCGAAGAAGAGAAGAGCTGCAACTCTAGAGCCGAAGGTGGCTGAGATGGAAGAGGAAATTCCTTCAACGCCTTCTGTTGCCGAAGTAGAAGAAATTTTAATGGTAATGACTGAATCCTTACCTATCAAGCTGCTAAGTCCTCTGGGACCGCATCTGACGAAGCTTTTACAGAAGAAGAACGAGTCTTCGGCAACGAAAAAGGCGGCTGGGCCTAAAAAGCGAAGAATTATTACTGTTATGCAAGCCATTGAGGAAACGCCACCGCCGGCCTCAGCATCAAAGATGACATCAGGTGCCGAAGCAGATACTTCTGCCGAAGCTGCGGCCACCGAAGCTACCAATCTAGAGAGTACGTTATCTGCTATTGATAAAGTGCTCTTAGATATGGCTGTAGAGGAGACTACTGCGGCTACAGAAGAAGTCATGGCCACAGTGCCTGAGAAAGGGAAAGAAATTGCCCAAGACACTTCAGAAGAAAAAGGCTTCAGCTTTCAGAATATAGTTGGTCAAGAATTATCCAAGGCCGAGAAGGAGGAGCTGCAGGAGTATGCTACATCCTGTGGCTACCAGCCAGGAGCCGTGCTCTTTGGTGGAATTAATGAGGACGCCTTAGGATGTATTCGAGACCGCACCAGGGTGAAGATTATCAGCACTCTGTCGAAGAGTGTTGGTTTTCCGAAGCTTGAAGCTGACATTAGCAGTTACCGGCGACATCATATCGTTGGCAGCTTATTCTATTCCAATTTTAAGGTAAAGCTTTATCCTCAGCTTTTTAATCTTTTGTGACAAAGCAAAGATTTCTGATGAAGGCTATTTTGTACAGAGTATGCTGCTAAGCAAATCACTGAGAATGCAGCAAGACCTCGAATATAAAAAGAATGAGATTATAATCGAGGGCTTGGAAAAGAAAATCAAAGATCACAAAGCTTCTCTAGAAAAGAAAGACTTCCTTCTTCAGACAATGGAGGGTTCATTGGCAGAAGCCCAAGCCAAAGTTGCTAGATTAAACGATGAACTCCTCCGAAAATCAAAAAGCTTCGAAAAAGAAAGGAAGAATTTTAATGCAAGACTCGAAGCCGAAGTTGAGAAAAACTCAAATCTGCAAAAATCCTTAAAAGAGCTTCAGAATGTTTGCTTAAACTTCAACAACCGCTGCGTGCAACGGTTACGACAGGTCTTCAACTCAGTGGGAGCCAGCTCTGAAAAATTTGAACCTTCGGTTGAAGACTTGCTAAGCACCTTCGAGCATATTAAAAGCAAAGTTGAGGCGCTTGACGAAGTAATAGCTGGGCATGGCGACTTCTGTGCCCTGTTGGCTTCTCGCGGCATAGCTGTAGCTTTTATGAAGGCTGGTTGCACGCACGGAAAGATATTAACAGAACGAACTTCAGTCTATCTCCAGTGGACTTAGCTGATATCCCTAGCCTAGCCCGAAGTATTGGGAATAGATTTATAACACAAATTTGGACGAAGGGTGGGCGGGACTTAGCTGGTGATGAGGCACGAAGTCATCTTAAGCCGGTATGATACTTATACCTGTTGCTTGCTCTCTTGTAATTACTTTTTACCTTATACTGTGTTGTCGTGTACAGGATGACGATGCCGAAGGTCAATAGTCCAAAGCTCTTCTCGAAGATAACTGAAGCTGCTGAACAAGGCTTAGAAATATTTGAAGTATCTTTGTAAAAGATATTGTAATTTAGGAATCAAACATTACTCTGTAAATTTGTCCATACCTTATAATATACTTTTACCTTTCCATCCGTATGTGAATTGCTTTGATGTGGACGAAACTTGTATCCGAAGGCGAAAAACACCTTCCCTTCTTTTCATACACAATGAAGCGTATCTTTGCTTCTTTATGCTCATCGAAGCATTGTCATCAAAGCTGAAGTAGCTTGTCTGTGTTTTATGTTATGATGGTGATGATGATCCTACGGATGTCTACATGAATGTGTATGAATGCAATGAATGATGTAATGTACCGTGCAAATGAATGTCCAAACACACACACACACGAAGCCACACCCAGACTCTGCATCCCCTTAGGAACGTCTTTTGAGTCTCAAGCTCTGTATCCCCTTAGGAACTACTTTTGAGCTTCTTCACCTTTTATTTCGGTGGTATAAGTTCTGCATCCCCTTAGGAATGACTTTTGAACTTCTTCGCCTTATATTTCGGCGGTATAAGTTCTGCATCCCCTTAGGAACGACTTTTGAACTTCTTCGACTTATATTTCGTCGGTATTTGGCTCTGCATTCCCTTTGGAACGACTTTTGAGCAGAAAACTTACGCTGCGCTCCCTTAGGAACGACTTTTGTAGCTTTGTCATGCTCTGCATCTCCTTGGAGACGACTTTTGAGCTTCTCCCTGTTTCTCTTTTTTGCACTCGATGGTGCAGGCTCAGATTTTACATGTTACATCTTTGGGGAATTTGGCCCTCATGGGGCTAAATAAGAATGAAAATTCCAAGCTATGGCCCCATTAAAAACCTTTCTCCCCCTTTTGAAAGGAAAAGGGTGCCATAGAAAAAATGAAAAAAGATAACATCAAATTACACATAATAACGCCGAAGCTCATTCGCATTCCAAGATCTAGGTATGTCGTTGCCGTCCATATCCTTCAACCTGTAAGAACCGGGTCTTGACAAAGATACAACCAGAAAAAGACCTTCCCACTTCAGCTGTAATTCTCCCATTGTGTTTGGATTGGCCACTCTCCGAAGTACCAAATGTCCTGGCTTGATATTTTTCAATCGAACTTTTCTGTCACGCCATTTTATTGTTTTGGCCTGATATTTATTAATGTGCTCTGTAGCCTGAAGTCTGGTCCCTTCTATAGTCTCTTTTGTTATTTGACAATCAGCTTTGTCTTCTGCTGAAGCTATTGTTCTTATTGACCCTACCTTTGCTTCTTCTAGAGTTATTGCTTCGTCACCAAATAAGAGTTTGAAGGGTCTAAATCCTGTTGATCTTAACATAGTTGTGTTATGACTCCATACAACTTTGATCAACTTATCTGGCCATTTTCCTCTAGGTTGATTGAAGATTAGCTTCATTATTCCTGTCATTATAATGCCATTTGCTCTTTCTACCAGTCTGTTTGATTCTAGGTGCCTTACTGATGCAAAATGAATCTTCGTGTCAATTTGGTCACAGAAATCTTTGAACGTTTCAGCATCAAACTGTGTTCCATTGTCCACAGTTATAGCCTTCGGCACGCCGAAGCGACAAACAATTTTTGCTAGAAGAATTTTTGGACTGTAACCGAAGTTATTGTAGCCAAAGGCTTTGCTTCAATCCACTTAGAAAAATATTATACAGCCACCACAACATATTTCAAATTACCTTGCGCTGGTGGAAGTGGGCCTAACAAATCCAGGCCCCATCTTTGCAATGGCCAAGTAGGTTGTATTAGTTGGGTGAGAGATGAAGGTTCCTTCTGGTCTCTTGCACATTTTTGACAATTTTTACATTTTTGATCCAGCTCTGCTGCATCCGAAGTTGTCTTCGGCCAATAAAATCCTTGTCTAAAAACTTTACCCAGTAGAGGCCTAGATCCAATATGAGATCCGCACAAGCCTGCATGTATCTCCTTCATTAACTCTATACCTTTGGTTCTGGATAAACATTTGAGGAACGGAGAACAGACCCCATGTTTGTACAATTCCCCTTCTATTATGACATATGGTCTTGTCCTTTCTTCCAATCTCTTATTATAAACTTCGTCATCCGAAAGACAATTACCTTGGAGGAAAGACATAATTTCAGTCCTCCAATCTTCACTATGTACAGGAGATATTGTAAGCACTGCTCTCTCCATGAGTTCAATTGATGGTGCTTTTATTGTCTCAAAAAATACTTCCGAAGGTAGAGGAAGCCCCTATGCCGCTGACTTGGCTAACAGATCGACATGCTCATTTTCCCCTCTTGGAATATTTTATTAGAAAATCCTTCAAAAGAAGCTTTGAGCCTTCGAACTATGTCCAAATATTTTTCAAGCTTCGGATCTCTTGCCTTGCTACATTTGTCGACATGACCAGAAATGACTTGAGAGTCAGTTTTAAGGATTGCCCTTCTTATTCCCATTGCCTTTAACTTTCGAAACCCTAAAAGAAGAGCTTCGTATTCAGCAATATTATTTGTACAATTGAAGTCAAGCCTTGCTGCATAACATGTTCTGACTTTAGAAGGCGCAACTAGGACAACAGCCGCTCCTGCACCGAAGGTTCCCCAGGAACCATCGTAAAACACTGTCCAAGCTTCGACGTCTTTATTTGTTTCTTTTTCCTGAGCCCCTGGTATCCAATCAGCAATGAAGTCTGCTAACACCTGGGACTGAATTGAGGATCTATGTACATAGTCAATACTGAATTCATTAAGCTCCGTAGCGCATTTTCCAATCCTTCCAGTAGCTTCTCTTTTCCTCATTATGTCCTTCATAGGCTGTGATGAAGGAACAATTATGTGATATGCTTGAAAATAATGCCAAAGCTTCCTGGAGGCCATTAACACAGCATACAACACCTTCTCCAATTATGTATAGTTTTTCTTTGATAAACTTAGAACTTCGGAGACGAAATATACTGGGGCCTGCTTTTTGATTTGGCCATCTAGCTTCTCCTGTACAAGCGCCGCACTAACTGCAGAGTGAGAAGCTGCTACATACAGGAGTAATGCAGCCCCTAGCAAAGGTGGAGTTAGAGTTGTCAGATCTATCAAGTATTACTTTAATTCTTCAAAAGCCTTTTGCTGAGTCGGACCCCACTAAGAAACTTCGACTGACTTTAGAATTTCAAAGAATGGTAAATTCCTCTCTACTGATCTTGATATGAACCTATTCAATGACGCAAGCCTTCCTGCTAATCGTTGAGCCCCCTTTTTTGAATTTGGTGGCTCCATCCGAAGAATAGCTTCAATCTTGCTCGGGTTGGCTTCAATTCCCTTCGTTGATACCAAACAGCCAAGGAACTTGCCCTTCTTCACTCCAAAAACACACTTTTCTAGATTTAATTTCAGGCCAGCTTGCCTGAAATTGGCAAATGTCTCTTGCAAATCAGCAATGTGATTTTCTTGCTTCGTTCTTTTCACTATGATATCATCAACATAAGTCAGTACATTCCTGCCTATTTGAGAATGAAGGACCTTGGTTGTCATTCTGATGAAGCTTCCTCCAGCATTCTTGAGCCCCTCAGGCATCCGAAGATAGCAATAGGTGCCACTAGGAGTTATGAAGCTAGTCTTCGGCTCGTCTTCCTTCTTCGTCCAAATTTGATGATAGCCTGAGTAACAATCCAATAGGCTCATGAGCTCTGAAGAAGCTGTTGCATCTACAAGATAGTCTATTCTTGGCAATGGGAACTCGTCCTTTGGACATGCCTTGTTGAGGTCTGTGAAATCAATGCATATTCTCCATTTACCATTAGCCTTCCTCACCATGACAGTGTTGGCTAGCCATTCTAGGTATTTCACCTCTCTGATAACACCAGCACTAAGAAGTCTTTTTACTTCGTTCCGAGCACCTTCAGCTTTGTCTTCAGACATCTTCCGAAGCCTTTGTTTTCTTGGCCTGAAAGATGGATCCACATTGAGTGAATATTCAATAACATCTCAATTGACACCATAGAGATCATTGGCTGACCAAGCAAAGACATCTTTGTTGTTGAATAAAAATCTTAACAAAGTCTTCTCTTGCTCATCAGATAGCAGAGATCCCAACAGTACCCTTTGTTCTGCTATATCTTCGCATAAGAGTATAGGCTTCGGCTGATCCGCTGAAGCAGCCTTCTCTCTTTTGTATTTATACTGTTGACAAGCTTCAACTCCATCTATGTTATGGATTGCCTTTGAATCTGTCCAGTTCCCTTCAGCCCTTCTGGCAGCTTCTTGACTCCCATGGACAACAATGGGTCCTTGTTCCGAAGGTATCTTCATGCATAAATATGCTGGATGAAGTATTGCTTCAAAAGCATTAAGTGTCCCCCGACCAATGATTGCATTGTACGGGTACTCCATGTCGACAATGTCAAAGACAACCTGTTCAGTCCTTGTGTTGTGGACGTAGCTGAAGGTAACTGACATTGTGATTTTACTAAGTGCGACAATCTGCCTTCCTCCGAAGCCACAAAGAGGATGTGTAGCATCATGAATCTTGTCCTCTCGCTCTTGCATTTGTCTGAAGGCCTTGGCAAATATGATATCCGTTGCACTGCCTGTGTCAACCAGAACATTGTGGACCAGGAATCCCTTGATGACACAAGATATGACCATAGCATCGTTGTGAGGGTAATCTTTGAGCTGAAGGTCCTCCTGGGAGAAGGTGATTGGGATATGGGACCACTTGGACTTGATGAAGGGTCCCTGCACCCCAACATGATGCACCCTTCTCTGCGCTTCCTTCTTCTGCTTCTTGTTAGCCGGCTCTGAACTTAAACCACCTATTCTCGGGAGCACCAGCTTTGTAACCGAAGGTGCCGCAGCTTGGTTGTTGAATGAAGCCATCGTCTCAATACTGGAAGTGAGTTCATCGGAGGTGGGCGCCAATGTTGGGGACTTGTTCTCAAATGCTATGAGTTAAGAACAAGGCAACACAAAATGTTAATGGTTAAAGACCTTCGTCCTTCGAAGCATTATCTCCCTTAGGATATAATTATCTTCAGACGAAGGTCATGAAGGACGTACCTTCGTCATCTCAATGTATAATAATAGAAGTAGAACCATATGAAACATGAGAAACATTATGAACAATCATATGACATCCTTTATATTTCTCTATTATCATATCATGAATGAGTATAAACAATATTGAATTGCATTTATACCTTCGGCTTAACAGAAGGCAAAGATCCAAGTGTGACGTGCAAGTGAATACAAGTCAGCGTGAACAGTACGGGGGTACTGTTCACCTATTTATAGGCACAGGACGCAGCCCGATCAAAATTACATTTATGTCCTTGATGACTAGTTAGAATCATGACACAAATTATCATGGACTGATCGGTCTTTTCCTCTTTATGTCAGTGCAACCCTTCGTCTCAAGGCATGTCACTATGCCGAAGCTCCCTGGATCGTAGCTTCGGCGTGTACCTTCGCGCAGTGTTTTCTTATATGCCGATCTTTCGAAGGTGTTCCTGCTTAGAGAACCTTCGGCGAGGAAGCAAGCCCCCAATATGAGATGTTCTAGATAATCCATAGGGTTCAAAGTAGTAGATATGAGAAGGGAACTTCTCAAAATCCACACAACAAAAAGATATAAACAAATCTTCCATGGAAGGGTGAGAGAATGAAGAACACGAACAAACACAATGAACAAGAATACAAGAGACAAAAGATTTATCCCAAGGTTCGGTCACACCACAAAAGGTGCCCTACTTCCTCGTTGAGGCGCCCACAAAGAGCCGGGTCTCTTTCAACTCTAATCCTCCCTTCGCCGACCACAAAGGTCAAGCCCACACAATAATCTTTGCTCAAACGAGCGGGTAATACAAATTTCTTGTGGTCTTCCACAAGATTTGGAGACTCACAAGAGACACCTAGTCGTCTAGGAGCTAGAAGCTCCAAGAGTAATGAATCCACAAAGAACTCGATGTAGTACCAAAGCTCGAATGAAGAAGAGCAAGAGAGATTTGGAGATGAAGCACAAAAACCGCATCTCTCAAACTCACTCAAAGATGTCTCTCCAAAGATTTGAAATAGGAGAGGCAAGAGATGTGTGAGAGAGAGTGGAAGGTGTTCTTCAAGTTAGAAATGGAGTTGGGGTCGTGCTCTTGTGTAGGGAGAGAGGTAGGAGTGAGTATATATAGGTGGGGCTTCAAAACTAGCCGTTGGGCTGATTTTGACTGTGGAGGAATGGTTGAACTGCCCCTAGGGCCGGTTCAACCGCCTGGGGCAGGCTGACAGTCATACTGGCAGACTGCAGGTCAGACTGCAAAAATAGGTCCTGACACCGGTTGAACTGTGTAGCATCCCAAAAATTCAAATCTTAAAATTTTCTCAAACTCGCTCTAAATTCAAAATGAATTTCAAATTTTGTTTCAAAATGTTTGTTTGCGAGTTGATATCAACAAATAAAATATAGTGGTCTATATTCTCTCCAAAATCCTCCTTAAAATATCCTACAAATGTTTCTCCAGTGACCCCCCTAAAGTTCTTTCCAGAAATACTACACAGATATTTCCCGAGTGACCCCCTCAAATTCTTTCCAGAAATATTGCCCAAATATTCCACCGATATATCTCCAAGTATTTTCTTCCTGAGAAATACCTTCAGAATCATTTTTCAAGTTCCTATAAATATTTTCTTCATAACTTTCTCATGCTCATACGAATACGTATGCCTCCAGTGTCATACGGTGAGCTCTACAAGCTAATCTCACTTATACAAGACAAATAAATGCTAATCTCCCACTAATCCTCTCATCCTCCCACTAATCCTCTCATCCCTCCCCTTAATCCTCCACCATGGCTATAAGTAGAGGGGCAAGGGCCTCCTCTCATCCCACCCCAAGCCATTTCATGGCAACTCTCTCCCTCTCCCCCCCCCCCCCCACACACCCACTCCATGTTCCACACAAGCACACACTAGCACAAGGATCATTCGATCGTTCGTTCGTTCGATCATTCGATCGTTTATCGTTCGTTCATAGTTTCTATTCATCGTTCATCGTTCGTTCATAGTTCCTATTCATCATTCATCGTTCGTTCATAGTCCCTATTCATCGTCCTTCCAGATAATCTTTGTCCTGCCGTTATGCTGCCAAAATTCCGATCGTTCGTTCGTCCGATCATTCGATCGTTCGTCCGTTCGTTCGTCCAAATAATCTTTTTTCTGTCGTTATGCTGCCGAAATTCCGATCGTTCGTTCGTCCGATCATTCGATCATTCGTCCGTTTGTTCATAGTTCCTATTCATCGTTCATCATTCGTTCATCGTCACTATTCATCATCATTAATATTCATCGATGATATCTATAATTACTTTTTTGTCGTCACTATTCATCATTACTATTCATCGTTACTCCAAGTAGAGCATGCTTAACTTTGAGATTCCTTTGAACCAGGCTTACAAACTCCAATTCCAATAATTCTTGTTTCTAAATTCTTATCAAATTATTCCCTATCCAAACATGTCATCCCTTAAGCCTGGTCCATATTCCAGAAAACTCCCAAAATACTCTTGTCCCATATTCTGTCTATAACTCTCCTGTTCATACTAAGTCAGATGATTCATTCGTCACTATTCTCACCAACAGTGAACTTCACTGTGCTACACCACATACACCCAGCTACCCTATCCCTCTCCACACACACTCAACACCCTCAGCCAAGGCAAACACCCCACCCACTCAGTTACTCCGCTCTGGCGGTTACACGCATAGTGTCGCTTCGTCTCTAGTCCACCCTCCTGGTAAGCACCTCCGCTCCACCACTAGTAGTATCTCAACACCACATGACACAGATTCTACTCAAGACTCTACCCATCCATATATCGCTATTCTGACCACTATACTAAATATCTGTTGATATATTTGCTGGTTTGTATGTTTGCTTATTCATGTTGCATAGTTATCGGAGCATTCGTGTCGTCTCGTGGAGGCTAGATCTGCAAGTCTACGCCAGACAGTGGAGCTAGAAGCTAGTTCCGCGAGCTCCCCTTCCCCCTTCGCCGGATAAGCACGACAAGCTCACTGTATCCCTTTGATGCATAAATTACCTATGTTTTACAACCAAAACCCTCAGCCTGTTATTTTATGCATGATATGATTTTGAGACAAGTTATTATGGCCACCCAGCCGCTTGCCGCAATCAATCCTTGATATATTTGTTACAAATGATTTGAGAAAAGGTGTGAGTTTTCAAAAGAAAATGCTTTTCAAAATGTGTATGATGAAGGGTTTTCACCCTTATCACCTTGTGAGTGGGATGATCAGGGACTCCCTAGTTTAGGGGAGGGCCTAAGGTGATGGCTCAGCTGGTTTAGGCGTGAGCAGAAGGATTGTCCCCTCATATAAGGACCGGTTTGTCATCCTTCACTACCTGTACTCATGATAAGTTTAACCACTCGTGATTGTATGGGCAGTCACTCAATCTGAACTCGTACAGTCCAACCCTAGGGTTATGAGGGCTAGGGAGCACCGGGAGGATAAGGAGGGGGAAAGTTTTGTCCGGTTTGGACATGGCGGTGGCCTGACTCCTTCCGGTACAACCGTTAAGGTTAGGACGTGCGAGGAAAGAAAGATATTCGGATTCAGATCTAATTGGCCATGAGATCGTAGAGCCAGACTAGTGGGTAAAGTGTACCCCTCTGCGCAGAGTTCAAACCTATTCGAATAGTCTGTGTCCACGAGAATGGACAAGTCTGGTGTGGTATGGCAATTAGTGTTTTGTTTTAAAAAAAGGTGTGTTTGAGAAAAGTAGTTTTTAAAAGGTCCGGCGGTTGAGCCGTGAGCTATGGTGGACGGGAAGTCCAGTAGCTATTTTTGAAAATGAAAACCAGTGGGAAACTGCTGAGATACCTGGATGGTTTAGTCCAGGGGATTTTGTTCTAATATTGAAAAACTTCCTGCTCCTTTGGGAGAGGATGCGCTTTGAAAAATACAAAATGTTTTACAAAACAACCCTGCATAAAATATTGTTGTTTCTGCAAAATATCCTGAGCTCCACATATTCCATGCATTATATCTGATTTCCCCATTCCGCGGGTGAAGGTGGGCTGCTGAGTACGTTTGTACTCACCATTGCTTATTTGTTGTTTTTCAGAAAAAGGAGATCGGGTAAGAGTTACGACTGTTCCCAACCTTGCTTGTGGCTGTTGGATCGCTGATTTGCTTCGCTGCGTATATCGGGCTGCTTCAGCCCCACTCTGATGATATGTCCCGAGTTGTGGACCAACTCTTAAAGTTGTTCGCCACCTTTATAGGTTTGTCTCGTTTAAGCAGATCTGTAATCATCTGATGTATAAATGTGTTTACTAGCCTCCTGGGACTAGTAATTGTATCACATTTGAGTCCCAGAGGATCTGGGGCGCTCCAGGTGGTATCAGAGCTGTTAGGTTGGCCACAGGACGTAACCCTTAGCCTGATCCAAAAGTTTTTGAGTCAAAACTATTTTCTTAAAAAAAATTCTTGCTCTCATCCCTTCATTTCAAAAATGTTTTCCCCTTTCCTTCTCTCAGAAGTCAGATGGAGGTTTGCTGCCAAACCAGCTTTTGCCAGAATGAAGATGGTTTCCCCAAGTTGCTGAGAGCATCCACAGTCCGCCTCGGAATCAGGAGCCAACCAGAGTATGATGGTCGTGAATTCGTCGAGCATGGCACAGAGAAGTGTGTCGTGACTGTATACATTGGATCCAGTCCACACCATGTGGAATGGAGTGTCACTGCTGCGGGACACAGATTTAAAGACACCTGCCAAGTCGTCGCCCGCAAGGCATTGAGGGCCCTGTGTCAGATCTATGAAGAAGAAGTGGCCGACACACCGCTCAGATTCTTTCCGCCCTTTCAGAGAGACCGTCCAGTTTGGATGGCCAGGATGCGTGCATTGGAAGGGAAGCAGCTGCTTGAGGATGACCCCACAGTCGTGTACCTCACTGCATACCTGCTCACCCTGGATGCACAATATGATTTCTTGGCACGGCACCACTGTCAGATGATTGCCCGAGCAGAAGATGCAGAGAAGCGCAACCATCAGCTCCATGTGGATCTCACCACAGCTCAAGCCCGTGCAACCGCCTTGGAAAGTCGTGAAGTCATTGCGGTTGAAGCCCTGAAGCAAGCCAAGGATGAGCATGTCCAGAAGTTGATGGAGGCCTACTTGGTAATCCATAACCAACGTAGAGCTCTGCGGAAACAAGATCCCACTTCATCCAATCCAGTTCAACCCATGAGAGCTGAAGATCCCCAGATTCTTGAAGGTCACCCGGTCTCTACCAAAGGAGAGAAGAAGGCTTGGGAACTCCCGGAAGGATCCATAGTCTTGGAAAGAATTCCAGTCTTCCCTCAGGATATGAATAAGCAAGAGCACCCCGAGTCCTCCCAAGATTCCCTGCCAGAGTTGTTTGAGCCCCTCACCATGAAGAAGATCCCAGTGCCGTCCCGTGAGATCAAAGAAGAAGCTGCAAGCACCCCGCCAGCACCGCCGCCCTCTAAGGAGCTACAAGAGCCAGTCCCGCTGGAAGAAGAGTTCAACCCCGTCTTGCCATCTCAATCGCCGCCGAAAGAAGTCATCAACATCAGCTCCCTCTTAACCCATCCAGGAGATGTCTCAGATTGAAGTTGTGCGCCAGCCTTGCCAAAAGAGAAGCTGCCTGGTCTGAAGTTAGTTATGCCCAGTCCTCTGCATGCATTGGGTAGTGAAGTTTTTCTTCACTTTGGCTAGAGCCCTGCATGTATGAGAGGTAACCGTGTAGACTCGTGTTTTGCAAAACTCTAATTGTGTGCCCCCCTAGGGCATTTCAAAATGAATTTCGCTTGATGTTTTCTCCCATTTTGAGTGCATATGTGATGCTTTAACATTAGTGCTCATAAGTTGCATTTAGCATAGTTCTCAATTCAGGAGCCAAACAATAGTAGTTATGCTTAGCCCCCGAATCTGAGTAGTCTGTGCTTTGGAAAACTCTATTCTTCCCTTATTCAAAACATTTGATTTGTTTGTGCTTATCATTGCTGAGCTTGTGTGTTTATTCCTTTTTAAGAAAGGTTTTCTCTAAAAACATAGATCACAAATTAGAGCTAATCCTCATCTTATGCTTCCATTCTCCCCTTAACCCATCTCAAGAGAAAAGCACCTTACCAAAGAAGATACCAGGAAGCTTACCCTTGAAGCCTGGAATAAGCTACAGAAGAAACCAGTCCAGCCGCTCAGTCAAAAGGACCGACCGTGAGAATCAAAGCACTGCCCCTAAGTCAAAGTAAACAGGAAAAGAGGACAGAATGAGTTATTACCATACAAAGAGGCAAAGATTCTTGGAACCAGAGACCACAAACATCAGGGTCATTGACCCCACCACTCACTCGTGCCCCTCGCACGCGTGCCCGCCTCCAAGCGCACTACCACCGCCCCCATGCCCCCTTTGCAGCGCACTACCGCCGCCCAACGCCCCCTTTGCAGCACACCCACCGCCATTACCGCCAGCAACACCATCCCCCTCCCCATATCGCGTCTATTGCCGTGTGTTACCTGCTCCATCACCATCACTCCGCACCCGAGAACCCCCACTCGCCTATAAACCCCCCCCCCTCCCCACCATCTCCCTCACTTCCTATTCCACTCAAAGCAAAACACTCCCGATAAAATCCCCTCTGCCAAATCACAAACAACTCCATTTTCCACTCCCTCGCCCTTATGATCACAATGCTTGGTGATTCTTGGGTTGAAGACTGTTGTACATGGTTCATAGTCTTCGGTTTCCTCATCTGTATGATGGTAATACTCTTCGATAGAATCCTCCAGTGGGAAGAGCAAAGAGAAAGAAAGGGTCAGTGAAAAGAAGATAGTGAAGAGAAGATAAGAAGAAGGTTCTCCCAGAATCAACCCTATGTAAGTCATCTCTCCGCGGCCTATTCAAGTAGCAACAACAGAAGAAGGCCCCGTAACACCCTTGTTATGAGGTACTTCAAGGAGTTCAAATCCCCAAGATTCAATAGATCTACCCTCATTCTTTTTAAGTGGGGTAGTGTTCCAGTAAGGTTCCTGCTATGGAGAAAAAGAAGAAGGCCTGTAGCAAGCTTGTGGAGGACAAGATCATCGAGGCATATAAGTTTATGGATGAGAAGTGGTCACCCAAGTTTTGTTGATGAAGCACCAGAAGACCAATCAAGGAAGGAATCCATGAGGGAGTTCGCAAGAGAAAGGTTTGTGTGTTGGCATCGATGCTTCCTCAATAAGCTAGCTGTCAAGCGAAAGCTGAAGCCTGAAGATGATCTTTGAGTAGCCAAAATCAGCATTTGCAATCGGCAACCAGATGCTCCTCAAAGGCCGGATTTTGTTGAAGTTCCATCTCCTCGAAGAGTCTACAAAGTGAAGATAGATAGCTGAAGTAAAGCTATACCCATAACCCTTCTAAGCCAAATCTCGAGGACGAGATTCCTTTTAAGTGGGGTAGATTTGTAGCATCCCAAAAATTCAAATCTTGAAATTTTCTCAAACTCGCTCTAAATTCAAAATGAATTTCAAATTTTGTTTCAAAATGTTTGTTTGCGAGTTGATATCAACAAATAAAATATAGTAGTCTATATTCTCTCCAAAATCCTCCTTAAAATATCCTACAAATGTTTCTCCAGTGGCCCCCCTCAAGTTCTTTCCAGAAATACTGCCCAGATATTTCCCTAGTGACCCCCCTCAAATTCTTTCTAGAAATATTGCCCAAATATTCCACTGATATATCTCCAAGTATTTTCTTCCTGATAAATACCTTCAAAATCATTTTTCAAGTTCCTATAAATATTTTCTTCATAACTTTCTCATGCTCATACGAATACGTATGCCTCCAGTGTCATACGGTGAGCTCTACAAGCTAATCTCACTTATTGTCGGGGACCATAATTAGGGGTACCCCCAAGACTCCTAATCTCAGCTGGTAACCCCCATCAGCACAAAGCTGCAAAGGCCTGATGGGCGCAATTTAGGTCAAGGCTCCGTCCACTCAAGGGACACGATCTCGCCTCGCCCGAGCCCAGCCTCGGGCAAAGATAGCCGACCCAGGAGGATTCACGTCTCGCCCGAGGGTCTCCTCAAGCAACGGGCGCACCTTTGACTCGCCCGAGGCCCACCTCGGGCAGGCTTCGCGGAGAAGCAGCCTTGGCTAGATTGCCACGCCAACCGACCGTATCGAAGGAGCATTCAATGCAAGGATCGTCTGACACCTTATCCTGACGCGCGCTCCTCAGTCGGCAGGGCCGAAGTGACCGCAGTCACTTCGCCGCTCCACGGACCGACCTGACAGGAAAACAACACCGCCTGCCCTGCTCCAACTGCTGTGCCACCCACCAGGGTGAGGCTGACAGCAGCCAAGTCCAGCCTCGGGCGCCATAGGAAGCTCCGCCTCGCCCGACACGAGGGCTCGGACTCAACCTCGACTCCGGAAGACGGTCTCCGCCTCGCCCGACCCCAGGGCTCGGACTCCACCTCGACTCCGGAAGACGGTCTCTGCCTCGCCCGACCCCAGGGCTCAGACTCAACCTCGACTCCGGAAGACGGTCTCCGCCTCGCCCGACCCCAGGGCTCGGACTCAACCTCGACTCCGGAAGACGGTCTCCACCTCGCCCGACCCCAGGGCTCGGACTCAACCTCGACTTCGGAAGACGGTCTCCGCCTCGCCCGACCCCAGGGCTCGGACTCAGCCTCGACCTCGGAGGAGTCACCGCGTCGCCCGACCTCGGGCTCGGATCGACCACGTCACAGGGGGGCCATCATTACCCTACCCCTAGATAGCTCAGGCTACGGGGAACAAGACCGGCGTCCCATCTGGCTCGCCCCAGTAAAACAAGTAATGATGGTACCCTACGTGCTCCATGACGACGGTGGCTCTCAGCCCCATACGGAAGCAAGGAGACGTCAGCAACACCTGGACCATAGGGCTCAAGCACTCCTCCGACGGCCACGACATCACATGAACAGGGCAGCAACACCTCTCCAACAGCCACGTCGGCATGTACACAGGGCTCTGGCTCCAACCCGCTAAACACGTTAGCACATTGCTACGCTCCCCGTTGTACACCTAGACCCTCTCCTTACATCTATAAAAGGAAGGTACAGGGCCCTCATACGAGGAGGTGGCCGCGCGGGAGAACGGGCCGACGCACAAGGCTCTCGCTCTCTCTCTCCCTCGCGAACGCTTGTAACCCCCTACTGCAAGCGCATTCGCCCTGGGCGCAGGACAACACGAGGCCGCGGTTCCCCTTACTGTTTTCCCCCTTGTGTTCCAACTCGCGCCGACCCATCTGGGCTGGGACACGCAGCGACAATTTACTCGTCGGTCCAAGGACCCCCCGGGGTCAAAACGCCGACAGTTGGCGCGCCAGGTAGGGGTCTGCTTCGTGTTGACGAACAGCTTCCCGTCAAGCTCCAGATAGGTAGTCTCTAGCAACCTCTCCAACCCAGAACAATGCTCCGTTTCGGGAGTGTCGAGTTCATGTCCCTCAACGGCAGCTACGACATGATACTCCTTCCTCTGCCGCGTGACAACAACAATGGCGGTCGTCAGCCCGCCCGCCGGCGGCGGAATCGACGACGTCTTCCCCGCGTGGCAGAAGAGCAACATCCGGGTCTGTCCCGTCACCTTCCCCGCCGATAGAGGAGGAGGCAGGGTAGGCATGGCCAAGCAGGAGGCAGCACCTCGTCGGCTGTCGAGCGAGTCGATGGCGCCGGCGCCCCAGCGGGGGACACGTCGGGCGTTGACCTCGCATCTGAGACGAAGACGAGCGTCGTCTCCCCGCAACACGCCAACCCCAAGCAGACGGACGACGCCAGCATGCTCGCGAAGGACTTGCTGGGCGTTAGCCTCGTACCTGAGATAACGGTGCAGTCCGTCCCCGACGCGACTTCGTCACCATTCGTCGATCAAGAGGTACTGTCCGTTTTTCATCCTGTGCCTTTTAGATTCAGCTTCGATCCACCAAGCGACCCCGCTTCGGTGGATGCTTTCATAAAAGCATATCCGAACCTTCCGGGGTATCATATGTGGTCAACCTGGGACCGGCTGACGGCCGTCTCGACCTACGGGCCCCCGGGTTCCGAGGAAGATGACGAGCCCGACTCTGGTTGGGATTTCTCCGGGCTCGATAATCCCAGTGCCATGTGGGACTTCATGACCGCATGTGACTACTGCCTCTCCGATTGCTCCGATAGTAGCCACAGCCTCAGCGACGAGGACTGTGGCCCAAGTCGCGAATGTTTCCACGTCGATCTAGGGGGTCTCGACGAAGGCAACCATCTTGGTATGCCGGAGCACGGCAATCCCCCTAGGCCTACGCCTCGCGTTGACATCCTTCGGGAGCTAGCTGTGGTCCTAGTCCTTGCGGGGGGTCAGGACGCACAGCTCGAGCAAATCCGTGAGATGCAAGCCAGGCTCGATGAGGAAGCAGGACAACTTGTGCAGCTTCGGCAAAATATCGGGCAGGAGCGGGCAGGCCGAGCACTGGCCGGAGAAGCGCGTCATCTGGCCCAGGACGTCCAGCACTGCATCGCCAACGATGCCAGGGCGAGGCTGCCCCCAGCTTCCATTGGGGTCGGCCAGAACCTGGCTGCAGCAGCAATACTACTTCGAGCGATGCCGGAACCATCCACCACCGAGGGGTGACGTATCCAGGGAAAGCTCAAGAATCTTCTGCAGGATGCCGCGGTCCGACGGGCCGAAAGCTCTGCCTCCCGAAGGCAAGGGTACCCCCCGGAGCATCGCGTCGCGACTTCCCGATTTATGCGGGAAGCCTTGGTCCACACCGGGCGCACGCGGGACACAGCACCTGCGGCCCCGGGACACCTCGGCAACGAGCACCACCGCCGCGACCGTCGAGCCACCTCGATGATAAGGTGCACCGAGGCTACCACCCCAGGCATGGGGGACGCTACGACAGCGGGGAGGATCGAAGCCCCTCGCCCGAACCACCCGGTCCGCAAGCTTTCAGCCGGGCCATACGACGGGCGCCATTCCCGACCCGGTTCCGAACCCCGACTACCATCACCAAGTACTCGGGGGAGACAAGGCCGGAACTGTGGCTCGCGGACTACCGGCTGGCCTGCCAGCTGGGTGGAATGGACGATGACAACCTCATCATCTGCAACCTCCCCTGTTCCTCTCCGATGTCGCTCGAGCCTGGCTGGAGCATCTGCCCCCTGCGCAGATCTCCAACTGGGATGACCTAGTCAAAGCTTTCGCCGGCAACTTCCAGGGCACATATGTGCACCCTGGGAACACCTAGGATCTCCAAAGCTGCCGCTAGCAGCCGGGAGAATATCTGCGGGACTACATCCGGCGATTTTCGAAGCAGCGCATCGAGCTGCCCAACATCACCGACTCAGATGTCATCAGCGCGTTCCTCGCCGGCACCACTTGTCGTGACCTGGTGAGCAAGCTGGGCCGCAAGACTCCCACTAGGGCGAGCGAGATGATGGACATCGCCACCAAGTTCGCCTCTGGCCAGGAGGCGGTCGAGTCCATCTTCCGGAAGGACAAGCAGCCTCAGGGGCGCCAGCCGGAAGAAGTCCCCGAGGCGTTCGCTCAGCGCGGCACCAAGAAGAAGGGCAAGAAGAAGTCGCAAGTGAAATGCGACGCCGCCGATGCAGACCTTGTCGTCGCCACCGAGCACAAGAACCCTCGAAAGCCTCCTGGAGGCACCAACCTGTTCGACAAGATGCTCAAGGAGTCATGCCCCTATCATCAGGGTCCCATCAAGCACACCCTTGAGGAGTGCGTCATGCTTCGGCGCTACTTCCACAAGGCCGGGCCACCGGCGGAAGGAGGCAGAGCCCCCGACAACGACAAGAAGGAGGGTCACAAGGCAGAGGAGTTCCCCGAGGTCCACGACTGCTTCATGATCTACGGTGGGCAAGTGGCGAACGCCTCGGCTCGGCACCGCAAGCAAGAGCGCCGGGAGGTCTGCTCGGTGAAGGTGGCGGCGCCAGTCTACCTAGACTGGTCCAACAAGCCCATCACCTTCGACCAAGGCGACCATCCCGACCGCGTGCCGAGCCCGGGGAAGTACCCGCTCGTTGTCGACCCCGTCATCGGCAACGTCAGGCTTACCAAGGTCCTCATGGATGGAGGCAGCAGCCTCAACATCATCTACGCCGAGACCCTCGGGCTCCTGCAGATCGATCTGTCCACGATCCGGGCCGGCACGGCGCCCTTTCACGGGATCATCCCCGGGAAGCGCGTCCAGCCCCTTGGGCAACTCGATCTGCCCGTCTGCTTCGGGACTTCCTCCAACTTCCGAAAGGAAACCCTCACGTTCGAGGTGGTCGGGTTCCGAGGAACCTACCACGCAGTGCTGGGGAGACCATGCTACGCCAAGTTCATGGCCGTCCCCAACTACACCTACCTCAAGCTCAAGATGTCGGGCCCCAACGGGGTCATCACCATCGGCTCCACGTACCGACACGCGTACGAATGCGACGTGGAGTGCGTGGAGTATGCCGATGCCCTCGCCGAATCCGAGGCCCTCATCGCCGACCTGGAGAGCCTCTCCAAGGAGGTGCCAGATGCGAAGCGCCACGCCGGCAACTTTGAGCCGGCTGAGATGGTTAAGTCCGTCCCTCTCGACCCCAGCGACGACGCCTCCAAGCAAGTCCGGATCGGCTCCGAGCTCGACCCCAAATAGGAAGCAGTGCTCGTCAACTTTCTTTGCGCAAATGCCGAGGTTTTTGCGTGGAGTCCCTTGGACATGCCTGGCATACCGAGGGATGTCGCCGAGCACTCGCTGGATATCCGAGCTGGAGCCCGACCCGTGAAGCAGCCTCTGCGCCGATTCGACGAAGAAAAGCGCAAAGCCATAGGCGAGGAGATCCACAAGCTGATAGCTGCAGGGTTCATCAAAGAGGTATTCCATCCCGAATGGCTAGCCAACCCTGTGCTTGTGAAAAAGAAAGGTGGGAAATGGCGGATGTGTGTAGACTACACTGGTCTGAACAAAGCATGTCAGAAGGTTCCCTACCCTCTGCCTCGCATCGATCAAATCGTGGATTCCACTGCTGGGAGCGAAACCCTGTCATTCCTTGATGCCTACTCAGGGTATCACCGAATCAGGATGAAAGAGTCCGACCAGCTCGCGACTTCTTTCATCATGCCCTTTGGCATGTACTGCTATATTACTATGCCATTCGGTTTGAGAATGCAGGCGCGACATACCAAAGGTGCATGAACCACGTGTTCGGAGAGCACATTGGTCGAATGGTCGAGGCTTATGTCGATGACATTGTAGTCAAGACAAGGAAAGCCTCCGACCTCCTCTCCGACCTTGAAACGACATTCAATTGTCTCAAGGCGAAAGGCGTAAAACTCAATCCCGAGAAGTGTGTCTTCAGAGTCCCCCGAGGCATGCTCCTGGGGTCATCGTGTCCGAGCGGGGCATCGAGGCCAACCCGGAGAAAATCGCGGCCATCACCAACATGGGCCCCATCAAGGACTTGAAAGGAGTACAGAGGGTCATGGGATGCCTTACGGCTTTGAGCCATTTCATCTCGCGCCTCGGCGAAAGAGGCCTACCTCTGTACCGCCTCTTAAGGAAGACCGAGCGCTTCACTTGGACCCCCGAGGTCGAGGAAGCCCTCGGGAACCTAAAAGCACTCCTCACAAGCATGCCCATCTTGGTGCCCCCGCTGTCGGAGAAGCCCTCTTGATCTACATCGCCGCTACCACTCAGGTGGTCAGCGCCGCGATCGTGGTCGAGAGACGAGAAGAGGGGCACGCATTGCCCGTCCAGAGGCCGGTCTACTTCATCAGTGAAGTACTGTCCGAGACCAAAATCCGCTACCCGCAAATCCAGAAGCTACTGTACGCGGTAATTCTGGTGCGGCGAAAGTTGCGACACTACTTCGAGTCTCATCCGGTGACTGTGGTGTCATCCTTCCCCCTGGGGGAGATCATCCAGTGCCGAGAGGCCTCGGGTAGGATTGCAAAGTGGGCGGTGGAGATCATGGGCGAGACAATCTCGTTCGCCCCTCGAAAGGCCATCAAGTCCCAAGTCCTGGCAGACTTTGTGGCTGAATGGGTCGACACACAGCTTCCAGCAGCTCCGATCCAACCGGAACTCTGGACCATGTTTTTCGATGGGTCGTTGATGAAAACAGGAGCGGGCGTGAGCCTGCTCTTCATCTCACCCCTCGGGAAGCACCTCCGCTATGTGTTGCGCCTCCATTTCCCGGCGTCCAACAACGTGGCCGAGTATGAGGCTCTAGTTAACGGGTTGCGCATTGTCATCGAGCTAGGGGTCCGGCGCCTCGACACTCGTGGTGACTCGCAGCTTGTCGTCGACCAAGTCATGAAGAACTCCCACTGTCGTGACCCGAAGATGGAAGCCTACTGCGACGAGGTTCGGCGCCTGGAGGACAAGTTCTACGGACTCGAGCTCAACCACATCGCTCGACGATACAACGAGACTACAGACGAGCTGGCTAAGATAGGCTCGGGGCGGACAATGGTTCCTCCGGACGTCTTCTCCCGAGACCTACATCAACCCTCAGTAAAGTTCGATGACACGCCCAAGCCCGAAAAGGTCTCGGCTCTGCCCGAGGCGCCCTCGGCTCAGCCCGAGGCACCCTCAGCCCAGCCCGAGGCACCCTCGGCCCCCGAGGGTGAGGCACTGCGTGTCGGGGAAGAGCAGAATGGGGTCCCGCCTAATCGAAACTGGCAGACCCCGTACCTGCAATATCTCCACCGAGGAGAGCTACCCCTCGACAGAACCGAAGCTCAGCGACTAGCGCAGCGCGCCAAGTCGTTCGTCTTGCTGGGTGATGGAAAGGAGCTCTACCACCGCAGCCCCTCAGGCATCCTCCAGCGATGCATATCCATCGTCGAAGGTCAGGAACTATTGCAAGAAATACACTCGGGGGCTTGCGGTCATCACGCAGCGCCTCGAGCCCTTGTTGGAAACGCCTTCCGACAGGGTTTCTACTGGCCAACAGCGGTGGTCGACGCCACTAGGATTGTACGCACCTGCCAAGGGAGTTAATTCTACGCAAGGCAGACACACCTGCCCGCTCAGGCCCTGCAAACAATACCCATCACCTGGTCGTTTGCTGTGTGGGATCTGGACCACGTCGGTCCCTTGCAGAAGGCACCTGGGGGCTACACGCACCTGCTGGTCGCCATTGACAAATTCTCCAAGTGGATCGAGGTCAGACCCCTAAACAGCATCAGGTCCGAACAGGCGGTGGCGTTCTTCACCAACATCATCCATCGCTTTGGGGTCCCGAACTCCATCATCACCAACAACGGCACCCAGTTCACTGGCAGAAAATTCCTGGACTTCTGCGAGGACCACCACATCCGGGTGGACTGGGCTGCCGTAGCTCACCCCATGACGAATGGGCAGGTAGAGCGTGCCAATGGCATGATTCTGCAAGGACTCAAGCCACGGATCTACAACGACCTCAACAAATTCGGCAGGCGATGGATGAAGGAACTCCCCTCGGTGGTCTGGAGTCTGAGAACGATGCCAAGCCAAGCCACGGGCTTCACACCGTTCTTTCTAGTCTATGGGGCCGAGGCTATCTTGCCCACAGACTTAGAATACGGATCCCCAAGGACGAGGGCGTACGACGATCGAAGCAACCGGACCAACCGAGAAGACTCACTGGACCAGCTGGAAGAGGCTTGGGACATGGCCTTACTACACTCGGCAAGGTATCAGCAGTCCCTGCGACGCTACCACGCCCGAGGGGTTCGGTCCCGAGACCTCCAGGTGGGGGACTTGGTGCTTCGGCTACGACAAGACGCCCGAGGACGCCACAAGCTCACGCCTCCCTGGGAAGGGCCGTTCATCATCGCCAAGATTTTGAAGCCCAGAACATACAAGCTGGTCAACAGTCAAGGCGAGGTCTACAACAACGCTTGGAACATCTGACAGCTACGTCGCTTCTACCCTTAAGATGTTTTCAAGTCGTTCATATACCTCGTTTACATACGCAAATAAAGTCTAACCATCAAGGAAGGGTCAGCCTTGCCTCAGCAAAGCCCGACCCTTCCTCGGGGGCTAGAAGGGGGGAACCCCCTCTGCGTCAAAATTTTACTCGAAAAAAGTCTTCCACCAAAGCGACTTTCGTGTTTCCCGGCTATATCAGTAACAGAACCCCGAGAAACGAATAAGAGTGCATGTAAGTGGCAAGGTCGACCGAGCCGAGGGACTCCTACGCCTCCGGGATACGGATACCTCACTCGTCACCTACCGCGAAAAATAACTCTTACTTGGTTAAGCAATCCTGCTACTGACGAACAAGTCCGGATACGCGAAACAGGAGGAAAAGAGACACAACTTTATATCACGACGACAAAGTGTTCAGGCCTCGGCGGCCGCGAAAGACACATACATATTCAAAATAAACTGCTCCGGCAGAATCAGACATCGCCCGGGGGAGGAGCTGCACCCTCGGCTTCGTTTCCACCCTCGGCGAGATCCGCCCCGCCCTCGGACGGCGGCGCAAGCGGAAGGATCTCCGCCTCGAAAGTGGACGCCAACACCACGCTTGGGCCCGCGGCGGCCGCATCAAGCCTCTGAACTTCGGCCAGGGCAGCTTCATCTTCGTCGGGAAGGCAGTACCCCTCGCTGACCTGCTCCAGATCCACATCGTAGTGGGAAGCGAGCACGGCGAAGGCCCGCCTAACGCCGTGACGTAGCGCCTCGCGGAGTCTGCCTCGCGCGTGGTCACCCAAAGCCTGCAGGCGACTCTGGGGGGAGCTCCCCGAGGGGATGTCGTCAAGACCAAAGATCTGGCAGAAGGCCGAGACAGCCTCGGACATGGCCACGCGGTCGGCCTCCTTCTGCTCAGCCGCCTGGGCAAGTGCCTTGGCGGACACGTTGAGGGCAGACTCGAGCTCTGCAAACAGCCAAAACAGAAGTCTTCAAACACGAGTTGAAGAATGAAGCTGAATCAAAATCTCAAAATAGCCAAGACATACCTTCGGCCCGGGCACGCTGCTCTGAGGCTGCGGCTTAGGCGGACTGAGCAGACCCGACGGCCACAGCCAGGTCCGCCGCAAGGGCTCCGGCCCGAGCAGACGCCTCGGCTAGCTGGCCTCCAAGGGCCTCAGCCTGGCTTTCAGCCTCGGCGGCCCGGCCCCGAGATTGGTCCCGCTCACCGATTACCTGGCCAAGCTCCAACTGATGCCGCTACGCCTCTGCGCGCGCCGCCGCTGCCTCTGCCCCCAGCTCGTCACAGAGCAACCGAAGGTCCGCCGCCTCGGCGCTCCGTTGGGAGAGGCGCTTGATGGCCTCGGCAAGCGTGGTCCTCAGGAACCACAGCGAACCCCAGACGTCGGCATCGCGGCGGATAAACGACGACTTGGCGGTGCTCAGATCTGTCAGATCCTGAGGAAGGGAAGCAGGGTGTCATAAAGAATGCCTTGATCACATGAAAGGTATGCCTGGAATCCTTACCTGGAGGATCCTGGAAAAGTCCCTGGAAAGGACCTCCAAGGTCGACCGAAGCGACCCCACTGTTGCCTCGGCACACTCACAAAGCTCGTCCCAAGCCTGCTCCTCTCGCTCATCGTCAAGAGCAAAGAGGGGTTTCGAGGCACCACGGGTCCAGAACCGGAGCCTCTCCCCACGCCGTTCATTGGGACCTCGCCGCGCGAGGATGAGGTCGCCGCTCCCCAGGACGGACCGTTGTTCCGCGCCCCCCTCCTCCAAGGCGTCGGCACCCCCTGTGGTCGGCGCATCAAGTACCTCCTCGACTAAGGGGGCAGGCCTCCGATCACCGGCCTCGGGTAGCAGCGCCTCAGCCATCTCAGCATCGGCGGCGACGGATGGCCCCACGGGCAGAACGGCAACAACCTCGGCCGAGGCTGGTGCCGGTGTCGGCAACACGTCAGGTGGTGTGAAGACCGCGGCCGCGCCAGTAGTCTCCCCGGCACGACGGCTGCCTCAGCAGAGGGGTCAGCCTGAGGAGCCTGCCCCATGGCAACTCGCGCCGCCTGAGCCCCCCGCTTTGGGGCATCTTGTGAGGAGGTCAGCCGGCCGGCGAGGCCCGGTGCGACACTGGCTACAGAAGCCGACGCCGTCTTGAGGACCTTCCGGGGAGCCAGACCGGTCGAGCCGTGCCTCCGTTTGCTGGGAGGAAAAGGAAAGGAAGGATTAGGACATACGAAGAAGGAACCGGGACACAGGTATCCTCAGATACTCACCCACTCCGGGCCACGACCAATCGTGCCTGCGGGGAGGCCCCTCAAGCCTCGGTCCCCGCGGGCACCACCAAGGTTTGCCCCGCTGCCGGCTTCGGCACCATCCCTGCCTCGGGCGCCCAGGGCGCCGAAGGGACGGTCCGCCCAGGCGCAGACACGGCGACCTGAGGATCAGCCTCCTGTGCTGCTGGCACGGGCAACGACTCTTCGGGGACAGGCGGGTCGGCCTGACTCCCCGGGGTCACCTCAACCACCTCGGCCAAGGGGTCAAGTACCCCCTCGGCCTGCCCCTGTTCTTCGGACCGGGACCCTGATGCCCCGGCCCTGGATACTGACGGCGCCAGCCCACTCGGGGGCTGGCTCGACGACCCCGGGCCCAGCCGCAGATCTGGGCTGAGGCCGAGGCGGGCCGCCATGTCGTCGTCCTCGTCGTCATCGTCGTCGTCATCGTCAGGCGTCTCTGGCGACGGCTCCCTCGGGAGCCCGTCCCTCTCCTGCTTCCGACGACGCCTCTCTAAGGCGTCCCGAGCCCGCATCCGCTCGCGGGCCCGAGCCTTTTTTGCGTCCTTCTTCTCCTTCTTCTTCTCCGCAGCAACCCTCCGCGCGGCTCGGTCCACCGCGTCCTCCGGGACCGGTGGCAGAAAAGGTTTGTGAAACCCCAACTCCTGGAGACGGACGAAAATCTCGGCTGTGAGAACCACGGGAAATCTGACACAAGAAGGAAGAAGGAGCGGACACTCACCAGGGATATGCACCCGCGCTCGGGACGCATCGAGGGCTGGGTAAGAGCACCGGCGTCCAGCTTTCCTACCGTGCCGGCTACCCGCCTGTGGAGGTCATCGGCGGGGAGGGGGACTGAGGACATCTGCGAACCCTCCAAGCCGACCTCCGGCGTCATCTCCGAAAGCAGCAGCCGCCGCTCCGTCAAGGGGAGCACCCTTCGGCGATGGATGGCGGCGACCACCCCCGCGGCGGTATGCCCTCCATCTCGCAACTCCTGCAAGACCTCCAGAAGAGGCTGGAGATTCTTCTGTCTGTCGCGCGGGGGCCCATAGCGCCAGTTGCTGCCGGCGGCGGTCACCACTCGTTGAGAAAACGATGGGAGCCTCCCATCGTCGTTCCGAAGGTAAAACCACCGACGCTGCCACCCCTTGTTCGAAGACACAAGGATGGTGGGGATGTACTGTTGCGCACGCGCCTGCCTCAACTAGAGGATGCACCCACCGGCCCGCACCGCCATGCGAACTCTCCTTTCCCTCGTCGTCAAGGCAAAAGGCTCCACGGAGAAGAGATGGGTCCACAGATCCCAGTGGGGGTCAATCCCCAAAAACCCTTCGCAAACCGCCGCGAAGATGGCTGCTTGCGCGATGGAGTTGGGGCTGAGATTGTGCAGCTCCACCCCATAGAAATGCAGAATCGCCCGCATGAAGCGACTTGCTGGCACTCCGAACCCCCGCTCATGGACAGAGACGAAACTCAGCACATACCCCGACGGTGGGGACGGGGCGGCTCCGCTCGGAGGGCCATCCACTCCGGCTGCGGGTCACCGGAGAGGGGACGAAGCAAACCATCGGCAACAAGGGCCTCCAGATCGTCCGCCGTGACGGTGGAGAAAGGCCACGGGTCGCGCGGCGGAACAACGGTTACCTAGTCGGCCATCACCAAGCGAAGGAGGTGGCGGCGGAGCGGACAAGGTGCGCGGTTTTCTTTCTCTGGCTATTCCCTCAGGTTGCGGAAACCTAAGCGGGAGGCGAGCAGCAGAGTAAAGAACCACCACCGGTCCCTCTTCCGAATATATAAAGGCCCGGGCGAGACCCGTTCAACACTCCGCCCGAACCCGCCGCGAAATCCAAAACTCGATGGCGAAACGACCGTTCCTCGAACGGCTCGCACAACGGCTGCCCCGCGAAACACTCGTCCCGTCGCATTAACTCTGCGGTAGGGCAGGCGGCACCTTTGGCAGGCGAAGCAGGCGACGCTTCACCTCCGCCATGATGACCGCGTCAAAAAAAAGAGGTACGCCACGTCGTTCAATTTCATATCCCTTTTTCTCTTCCCCTTTCTCTCTCTTGCTACAGGGACCAGGAAAGGGGATACTCCGAAAGGGATCCTTCTCCACGAAGGAAGCGGGCCCCGAGCCCCCCTACTGATCAGAGGTTCAAAGGTTGGCCCCTCTGAAGGGTTCGACAGCCGCCTCAGAGCACTCAGGCTCTGTGCCCACTACTGGTCAGAGGTTCGAAGGCTGGCCCCTCGGAAGGGTTCGACAGCCGCCTCAGGCCACTCGGGCTCTGCGCCCACTACTGATCAGGGGTTCGTAGGCTGGCCCCCGAAGGGTTCGACAGCTGCCTCAGAGCACGCAGAGCGAGGGATGACTCTGGGTACGTCCGATACATGACCGAGGCTCGGGCTACGCTCCCGAGGTACCCTAGGACATTTCTGAGACCAGCAGGAGCGATTCTGTAATGGAATCCCATCAGAGGGAGGCATTGAGCCCTCGGACACTATCAAAAGGGACCGGGTCCGGCAAATCACCTGCAGGTACTTTTGGAGCGCGCCTCTAGGCCACTAGCCGACCCTTATCGAACGGGGCATGGGCGTCCACTCGGATCACCCATTAGCAACTCACTGGAGACACCATGTTCGGCGCCCTCCGAGGGCAGCATGGCGCTTTCCCCCCCTCCTCCTTGCGGAAAGGCGACAAAGGGGCGTATGAAAAAAGCCGAGTCAGTCCTTGACCGTCCTCTCGCTCTGTGCGGAGGCTCGGCGGCTGCTCTCAAAAACCCGGCTCCGGCCAAAACGTTGACAGCGTCAACATACCAGCCCGAGAACTCGGAACCTAACTATGCACCCGGGCAACGACTAGTTCGCATGAGGGAACAACCAGACCGGCCGAGGCATCACGAAAGGCATTAAGACCTCGAAGGAGTCAAACCACTCCTCCGAGGCCTCGGGGGCTACACCCAGCGGGTGCACTCGCGCGCACCCACCGGAACGAAATGCAACCGAGAGAGGCCGGTCCCCTTGCAAAAAAGTGCGACAAAAGCCTCCAAGCGAGTACCAACACTAACTTCGAGGCTGGGGGGCTACTGTCGGGGACCATAATTAGGGGTACCCCCAAGACTCCTAACCTCAGCTGGTAACCCCCATCAGCACAAAGCTGCAAAGGCCTGATGGGCGCAATTCAGGTCAAGGCTCTGTCCACTCAAGGGACACGATCTCGCCTCGCCCGAGCCCAGCCTCGGGCAAAGATAGCCGACCCAGGAGGATTCATGTCTCGCCCGAGGGTCTCCTCAAGCAACGGGCACACCTTCGACTCGCCCGAGGCCCAGCTCGGGCAGGCTTCGCGGAGAAGCAGCCTTGGCTAGATCGCCACACCAACCGACCGTATCGCAGGAGCATCCAATGCAAGGATCGTCTGACACCTTATCCTGACGCACGCTCCTCAGTCGGTAGGGCCGAAGTGACCGCAGTAACTTTGCCGCTCCACTGATCGACCTGACAGGAAAACAGCACCGCCTGCCGTGCTCCGACTGTTGTGCCACCCGCCAGGGTAAGGCTGACAGCAGCCAAGTCCAGCCTCGGGCGCCATAGGAAGCTCCGCCTCGCCCGACCCCAGGGCTCGGACTCAACCTCGGCTCCAGAAGATGGTCTCCGCCTCGCCCGACCCCAGGGCTCAGACTCAACCTCGACTCCGGAAGACGGTCTCCGCCTCGCCCGACCCCAGGGCTCGGACTCAACCTCGACTCCGGAAGACGATCTCCGCCTCGCTCGACCCCAGGGCTCGGACTCAGCCTCGACCTCAGAGGAGTCACCGCCTCGCCCGACCTCGGGCTCGGACCGACCACGTCATAGGGGGGGGCCATCATTACCCTACCCCTAGCTAGCTCAGGCTACAGGGAATAAGACCGGCGTCCCATCTGGCTCGCCCTGGTAAAACAAGTAATGATGGTACCCCGTGTGCTCCATGACGACGGCGGATCTCAGCCCCTTATGGAAGCAAGGAGACGTCAACAAGGATCCGACAGCCCCGACAGTTGTGCTTCCACAGGGCTCAAGCACTCCTCCGACGACCACGATATCACATGAATAGGGCAGCAACACCTCTCCAACAGCCACGTCGACATGTACACAGGGCTCTGGCTCCTCCCCGCTAGACACGTTAGCACATTGCTATGCTCCCCGTTGTACACCTGGACCCTCTCCTTACATCTATAAAAGGAAGGTCCAAGGCCCTCATACGAGGAGGTGGCCGCGCGGGAGAACGGGCCGACGCACAAGGCTCTCGCTCTCTCTCTCTCCCTCGCGAACGCTTGTAACCCCCTACTGCAAGCGCATCCGCCCTAGGCGCAGGACAACACGAGGCCGCGGTTCCCCTTACTGTTTTCCCCCTTGTGTTCCGTCTCGCGCCGACCCATCTGGGCTGGAACACGCAGCGACAATTTACTCGTCGGTCCAGGGACCCCCCGGGGTCGAAATGCCGACACTTATACAAGACAAATACATGCTAATCTCCCACTAATCCTCTCATCCTCCCACTAATCCTCTCATCCCTCCCCCTAATCCCCCACCATGGCTATAAATAGAGGGACAAGGGCCTCCTCTCATCCCACCCCAAGCCATTTCATGGCAACTCTCTCCCTCTCCCCCACACACACACCCACTCCATGTTCCACACAAGCACACACTAGCACAAGGATCATTCGATCGTTCGTTTGTTCGATCATTCAATCGTTCATCGTTCGTTCATAGTTCCTATTCATCGTTCATCGTTCTTTCATAGTCCCTATTCATCGTTCTTCTAGATAATCTTTGTCCTACCGTTATGCTGCCGAAATTCCGATCGTTCGTTCCTCCGATCATTCGATCGTTCGTCCGTTCGTTCGTCCAAATAATCTTTTTCCTACCGTTATGCTGCTGAAATTCTGATCGTTCGTTCGTCCGATCATTCGATCGTTCGTCCGATCATTCGATCGTTCGTATTCATCATTCGTTCATCGTCACTATTCATCGTTCATAGTTCGTTCATATGACTATTCACCATTACTATTCATTGTTACTATTCATCGACACTATTCATCATCGTTACTATTCATCGATGATATCTATAATTACTTTTTCGTCGTCATTATTCATCGTTACTATTCATCGATCATCCGATCACCCCAAATTCCAACTACTCATCCATCATGCTGTCTAGTCCACCTAAGACCATATTCCAGTCATACGAACTCCGGTGACTGTGATTTTCCTTTCAGTAGGGAACTTCCCATCTGATCACCCATCCTAGGTTTCTCCAAGTTGAGCATGCTTAAATTTGACATTCCTTTGAACCAGGCTTCCAAACTCCGATTCCAATAATTCTTATTTCTAATTCTTATCAAATTATTCCCTATCCAACCATGTCATCCCTTAAGCCTGGTCCATATTCCAGAAAACTCCCAAAATACTCTTGTCCCATATTCTTCCTATAACTCTCCTGTTCATACTAAGTCAGACGATTCATTCGTCACTATTCTCACCAACAGTGAACTTCACTGTGCTACACCACATACACCCAGCTACCCTCTCCCTCTCCACACACACTCAACACCCTCAGCCAAGGCAAACACTCCACCCACTTAGTTACTCCGCTCTGCCGGCTACACGCATAGTGTCGCTTCGCCTCCAGTCCACCCTCCTGGTAAGCACCTCCGCTCCACCACTAGTAGTATCTCAACACCACATGACACAGATTCTACTCAAGACTCTACCCATCCATATTTCGCTATTCTGACCACTATACTAAATATATGTTGATATACTTGCTAGTTTGTATGTTTGCTTATTCATGTTGCATAGTTATCGGAGCGTTCGTGCCGTCTCGTGGAGGCTAGATCTGCAAGTCTACGCAAGACAGTGGAGCTAGAATCCAGTTCCGCGAGCTCCCCTTCCCCCTTCGCCGGATAAGCACGACAAGCTCACTGGATCCCTTTGATGCATAAATTACCTATGTTTTACAACCACAACCCTCAGCCTGTTATTTTATGCATGATATGATTTTGAGACAAGTTATTATGGCCACCCAGCCGCTTGCCGCAATCAATCCTTGATATATTTGTTACAAATGATTTGAGAAAAGGTGTGAGTTTTCAAAAGAAAATGCTTTTCAAAATGTGTATGATGAAGGGTTTTCACCCTTATCATCTTGTGAGTGGGATGATCAGGGACTCCCTAGTTTAGGGGAGGGCCTAAGGTGATGACTCAGCTGGTTTAGGCGTGAGCAGAAGCATTGTCCCCTCATATAAGGACCGGTTTGTCATCCTTCACTACCTATACTCATGATAAGTACAACCCCTCGAGACTATATGGGCAGTCAGTCAATCTGAACTCGTATGGTCCAACCCTAGGGTTATGAGGGCTGGGGAGCACCGGGAGGATAAGGAGGGGGAAAGTATTGTCCGGTTTGGACATGGCGGTTGCCTGACTCCTTTCGGTATAACTGTTAAGGTTAGGACGTGCGAGGAAAGAAAGAGATTCGGATTCGTATCTCATTGGCCGTGAGATCGCAGAGCCGGACTAGTGGGTAAAGTGTACCCCTCTGCGCATAGTTCAAACCTATTCGAATAGTCTGCGTCCACAGGAATGGACGAGTCTGGTGTGGTATGGCAATTAGTGTTTTGTTTTCAAAAAAAAGGTGTGTTTGAAAAAAGTGGTTTTTAAAAGGTCCGGCGGTTGAGCCGTGAGCTATGGTGGACAGGAAGTCCAGTAGCTATTTTTGAAAATGAAAACCAGTGGGAAACTGCTGAGATACCTGGATGGTTTAGTCCAGGGGATTTTGTTCTAATATTGAAAAACTTCCTGCTCCTTTGGGAGAGGATGCGCTTTGAAAAATAGAAAATGTTTTACAAAACAACCCTGCATAAAATATTGTTGTTGCTGCAAAATATCCTGAGCTCCACATATTCCATGCATTACATCTGATTTCCCCATTCCGCGGGTGAAGGTGGGCTGCTGAGTACGTTTGTACTCACCCTTGCTTATTTGTTGTTTTTCAGAAAAAGGAGATCGGGTAAGAGTTACGACTGTTCCCAACCTTGCTTGTGGCTGTTGGACCGCTGATTTGCTTCGTTGCGTATATCGGGCTGCTTCAGCCCCACTCTGATGATATGTCCCGAGTTGTGGACCAACTCTTAAAGTTGTTCGCCACCTTTATAGTTTTGTCTCGTTTAAGCAGATCTGTAATCATCTGATGTATAAATGTGTTTACTAGCCTCCTGGGACTAGTAATTGTATCACATTTGAGTCCCAGAGGATTGGGGCACTTCAAACTGCCCCTAGGGCTGATTCAACTGCCTGGTGGCCAGATTGACAGTCAGTCTGCCAGTCAGGAGGTCAGGCCGGTCAGGTGACCCTGACACCGGTTGAACCACCCCTAGGACCGGTTCAACTGGTATTGACCAGTGAGGTCCGAGGAAAAACCCCGGTTGAACTTTCCCTGGACCCCGGTTGAACCTCTCTGGACCCCGGTTGAACTTGCCCTGGACCCCGGTTGAAGTGAAGTTCAACTGCAGTTGAGGTGAAGTTCAACTGCAGTTGAAAAAGCTCAACTGCAGCTGAAGATACAGTTGTAGTGAAGTTCAACTACAGTTGAGGTGAAGTTCAACTGCAGTTGAGGTGAAGTTCAACTGCAGCTGAAGATACAGTTGAAGTGAAGTTCAACTGCAGTTGAAAAAGCTCAACTGCTTTTCAACAGGAACACTCTTAGTTTCTCAATCCTAACAATTGTCATACACAGAGTGTCCAAGGGATTTTGGTTTTTTTAATAGCTTTTGAATATAGAGGCTTGAGCTTTGGCAAACACCAACCTTCTTTTTGGATCCCCCTTTATAGTACGACGATTCCTATACTCAAGTTAAATAAAATATAATTAAGTAAATAAACTCCTTGAGTTATTGGCATCTCATGTGCGATTTCTCCATGGCGTTGCTTCATAAGGATCACAAACACCTTTGTCTCACCTTTTGAAGCAAACACAAATCAAACCATGTGACTTGTACCATATCACCATATATGAGATCAAATCATGGCTTCAAGTCACCTTACTGATGCATCAACATGTTATAACTCTTCATAGTTGATTAGTTCATCGACTTAGTACAAGTACTCTCTTCTTCACCTTAGCCATGGTACCTCGGTCCACAAGCCGTCGCTTGGCCTTCACCTTCGCTTAGTTCCTCGAAGCCCTTTCCTTGCTATCTTCACCCTATCAAGCCATTCTTGATGTGGCAGAACCGCCCGAATTATTCCAGCTTAAGTGCCTAAGTCACGCCTCAGGGGCCGTAACACACTTAAATCGGAATAACCCGTCAATCCCTCAGATCTAGTCTGATAGAGCCACTTAACCAGGATCAAATTCCACAACCTCACTCGAAGGTGAGTCACAAAAGAAATACAATAAAACAGGAAACCTCAAATTAAGTGCTGAAATATTACATGGATCGGAGTTTTTGAGTAGCAAATAAGAGTTCACGAAATAAAATGCAGCGGATAATCGATGTCGTCGTTATCGAGGAAATGGGCAAGGCCTAGCCCACTACTCCTCATGCTCCTCTCGTGCCGGAGCAGCATCCCACTCGACCGTCCAACCCGGTGGCAGGGTGGTAGGCCAAGTCACACCATCAACCAAATCCTGAAGCGCACCTGCAAAAATTATGCCACAAGCAAGGCTGAGTATACTAATACTCAGCTAGACTTACCCGGTGTGAGGAGTCTACTCCTCTACCTCTAGACTATGCAGCTGTTTGGCTGAGGGGTTTGGTTTGCCAAAAGCACTAGCTGTTTCTAAAATCCATTTTTAGCTTTTCAAATTCTAGCATCATTATCTTAGCTAGGTTTGCTCCTTCTAAGCATACATGGTAACAAGCTTTTAGTTCAATCAACAAATTATCTCATGTAACCTCATTTCACTTCTTACTCGATGCAGTACAAGGGGTCAAGCAGTCTCATTAGCTGCGAGAAGCAAACGATTCGAATCGAGTTTTATCCTTGCAAGGTAAACCTAAACACACGACATGTAGGGGCACTCCGTCCCCACACACATCAACCGTCCCCATCGATTCTCCGTTCGCGGCCAGGCCTCACCGCCTTGGCATACAATGCTCAACTGACCCCGGCTGCCGCCGTGCAGTGACCGCACTTGTACCCACCATAGCTAGCATGGCAGACCCAGTCTCAGGTCGCATGAGGGATAAAGTCCGCGCCCGGCTTCACTCAGGTACTAGGTTTACCGGTTACCATTTTTCCCGGCATGTGCTTAGTACGTTTAAACGCTTGACTCAGGTATCCACACATTAATCCTTATTTCCTTTTTCCCGTCTCATGGACAAGGCATCCTCCCTGGATCCAAGTCCATAGACTAACATAGATCCCGTTATCAAGGTGAATACAATCAATTCCTGACCTCGCGCGAGTGCTAGAAAAATCACTCGAATTCTACCGAGATCCTGATTAGCAAGCAGCTACTCGACCTAGCATACTAGTATTCATCTCAAAAAGGAATCCTAAGTTCATGCAACTAGAGGTTTCAAGCAACTCCTACACTTAAGTGCACATTACAATCCTACAAGCATTAAGTGTAGTAAAGTAGCATATAATAATACGATTATGCATATAAATCGGGGCTTGCCTTCAATAGCTGGGGCTGCAGGGAGATCCTCGATAGCAGCCTCGGAAGCTTGCTCCTGGTCCTCCTCTTGGACAGTTCCTTGCTCGGGGATGAGCACGTACTCTCCGTCGGTGAGATTACAATCTAATGAATGCAATGCGTAAGATATATGAATGATATAATATGTGCTTTAGTAATTTCAACTTTTGATGGTGTATGGTCTACTTGAGTTAGATAGAGTTAAACCTTACTTATGTGAGATCTTTGGGTGGTATTCTTGGTAAATTGGATCAAACTTAGCTAAGGTAAGTGGTCGGTTTATTTTTGGGGTTCCACTAAATTCTTTTTAAAGCCTTAGTGAGAATTGACAAGAATTCAAGTTGGACTTATTGGAGTGAGGTTTATTTCTCCCTTCTTTTTCTTTATTCTCTTTAAGTTTTTGGAGTGGGTTTGAACTATAAGTTGCCTTAATAAAATTCCGAAAATTCTGCAACAATTACAGTGGCTTATTACTGGTGTATAGTTCTCTATCTCAAAATTTGGGGATCAGAAAGTGAATAGTTTTCTCTGGACAAAATTACCAAATTTTAGGGCAGAAGGGGTGCTTTGAACTACAACTATCATTTAATAGTAGGTAATTCTCTAAAACTTATTTTTGCTGGCTTTTAGGTGCTATAACATGACTTGGCACAAATTTTCTAGCCATTAATACTTATTAGTTATTTTACTAGGATTTTCTAAAGTTTCTAGCCAAAGGGGTGCTTTCTACTACCACTATATTTGAAAAATATCAAACAACAAATTTCTGATTTTTTCCTAGCTTCTATTTTGCGCAAGAGCAATCATTTTAAAGTTTGGCATCTTTTTGCTTAAGGGAAGGGGTAATATGCATTAATTGGATTAAATGGCCTTTCTTATAAAATATTAGCAATAGGTATTATTTTGCATCTTTTCAATGGGTTTGCATTTTTCTCTTGTGGCCTACCTTATCATTGACCTAGCAAAATTTTGTTTGCCCATTATTGTATTATTATGGGTTATTCATGATTTATTTGGAAAATGACTCAGTATCATATTATATTTATTTACCCTACTTAAAATGATGGGCTGGGGTGTTTATTATTTTTGCAGTGGGGTTTTGGTGGTTACAAGTCCACTAGATTTTTATCATCAATTTTGGGTCTTGGTTCTATAACTCTAATAATTGTTTTCTAGTTAGAATAATGCTAAATAAAACATTCCACTTTAATTCTGTTTTTAACTAGTGGTCTTTTTATTTTTCCTATGTTCTTTGTTACTTAAGCAAACTAGGAAAAATAATTTCATCCACTGGTCATTAATTTCTAAGGCCTTTCTGATTTTCCTAAGGTTTGAGCAGAAATGGCTTTTAATGGATATCTACACTAAATTTTTCAATACTGGGGTTCTTACTATTTTTAAACAGTGCTTAAATGGGGTTTGAACATCCACAAATTTTCCTAGGTTCAGCACAGAAACAAAACTAATTTTCCTTAATTAAACAAGGTTTGGTCAGTTTCTGTTTTTAATTTTAAACTCTAAAAATTTGAACAGAAAGCATAAGGTTCAGTATTTTTAATTGGTAGTTCATAATATTTAAAATTTACCAAAATTGGTTTGACAACTTTTGGTTAAGTATTCATCAAGTTATGAATTTTCTAAGTTCTATGTTTATTAAAAAGGTTAAACAGAAAAGATTAAATGGAAAACTACTTTGCGACGGGGTCCTGGCGGGTGTTTTAAGTTTTTCTCACAGATTAGTCCCTGGGCTACTATTCAAATGAGTCACTGACATCTCAGAAAACCCCCTGGATTCTTCTAATCCTAACCCGAGGTCCTTTCCCCAATTTAAACAGTACCCGCTGCGGAAGAAAGGGCAGAGGGGCTTACCGGCGGTGAGATTGCTCCAGTGAGGTGGCCGAGGGTGTAGGGGAGGTCCTGACGGTCATGACGATGTGCGGGTCGCCGTCGGGGATGGTCAGAGTTGACCGGTCCGCGTGCGCAGGCGGGGGAGCTCGTCGGCGGCGAGGAGTCCGACCTATCCAGGGCAAAATTGACCAATCAAACGGGTCAGAGAGCTTAACCAGGGATCAAGGAAGGTGTGTGCGCGAGGAATTGAAGAATGGCTCACCGGAGTGTCCAGTCCACACGTGCTGGCGGGCGACCGAAGTCCGGCGAGGGTGATCTTCGCCTTCCGGTGAAGTTCTGCCAGGTCCGAGGGCTTGGAAAGCTTCACGGGCCACTGGCGGAGCTAACCAAAGCGCTGGCGTGACTTGGGGGTGACTGGAGTGGGCTGGCCACGGTGGCCGAAGCTCTGGCGGCAATGGCGGGCGGAAAAGAGCTCGCCGGAGCTAAGGAGGGGTGGCTAGCCGGTGATGGTGAGCGCGGGGTGAAGTGAGGCGCGCCCGAGGAGGCTTTATTGGCGCGGGCAGGCACGACCGAGGGCAAGGGCGCGCAGCAGACATGACTGAACGCCGGGGCGAGCGCGCGCGGGTTGGGCGAGCGCCGGCGTGCCGACTAGGGTCGAACACGTGTGCTCGTGCGTTCTGCCCAAGTTCTGGCGCGTGTGGTCACTCATCTGAGCCTGCTCTCGCCTTGGTCAGTGCACAAAACCTCTTCTCCTCCCTACAAGCTACCGATCTTATGTGGGGGTCATAGGATTTTGCCTACTGGTTGCAGAGATTTGGAGCCCGGAAATCTGGTCTGTCTCCCTGCTCAAACCCGAGGCAAATCCAGGGTTTTGTCGTGTCTAGGGCTCGCGTCCCAATGCCATCTTCTGGCATGCGATAGAGGGGTTAGTTAGGCACATTTTTGTTAACGGGGCCATTAGGATTTGAGTTAGGGATCAAGGTGAACAGGCTTGATCTTTGGCTCAAGGTCTGAAATTCAGAATTCTGAATTTCAGAATTTCCTATTGAGTCCCCACATGAGAAGCTTGCTTGGGGTTTTATTTGAATTATTTTGGCCAAGCTTCCTCAATATTTATTGTTGCTTATTAAATATACTTATATGTTTATAATTGGCCCAAGCCATGATTCTAAATTTTTTTCACACTCTTTTCCCCATTTTCTTGAATTTTGTTCATAGGGCTCAATTAGGGTTTTTGTTGGGGTTGCACATTTTGCCTTTTTGAAAAACCCATTTGTTTTGAACATGATACTTTTAAGTATAAGCTTAGTGGGTTCTTTATTCTTAAATCAACTTGATGTTCATGTTCAAATTTGGTTCACATAAGATGATGGTTCATGGGTTAGCACTTTGAGAAACCCTAGGTGACACTGGTGTGTCACAGCCTTCCCCCCTTAAAGGAATCTCGTCCCGAGATTCGAGCCAGAGTCCTCCCGGGGTGAAGCGAAGGGTGAGACTTATAGGAAGTGGGTGATTATTGTTATTATTAGAGCAAACTGCTCTTCGAATGTCATTCTCTTTGCAACTTCAGAAGGAAGTCCTTTTTAAATTTGTTTCATGATTTCTTCATTCTGAATTAAGATCATATTTCTGAATTTTAGATTCGAAGGGCAGGAGGAGGGGTTGGGTGTGATTACGTACCAGCTTCCTTAGGTAGGCAATCAGGGAAGTTGGATCTCAAGAATTCCTCAGTTTCCCAAGTAGCTTCTTCCTCTGAGTGATTACTCCACTGGACCTTGTACATCTTGATCGATTTAGTCTGAGTTTATCTTTCTTTGCAATCTAGAATCTTGGAAGGGTACTCTTGGTACGATAGATCTGGTTCTATCTCCAATTCTGGCTCTGCTATGATCTCGGTCGGCAATCGAACATACTTCTTCAGCTGAGATACATGGAACACACTGTGAATGGCAGACATTTTTGAAGGTAACTTCATCTTATATGCCACGGGTCCACATGCTTCGATGATCTCATAAGGTCCAATGTAACGAGGGGCTAGCTTGCCTTTGATCCCAAACCTCTGCACTCCCTTGGTGGGTGATACCTTGAGGTACACGAAATCTCCCACCTTGAACTGCAGAGGTTTCCTTCTTCTATCATGGTAACTCTTCTACCTAGCCTGAGCAGCTTCTAGATTCTTCCAGATTAGTTTGACCTTCCTTTCAGCTTCAGTCACTAAGTCAGGTCCAAAAACTCCTCTTTCTCCAGGTTGAGACCAATTGAGTGGTGTCCTGCACCTTCTTCCATAGAGAGCTTCGAAAGGTGCCATCCTCAGGCTGGATTGATAACTGTTGTTATAAGCAAACTCTGCCAAGGAGAGGTGCTTATCCCAGTTCTTGCCACAATCGATTGCACAAGCTCTCAGCATATCCTCCAGAATTTGGTTTACCCTTTCCATCTGACCATCAGTCTATGGGTGGTAAGTTGAACTTCTGATTAGTTTGGTTCCCAAAGACTCCTGCAGTTGTTCCCAAAATCTGGCAACAAATTGGGCTCCTCGGTCAGAAACAATGGTCCGAGGTAATTCGTGCAAACACACGATCTGGTCAATGTACAACTCTGCATACTTTTGAGCCTTATCAGTGGTGTGCACAGGGAGAAAATGTGCCACTTTCGTCAGTTGGTCCACAATAACCCAAATCGAATCATGATGACGAGAGGTGTTGGGTAGACCCACGATGAAATCCATGCTGATGTCATCCCATTTCCACAAAGGTATAGATAGGGGTTGCAAAGCTCCAGCTGATTTCAAGTGGCTTGCCTTTACCATCTGACAGGTGTCACATTCTGATACATACTGGGCTATCTCCCTCTTCATTCTGGTCCACCAATACAAAGGCTTCAGATCATGGTACATCTTGGTGCTTCCCGGATGCATAGAGAATTTGGAGATATGAGCCTCGTCCAAGATTTTCCTCTTGAGGTCCTTGTTTTTAGGAATCACCAATCTGCTTTTGAACCATAACACACCCTTTTCATCTTGGCGGAAACAATTATACTTCTCAACCTTCTGATGGAGATTCTTCTTGATAATCTGCACTCCCTTGTCACTGAGCTGGGCCATGATGATCTGGTCTTGCAAAGCCGGCTCGATAGAAATGTGAGACAGAGCACCAGAAGGAATCACTTTTATTTGCATCTTGCTCAACTCATGACACAAGGTGTTGATGCGAGAATCCATCAGAATACAATTGCATTGCAACTTCCGACTCAAGGCATCTGCTACCACATTGGCTTTTCCTGGGTGATAATGCACCTCCAGGTCATAATCCTTGATCAGCTCTAGCCATCTTCTCTGCCTCATGTTGAGATCAGCCTGAGTAAAGATGTACTTAAGGCTCTTATGATTAGTGAAGATGTTGCAGTGGGTTCCCATTAAATAGTGCCTCCACATTTTTAATGCATGAACCACTGCTGCCAACTCAAGGTCATGAGTGGGATAATTTTGCTCATGAGGCCTGAGTGCTCTTGAGGCATAAGCAATGACTCAGTTGTGTTGCATCAAGACACAACCTAGTCCAGTGCCAGAGGCATCACAATACACATCAAAAGGCTTGTTGTTGTCGGGTTGCGCTAACACTGGTGCTGTGGTCAGATGCTGCCTTAATGCATGGAAGGCATCTTCGCACTTCTGACTCCAAACAAACTTGGCTTCTTTCTTCAGCAACTCAGTTATAGGCTTCGCAATTCGAGAGAAATCCTGAATAAATCTTCGGTAATAACCAGCTAATCCCAGAAAACTCTGAATCTGACGGACAGTCGTTGGTGGCTTCTAGTTCATCACCTCTTGCACCTTATCAGGATCAACAGCTATTCCTGCCTGAGAGATAATGTGACCCAAGAATTTGATTTCCTTTAGCCAAAAATCACACTTGGACATCTTGGCATAAAGGTGGTGCTCTCGTAGACGTTGAAGCACTACATGCAAATGCCCGGCATGTTTTTCTTCGTTCTTAGAGTACACCAAGATATCATCAATGGAAACCACTACAAATTTGTCCAATTCAGGCATGAAAACAGAATTCATCAGGTACATGAAATATGCTGGTGCATTTGTCAGCCTGAATGACATCACCAAAAATTCATATAGCCCATATCTGGTTGAGAATGTCGTCTTCGGAATATCGCTTGCTCGTATCTTGATCTGATGGTAGCCAGAGCGAAGGTCTATTTTGGAAAACACCTTGGCCCCGACCAACTGGTCAAAAAGAACATCAATACGAGGCAAAGGATACTTGTTCTTGATAGTTACCGCATTAAGAGGGCGGTAATCTATACACAGCCTCAAGCTTTCATCCTTCTTCTTCACAAACAGTGCTGGACATCCCCAAGGCGAAGTACTTGGGCGAATAAATCCCTTATCCAGCAACTCCTGCAATTGCTTCTTTAATTCTGCCAACTCAGCGGGTGGCATTCGGTAGGGGCTCTTGGAAATTGGTGTCGTTCCCGGTTGCAACTCGATGGCAAATTCAATATCCCGGTCCGGTGGCATTCCTGGCAATTCATCAGGAAAGACATCTTCATACTCGTAGACCACTGGGATCTTCTTCAGAGGTAACTCCGTCATAGAGAAAGCGCATGACTGAGTAGAACCCTGACTGGGCAGAATTAAGGTGAAGTTCCCACAAAACGGAGAATTAATTTCCACGGTACGACTGGCTACATCAAGCACAACATGGTGCACGGTCATCCAATTAGCTCCCAGAATAATGTCCACATTTTCCAAACCCAAAACAAGAAGAGTGGTTTTGACAATGTGGCTTCCCAGTTGAATAGGCACACTTTGGTTTAATTGATTAGTTGAAATTTTACCCCCAGGTGTGACTATCATAAATGACCCTTTTGAGCGAGAGAATGGCAGTTCACATTTAGCACTGAACTTTTGGCTAATGAAACTATGAGATGCACCAGAATCAAATAGAATTAAAGCAGGTTGATTATAAACTGAAAAGATACTAGTCATGATAGGAGCTCCCTCAGGTACTTCCTCCAGAGTAGTGAAGTTGTGCTTCCCTTGCCTAACTTGTACCTTCTGCTTTCTTCCCTTGTCTTGATTTGGTGCTAGCATCTGTCTCTGCTGGTTCCTGGGACAATTCTTGGCATAGTGGCCCACATTGCCACAAGTGAAACACTTGTTCCCATTGCCCTGGCGGAACTGCTGCTGCTGCGGAGGTTGATTGTTCCTTGGAGCGGGAGCTGGAAAGCGGTTGGGTGCCGGCTGCTGCTGCTGAGGTGGCCTGATCACCCATCTGCCTGCTGCTGGAAACCCCTGCTCTGATTGTGAGAAACAATCTGGAACCTCTAGGCCTGAGCGGATGGTGCTGCCATTGGTGCCTTTCTCTTTTTCTCTGCCCGATGAGCTACAATGCAATCCTCCTGGGAGATGGTCAGGTTGACCAACTCATTGAAGCTATCAGCCCGGACAGTGTTGAGTCATTCCCGCGGCTTGGTGTTAAGACCCCTACGGAAGCGGTCTCTTTTCTTTTCATCAGAATCAGCATGGTACCCTGCATACTGGCATAGGTCGTTGAAGGCTTGCGCATACTGCAGTACCGTGCGGGTTCCTTGATTAAGCGCCAGGAACTCATTCAGCTTGCGATCAAGGATGCCAGCTGGGATGTGGTGTCCTCTGAAAGCAGTCTTGAATTCCTCCCAAGACACTTCATGATCAGCGGGGAGCATAGCACAAAAGTGGTCCCACCAAGTCCGAGCAGGGCCGCGAAGCTGCTGCGCGGCGAAGCGAGCCTTGGCTTCATCAAGGCAGTCTCCCGTGAGGAGGGGAAACATGGACTCAACGACGCGGAGCCACACGTCGGCGTCCAACGGATCCTCTGCCTTGGTGAACAAGGGCGGCTGCGTACTCAGAAACTCCTGGTAGGTTGCTGCTGCCGGAGGTCACTAATGCTGGCCTCCACCATGCTGCTGAGGGTGGGGCTGCCGCTACAAGAGCTGTCGCAGAATCTCGTTCTGCTGGGCCATCAGCTCCTACACTGTGGGAGCTGGAGGAGGTGGAGGGGGAACCTGCTCGTTATGCCCGCGACGCTGCCTAGCTGCCATCTGAAAACAGAGATTGCCGCCATTGTTATCCCAACTCTCAGTTTCGAACGATAAGATATCATCTCATATGGAAGGAAAAATGTCGTAATCATAATATTAGGTTCGAAATGAAGATAACATGGTGACAAACATCCCACAGATTTCAAAAGTTCACAGGGTTACATCAATCAGGGGAAGGTACCCGTAAGCCTAGTCCAAAATCTGACATTAACTAAGCTCGCATAGGTTTCTATCCGCCTAAAAGTGTCGAAGCGACTGATTAACCCTGAGCGGTGGAAGCGACACTGGATACGGGTGAAGGAGGCATCGCGGAGGTAGTCCCATTGGCACCAGGGGCTGGTCCTAGCTCCTCGGGAGCCTCTTCTCCCTCGCTTCCGACTTCATTGGCCTCCATCTCCAAGTGGTGCATGTCCAGGTGGTCATTTGCTTCTTCGAGTTCCCTCTGCACATCGTGAAGCTGGTTCTCCAAGACATCAATAGTGTTGTCTCGGATCTCCACCTGCTGTTCCAAGGTGGTAATGCGCTGGCTTAGCCTTTCCACCTGCAGATCCTTCTCTACCAACTCGGTGGATAAATCGACCACAAAAACTTCCCGACTGTCGAGAGTGAGCTTGGCGATTTGAGCGATGTTAGCAAGGTGTGCCATAGCGTCGCTCTGAAGGGCCTGAAGGCGGTACAGCGCACTCATGCACTGAATAGTGATCCCTCCCAACCAAGTCAGGATACATCGCCCACACATCCTTCACATGGCTCACGCGGTTACACCACATGGGGTCGTCCTTCTTCTCAGCAGGGAAGAGTCCCAAGGGGTGCATCACCATCTCCAGGGGATGGTAGCCATAGAAAGTCGTCAGAGTCTTCATGGCTGCTGCTTCAACGGTGTCGTCCATCCTGAGTCCAATTGTCTCGGAATCAAGAGAACGCCAACCCGGCTGAAGGGGATGAGCTTCCAAAGTCAGCCAGACCCGACAACGAGGTACTCGATGCTCCTCATACAACTGCACCGTGTACAAAGGGGGCGTAGGGTAACCGGCGGAGTTAAGCACTTCCCACAAGATGGAAGGAAAGCCATCGCGAGAAAGGAAGTCGGAACTGAAACGAGTGTCTCCTCCACTGGCGGGGGTGGGTGAATTCATCTGTGGAAGGGAATCAAAGGTAAAGATTATGGTGGAAGGAAAAAAAGAGAAAGAGAGCCCGGATGGTTTTTTTTAAAGGAAGTGGGTTAGCTCAAGTTTTAATTCCTCTTTGTGTTTATAATGCATGCATGCTGGAAGTAACGTTTGCTCTCCAAATAGTAGAGTGCTCTTAGGGCATCCTTAAAAAGTTTAAGTACTGGCCCACGGGGCCTAATTAATTAGCCACCTATTCCTCTCTCTATGTCTAAGGCCTTTCGTCCTAGGTCTAGCGGTCTAGTCCTGACGATCCATAGCAGTTTCTAGGCAAGTTTTACTGTTGAAAATGGTATTCATGGTTCATTGTCCTTCTCTGTGGTGGAATTTGCTCCGATACCAGCTGTGGAAGAACCGCCCGAATTATTCCAGCTTAAGTGCCTAAGTCACGCCTCAGGGGCCGTAACACACTTAAATCGGAATAACCCGTCAGTCCCTCAGATCTAGTTTGATAGAGCCACTTAACCAAGATCAAATTCCACAACCTCACTCGAAGGTGAGTCACAGAAGAAATACAATAAAATAGGAAACCTCAAATTAAGTGCTGAATTATTACATGGATCGGAGTTTTTGAGTAGCAAATAAGAGTTCACGAAATAAAATGCAGCGGATAATCGATGTCGTCGGTATTGAGGAAATGGGCAAGGCCTAGCCCACTACTCATCATGCTCCTCTCCTGCCGGAGCAGCATCCCACTCGACCGTCCAACCCGGTGGCAGGGTGGTAGGCCAAGTCACACCATCAACCAAATCCTGAAGCGCACCTGCAAAAATTATGCCACAAGCAAGGCTGAGTATACTAATACTCAACTAGACTTACCCGGTGTGAGGAGTCTACTCCTCTACCTCTAGACTATGCAGCTGTTTGGCTGAGGGGTTTGGTTTGCCAAAAGCACTAGTTGTTTATAAAATCCATTTTTAGCTTTTCAAATTCTAGCATCATTATCTTAGCTAGGTTTTCTCCTTCTAAGCATACATGGTAACAAGCATTTAGTTCAATCAACAAATTATCTCATGTAACCTCATTTCACTTCTTACTCGATGCAGTACAAGGGGTCAAGCAGTCTCATTAGCTGCGAGAAGCAGACGATTCGAATCGAGTTTTATCCTTGCAAGGTAAATCTAAACACACGACATGTAGGGGCACCCCGTCCCCACACACATCAACCGTCCCCACCGATTCCCCGTTCGCGGCCAGGCCTTGCCGCCTTGGCATACAATGCTCCACTGACCCGGCTGCCGCCGTGCAGTGACCGCACTTGTACCCACCATAGCTAGCATGGGAGACCTAGTCTCAGGTCACATGAGGGATAAAGTCTGCGCCCGGCTTCACTCAGGTACTAGGTTTACCGGTTACCATTTTCCCGGCATGTGCTTAGTACGTTCAAACGCTTGACTCAGGTATCCACACATTAATCCTTATTTCCTTTTCCCCGTCTCATGGACAAGGCATCCTCCCTGGATCCAAGTCCATAGACTAACATAGATCCCGTTATCAAGGTGAATACAATCAATTCTTGACCTCGCGTGAGTGCTAGAAAAATCACTCGACTTCTACCGAGATCCTGATTAGCAAGTAGCTACTCGACCTAGCATACTAGTATTCATCTCAAAAAGGAGTCCTAAGTTCATGCAACTAGAGGTTTCAAGCAACTCCTACACTTAAGTGCACATTACAATCCTACAAGCATTAAGTGTAGTAAAGTAGCATATAATAATACGGTTATGCATATAAACCGGGGCTTGCCTTCAATAGCTGGGGCTGCAGGGAGATCCTCGATAGCAGCCTCGGAAGCTTGCTCCTGGTCCTCCTCTTGGATAGTTCCTTGCTCGGGGATGAGCACGTACTCTCCGTCGGCGAGATTACAATCTAATGAATGCAATGCGTAAGATATATGCATGATATGATATGTGCTTTAGTAATTTCAACTTTTGATGGTGTATGGTCTACTTGAGTTAGATAGAGTTAAACCTTACTTATGTGAGACCTTTGGGTGGTATTCTTGGTAAATTGGATCAAACTTAGCTAAGGTAAGTGGTAGGTTTATTTTTGGGGTTCCACTGAATTCTTTTTAAAGCCTTAGTGAGAATTGACAAGAATTCAAGTTGGACTTATTGGAGTGAGGTTTATTTCTCCCTTCTTTTTCTTTATTCTTTTTAAGTTTTCGGAGTGGGTTTGAACTACAAGTTGCCTTAATAAAATTCCAAAACTTCTGCAAAAATTACAGTGGCTTATTACTGGTGTATAGTTCTCTGTCTCAAAATTTGGGGATCAGAAAGTGAATAGTTTTCTCTGGACAAAATTACCAAATTTTAGGGCAGAAGGGGTGCTTTGAACTACAACTATCATTTAATAGTAGGTAATTCTCTAAAACTTATTTTTGCTGGCTTTTAGGTGCTATAACATGACTTGGCACAAAATTCTAGCCATTAATACTTATTAGTTATTTTACTAGGATTTTCTAAAGTTTCTAGCCAAAGGGGTGCTTTCTACTACCACTATATTTGAAAAATATCAAACAATAGATTTCTGATTTTTCCTAGCTTCTATTTTGCGCAAGAGCAATCATTCTGAAGTTTGGCATCTTTTTGCTTAAGGGAAGGGGTGGTATGCATTAATTGGATTAAATGGCCTTTCTTATAAATTATTAGCAATAGGTATTATTTTGCATCTTTTCAATGGGTTTGCATTTTTCTCTGGTGGCCTATCTTATCATTGATCTAGCAAAATTTTGTTTGCCCATTATTGTATTATTATGGGTTATTCATGATTTATTTGGAAAATGACTCATTATCATATTATATTTATTTACCCTACTTAAAATGATGGGCTGGGGTGTTTATTATTTTTGCAGTAGGATTTTGGTGGTTACAAGTCCATTGGATTTTTATCATTAATTTTGGGTCTTGGTTCTATAACTCTAATAATTGTTTTCTAGTTGGAATAATGCTAAATAAAACATTCCACTTTAATTCTGTTCTGAGCTAGTGGTGTTTTTATTTTTCCTATGTTCTTTGTTACTTAAGCAAACTAGGAAAAATAATTTCATCCACTGGTCATTAATTTCTAAGGCCTTTCTGGTTTTCCTAAGGTTTGAGTAGAAATGGCTTTTAATGAATATCTACACTAAATTTTTCAATACTGGGGGTTCTTACTATTTTTAAACAGTGCTTAAATGGGGTTTGAACATCCACAAATTTTCCTAGGTTTAGCACAGAAACAAAACTAATTTTCCTTAATTAAACAAGGTTTGGTCAATTTCTATTTTAAATTTTAAACTCTAAAAATTTGAACAGCAAACATAGGGTTCAGTATTTTAATTGGTAGTTCATAATATTTAGAATTTACCAAAATTGGTTTGACAACTTTTGGTTAAGTATTCATCAAGTTATGAATTTTCTAAGTTCTCTGTTTATTAAAAAGGTTAAACAGAAATGATTAAATGGAAAACTACTTTGCGACGGGGTCCCTGGCGGGTGTTTTAAGTTTTCCTCACAGATTAGTCCCTGGGCTACTATTCAAATGAGTCACTGACATCTCAGAAAACCCCCTGGATTCTTCTAATCCTAACCCGAGGTCCTTTCCCCAATAGTACCCGCGGCGGAAGAAAGAGCAGAGGGGCTTACCGGCGGCGAGATTGCTCCGGTGAGGTGGCCAAGGGTGTAGGGGAGGTCCTGACGGTCACGACGATGTGCGGGTCGCCGTCAGGGATGGTCAGAGTTGGCCGGTCCGCGTGCGCAGGCGGGGGAGCTCGTCGGCGGCGAGGAGTCCGGCCTATCCAGGGTGAAATTGACCAATCAAACGGGTCAGAGAGCTTCACCAGGGATCAAGGAAGGTGTGTGCGCGAGGAATTGAAGAATGGCTCACCGGAGTGTCCAGTCCACGCGTGCAGGCGGGCGACCGAAGTCCGGCGAGGGTGATCTTCGCCTTCCGGTGAAGTTCTGCCAGGTCCGAGGGCTTGGAAAGCTTCACGGGCCACTGGCGGAGCTAACCGAAGCGCTGGCGTGACTTGGGGGTGACTGGAGTGGGCTGGCCACGGTGGCCGAAGCTCTGGCGGCAATGGCGGGCGGAAAAGAGCTCGCCGGAGCTAAGGAGGGGTGGCTGGCCGGTGATGGTGAGCGCGGGGTGAAGTGAGGCGCGCCCGGGGAGGCTTTATAGGCGCGGGCGAGCACGACCGAGGGCAAGGGAGCGCGGCGGACTTGACTGAACGCCAGGGCGAGCGCGCGCGGGGGTTGGGCGAGCGCCGGCGTGCCGACCAGGGTCGAACACATGTGCTCGTGCGTTCTGCCTAAGTTCTGGCGCGTGTGGTCACTCATCTGAGCCTGCTCTCGCCTTGGTCAGTGCACAAAACCTCTTCTCCTCCCTACAAGCTACCGATCTTGTGTGTGGGTCATAGGATTTTGCCCACTGGTTGCAGAGATTTGGAGCCCGGAAATCCGGTCTGTCTCCCTGCTCAAACCCGAGGCAAATCCAGGGTTTTGTCGTGTCTAGGGCTCGCGTCCCAATGCTATCTTCTGGCATGCGATAGAGGGGTTAGTTAGGCACATTTTTGTTAATGAGGCCATTAGGATTTGAGTTAGGGATCAAGGTTAACACGCTTGATCTTTGGCTCAAGGTCTAAAATTCAGAATTCTGAATTTCAGAATTTCCTATTGAGTCCCCACATGAGAAGCTTGCTTGGGGTTTTATTTGAATTATTTTTGCCAAGCTTCCTCAATCTTTATTGTTGCTTATTAAATATACTTCAATGTTTATAATTGGTCCAAGCCATGATTCTAAATTTTTTTCACACTCTTTTCCCCATTTTCTTGAATTTTGTTCATAGGGCTCAATTAGGGTTTTTGTTGGGGTTGCACATTTTGCCTTTTTGAAAAACCCATTTGTTTTGAACATGATACTTTTAAGTATAAGCTTAGTGGGTTCTTTATTCTTAAATCAACTTGATGTTCATGCTCAAATTTGGTTCACATAAGATGATGGTTCATGGGTTAGCACTTTGAGAGAAACCCTAGGTGACACTGGGGTGTCACACTTGAGTCACATCATATTGAGCATCCATTGAGAGAATCATTTCTTCAATATTGTGAACCTGGCTTGAATGTCTTCTAGATATAACTATTAAGATCAATCAAGCTCTAGTTTGATTCTCATAGAAGCATATATGGACTGATAGTAATATGGTCAAGCCAATTCACGATTTCTCATATATTATTCACTTTGGCTTGACCAATCCTCTTAATCACTTCAACATCTATTCTGATCATATCTATGTAGTGATTTCTCAGGTCTTGTCCATATATATTTGAACCAATACAGAGACCATATTATATCCATTTGCATTGTCTAATTGGTTATTTAACCTCGTGCAGTGTTGAACCTTTGTTCATTGATCATTTATACACTATTCAAGTATGTTCATCATACTGAATTTCCTGTTCAACACTTAGCAAACTTGTTAGACCTTTAAATGTGTTGTTATCCAAATCACCAAAACTCACAAAAGGGATGAATGCACTTTTAGTAACAAACCCAACGTTTCTTAGTTTCGTGTATTTGGGAGCAAATGCTACATCTTGGAAAAGAAAGGTAGACATTCGAAATTTCCTCCCAAAGTTGTAGAAGGGTTTTTACTAGGTTATGACTCAAATACAAAGGCATATAGGGTCTTCAACAAATCATCAGGATTAGTTGAAGTCTCTAGCGACGTTGTATTTGATGAGACTAATGGCTCTCCAAGAGAGCAAGTTGAACTTGATGTTGTAGATGAGGATGAGGTTCCGTCGGCCGCAATGCGAACAATGGCGATAGGTGATGTGCGACCGCAGGAACAACAAGAGCAAGATCAACCTTCTTCATCTACATTGTTGCATCCCCCAACTCAAGATGAGGAACAGGTACCTCAAGATGAAGGGTTGGATCAAGGGGGCACATGGAGAACATGATGAGGAGGAAGAAGCACCACAAGCTCCTCCAACTCAAGTTCGGGCGACAATTCAAAGAAATCATCCAGTGGATTAGATTCTGGGTGATATCATCAAGGGAGTAACCACTCGCTCATGTTTAACTAATTTTTGTGAGCATTACTCATTTGTTTCTTCTATTGAGCCTTTTAGGGTAGAAGAAGTGTTGGGGGCCTTCGGCTTCCGAAGGTCCTCAAAAACATAATTTGACAATGTTTTCCAAGTGAAATATGTGAACAGGCATCTTCGGAATTGGGTCATAAGTATACAAGAGCATGGTCAGGACGAAGCCTGAGCGAGACGTAAGACGATTATGACGAAGGATAAGGTGATCACGAAGTTGTGCGCAGAAAAGCTTCGGCATAACAGCAGAGAAGGGGAACCGACTTAAAGATGAAAAGGAAAATCAGACCTCGAAGAATTACTATAGAGTTATTGATAAATGTAAAGGGCATGAATGTAATTCTACATGGGCTGCATCCCGTGCCTATAAATAAATGAACAGTACTCCCGTACTGTTCACGCTGACTTGGCATTCGTTTTTCGCATCATGCCTGTACCTTTACTTTCCGTCAATCCGAAGGTACATTTATAATTTGTTATTATGGATATGATAATGTAAATAAAAATAAGTTGATGGTAATATCTGTATTATCATCCGCATTTCATATACACATTCTTCTTTATCATCTATCGAGTTTACGAAGGTCTCTTCCTTCATAACCTTCGTCCGGAATTCACTATATCCGAAGGGACATAATGTCTTGAAGGACGAAGGACTTTAACATTTAATACTTTTTATGTTGCCTTGTTCTTAACTCTTAGCATTTGAGAACAAGTCCCCAACATTGGCGCCCACCTCCGGTGAACTCACTTCCACTTTTTGAGTTTCGAACACCTTCGGCAAGCATCACCTTCGTCATGCCGCCAAAGAAAGCTTCAGCAACAGGGGCTACCACTCTGCAGCCGCTGGACCCCAATCAGGATGTCCTTTCTCTTAGAGAGGCCCGAAGCCAGAAGAGAAAGGCCACCAGTCCAACGCCTCCGGAGGACGACTTGGATCAAGAAATCCAAAACTTGGAGATGCTCCATCAACAGGTCCAACGGAAGAAGGAAAAGATGGCTCGTCTAGCTGACCTACAAAGGCAGATAGACGAAGCCTCTGAAGAAGTTCGTCATCTTGCTCAAGATGACCAGAACCGAAGGTCTTCGCGTAGAGAGCTTCATCAGGAGGGCTTCTACAACGAGGACAGCTGGTATGAAGATTTCCATCATTGAAATTTTGCTTTTGATGATACTTCTCCTCTGTCAACAGAACTGCAGGCTACACCTTGGCCCCAGTCTTACAAGCCACCCCAGCTCCCCATGTACGACGGTCATTCAGACCCAAAGCAATTCTTGATGAGCTATGAAGCAACCATATCTTCGTATGGTGGTAATACTGCGGTCATGGCAAAGTCTTTCGTCATGGCTGTCAAGAGTGTTGCACAAACCTGGTACTCCTCTCTTCGGCCAGGAATAATCACCTCATGGCAAAAGCTAAAGGACATGTTGATAACCAGCTTCCAAGGGTTTCAAACGAAGTCAGTCACTGCTCAAGCTTTATTCCAGTGCACCCAGGACCACGAAGAATACCTTCAGGCGTATGTCCGAAGGTTCCTGCATCTGAGGGCACAGGCACCAACAGTGCCCAATGAAATTGTCATTGAGGCCATGATTAAGGGGCTTCGGCCGGAACCTTCAGCTCAGTACTTATCCAGGAAGCCTCCTCAAACCTTGGAGAAGCTGCTCCAGAAGATGGACGAGTATATTCGAGCTGACAATGACTTCCGCCAAAGAAGGGAGGAAGCATACAGGTTCTCTGAAATGACCAGGGGCTTCGGAGGAAGATTCCATCCGAGGCACGTCAGGTCAATTCACAACTCTGCTCAGAGTGATGATAGAGGGAGTCAACAGCAAAGGCCACAGTACTCCTCGCAAGCTTCGGGGCAGTAGCAAAGCTCTTTCCGGCCGCCAGCTCCAAGGGGCAGAGGCGCCAGGGGCTTCGGAGGAAGATTTGGGGATCAGCCAAGGAAAATTTATTGTTTATTCTGTGGTGAGGACAAGGGCCATACCACCAGGATGTGCCATGTTACCATCCAGAAGCAAAAGGAGATAGCAGAAGCTGTAGCGCAGCAGAGTCAGCCGAAGCAAGTCATGCATATTGCTTCGTACCATTCACCTTATATTCCAGAATATGTAGGCAACCACCCTGTAGCTTCTGTTGCTTCGGCAAGCCAACCCCAAGCATCTTAGCAACAGCCTCCACCTCCACCACCAATGCAACGAGGCCAGCAGCCAGAAGGGAGTCAGCACACTCACCTTCAACGGGATTTCAGAGAAGAGTCCGAAGCTCGCACAGTCAATAGCACTGTGCCAGAGTCGAAGCACATTTACTGACAGATATCCTACCTCGACATCAGTTTTTCGCATTCATAATTATTTTCTTTTTAATAAGGAACAATTATGGGAGGCTTAAGTGTTTTTTGTCGTTTTTAATCTCTTATAACAGTTTCGCTTTTTACCATAATGAAAATATATCTTCTCCATAGGCTTAAGTTGCCGAAGCATAAGAATTTATGGTGGCAAGAAGGACCTTCGAATTATCAAAAATTTTGTTCTAAGGAACGCAGCGTAATTTCTTCGAAGCAGCAAAAGTCGTTCCTAAGGGAGCGCAGTGTAAGTTTTCTGCTCAAAAGTCGTTCCGAAGGGAATGCAGAGCTTACAGCGAAAAATAAACGCTGATTCCGTTGAAAGTAAAAGGCGAAGAAGCTCCTAAGGGAGGCTTACAGCGAAAAATAAACGCTGATTCCACTGAAAGTAAAAGGCGAAGAAGCTCCTAAGGGAGGCTTACAGCGAAAAATAAACGCTGATTCCGCTGAAGTAAAAGGCGAAGAAGCTCCTAAGGGAGGCTTGCAGTGAAAAAACATCGACCTTCGGCAAATATCATTTTGCATAACATCACATCATTACATCATTTGCATAGCATAACATCATACATCATATTGCATCAACTACGCAAGAAGGGAGTCTCGGTATTGATATTCGAAGATTGTTTTGAAGACATAGTGACAAGGCATAAAAAATAGCTATTGAAGAGTTATACCTTCCTCAAACTCTGAAATGGAAAGATTTATTGATTATTGATTTTACGAGGATTGGTTACTGATTTCATGAGAACACGGATATTATTTACGAAGCATGAAAAGAAGGGAAGTTTTTTTTCGCCGAAGGCTCAAAAACGGTATGTATATAATGTTTCATGCATCGTAAAAAATAGAACTATAAACAACTAATATATTACATTCAAAGTTACAAAATATTACACACAACAAATGTTACATTCTAAATGTTTTTTACAATAACAACTAATCTTCCCTTAGAACTATCTCTGCAGCTTCGTTTAGTAGTTGATCAACAACTTTATCCATGATGGCTTCGGCCATTTTCCTAATTTCGTCGTCCCCCTTCGCATGGGGGTCCGCAGATGGCTCGGCAGGTTCTAAGGAAGGAGAAAATACGGCTATATTACTATTACAAACTGTGAATATTACAAACCGTGAACAAGTTCGAAACCCAAAAATTACAACAAAGAATCAAAAACCACTAGTCAATACCTATTTGCCCTTCGGGCTCTGCACTTTTTTCAGCGGCCTCGGCTATTTTTCTAGCATCTTGAATGCCTTTTTCGCTTTTTCGAATAATTTCTTGGGTCATTTCCCGGCCACCATTATCCCAGATGTCGGTGAAAAATTTCCCACCGACCAGGCTTGCTTCGGCCAAGGGGTCTTTCATAGATTCGGAGGATAAGGCAGCTTCGGATTGTGCCAAAAATTTCACATGCTCACAGCCTTTCCTCTCCAAAGTAGTAGCAATCCCCCTGGCACCTGAAAAGGCACATATGTCTCCGCGACTATTCAAGATTTCTTCAAAGACCTCAGCTTCGTGGCTGATCCATTCGATTGGGCCTTCGGGGTCACCCCTTATGAATTTCTCTTCACTTGAAAAAGCGCCAACGCTGGCGAAGCTGGTTTCTACTTTTTTAACACATTCCATAGATTTGTCGTAGCACCTTTTCTTGGATGCACGAAGCTCTTCAACGTTTCTTTCTAAATGATTTGCCCACTGATCGCTAAGTTCTCGTTTCGTTTCTTCAAGTATGTGTTCTTCTTTAGCTCTAGTTAGCTGTTTCCGAAGATCTTCAATTTCGCGCTTTTGAGCCTCAGCTTGAGCATTAAAAGTAACTTCGTCTTCCTTTATTTTATCCACCAATGTAAGCAGAATCTTATCTTTTTCCAAAGCTTTGTTCCTCAGCTTGATAACCTCTATTCGTAGGTTGTTGAAAGCAATATTATAGCTCTCGTCTTCGGCATTCTTTTGCGCTCTCAAAGTGTTGCTAAGTATTAAACCCTATATGAAAAGAATTAGTATAAGAATAAAAGAATAATTCAAAATTTATAAACTTCCAAATATACAATTTTCATACCTTCAGACTATTATATGCGGGGCTATCGGCAAGATCGTCCTTTGTCATAGCGCAGAGGCCAGCTTCAAGCTTCGGAAACCCCACTCCCGGCAGACAGATAATTCTTTGTTGTCTGGGAAGCAGTACAAGAAGTCATCTTCGTTTGTGCCATTCAACACTAAGGCCCCTTTTGGATACTTCAGTTCTCGGGCATAGTGATTAGCTTCAAAAATCTCTTCTTCAGATAATCTTTTTCCCGAAGCATGTCGTACAATATAATCAAGTACTTCGGGAGATGCTTCGGGGGCGGCAGTGCCAGTTTCTTCAGCCAAAATTTGTTCTGTTGTTTCTGTTTCTTCGGCTTCCAAGGATTTCACCTTGGCGGGCTCTGAAGGCCCGGCTTCAGTTTCAACCTGGTGCTTAGAAGCTTCAGCACCAAGGGTTTCAATTTGCACTTCGAAAGTTTCAACAATTCTCTTCGGAGTAGTGCTTGAAGATTTTATTGTTTCCAAAACATCAAGAACATTAACCATCCTTTTTCTTTTGGGGGTCACTGCTGGACCCTTTTGGTTTTTTGCTGCCTCAATTTTTGCTGAAGGACTTAAGATTTCATGTGTCCTTGTTTCTGTAGCCTCTGGTTCTTCTATTTTCTTCATTTCCGGTATTATAATTGGCTCTTCAACATTCGGTAGGAGAGTAGGCTCCTTGGCTTCGGTGGCCGAAGAGGTTTCACCGACATATTCAGGCACTGTGGCCGGTTCAATATAGTGCGGCCGGTGTGTGAGAACCTTGACCCTTTTCCTCTTCGGCGCCGGCTCGCTAGGAGCGGCCGAAGCAACTTCCTTCGCAGAAGGTGTATTCTTTATTTTTTGACCCCGCGTTGGATAACGATAGTCGGGGTAGACAAACCCAATTGCATCAAATACTCGGTTGAGTCTCTTCTTCTTTCGGCCTCCGAAGGCTGCTGATAGTGCAGTGTCTTCGACTTTCGAGTATAATCCAAGTAATTCATCGCTTATGGCCTCAATGCTTTTTAGCCAGTCGTCATCTGGCTCGACGAATTTATCTCCATATTGGAATGTGTATTTTAGCTTAACTAATCCACCTTCGTCAGTTTATTTAATGGTCTCCTTCGGCATTTCCCACTTTTCTACAAGTGGTCATACTCTGAAGGCAATGTGTTCTTGGACCAAATCCCTTGTCCCAATAAAAGAGCAAACCACGCCGAAGGCTCTCTGGCACTCTTCGGCTGCCTCATTCATTTCCACCTTCGGCCTCCGGAGGCCGAAGCGTTGCCAGATAGGGCGCATAATGATATCTTTAATATCTCCCCGTGTTTTCAAGTCATTCTTCACATAAAAACATTTCGTCATCCAATCACCGGGCCACCTCTTTCGAAAGGTTGGCACGGGACAGCTTGACCTAGACCGGGCGCCGAAGCTGTAGCAGCCAAAATTGTTGTGATACTGCTCTTTACCCCAGGGCTTTGTCTCATACAATAGCTCATGTATGTTGCAGAAACTTTTTGCATTTGGTTCTAAACCATGGCTCCTCATGGCCCAGACGAAGATGCCCATTCTTATGATTGCTTCGGGAGTAAGTTGATGAAAGTATATTTCAAATATCTTCAACACTTCCACGACAAAACTGCTCAAGGGAAACCGTAGTCCAGCCTTTAAGAAGCTTCGGAAGATTACGACTTCATTCTCTTCGGGAGTAGGCACAGTCTTCTCCCCGTCATCTGCCCTCACAATAGACATGTCTCGAAAATACCTTCCCCTCATGTTATCAAGATGACTCTGTTTAATGCTCGATTTTCCGAAGACTGTGTGACTTGGTCGCCACGGTCGATCTTCGGAGTCTTCACCCCCACTTTCTACATCATAGCTATCACTGTCACCAGTGTCTTCAGATAAGCCCTCCAAGGTCTCCCTAATGATCTTCTCTGTATTGGTCTTTGCTATTGACTGAAGAAAGCCGAGATGCATCTCCTCAGAAAGGCTCAGCTTCGATTCAATAACAGCTTTCTTATCTTCAGACATCTTCGCAAACGCTGAGAAAGTGCTCTCGAAACCGAAGCTTAAAATTTTAAAAAGCCAAGCAAGTGTTGTAGCGCACAGGCTAAAAGTTGGGTGAGCAAGAGCAGATGGCAAGATAGCGTGCCAAATGAACCCGTGGTGAGCTCTTATTTATACGCCTAGTGCGTTGAAAACTAGAGGGTCCCGCTTGTCAATGACTGTTGCTATTCTAGCAAAGGGAAGGTGTTTTTCGAACCTTCGGCTTAAGGCCTTCGTCCATGTAGCAATATAAATTTATCATTCTAGCAAATTAATATTGCGAGGGGCTACTGTTGGGGGCCTTCGGCTTCCGAAGGTCCTCAAAAACATAATTTGACAATGTTTTCCAAGTGAAATATGTGAACAGGCATCTTCGGAATCGGGTCATAAGTATACAAGAGCATGGTCAGGACGAAGCCTGAGCGAGACGTAAGACGATTATGACGAAGGATAAGGTGATCACGAAGCTGTGCGCAGAAAAGCTTCGGCATAACAGCATAGAAGGGGAACCGACTTAAAGATGAAAAGGCAAATCAGACCTCGAAGAATTACTATAGAGTTATTGATAAATGTAAAGGGCATGAATGTAATTCTACATGGGCTGCGTCCCGTGCCTATAAATAGATGAACAGTACTCTCGTACTGTTCACGCTGACTTGGCATTCGTTTTTCGCATCACGCCTGTACCTTTACTTTCCGTCAATCCGAAGGTACATTTATAATTTGTTATTATGGATATGATAATGTAAATAAAAATAAGTTGATGGTAATATCTGTATTATCATTCGCATTTCATATACACATTCTTCTTTATCATCTATCGAGTTTATGAAGGTCTCTTCCTTCATAACCTTCATCCGGAATTCATTATATCCGAAGGGACATAATGTCTTGAAGGACGAAGGACTTTAACATTTAATATTTTTTATGTTGCCTTGTTCTTAACTCTTAGCATTTGAGAACAAGTCCCCAACAAGAAGCTTGCAGAATCCGGACTAGGTGTTGGCCATGCAGGAAGAGCTCAACAACTTCAAAAGAAATGAAGTTTGAAGCATGGTGCCATGTCCAAAGCAAAATATTGTGGAAACCAAGTGGGTGTTCTGCAACAAGCAAGATGAACATGGTGTGATGACAAGAAACAAGGCTCGACTTGTGGAAAAAGGTTATGCCCAAGTCACAGGTTTGGATTTTGAGGAGACTTTTGCTCCTATATCTAGGCTAAAATCAATTCGCATATTATTGGCATACGTTGCTCACCATTCTTTTAAGTTGTTCCAAATGGATGAGAAGAGCGTATTCCTTAATGGACCAATCAAGGAGGAAGTGTATGTAGAACAACCCCCTGGCTTCGAGGATGACAGGTATCCCAACCACGTCTACAAGCTCTCTAATGCACTCTATGGACTTAAGCAAGCCCCAAGAGCATGCAGGGTGATGATGCAGAAATTCGAGATGTCTATGATTGGCGAGCTAAACTACTTCCTTGGATTCCAAGTAAAGCAACTCAAGGAAGGGACCTTCATCTCTCAAACGAAGTATACTTAAGATTTGCTCAAGAGGTTTGGGATGAAGAACGCAAAGCCCGCGAAGACACCGATGGGAACGGACGGACATCTGGACATCAACAAAGGATGTAAGTACGTTGATCAAAAGGCATACCGGTCTATGATAGGTTTTTGCTTTTATCTTTGTGCTAGTAGACCGGATATTATGCTAAGCGTATGCATGTGCGCTAGATTTCAATCCGACCCCAAGGAATGTCACCTTGTGGCCGTTAAGCGAATTCTTAGATATTTGGTTTCTACGCCTTGCTTTGGGATTTGGTATCCAAAGGATCTACCTTTGACTTAATCGGATACTCAAATTCCGAATATGTCGGCTGCAAGGTTGATAGGAAGAGCACATCAGGGACTTGTTATTTTCTAGGAAGGTCCCTGATGTCTTGGAGCTCTAAGAAACAAACTTCTATTGCCCTATCCACCACTGAGGCCGAGTATGTTGCCACAGGACAGTGTTGTGCGCAACTACTTTGGATGAGGCAAACCCTATGGGACTTTGGCTACAATCTGAGCAAAGTCCCACTCCTATGTGATAATGAGAGTGCAATCCACTTGGCAGATAATCCTGTTGAACACAGCCGCACTAAGCACATACACATCTGGCATCACTTTTTGAGAGACCACCAACAAAGGGGAGATATCGATATTTACCATATTAGCACCGAGAACCAACTAGTCGATATCTTCACCAAGCCTTTAGATGAGAAAAGGTTTTCCAGGTTGCGTAGTGAGCTAAATGTCTTAGATTCACGTAACTTGGATTGATCTATAGAATACATGTGGTTTATGCCTTCGATCATATTGCTTATTTTTGGGCGCTCAAGTTGTACAAGTCATCCCCGGACCTCACAAGTCCTTATGCAAATGATGCACATGTTTAGGGGGAGGATGTGCAACAACTTGACTCATTTGAGACTAACTTGTTTGTTGAGTACTTTTGATATAGTCTCAAAGTTGCATAAGGGAAAAAGTGAACTTGGACAAACAAAGGACTTCCACTTCATTCCGGTATCAATGTATCTTGTCCCAAGTTCTTCCTTGTGTTCTCATTGCCTTGTGATCTTAATTGACATTTTGGTGAGGTAAAGGGGTTAAAGGGCCAAATAGATCTCTTGTTTTGGTGCTTAATGCCAAAGGGGGAGAAATAAAGGCAAAAGTAACTGGATCAGCCAACCACTTGTGAATTTCAAAATTTTAGTGTTAGAGTCTTTGTGTTTGATCAAAACTCTCTTATTGTAAAAATTGTTCTCTTATGGTGGAGAAATTCAATTATGGGAAAAGGGGGAGTTTTTGGCATTTGATCAAATTTACTCTTGAAAGATCTCTTGATTTGCCAAAACAAGTGTTTTTGACATAGAGATAGGAAAAAGAATTTGTTTTGCAAAAATAAACCAAGAGGTGGCAAAAGTGATCCAAATATGCCAAATTCCTTAAAAGTCTTTTTGGTCTTCAATTTGACATAAATCTGCACTTTTGAGCTCTTTTAGTTATGTTAGTTCATGTAACACCCGGGCTTTAAAGAACAAAGTCGGGTGCATCTCATACATGCGTCAAAGAAGACAACATATATAATAACAGAGTGTATAGAGATAAATGTCACAATAATCAGAGTACTTATTACATAGCGAAAGACATACAAAATAAATTATAAATATAAAAGGATCTAAAATCCATCCTTGGCGCCAGAAAGTCAACTGGGAGACGCCACCTAAATCGAATCGAACTCCTCTCTATGTGGCTCCTCTTGAACCACCTGTTCTTCTCCTGTGGGGGTGTGAGACAGCAAGGGTGAGCTCACACATGTTCATCGCTCAACAAGTTGTGGGGAATAATGTGCATGAACTCACCAAAGGTGGGAGTTCATGTGAAGTGTAAGGCAATTCAATGTAATAAAAGCTGAAGCTGAGCATTGCTTTTATAAGTTGGTCAAAGTTTTATTAGCAGTTAATAAGTGTAAGTAAATACCAAACCATAGTAATAATAAGTAAAAGTAATGATAAAATAATCCCAATGCAATGAAATGACAAATTGAGTTTAATTCCATAAATTAATCATGTGAGTGTCCGAGCCGCTCATGACCGTGAGCACGGCTAGTATACCAGTTTTACACTCTGCAGAGGTTGCACATCTTTACCCACAAGTCATGTTACCCATTTGCCATGGAGTTGATCAGACCCCATACACCTCTACCAAGGAAGCGAGGCAGGGTACCACTACGAGGCCTTTACAAAGTTCCACTAGCTTCAGAAAACCTGCTACAGTTTATAGGAAGCTCCAGTGCAGGAATCCCTCGCCTGACTGCCATTGCAGCAAAATCAACCCAAGGACCTCCCTACACTGACCACTCCCCTACTGCCCTTGCCCCTTTCGGGTAAGGTAGTCATCCACTAGCTTTCCTAGTTAATCAGCCAAGGGCATCCCATTAAACCCTTGTGGTAGCACTATTTTCCCGGGTGGTTCTCCATGTTCCCATTAACATAATGATCTTATCATGAACAGTAAATAATGAACAGATAATAAAAAGTGTAATCATGAGTAGTGAATATCTCTATACCCAAAACCACATAAAGCAATAGCATGTACTACCCAAAATTTAGTAGTAAAACCAGTGGTGAAACAAGGTATAAAGATAGTCAAAATCTAGGGTAACCTATTGGGTCCCATCAACATTAACCTATGCAGATCATTATGATTAATAAGAACATGACTGGGTAAAAAGGGAGTGATCAAGGGCACAACTTGTCTGGCACTTGAGATTCCAGTTACCAGGGTGATTCTTCAGATCCTCGTGACCTCACTGCTAGTCATAGCAATACAAACAAACATGGTATAGACAAAATTAACATGACACCAAACATAAGAACACACTGCATAATAATGATCTACGCGTTGCTACGAGATCGTGGAAACGAGAACCACTGAGATCGGAGTCATGGTTTAGGAGTTATGATATATGGAAGATCTATGTGATTAAAATATTAAACTATATTATGAATTGGTTAGGATAAATCATATGAGAGGTTATTCTATAAATAATTATCTCAACTTTAATCTAAGTTATAAATTTACCATAAATTATATTTTGGTAGATAATGATGAGCACATTAACAAGACTAACCAACATAAGTTAAATAAAGATCTAATTATAAAAGAATGAGACATGGCATAATAACTATTGTTATTGCATATTAATTATTTATACGAGACTAACGCAACTTAAACGGATCAAATCGGAGTTAAAATGAGGAAGATACGAATTTCCTAAGATTTTATGTATTTGATACGAGATTAATTAAGAAATAATTTTTAATACCATTTTCATGTTAAAACAGAGTTACTAAATGATAAACAATAATCTTACAAAATTATAGAAACTGAAATGGACTCATTTGGACTTAATATGAATTTTCTTGGGATTAAACAAGTTTTCCATAATTAATTTTGTGCTAAAAATCATTTCTTAAATGAATTTCTTAAATGAATTTCCATAATTAATTTTCCTAGAGGCCAGGACTGCACATCAATTTCTGGAAAATATAGGGTTCCTGGGGTAAGATTGCCTAAGACACAGATCTATCCCGCGGGGGATGTCGGGTTCAATTTCATAAAAGTACATGGACTCATCTGCAAAACAGCGGATGAAGGGGTATGGGCGACTCTGAGCCCTCCGATCTCGGCTGAATGGCCCCGATTAGAACATGAATCAAAGGAATGGGTTTTGATCTACGACCGACCAATCTGAGATCGATGGCCCGGATCACACTCTACTTCTCTCAACCCAGCCCGTCCATGCACAGATCAGCGGCCAGGATTGATCCCAGCCAAAGTAGTACGTCGTTCTAATCTTGATCGCCCAAAATCGATCGGGCGGCCCAGAAGTCGCCCCTAACCCCTCGACGTCCCTGCTGACCGAACTACGATGCGCCTACGGTATTCCGCGGCGGAGGGCTCCAGTGAGACCTTCGGTTTTCGCAATACGAAGTCAATGGCCCTCCTGAGGGCGGCTACTCGAACCACCGGATGCATACAAAATACAAGAGCGCAAACATACCGACAATCGGGCAGTAGGGGTTGTAATCGCGACGAGGGGCGGGCGAAGGCGTTGCATAGCGTCGACAAGAAATCCAGGCAACCCCAGCTGCCGAGCTCGCCCAGAAGGGTTTCGACCACGTGCGGAGTGCCCTAGTGGTGGTCCCGGCATCCACCGAAGCCCGGCCCTCAACGTGTGGAGGTGGCGCCGACGGCGGCGAGCTTTCCGCCCCACACAACACATGGTCAGCTCTCTACGGTGAGTATTTCGAGTCTCGACTGGATGAGGAAGAGGCCGCGGAGGTTGGCAATGGCCCCAATTTACACGCGGGGCCAGGAGACCGGGCCTAGGCGTTCGTGTCGAGCTTCTCGCGTGGTGGTTAAACGGAGTTCGCCATGCGTGCGAGGTCGACGACTCTGTCAAAGGGACCCCATGCGACAGAGACAGGGGAGAGAAAGGAAGCGTTAGGGCGACTGGCGGCCAGGCCCCACTGCACCGCGATGAATTCCAGCGACCGGAGGCTGAGCAACGATCCCCACACATCAAAGACCAGGTTGACGCGTGTGGAGCGTGACAGAGAATGACCGAGGGACCCGCATGTCAGTGGGTTTGAGGGGCACGCGGCGTGATAAGAAGTGGGCTGTGCGGGTATAAAGGGAAGGTGGGCCGAGCTTAGCGAATCCGGCCCAGCGCACAGCTTCTCTTTTCTTTTATTTTGGTTATTTCTTTTCCTTTTCTTTTCCATTCTCTTGATTTTCAAATCTAAATTTAAATTTTGTCATGAGTCTCACCATGAATCAAAATGTACCCAATTCAAATATTAGTGTAAAGAAGTATATTCTTATTTATACATTTTATTTTTCCTCATTTGTTTAGTATTTTCTTCTCTTTTCTCAAATTCTAATATTGCACCTTTGGGTTAAAACCTAATTCCCATCTCATTATTATATTCCTATATTATTCCTTTTTGACATTACAAAATTCTAATTCCAATCTAAGATAAAGTTTAGGAATTCACCTTTTACTACATACTCCAAATCAATTATGAAACAATAGATATATATTTATTTTAATTGATTAAAGGTTTGATATATGAGACACACTCATATTGTTTTCTTTGAATGTGGGATAAGAAGTAAAAGTTACTTCGAAATTAAGTATTCATGTAAATAAATGTTTATGGTGCATCCTTTAATAATATGCATAATCAATTAGTTCAATAGTAAACTTTTCTATTACTTCTTTTCTAAAATATTTCTTGGTTTTCAAAATTCAGTTCTCAATTTTCAACACTCAAGTATAATTTGAGATATCTGAATTTACTATTTCATTTATCCATATCTTTATTTTGTTATTATTATTATTATTATTATTATTATTATTATTATTATTATTATTATTATTATTATTGTTGTTGTTGTTGTTGTTGTTATTTTCTTATGCACATTTTGGGCATTACTGTTCAAAATGAGTTGCTTTTTTATATGTTGGAATAAATCACCAAAAAGGAGGAGACTGAAAGGGAAATGTGCCCTTGGGCCATTTCTATATTGTTTTCGTGATTAGATGCACAACACACTATGTGAGAACTAACATGACGTTGAGCAAAGGTATATGAAGCAAATCTAGACGGATCAAGTATGAAGGTAAGTTCTAGACACTTAGTCATTTGTTTTATGTGCTAAACATGCTTGTCTAAGTGTCAAGAACTCAGTTGAGTAAAGTCAAAAAGGAGCAAAAGAAGTTAAGCTGAAACAGCCAGACTTCACCAGCCCGCGGGTGCATCGGACACTGTCCGGTGCCCAGGCTGGCGCGTCCACGAACTTGTTGCTCTCAGGAATCATCGAGGACGATGCGGCTAAAATTCACCGGACTGTTCGGTGTACACCGGACTGTTCGGTGTACACTAGACTGTTCGGTGTACACCGGACTGTCCGATGAGCCAACAACGTCTGCGCCAACGGTCGACAGCGCAATCAGCGCGCAATCAACGGGCGATGTGTGGCCAGAGCCAATGGTCACCAAGCTGCACCGGACTGTCCGGTGTGCCAAGGGGACCATGGCTGCAACGGTCGGCTTCATCAAACAAGGAAAGAAATTACGCACTGTTCATGTCCGGTGGTGCACCGGACTGTCCGGTGCGCCCACGGACATAAGGCAAGAATTTCCTACCAAATGGAGCTTCAATGACTCCTAGCTACCTTGGGGCTATAAAAGGGACCCCTAGGCTCATGAAACATTACACCAAGCCGTCATTGAACATCCTAAGACACCTAGACTCCACAAGCACACATCCGTTGTGTTTGAGATTTGAGCACTAGTTTGAGCTGTGTACTCTCTGCACTGTGTTTGTGTGCTCGTTTCTTGATTTGTGTATGTGTCGTTGATGCGACCCTAACTCTTGTGTGTGTATCTCTTCCCACCTTACTCTTGTGGTTTTATTGCAATCAATATTGTAAGGGTGAGAGGCTCCAACTTGTGGAGATTCCTCACAAAGGGAAACATCTGTTATAAGGAAGATAACCATGTTGGATCACTTGAAAGGGGTTGAATGCAACCCTCGTCCATTGGAATGCCACAACGTGGAAGTAGGCAAGTATTCTACTTGGCCGAACCACGGGATAAAATCGTTGTGTCACTTGTGTTATTTTCTACTGCAATTGCTTTCTTCCTTAGAGTTCTCATTTAATCACTTACGTTATTGTTCCTAAGTTTAATACACATTATAAAGGAACAATCAAGTGAAGAGTTCTCTACCTCTCTGATCATAGCATCTTGGTTTTGACTTCACTAATATTTCATAAACCAAGTTTGTGTTGTTTAGTATTGATTTTATAGGATCACCTGTTCACCCCCCTCTAGGTGCTCTCAAAGGTCTACCATCCTATCAGGTACCTAGGAATAGGGTACCCAAAGTAGGCCCATTACCTCCTTTTAGTCCATTTACCGAGCAAGCCTATGAGGAGGAGCGGCCGACTCGGCCCATTCGCCAAGCAAACCTGCGAGGCGGAGCGACCGACCAAGTCCTCTATCGAGCAACCCTATGAGGCGGAGCTGCCAATCAACTCACGATCGAGAAACCCTACGAGGCGGAGCTCCTGACCAACTCCCAACTAAGCAACCCTACGAGGTCCCCATCTAGCGCTATTGGCCCACAATGGCAACGACGGGACGAGTCATCACTAAGCCGCGTCATGACATACATGCATCATACCGAATATGAACCTAAAGGTCACCGTCAACACGACTATACACCCCCACAAAAGATCTCAGGTGTATCCTCAATATGTTATAGGATCAGTCAACCTTAGTCGTAGGAGGACCCTAGCCCCAAAGTCTCAATAGTGACCTGTATACCGGGCAAGACAGGATGGTACACTATACCGAGTGTATGTCTACGCATGCTGGTAGGTGAAAAAGGGCTCATGACGATGGGCGAATCCGCGCCACGCACGACCGCACCGTAAGACTGACCATGAGACCCACCACACACTACTCTGAAGACATCAGCAATGGACTTACTACAAGGACATGTATGACGGACTAACAAGGCAGAACACCATACCGGGAGTACGACTACGCACAACCCTACGAACGGCCTTAGGGATACCACGTCAACCCAGGGCTCCAGGTCTCTCCTTCTCTAGTAGAAAATAGGTCTCCTAAAGGTACTTCCCTTCATCTATAAAAGGGAAGGCCCTCCTTCTACACACATGCACAAGGTGTAACACAATCCTCAGACAATACTACGATCAACACTACACTAGACTAGGGCGCAAGCCTGAACTAGTATAACTTACCATCTCACACCCCTTCTTCTGGAATCCCAGCGATTCACCATTCGGAGTGATTCCACGCTAGCATCGCCTACCGAACACAAATTCTATTGTCCCCCGGTATTCGAAAGCACGACACATCCTTTCTGGAAGTCTAAGTTAAGCATGCTTAATTTGGAAATTTTTGGGATGGGTAACTAACCGGGAAATTTTCACTAGAAGATACATCATAGTCATAAGAGTTTGCATGACTAAGATATTAGCCTGACAGGTTTTAGGTGAGCTGAAGAGAGAAAATTTTGGCAGCATGACAAATGAATGATTAGGCAAATAATATAATTATGAATGATCAAAATTTTCGGTAGCATGACATACGAACAATTGAAAGAATGATCAATTGAACGAACGGACAAACAGATAATTGAACAATAGGACGAATGAACAAATGATCCATGTTCTTGTGTTGGAGTAGGTGGTAGTGATGGGTAGCCATGATATGTTTGGGGTTGCCCCTTGCCCCTCTATTTATAGGCAAGATGGAGGATTAGTGGGGCAAGTTCGAGAATTAGTAGGAGATAAACATGTGATTAGCCCTGAGTAACTATAATTAGCATGTAGAGCTTAATGTACAACAACAGTGATATATGTATGCATATGGGTATAAGTAGTGCAGGGCAAATTATCAAGAAAATATTTATAGGGACTTTAAAAATAATTTCACGGGTATAGTAGAGAAGTATTAGAGGAATATTTAGGCAATATATTTGGGAAGATTTTGAAGAGAATCACTTAAAAAATATTTATAGAATATTTTGGGAGATGTTTGGAGACAACTGCATACCACTATATTTTCTTTTTTTATATCAAATTGCATACATATTTTTGAAACAAAAATTTCTAAATTCATTTTGAATTTCGAACAAGTTGAAGAAATTTCCCGGAGTGAATTTTTAGGGTGTTGCACCATCACGACATCAAGTGTGTTGGACCTGCTGATAGAAAGTCAGGTGGGCCCAGACACTCGGGAGCTGATGGGAGGTCAGGTGCGCGACAAAACGTTAGATAGGAAACTGTAGTGTCTTGTTATGCGTGTCACATCATGTTACAGAATGAGGGTATTTATAGGGTACCAGGGGTAGGTAACCTTAAGTAGAATTATATCCCTGATTACCTACTACATTCTTGGAATATTCCTTACAACGATGTTATTATAACACACAGAACATTCTACCCTGCTAGAGGCTTACAAGTGGGACTGCCCCCACCCGACGGGAGGTCTTCGTTCTTGTAGCTCGCTTCTCTTCCGTTAGGGGTCAAAATGCGGAGTCTTCGTTTCATGAAGCTTGCTCGCTCGAGGGCCTCTTCATTGGTGGTGAAGCTCTCCTCTTACACGTGCATCCGCATGATCACGGTAAGGGGAAGAGTCGAAGGGGCCTTCGTTGGTACTGATTTGGCGAAGTCCTTCGACGTGTGGGATCCTACACTCAGACGTGGTTGGTTTTGCCCCGCGTGTGGCTAATCGAGATGGGGTTCGGTCTTCACTCCAACAAGGTGAATTTGGGCACCTAGGCCTACTACCACACTAGGTGGCTATGTGGTTCTAGAACATGCGCTTGTGGTAGGGCTCCATGCAGATTGAGCACGACTACATCGCACACACGTTTCAGATTCAATAGACATGCCATGTTTCTAACATGTTAGATGATTGTAAAAACTTTTTATTTGATCATTTTGTATTTGGTAAACTTTATTTACATATCGATGTGTTGCGCTTATATTATTTAGAAAACTAGACCTAACTACGCCACTGCCCACCGACAGTGCGTATAGGGCATTCACGGTGAGGTAATCTGAAATTCTGAATTAGCTAATGCTCCATGAGAGAATTGGCTGATCATCTATATCACTATATAATCCACCAGTTTTAACTTTGCAACAACCACCCAATAAAATCAACTCCGCGGCCATAATATCCACTAAATCCATCAAACAAATTGCATCTAAATTTAACACACCATCAAAACCAACATTTTAGATAGCCGGATAACCATCTCCCTTAGTCAAATTCAATAGACAATATTATTTAGACTATCTCTCACCCCTCCCTCGCGACCCCGCCGCCCCCTCCCCCGCTCCCCTGTGTCCCCGCCACTCCCTCTATGCACTTGTGTCACCGTCGCCACCATCAACCCCTCTCTCCTCCGCACGATCGTAGTGTTACAGTGATTATATACTAATAAAATAAAAACAATTTAACCAATTTTGCTTGCAGCCTTGTCATCTATCATCTGGCATGACATCTGTAGATTATCACATGTATCGTTTTCATTTGGCTCTTAGATGGTTAAAAAGGAAGCGAGCTACCTACTATGGTCAAATCGGCAGTTGAAAGTCGGTGGTTTGTATTAAATTAAAACCGGTATGGAACTTTTATTTAATCCTGGGTTGACTGTAGTCTTCCAAGCCCCATTGCCCTAGAAAGGTGCAGGGTTCATATGCCTTTGTTCATATGACTGCATATGTCTTTGAAGACAAAAAAAAAAGAGCACACAGTTTTTTATAAAATTTAGCATGACTACCATCCGAATATTCTTGACCCGTTGACCGCTCTAGATTGTGGCATTTGCTTAATATTAGCCATGTTTACAACAAAAACTTATTTTTAGGGTCTGAGTTCCACCCTAAATTTCGTTATGATGGGTACCTCGTGCCAAAAGTGATGAGGACCTTTTAAAGACTGGTTTGGCAGCAATAGGGAAAAAAACCCATGGAAAAAATCCACCAATGGGATTTAAATGGCACCTCGATTTTTTATGGAGGATTTTCCCCACTAGGTTATAATTTCCTGTCACCTTTTGTCAACCAAGGATTTAGTCCAAAGCTGTTTTAGTCCCAAAACATAGCCAACAGCAACTCTATACTACTATATTGGATGAGAACTTTATCCATCATCAGAAAATGGTTCATTTATAGCTATGTGATGCTATAAATAATACTTCAAAAAATTAGAAAAAAAATCAAACAAAGTAAACTGGAGCATAATAAACTGGTTCATCCATCATCACATCACACTTTATCCATCATCACAATAGTTTGTCGAGCAAAATAAAGTAGTAAATTGCAGTAGAAGCATCATCAGTAGCAAACTGAAGCAGCAGCAGCAAACTAAAGCATTAGCGAAGCTAATCCATTCATCAAGGTCATCTCCATTCACACAAATAGATAGACAATATAACATAAAACTGTAATACAAGTCTCTTCATTAGGAACTTTGGGATTTAATTCTTTTTTCACAAGTTTCATGTGGACTGTAGTTGCATTTTCCTTCTCCATGTCGACTTCATGTGTTGTTTCCACTTTGCACTCTACAAGTAACACCAATTGACACATGTTTAGTTTAAATGGTTACACAAACCAAGTACTATAGCATCTTGCATGGTCATGATTTGTTTCTGATGTAAGCAACTATAGTATTCAACAAGATGACATTCATGTAAACCATGCCCAACAAAACACTGAGTCAGGTAAATGGAAGACAACTGGTATTTTATAATTTGAACCAACATTTTCTCTATTGTTTCATTACTAGATAAGAAACATTTTCCATGAAATTAACATGATTATAAGCATAATGGTATGACCAGTAAGAAAATTAACAGATCCTGTAAGTAAAGGATAATCACTTCCATGAGATCATAATGACATTGCTAATGCAATTATTGGTACTAAATTAGGTGCAATGTGCTAGTGAGCAGTGAATAATTAGGTGCAATGACGCGCTCGAGTAGGAAGCAACAGTAGCAGACTGCCATCCATCAGTCGCAGCTATAATCAGCTGTCGCGGCCTGATTGCCTGTGCGGCGGCGGATAATCAGCTGCCGCGGCCGATGGATGGCAGGATCCGGCGGGCCGATGGATGGGAGACGAGATCTAGAGCCGAATCCAAAACAACAGGAACATACGAGAAGGGGCGCAACAAGACATAGCAGAGCGAGAACAAGAGCAGGATTTGACCTTGTCGAGGGGAAGTTGACGACGTCGGAGAAGACGGCGGAGCGGAGACGGTGTCGGAGAAGGCGTTCGTGGGGATGGCGTCGGGAGAGGCGGCCAGGAGCGCCACGGCATCAAGGAGACACTGGAGAATCTCCTGGCCTGCCGAGGCCAGGCCTGTTTCCGGCCGAAAAAAAGACTCTCCGTGGACGAATTTTTGTCCGATGATGGGCTTCCAAACACACATATGCACAAACATAAGGAAACAATCCGGGTGGGCTTTATCCCTAGAGAAAAGGCTGGGAAACCTATGAGTTTTTGGGCTCCCAAACCAGCCCTAAGGGATATATGTCCTAGCCTTTTTCTTTGTTTCCTTTCTTTGAAGAAAAGCATTGCCTCTAGCTTTGGAAACTTCCTTCACTTGACATTCCCCCATTCGCTAAACCCTAAAGCATGCATAGCGAGCAGAAAAGTTTGGCCAATAACATTGCACGTTTCGCTGGAAATCTATGTGCATTCATAAAATATAGTACTCTCTCCGTCCCAATTTATAATTCGTTTGAATTTTTTTGGTAAGTTTGACACTCTCATCTTATTAAAAAAATTATGAAAAATAAAAAATTCGAAGTCATACTTAAAGTATATTATTTGCTAAACAATATTACGGTAAAAATTAATAATAACTATGATTTTTTTGAATAAGACGAGTCAGTTAAATTTAAGGTAAAATGGTCAAACAAATTATAAATTAGAACGAAGGAGTACGTTACTTTGATATCATTAATATATGGAGAAATCACAATACCCGCCCAATATATCACACGGGTTTACAAAGTTTTCATCGTATAAGACTAACTCCAACGGAGCAGCCAAACGGCCAGCCAAAGCCAATATGGCTGCCGTGGTGCTACTGTAGCGCCTAGAAACAGGTTCCAATAACACAGCCAAAAGGAGCAGCTATTTTAGAGGGGATGAGAGAGAAAAGCTAGATTGGCTGGTTCAGAGCCGGCAGCCATTTTCTCCCCTTTGTCTCTGACAATCCGGACCCACTTCTGAGGCTTCTGGCCGCTCGCCCTGGGAACCAGCTATTTTAGCTGCTCCGTTGGATACGATGGACGTATGGATGGCCAGCTAAATTACTGTGGCAAGCCAACGCCTGAATGTCTGCCCGTTTTGCCTAGTGCCTGTTGGAGACAGCCTAAGGTACTCTGTCGTAAATGTCCACCTTGGGGGTGTGCTTGTATATATTGAACTAATCCTCAACCCTAACGAAATTCATCTAAAGATACGAACTAATAGGTGGAGTAAAATTGAATGCTGGTTCATTACTTAACAAATGTAAGCTAAACTAGACTGTACTGCTAACCAGAGAAGACGTAGTAAATATCCTCCTACTTATCCGTCTCTCTCTCTTCATCTCACTCAGCTCAAACCAAGAATAGTAAGTACAAATACCGAAGAAGATGGTTGGAGGCGTGAAATTAAAAAGCGCTGAAGGGCCGGCGGGATCCCATCCCGTATTCTTCGCTCGGCCTCTGCCCTAGCTTGTCTCCATGGTCGACCGCCTTTCCAAAGCCGTGGACCGTTGAAGCAGGGACACCACACCAGACATGCTCATGACGCTCCAGACTGCAGTCACTTTTTTCACGCGATGGGTCAAATCACATCCCCGGAGTACAGTGCATACAAATAATACGCAACGCAAGGATAATAGTCGTCGGGACAGAGTTCCCATGCATGATTGTTCCCGTCCCATACCCATAGTGACAACAAGTGTACGCACGGCCACGGTGCACCACTACTACTCTTCGTTCACTCGCACTGTGCTCCACTCCAACGTGCTGTCTGCTCGCGTCAGGCACCCATGAGCGTGCGCTGTTGTCGTCACTTGACTTGACCGGTGGCCGTGCACGTCCATCGCAGAACAGAAGGCGAGACGCGGTGCGGTCCTCGGGTTCGGGTACGCACGGCACGACACCGGCACCGGCGCCTCCCCCGGCCCTGCACCCTGCAGCTGCCATGAGTGGGACGGTGTGGTACGCTAAATACTGTGGGAAATAGTAGTTTATGCTGTCGACGGTCGACGACAGATATATAATATATAAAAAATGGAGTAGTAACCCCCTGCCTGTCAGTGTCACTGTGGCAGGCAGGCAGGCAGGCTTGTCCTGGAAGAGCCGGCCAGCCAGGCCATGGCCAGCATTCCGATGCTGCCTCGACCCACACCCATGTACGGACCTTTATTGGTCTAGGCTGCGGCGCTGGGCAACCCGCGTGGAACGTTTAATTGCCCTCTGCCCGTTTTCTTTTTTCCCTCCCTGCCCGCACATTTTACACATACATCCTCCGTGTATAAAGAATGGTGTATACACCTAACCAACCCAATGTTGCATCGCATGGGTCATGGGTGGATATGGAGAATCTTCGCGAGATGATAGACAGACAGACAGACATAGACATGTGGGCCAGGAAAAGGTGCACTGCATCCACCATTCCATTTCACCCCAGTCAAAGATGACTAGTGAAGGTCCACCACCCCCACTCATGCAGGTTTCAGCAGCAGACAATCAAACATGTTTCTTTTTATTTTCCCCACCTCAGATTATACAGATCCAATCATCGGATGAGGAAGATGCAGTCAACAAATCACACACTCCAGTGATCTACTACTAGCTAGCTCTAGAACCGGGCAAACTTGTACAAGCTGTGTGTCACACACATGCACGTCGAGACAATATCGTTTGCTCTATTGGTTTTGGATGGTTACAACTTTTGACGTTGTTGACACAGTGATTTATGAGCCCTGTGTTTTGTAGCTTCTATAATTGCAGTCAACAACAGTCGCAGCCGACTAGAGCCTCTATAATGCCAACCAACTCTATGCTAGTAAATCCAAGCCCAATGCCGACCTAGATCCATCTCAAATGATTAAAATCCATAGACCATTAAGGAGCTGTTTGAGATGGCTTCAGGTTCAATAGTTCATAATATCAATTTAAATAGTTTTAAAAATATTTTTAATCTAAATAATAAACAAAATGACTTATCTAAGGGTCCATTTGGTTCAACCGTATATTTCTGAAAATTTGATTCTAGTTATGAGCTGTCATAAATCTGCTGTAAAAACCGAAATTTATTTGGTTGAAACAACTATCAACTATAGAGTTTATAAGAGAATAACAACTTGTACCATATGGTAGGAATTTAGAAAATCTTGGGTAGGAGGTGATTCTGGATTGAACCAGAAAAAAACTATAGATTTTTAGGAATCTATTCTGTTGTTGTATCCGTTTGGTTGAGATTCCAGATTTTTGACAGCGAATCTCATTCAGAAAGTTGAACCAAACACACACTAAATGTATTCTAAAGGCTTACAACTACAACTTCACGATTTTCTGGAGCACCTGGTGACCTGCTCCATTAACTCCACCATATTTTTTTTAGAGCCGGAGCTATCTCAAATAGGACCTAAATCTCTGTCGCCTTTTTTTTTCTAGAAATAAACTAACAACCGACGTCACAAAAATCACGCCGCACTAGTACAAACTTTGGTCTCATTGTTTTCCTAAATTGATACTACATCTGCTCTAAATTGAAGGCCGTTCAAACATTTTTAGGTAGCCAACTTTAGCTATACGCCTAGATATACATTATGTCATATACAAGTAAAAAAATATTTATTTATAAAAGCTAAGATGACTTACAGTTTTTTTCACACCCGGATTTAAGGAACAAATTCAGGCGCGAATTAAATATGTGCTAAGATCAATTCTCACACATATGATAACTCATGGTACAGAAACGAATATCACACCTTTACTATATAATAGGAGCTCTGTACAAAATAGCTAAATAAATACATCATACGAATACAACGATCCTCCACAATCATAGTTGACTGGGAGACGACGGACTAGACCTCTCACGAACTCATCGCGAAATCCTTCATGCTCCTCATCTTGTAGTACTTGTCCTAGACTTAGGGGATGTGAGTACAGCAAGGGTGAGCTCACATACGTTCATCAGTCAACAAGTTGTGAGAAATAATGTGCATGAGCTCACTTACGGTGGAGGTTCATGTGAAGTGTAAGGCTTACTAAACAAGATGGTTAAAGTTGGGCATTGCTTTTAAAGTTGGTCAAAATTTTATTAACAGTTATTAAGTATAAGTAGATACCATCCCAAATAATATAAGAGATCAAAATTAATAATAAAACCCGCAATGCAATTCATATGACAGATTAAGTTTAATTCCATAAATTAATCATGCGAGAGTCATGAGTCGCTCTTGACCATGAGCACGACTGATATATCAGTTTTACACTCTTTAGAGGTTACGCCCTTTACCCACAAGTTTTGTTACCTATTTGCCAAGGGATCGCGACTTCGCATTCATCTCTGTCGAGGAGACGAGGCAGGGTAGCACTACGAGGCCTTTACAAAGTTCCACTAACTTCAGAAAACCCGCTACAGTTTCTGAGGAGAACGATATAGGAATCCCTCATCTAAAAAGTCATCGCAGCATGATCAACCCGAGAACCTCCCTATACCGACAACTCCCCTACCGCCCTTGCCCCTTTCAGGTAAGGTAGTCCTCCACTAGCTTTCCTAATTAGTTAGCCAAAGGCGTCACATACCACCCTTGTGGTAGCACTGTTATCTCAAGTTAAGCTCCATATTCCAATTAACACAGTAACCTTGTCATGAACAATGATTAAAACAACAACAAAATTGGAACATGATCATAATTCAGATATAACATTAATCCTAAAACCAGGTAGATCAATAGCAAGTCTACCCAATAGTTCATTTGTCTGCAAGGGGTGGGGTAAACAAGACTAGGGAAACCTATTAGATCCCATCAAATTATCCTGAGCATGTCACATTGATTAACAGAGAAAATTATTAGGTAAAGAAGAGTTATCAAGGGCACAATTTCCTTTGACTTGAGATTCTAGGTACCTCACCAAATTGGTCTTCAGATTTCTCGTGACCTCGCTGCTACTCATAGAAATACATACAAATAGACAAGGAGTACATAAAAATAACATTACATCAAACATAAGAACAAACAGCGTAAGAATATTCTATGTGTTGCTAAGAGATCATAGGTTTGAGTACCACTAAAATCGGGGTTAAAATGGGAAAGTTATGGACTTTCTATGCTTTAGGTGATTGAACAGGAGAACTATAATCTAGGTTTGATTAATATACTTATGTGAGAAAAGATATTCCAAATAACCAACAAGTTAAATCTTAAACTAAGTTATAACTTGTGTAGAAATCATATTCTAGTTGGATTATAACTATAGACCTATTGACTTTGATTAGCAAGATTAATCTACTAAACATAAATTTAAACAAATATATGGTTATAAAAGTATTTGACATGATATCAATAGTGTAGCTATTGAGTAGATGATTTTACTATGAAGCTAACACAATTTGAATGGGTCAATTCGAAGTTAAGGTGTAAAAGATATGAATTATCTAAGTTTATAGATTTATTTTTATACTTTAAAATTGATTTTCCATTTTTGTTTCCTATATTCCAAAAATTTTGGACCACGGGTGAGAAAAACATAAGTCTCGGGGTTCGTTTTATAAATTTTAGGACCTATTAGCACTTTCTTTTGAACTAGACGACACCGCAGGTTGTTTTGAGAAAAACTCGGGGTCTCATGCATATGTGCCAAGGCTAAAGGGTTATCTTTGCACCTAAGCCGTTGGATCCAAAATGTGCGGTCTGACGATCTCCATACCGAACCAGTATAAATGAATCTAATCTGATATGTCTATTTCGGATCAGAGGGCCAGGATTCTATTAGACGAAAGGGTATGCACCTAACCTAATATGGATCATTCATCGCCGGATCAATGACCACCGTATCATCTCCTTCATCTGGCCACCGAATACGGTGGTGAGAGAGACCATCGTGGTGGCTGCCATTCCCAGAGCACCCTCTCGACGCTCTAGTGCTCCCACATCCTACTCGAATGGTGCTAAGCCATGTTAAGAAAACGAAGAAGTGATCTAGAGCTCTTACCGGAGTTTTAGAGCCCGCTCAATCACCTAGAGAGGGTGAATAAGCGAGATATGAAATGTAACACTTAATAACAAAACTTTGATCCCAATTAGATGTTAGATAGAGAAGTAATATGATTGGAGTAGGGAGAGCTTTAGAATAGAAGAGGGAGAACACAAATTGCAAATGAACACACACAAAAGACACGAGTGATTTGCTTTACCGAGGTTCAGTTCAAAAGAACCTATGTCCCTGTTGAGGTGTCGGAAAGGACGGGTCTTTCAACCCTTTTGAGTGATTCCGAAGATCGAACTCGAACCCTCTTCTCTTTTCTCAAATGATCAAGAGACCTAAGTCTCTCGCAAGGTACTCCACAACATCGGAGCCTCTTGCTAGCCTTTACAATCTCAATGGGTGCCTTGCACCAAGAAACAATAACACCAAACATAGTCTTGTCAGGCTCACTAAACCGCTCCAGCGTGCCATCGTACCCCACCACGTCAGCTAGCCATTGGATCTAGAACTCCGACCGTTGAGACCTAACTGGTCCGGTGCTCCACTAAACTGGTCTGGTGCACCAACGTCTTCAGTGCTCCAAAACAACCTCTCTCGTTAAGTGGTTCGATGCACCATCGAACTAGTCTAGTGTGCTAAACGACCAACGCCCTTCTACAGATCTCTTTGCATACTCGGTCTGGTGAAGCACCAAACTAGTCTGGTGCTTCGCAGACATGCTGTGACGTTAACATATGCATGAAAATGGATCCTGGCACACTGAAAGGGAAATGAGCTTAATCATTTCCTATAATCGATTTTGGTGATTGACGTCCATCACAAACCACGTGGACTAATTAGTTTGTCTAGTTATCATTTATCTCATGTGCATAAGGTTCAACATACCCAAGAAAGAAATTAAGTTGGGGACTCAACAAAGTTTGGAGCAAAGAGTAAGAATGGTGCTGCCAGTGGCGCACCGGACAATGTCCGGTGTGCATCGGACAGTGTCCAGTGTCCCAGGCTGAGCATCATCCCAACTAGCCACTCTCGGGTTTTTCGAGGGCACGCTCCTATATAATTCACCAGACTATCCGGTGAGCCAACGGAGCAACGGTAACCTGCACCAACGGTCGACTGCAAAAGGTGTACAGTGCGAAGTCAGAACGCACCGGACATGTTCGGTGTGCCACCAGACTATCCGATGCAGCTACAGGACAAAGAGTTTCAACGGTCGACCGCTCCAAACCCCAATAGTGTGCTGACGTGGCACACACCGGACAGTGAACAGTGCCCTGTCTGGTGCACCACCGGAATGTCCGGTGCGCCATCGCCAGCAACGGCTAGAATAGTGGTTGGGGCTATAAATACCCCCAACCACCTCCATTCAAGCCATCCAAGTTTTCTGAAATTCACAATCAATACAAGAGCAAAAGACTACACTCCAAGACACAATCAATAGATCAAATCCTCTCCAAGCCTCCAAATCAAATCAATTGCTTAGTGACTCGAGAGAGGGTGTTTTGTGTTCTTTTGTTGCTCTTGTTACTTGGATTGCTTTCTCCTTCTAATTCTTATTCTCTAAGTGCTTTGTAAAGATAGCAAGAGACACCTAAGTGTGTGGTGATCCTTGCGGGGTCTTAGTGACCCAAAGTGATTAAGGAGAAGCCTTGACCGGTCTGTGTGACCGATTGAGAGAGGGAAAGGTTCGGAATAGACCCGGTCTTTTTGGCCTCCTCAACGGGGAGTAGGTTCTTTGGAACCGAACATCGGTAAACAAATCACCGTGTTCACTTGTTGATCTTCACTTGAATTGTTTCTCCTCTTTCCTCTCTCTAAAAGTTCCCTTGCTCATATTGATTTGAGTTTGCTCCCAAACGTTATCCGCATTGATTGAGCAACTCTAAACAAGGAGAACTATCTTTCAAACTCCAATTAAATTCGAACGCTAACCCCGGCCTTAGTGCGTATTTAAAGTTTGTAAATTTTAGGTTTCGCCAATTCACCCCCCACCCTCTAGGCGACTTTCAATTGGTATCAGATGCAGTGCTTCATTTAGAGTCTAACAAACTTGAAGTGATGTCTGGAGATCACGCCAAGAGGGAGATTGTCACCGGTGACAAGGCCATAGGCTCGGTGAAAGGGAAATAGGGTCAAACCTTTTCCTAAATGATTTTGGTGGTTGAATTGCCCAACACAAATAATTGGACTAACTAGTTTGTTCTAGATCATACAATCTACAGGTGCCAAAGGTTCAACACAAACTAATAAAAATAACAAGTTAGGCTTCAAAAGAAAGGAGCAAAAAGGAAACTGAAGTGTGCCCTGGTCTGGCGCACTGAACTGTCCGGTGCACCAGGGTGAATCAACTCCAACTCCTCAGCTTCGGGTTTCACAAGCGCAGCTCCGCTATAATTCACCAGACTGTCTGGTGTGCCACCGGACGGTCCGGTATGCCACCGGACTGTCCGTCCGATGCACCAGCGGGGCAACGGCTATCTGCGCGCAACGGTCGACTCTGCAAAGTGAACAGTGCAATTCAGATGTCAGAGCAGATGGTCAGAGGGGCACCGGACTGTCCGGTGTAGCACCGGACTGTCCAGTGCCACATGAGGACAAATCTTCCAACGGTTGACCAGCTCCAAGCCCTAACGGGAGGATGACGTGGCAGCGCACCGGACACTGTCCGGTGGCGCACCGGACTGTCCGGTGCGCCCATCGCCAGCAAACTTCTCCAACAGCTACAATTTGGTTGGTGGCTATAAATACCACCCCAACCGGCCACTTCAAAGCGTGGGAGCCCAAGCAACATTCCAAGTCATATAGTTGACATATCCAAGCCCTCCCAACCACCTCTATTCATTGATCCATCCTATACACAAGATTTAGACCACTACAACCAACACAAGTGCCACAAAAGAGAAAGCAAGCAAGAGAGAGCTACTCATTTGTGTTTAGCACTAGTGCCTTGTGAGATTCATTGAGAGATAGTGTGTGCTACATCTTTGTGTTCATTTGCGCGTGGAGTTTTGACTCCCATTGAACTTCCTCCAAAGTTTTGGAGGCTTGTAAAGCTAGCAAGAGACACCAAAGAGTGTGGTGGTCCATGCGGGGTCTTAAGTGATCCTTGAGAAGAAGAAGAGCTCGCCTGTCTTGTGTGATCGGTGGAGAGAGGGAAAGGGTTGAAAGAGACCCGTCCTTAGTGGACTCCTCAACGGGGACTAGGCCTTCGAGGGCCGAACCTCGGTAAAACAAATCACCCGTGTCTCGTGTGCTTATTGCTTGTGATTTGTTTGTTCTTTCCCTTTCTAAGTTTTTCTTGCACTATTCTTTGCTAATACTATTTGGTGTTGCTTTAAGTTAAATTCTCATTTCATGAAGCAACACCTTGCAAGAAAGAACTTGTGTTATTGCTCTTCTTATCTAAGCCCTCTTGATTTATTCTCATAGACTTATTAGTAGTATTGATTCCGCATTATTTGAAAGCAATACTCCTTACAAGCAAAGGACTTAGTTTTTATACTCCGACAATTATGTATCTTGTTCTAACCACTAATCAAGGGATCTAGTTGGGGTGTAAAGTTATAATTTTCAAGTTTCACCTATCCACCCCCCTCTAGGCGAATTTCAATTGGTATCAGAGCTAGGCACTTCATATTGAGTCTAACAACTCGAAGTGATGGCTCGAGGAAGATCCCAAAAGAACAAGAAGACCCCTCCGAAGAAAATCAAGGAGGTAACTCTTGAGATTTTACTTGATGATTGTTCTAATTATGCTTCTTGGTCTACTAGTGTGATAAATGCTTTTAGAACCATAGATCCACGATTAGAACAAATTATAGACAAGAGTATCATGCCCTCTAATTATGATAGAAAGAATATTTCCGAGGAAGATCAAAGATGTATTCGCTTAAACTATCTAGCTTTTGACATCTTAGGAAATTCTCTTAGCAAAGAAGATTTTCATGCCTTCATAATTAGATATAATGAACCCTTTCATGATGCGCATGATATTTGGACTAGAACTAAAGTCAAATTTGATGAGTCCAAACATGATAGTTCATTTTGTGCTTCTACTTCCTTTGGACTTTGTGATACTAACCCTTGCAAGGAAGAAGAAGAAAATGACCGATGGAGACCAAACGATGAATCCACCTCTCCAATAGGTTTGTCTTCCCATTTCGATTCCCACATATGTTGTGTGGCTAATGAAAATGATAGCGGAAGCACAAACGAGGATGAGGAGGAAGAAAGAAGCTTCATGCAACTCTACGCTCGCCTAAGCCAAGAAGATAAGGCGGTCATGCTCAAACTTCTAGAAAGAGCGAGAGAGCAAAGCGAAGCTCGTCAAAGGCTAGAAAATGTTCTCTCCATGAAAATGCTACACTTTGATGAGTTGACTAAAGAACATGAGGAGCTAAAGTGCTCTCATGTTGATTTGGTCCAAAGGTATGAAACTATTTCAATTGAGCAAGATAACGCTCTACATTGCATCGCTCAATTAGTAAATAGGAATGCCTTGCTTAAGGACCAAGTAGAAACACTAAAAGATGAAAATCTAGCTTTTCAAGAAAAATATGATATGCTTCTATATTCTCATAAAAATCTTATGGATGATCATATCATATTAAACATTGCTCATGAGGTTGTAATAGAAAACTTAAAATCTCAACAACCTCACTCATGCACATGTATTCAAATTAAAACTATATTGCCATGTGCTAATGCTTGTTGTCCGTCGACAAGCAACTCTTCCTTTGAGCTAGAATTTGCAGGAACAAAAGATGATACATATCAAAAGCTCAAAGAAGAAAATGAGAGGCTAAAGATGAGCTTGACACAACTTAAAGGGAAGTGCATTGCTCAACCTTCTCAAGATGACTGTGATCACATGGTGAAGAAGCTTGAGACGGAGACAACCGTGGCATGCACTAAATCCCTTGAAGAAAATGTCAAGGACTTGAGGATTGCCAAGAGGAGGGAACAAAAGAAGAAAATCAATGCCTCTTCCAAAAGCCTCAACCATGCCCCCATACAAGGTAACATCCAAGGTAATGATCAAGCCACACTTCACACTAAGAGAAGTAAAAAGTGTAGTGAATGATTTAAAAAGGGACACTCGATTAGGTCATGTCCTCATATTAAAAATGGCTTGATTATTAATAAGGATGATAAACTTTGTTTTAAATGCTCAAAGAAGGGACACTTAATTAAGTCTTGTCCCTATTTAAAACAAAAAGGCATAGTGTTAGAAAAGAAATTATTAACTAACCATGTAGCAAGCAAGAAACAAGAAAAGAAGAAATCTTCAAGACTTGAAGATCGCCTTTGCCACATATGCCGAAAGAAGGGACATCAATGCAAGGATTGTCCCATAGGTAACTGTTGGGGACTTGTTCTCAAATGCTATGAATTAAGAACAAGGCAACATAAAATGTTAAATATTAATGCCCTTCGTCCGCTGAAGCATTATTTCCTCAAGGATTTAATGAACTTCGGACGAAGACCACGAGCAAAATATTACGAAGGTTTCACCTTCGTAATTAAACTTACAAAGTAATACAAAGTAATATAAAATGTGAAACATTAAAGATAAATATATCGGAAATAAATGACATCATTCGCATCTCTTATTATATGAATCTGAAATGTTAGATCATAATGTTTAGGTACATTTATACCTTTGCCTTGACAAATAATAATTCCCGAGTGATGCGTTTGCAATTACAGGAATGCGTGAACAATAAAGGAATACTGTTCACTATTTATAGGCACAGGACACAGCCTGTGAGGAATTACAATCATGCCCCTCATAAAAGTTTACAACAATGACTCAGACCCTTATGGACTAAAAGGTCATTCTATCTTTAAGTCGGTTCGACCCTTCATCTTCGGATATCCTGTAATACCGAAGCTTCATGAATGATACCTTCGGCATCACGTACGAGCAGCTTCAGCCGAAGCTGTTTCTTTCCACAGGACCTTCGGCGACGAAGCATGGTCCCAACAGTAGCCCCTTCGCGGTGCTAGATCGTTTTTCGTAACGAGCTTGATCCGTGAAAAAAGTCTCTTAGGCTTCAGGAAGCCGAAGGTCCGAAAAACACCTTCCCTGAGCTCGTTTTCGAGAAACGATACAGTTTCCGAGCGCGGAGCAGTCCCACCATGCAGGTTCACTTTTTGGTTTTTGCGGCCCACCGTGCAGTGGGTGTGAGCGACTGTTTTCCCGGTGTAAAAATCTTGACGATTCACCTTCTTACCTGCAGCACTATATAAACAGACAAGTAGGTGTGAAGTTACCACAGCATTCATTGCTATTGCACTGTTTTGCTGCCAAAAATTTAACCATAGCCAAAGCTTGACTTTCGCGTTCAAACAAAGCTCCAGTTTAGTCTCTGCTTCGTCAGAAGAAGAGCTTCGGAAAAAAGGTTATTAATTTGCAAGGAATTTTTAAGAAATTCAAAATCAAATGGCCAGAGTGCGCTCTACTGCTAGAGTTGAGCGTGATGGAGATGAGGCCGAAGCTGCTGAAACTGTTCCGATTTCTGAAGCGATGAAGCGTTCCGGGCTAGTTACAGTAGAGGACACACCTGCTGCCGAAGCAACACAAGCTGATGTTGAAGAAGTTGGTTCTGAGGACGAGTTCAGCTGCGGGGTACCAACTAAACCTAGTCATTTGGACTTTGGAAAGTCCACCATCTCTGAAGCTGACCTTCCAAAAATGGTGAAACTGGGCTACTTCAGCGAAGCAAAAAAGGAGCTGGTTCATTTTGGCGGAGAGGAAACTACTCCGAAGCCGGAAAAGAATGAGGTAGTAGTGTTCAAAAGCTTCTTTAAAGCAGGATTAAGATTTCCTTTGAATGGGATGATTGCTGATGTTTTGAAGAAATTTGGGGTTTACCTTCATCAGCTGACCCCTAATGCCATTGTTAGATTAAGTGTATATATTTGGGCTCTGTTGGAACTTGCTCTCAGCAGCAAGGAGGCCAACAAGGATGAACGGTGGTGACAACAGGGTTACGTGCTCGGGGGCAAATAGCTCTGTTGATCTAGCCTCTCACGGGCACTGTGCGGGGGTATTTATAGGTATCTGAGTGCCCAGCGCCTTGTGTTAAGGACGCATGTGCCCTCAGACACCTAGTTTATCCCCAGAATATTCCCATAAAGCGGGGTTACAAGCTGTAATTACAAGCATGCCTTTACAGATTAGGCCCGTAACACAAAGGCGGCCACGCAGGGCCCGTTACAATGGGCCAGATCACGCGTGGGCCTCAGAGCTGAACGAGGCCGCGCTGCGGGATGACTTCGTCGCCGGTCTTCGTCTGGTGCCGAATGGAGCGAAGGGTGTCCCTGCCTGTTCTGTCTCTGTCTGACCAGCGGTTATCAGCGAAGGCCTCGAGCGAAGGGTGGCGTCTTTGCCTTCGCCCCAACATTTGCCCTCCGAGGGACCAGTTCGACAAAGTCACCTGGTGCCGAAGACGTCGCTAGATGGCGGAGACGCTGCCCTCGCTCGAAGTGGTTCCGCGGGGGTTTTTGATGTGACCGCTGATGGACGGCGTACTGTTGGATTGCGGGTTTCCCGAAGCGTCGCGCCCTGTCGGATTGCGGGTTTCCCGAAGAGCCGCGCCCTGCCTATAAAAGGGGGGCGGTGTCGGCGCTGTTCGAACTTTGCCTTCCGCGCTCCGTGAAAACCCTAGCCGCCCGCCGTCTTGCTGCTCCTCTTCTTCCGCTGCTCCTTTTGCTCACCGGAGTTCTGGCTCGAGTGAAGCAGACCGCCCACCGCCGCCGACGGTACGTAGCAATGCCGTCCTCCTCTTCTTCCGCCGACACCACGCCGCCGGCGGCCGCCTCGTCTGAGGAGACGTTGAGTAGCTTGATGGTGGAGGAGTTGCGCGCCGACGACTCTGTTGATTTTGGTGTGTCACGGATGACGTCAGCCCGCGTTGAAGATATGCAGCGGTTGGGCTACTTTGGCGGCGGAGTTGCTCGTGCTCCGGGGACGGAGGAAGTCCACGAGCCGGAGGGTGAGTTGGTCGTTTTCGAGGCGTTCTTCGCCGCCGGTCTCTGCTTGCCTGCGCACCGGTTTGTTGGCGAAGTCCTGCGTAGATTCAACGTTCAAATACATCAGCTGACACCGAATGCCATGGTGGCGCTGGCGAAGTATGTCTGGGCGACGACTTCGTACGGCGGACAGCCGTCGGTTGAAGTTTTTGCGAAGAATTATTGTTTGCATTGGCAGAAGAGGATGGTTGGGGACGGAGTTGCCCAGTTCGGGTCATGCACATTCACGCCGAAGACCGGCAAGACCACAATGCCAGTAGTGGAGTTGGTTCCGTGCGCCCGCAACAAGTGGGGCAATTGGAATGAATTTTGGTTTTACGTTGCTGAGGGTGCCGTCAAAGACCATGAGGGACTCCCCGTGTCTGAGATGTGCTCTCATTATTACTCTGCGTATCCGCCCTTTGAAGTGGCAGAAGAGGATGCAGACGAAGGGGCCCTTCGGTGTCTGGGCGGTACCCTTGGAAGTTGAGAAGGAACTTGTCCCTGAGACTTCTCCACGAATCAATGGACAGCGGAGGCAATCTGGTGAACCAGGTGAGTGCTGGGCCCTCTAGGGCGATGATGAAAGACTTCGCCATTGTGGCGTCGTCCCCTCCGGCGGATGCAACGGCGACTTGATAACTCATTATGTATTGCGTCGGATCGGTGCTGCCGTTGTACTTGGGATATGCCCCTGCTCGGAAGTTAGCTGGCCAAGGCGTCACTTGGAGGTGTGGCGCCAGGGGACTTCGCTCGTCGAGGTAGTTGACCCCTTGGAATGGCGCGCCGTGCTGGAAGGCGTAGTCATGCTGGGGGAAACGCGGGTTCTCCGGCTGCGCCCGGTGTTGCAGGGGTGGGCCATGCTGCAGGCCGTGGTGGCCTTCGCGCGTGTCTTCCGGTTGCGTGCGCTACTGGAGGGGTGGCTCTTGCTGTAGACCGAGGTGGCCTTCGCGCTGCATCAGCGTGATCTCGCGCTCGAGGTCTTGGGCCTTCTGCTCCTCGTCGCGTATCATTTGCCGCACCTTGGCTAGTGCGGACACACGCTGGCGCTTGGCTTCGAGTATCTCTTTCTGCCTCTGGAGATTGCGGTTCTTGAGGCGCAGGGCGCGCAGCTGTAACTGTTCTTCTGTTGAGACGCCGAGGACCTCGCCATCCTCGGTGAGATCCGCGCCCTCCAGTGGGGCGAAGCCTGGGGGCGGCTGCGATTGTCCTTCGGGCCCGCAGGTGCGGAAGGTGTCGTCTTCGCAGGTGCGGGGAATGTTGTCTTTAGTGGGCTCTTGGTGGGTGGATTGGGTGAGGGCGAGGGCCTTGCCCTTTCTCGCGGCCAGCAGTGCTGCCTTCGCAGCCTCGTCAGCCTTCGGGTTAGCTCTCTTGGGTGCCATCGCGGGTGGTCTTGTCGTAGCACGAACGGTGGGTGCCAAATGTTGGAACTTGCTCTCAGCAGCAAGGAGGCCAACAAGGATGAACGGTGGTGACAACAGGGTTACGTGCTCGGGGGCAAATAGCTCTGTTGATCTAGCCTCTCACGGGCACTGTGCGGGGGTATTTATAGGTATCTGAGTGCCCAACGCCTTGTGTTAAGGACGCATGTGCCCTCAGACACCTAGTTTATCCCCAGAATATTCCCATAAAGTGGGGTTACAAGCTGTAATTACAAGCATGCCTTTACAGATTAGGCCCGTAACACAAAGGCGGCCACGCAGGGCCCGTTACAATGGGCCAGATCACGCGTGGGCCTCAGAGCTGAACGAGGCCGCGCTGCGGGATGACTTCGTCGCCGGTCTTCGTCTGGTGCCGAATGGAGCGAAGGGTGTCCCTGCCTGTTCTGTCTCTGTCTGACCAGTGGTTATCAGCGAAGGCCTCGAGCGAAGGGTGGCGTCTTTGCCTTCGCCCCAACAGGCTCTTCGTAGTCAAGGAGTGGAACCGTTCGACGAAGGTTTCTGCCGAGTCCATGAACTACACTATCAGACTAAAGCCAAAGGAGATGGTCTTCATGAGAATTTTGGATGTTACAACTTTGCTTATCGCAAGACTACGAAGTTTCCAGTGATAAGCTACCGAAGCAAATGGCCAGCCGGATGGAAATCTGAGTGGTTTTATGTTAAAGTTGACAAAGATGAAGATACATTGGTCCAGAGTCCACTAGAGCTAACCTTCAGAGAAACGAGGCCCCGATGCAACATGATAAGGGGAGCCCGAGCCAAATTGCTATGGCTGAATTTCGTGTGATTTCAGATCACATTGGCACTAGAGACTTGGTGAAGAAATTTCTGGCTTTTAAAGTGTTCCCAACAATGAGAGATTGGGAGATGCTGAAGCTAGAGGGAGAAAAGAAAAAGGGAGAACTTATTCGATTGCCTTATTATTACAAGTTTAAGAAACACTTTAAAAAACCCTGCCAGGAGTGGTTGGACTCAATCGAGATTATGTGCAACGATATCCTTGGAAATTATTCTAAGAAGGAAGATCAGTTGATGACAGCAGCCTTCGGCAGTCGCCCCAGACGAAGATTGAATCGGGTGTTAGATGCCTTGAATTTTGACTATCCTGATTACGAGCAACTGGGCGGAGATGCCGAAGGCCCAAAGAGAAAAAGAATTGCCAGCGCCCTTGACAAGGAAAGCACCAAATTGGCCAAAAAGGAACAAGAAATTTCCAAAAAACTAGGCCCAGAGCCGAAGGTAGCTGCTCCAAGAAAAAGAAAAGCTGCATCTCCAAAACCTACATCTCTAGAACCAAAAACATTGGTCCGAGAGGAGGAAGCTCCTGCAACACCTTCTGCTGCCGAAGTAGAAGAGATTCTGATGGTAATGACTGAATCTTTGCCTGTCAAGCTAAGTCCGCTGGCGCCAGAACTGACGAAGTTTTTTTAGAAGGACAAAGAAGCTTCGGCAGCAGAAAGTCCTGCAAAGCCGAAAAAACGGAGAATTATCCAAGTGGCAGATGTGATTCATCAGACACCGCCACCGGCATCGGTGTCAAAAATTGTTATTGCCGAGCCCGCTGGAGCCGAAGCCGCCTCAGCCGAAGCTACCGGAGCCGAAACCACTGAAGCTGAAACCGCCGGAGCCGAAGCTACCGGAGCCACCGGAGCCGAAACCGGGACCCCCAAAGATTCGAACCTGGAAACCACACTTGATGTTATTGACAATATACTTCTGAAAATGGCTGAAGAAGAAGCTGTTGTGGCTACGGTGAACACGGCTACTGAAAAAGGAAAAGAGCAGGTTGAAGACATTTTGGAGGAAGGAAATTTTAACTTTCAAGATTTACTTGGACAAGAATTAACAGGTGTTGAAAAAGAAGAGCTAAAGAAATATGCCATATCCTGTGGATATAAACCAGGGTCTATGCTATTTGGTGGGGTTAACAAAGGGAAGCTAAGGTGCCTTCGGAATCGCACCGAGGCCAAAGTTGTTAGGACCTTCTCCAAAAGCGTTGGTCTGCCGAAGATAGAAGCGGACGTTTGCAGGTACCAGCGACAACATATCGCCGGTAGCTTGCTCTATGCTAATTTTAAGGTAAAAAATATTATTATTATTTTATTATTATTAGTATTTTATTTTTTAGGTCGTTCTCTGATGAAGGTTGTTTTGGCAGAGTATACTACTAAGTGCTAAAAATGCAACAAGATCTTGAAGAGGAGAAGAACAAAGCTATCATCAAAGATTTAGAAGACAAAGTTGAAAATTACGAAGCTGTTCTAAAGAAGAAGGATTTCGTCATTCAAGACCTTGAAATCATAGCTAAAGAACACGAAGCTGCCTTAGAAAAGAAAGACTTCATTATTCATTCTATGGAAGGCTCACTGGCTGAGGTGCAAGCCGAAAATGACAGGTTAAAGAATGAATTACTCAAAAAGTCAGAAAAATCTGAACAGGAAAAGAAGAATCTCGAGACAAGTCTCAAGACCGAAATCGAAAAGAATTCAATTTTGCAAAAATCATTGAAGGAGCTTCAGGAGAGATGCCTAAATTTCGGCATCCGATGCGTGCAACGGCTGAAGGATGTGTTTCACTCTATCGGAGCCAGCTCTGAAAAATTTACACCTTCAGCCGAAAACCTGCCCAGCACCTTGGAATACATTTAAAGCGAGGTTGATGCTCTTGACGAAGTTATTGCTGGGCATGCTGACTTCTGCGCCCTGGTAGCTTCTCGAGGCACAGCTACCGCTTTCCTGAAGGCTGGCTGTACGCACGGAAAAATTGTAAACAGTCCAAACTTCAGCTTTCAGCAGCAGATTTGGTTGATATCCCAAGCCTAGCCCGAAGCATCGGAAACAGATTTATGACCCAGATTTGGGTAAATGGCGGGCGAAAAATGGCTGGTGACGAAGCTCAGAGCCACCTTAAGCCGGTGAGAGACTTATATTTGTTACTTTTACCTTCTCCTTGAAATTTGCACCTTTCTTATTCTGCTTTTTAATATGTGCAGGATGACGAAGCTGAAGAATGACAGGCCGAAGCTTACCAGTTGCTGTAAAAGACTTTCCTGCAAAAAATTCTGGAGAAATCTTTGTAATATAACTGTGGAAAAAACTTATGTAAATTAGTACATACCTTGTAATATATCTTGTCTCCTTTATCCGTGTACAATCTGCTTTGCTGTGAACGAAACTTCACTTTTGAGCCGAAGGCGAAAAACACCTTCCCTTCTTTTCGTACACAACGAAGCATGAAAATTTCCTCTTTCTTCGAAGTTTTTTCTCATAGCCGAAGCATCTGTCTTTTGTGGTATGATGATGATGATTCTATATATGTCTAAATGAATGTTTATGAATGCAAATGTCATGATGTAATGTATCGTGCAAATGAATATCGGAACATATCCCAAACCATAATCATAGCCTTCATTCCCTTGGGAATGACTCAAATCTTTTTGCCGTTTATTTTTCGGCTTCACCGTTTACTTTTCGGTGTATCAGCGCTGACTTTTCGCTGTAAGCCTCCCTTAGGAGCTTCTTCGCCTTTTACTTTCGGCGGAATCAGCGTTTATTTTTCGCTGTAAGCCTCCCTTAGGAGCTTCTTCGCCTTTTACTTTCGGTGGAATCAGCGTTTATTTTTCGCTGTAAGCTCTGCATTCCCTTAGGAACGACTTTTGAGCTTCTCCCTGTTTTCTTTTCTTTTTTCCTTTGCATTTACATTTATATTTTTTGGGGGATATCACTCTCATAGAATTGAAATAAGGAAAAGAAAAATTACATGTTGTGGTCCCATTAAAAACCTTTCTCCCCCTTTGGAAAGGAAAAGGGTGCCACAAAAAAGAATAGAAAAAATTACATCAAGCTAAACATAATATCGCCGAAGCTCATCCGCATTCCATGATCTAGGAATGTCGTTGCCGTCCATATCCTTCAATCTGTAGGAACTGGGTCTTGACGAAGATACTACCAAAAAAGGTCCTTCCCACTTCAGCTGTAATTTGCCTACTGTCTCAGGGTTGGCTACTCTTCGAAGCACCAAGTGTCCTGGTTCAATGTTCTTTAGCCTGACCTTTCTATCACGCCACTTTATTGTTTCAGCTTAGTATTTGTTGATGTTTTCCACAGCTTAAAGCCTGATCCCTTCTATAGCATCTTTTTCCACAGAGTAATTAGCTTCATCTTCGCCTTCTGCCGAAGCTACTATTCTTATTGATCCTGCTTTGGCCTCTTCCGGAGTTATTGCTTCGTCATCAAACAATAGTTTGAATGGCGTAAAGCCTGTTGATCTTGACATTGTTGTGTTATGGCTCCACACCACTTTGATTAATTCTTCTGGCCACTTTCCCCTGGGCTGATTGAAGATTAACTTCATTATTCCTGTCATTATGATTCCATTTGCTCTTTCAACAAGTCCATTTGACTCCGGATGTCGAACTGATGCGAAATGGATCTTCGTGCCAATTTGATCCCAAAATTCTCTAAAAGCTTCGGAATCAAACTGTGTCCCATTATCCACAGTAATGGCCTTCGGCACTCCGAAGCGACAAACAATATTTTGCCAGAAAAACTTTTGAATAGTGACCGAAGTTATTGTGGCTAAAGGCTTTGCCTCAATCCATTTAGAAAAATACTCCACTGCCACTACAACATATCTTAAGTTCCCTTGTGCTGGTGGTAACGGACCTAACAAATCAAGGCCCCACCTTTGCAACGGCCAAGTGGGTTGTATTAGCTGAGTTAAAGACGAAGGTTGTTTTTGATCTCTTGCACATTTCTGACAACCTTCGCACTTTTGGACTAATTCCGCTGCATCCGAAGCTGCCTTTGGCCAATAAAATCCTTGGCGAAATACTTTTCCAAGCAAAGGCCTAGATCCAATGTGAGATCTACATAGGCCTGCATGTATTTCCTTCATCAGTTCTATGCCTTCGGTTCTGGATAAACACTTGAGTAACGGAGAACAGACCCCTCGCTTGTATAGCTCCCCTTCTATTATAATATATGGTCGAGCTCTTGCCTCTATCCTCCTGTTATAAGCTTCGTCATCTGAAAGAAAGTTACCCTGGAGAAAAGAGATGATCTCAGTTCTCCAGTCCTCACTATAAACAGGGGATATGTTGAGGACTGCTCTTTCAAGAAGCTCAAACGAAGGTGCTTTTATTGTTTCGAAAAATACTTTCGAAGGTAATGGCAGTCCCTGTGCTACTGACTTAGCTAATAAATCAGCATATTCATTGTCTCCACGAGGAATATTTTTGATAGAAAACCCTTCGAAGGAAGCCTCAATCCTTCGGATCGTGTTTAAATATTTTTCAAGCTTCGGATCTCTTGCTTTATAACTTTTGTCAATATGACCAGAAATAACCTGGGAATCAGTTTTAAGAACCGCCCTTCTGATTCCCATTGCCTTTAGCTTCCGAAGACCAAGTAGTAAAGCTTCGTAATCAGCAATGTATTTGTGCAACTGAAATCAAGTCTTGTTGCATAACAAGTTTTAACTTTGGAAGGTGCGACTAACACAGCAGCTGCTCCTGCTCCGAAGGTTCCCCAAGATCCATCGCAAAATACTGTCCAAACTTCAGCATCTTTATTCGTTTCTTCTTCCTGAGCCCCTGGCGTCTAGTCAGCAATGAAGTCTGCCAATGCTTGAGATTGAATCGAAGATCTATGCACATAATCAATACAGAATTCATTGAGCTCCGCAGCCCATTTTCCAACCCTTCCAGTAGCTTCTCTATTCCTCATAATATCCTTCAACGGTTGTGAAGAAGGAACAACTATATTGTATGCCTGAAAATAGTGCCGAAGCTTCCTGGAGGCCATTAAAACAGCATACAACACCTTCTCCAATTCTGTATAATTTTTCTTTGATAAACTAAGAACTTCAGATACAAAGTATATTGGGGCTTGCTTTTTGACTTGGCCTTCAAGCTTCTCCTGGACAAGTGCTGCACTTACCGCTGAGTGCGAAGCTGCCACATATAACAACAGATGAGCCCCTGGCGTTGGTGGAGTTAGTGTTGTTAGGTCTATCAAATATTGCTTCAGCTCTTCGAAGGCTTTCTGCTGAACTGGTCCCCATTGAAAAACTTCAGCTGATTTCAGTACTTCGAAAATGGTAAATTTCTCTCTACTGATCTAGATATAAATCTGTTGAGAGATGCCAGTCTTCCTGTCAATCTTTGAGCCCCCTTTTTTTGTACTTGGTGGCTCCATTCGAAGGATAGCTTCGATTTTATTTGGATTAGCTTCAATCCCTTTTGTTGAAACTAGACAACCAAGAAATTTCCCTTTCTTCACTCCGAAGACACATTTTTCTGGGTTCAACTTTAAACCAGCCTGTCTAAAATTAGCGAAGGTCTCCTGCAGATCAGCAATGTGATTATCTTGCTTTGTGCTTTTCACAATGATATCATCAACATAAGTTAGCACATTTCTGCCTATCTTAGAATGAAGAACCTTTGCTGTCATTCTGCTGAAGCTTCCTCCAGCATTCTTGAGCCCCTCAGACATCCGAAGGTAACAATATGTTCCACTAGGGGTTATGAAGCTGGTTTTTGGCTCATCCTCCTTCTTCATCCAAATTTGATGATAGCCTGAATAACAGTCCAGCAAACTCATAAGCTCTGATGAAGCTGCTGCATCGACTAGAGAATCTATCCTTGGCAATGGAAACTTGTCCTTCGGACAGGCCTTGTTGAGATCAGTAAAATTAATACACATTCTCCATTTACCATTGGCCTTTTTTACCATAATAGTGTTAGCCAGCCATTCTGGGTATTTTACCTCTCTGATAACTCCGGCACTAAGGAGCCTTTTTACTTCATTCTGAGCACCTTCGGCCTTGTTATCAGACATCTTCCGAAGCCTCTGCTTTCTGGGTCTAAAGGATGGGTCAACATTGAGCGAGTGTTCAATAACATCCCTGTTGACTCCACAAAGATCATTGGCTGACCATGCAAAAACATCTTTGTTGTTGAACAGAAACCTTATCAAGGTTTTCTCCTGTTCTTCAGACAGTTGGGATCCCAATAACACCTTCTGCTCTGCTATGTCCTCACATAAAAGCATGGGCTTCGGCTGATCGGCCAAAGCAGCCTTCTCCCTTCTAAACTTGTACTGCTCACAAGCTTCAACTCCATCTATGTTATGGATTTCCTTTGAATCTGTCCAGTTTCCAGCTTCCTGACTTCCATGAATGGTGATAGGTCCTTGGTCCGAAGGTATCTTCATGCAAAGATATGCTGGATGAAGAATTGCTTCGAAGGCATTGAGAGTACCACGACCAATGATTGCATTGTAAGGGTATTCCATGTCAACAATGTCGAACACAACTTGTTCAGTCCTTGTGTTGTTGATAAATCCAAAGGTTATTGGCATTGTGATTTTTCCAAGTGCTACAATCTGCCTTCCTCCGAAGCCACAAAGGGGATGTGTGGCATCATGGATCTTGTCTTCGGGCTCTTGCATCTGTCTGAAGGCCTTAGCAAATATGATATCAGCTGCACTGCCTGTATCAACCAAAACATTATGGACCAGAAATCCTTTGATCACACAAGAGATAACCATAGCATCGTTGTGTGGGTAATCCTTGAGCTGAAGATCCTCTTGAGAGAAGGTAATTGGAATGTGAGACCATCTTGACTTGATGAAGGGTCCCTGTACCCCTACATGCTGTACTCTTCTCTGCGCCTCCTTCTTCTGTTTCTTGTTAGCCGGCTCTGAGCATGAACCACCTGTTATCAGGAGAATCAGCTTCGGAGCCGAAGCAGTTCTAGCTTGATTCTTGAACGAAGCCATTGTCTCAGGAAGTGGAAATGAGTTCACCGGAGGTGGGCGCCAATGTTGGGGACTTGTTCTCAAATGCTATGAATTAAGAACTAGGCAACATAAAATGTTAAATATTAATGCCCTTCGTCCGCTGAAGCATTATTTCCTCAAGGATTTAATGAACTTCGGACGAAGACCACGAGCAAAATATTACGAAGGTTTCACCTTCGTAATTAAACTTACAAAGTAATACAAAGTAATATAAAATGTGAAACATTAAAGATAAATATATCGGAAATAAATGACATCATTCGCATCTCTTATTATATGAATCTGAAATGTTAGATCATAATGTTTAGGTACATTTATACCTTTGCCTTGACAAATAATAATTCCCGAGTGATGCGTTTGCAATTACAGGAATGCGTGAACAATAAAGGAATACTGTTCACTATTTATAGGCACAGGACACAGCCTGTGAGGAATTACAATCATGCCCCTCATAAAAGTTTACAACAATGACTTAGACCCTTATGGACTAAAAGGTCATTCTATCTTTAAGTCGGTTCGACCCTTCATCTTCGGATATGCTGTAATACCGAAGCTTCATGAATGATACCTTTGGCATCACGTACGAGCAGCTTCAGCCGAAGCTGTTTCTTTCCGCAGGACCTTCAGCGACGAAGCATGGTCCCAACAGTAACTATCCCACCTCTAGCTTGTCAATTATTTCTCATGTAACTAGGCAACCCAAAATTGCAACTTGTGCTAGAAAGGTAATGAGTTTACCAAATGCTAACACAAAGGACTCTTGGGTTCCTAGATCTTTGTTGACTAACCTTAATGGACCCATCAAGCGATGGGTACCAAAATGTGCTTGACAAGCTTTGCAGGAGAAAGAGATGATATGAAGCTTTGGGGTGCTTGAGAGAGTCAATTCAATTCTTGTTAACTCAAGCTATCAATCTTAAATGATCTATATCCATGATTGATCCAAGGTTATTTTTCAAATTACTATGTCTTAAACTCATATCATCTCGGGGAAAGTATTAATGTTATAGGAAATAAAGAATTATCCTGTGCGGAAACCAAGGCCTACAACATAGAGGAAAGCCAAAGGATGGTAACATTTATGCTTTTAAATGCAAGTATCTTAAATTATCATTTCCTATGTGTCTTGTGTAGTCACATAGAAAAGGAAAAGCACTTCAAATGTTTTTAAATTATGTCACCATTTTTTGAAGAAATTCCTCTCATATGGTAGATTGTATATTCTTCATTTCAATACCATGGCAATCTACATGCTTTAAATTGTTGTAAGTATCTTATGGCATGCTTTACACTAATCATCCTATTATTGCCATGTTCTAGATATAGAGAGATATTCCATGTTCTTAAAAGAATAAGGTGTCACGTAAGGAATTCAATTCCTTAGGACACTTATAAAGGGAATCTCTCTTTATATCTAGAAATCATGAGACTAATGTTTTTGTCTGAATAACCTAAGTAGTCTCACATGTAGAGAATAAGTTTCTCTTTGGAGATGTGTAATCTAACATGAAAAGAAAAGTCAATCCAATGATTTATGTTGTTTTGCCTCTTGCTTAAATTGGATATGATTCTTCTATATTTATCGCTCTCCGTGTTATGAATTAGATTTATTCCCATAATCATAAAGAATTATCTATGCTTGTTTTGTAAGCAAAATTAAGCATACATCATGGAATAACCTAGTTCATATTATAAAGTTTTCATGCTTTAGTAATCTATTTTCCATTCCTTATCAAAATGATTACAAAAAAAAGAGAAACTAGTGCTTGTGTTACTAATGACATATCTCTTGAGCTTACTTATATCTACAAGAGAGTAAGTGCAAGCCGCAAGCCTCAAGGGTTACTCTTCACCCAAAGGAAGAAAGGTAAAAGCAAAGGTATGGGAACTCATCTTCTTAATCAAATATAGTTCCCATCAATGGTCTTTTGCTCTAAATTATCATATTCTACCTATGAAGAATAGATTCTTTATTGAACTTAAGTCAGCTAGCTGTGCATTCAATCTCATTCTCATAAATGCACTTGTCCATTAGAATCTAATTCATGCCTTTGCTATATCTGTTCTCATATTGATATGCTTTTAAGTCACGATAATAAATTCAATATGAAGAAGTAAAATTCCTATGATTGATCAAGATATTTAAAAGGGGCTTATTCCTCTTTTCTAATAATGTGCACTAATGTTAAGGATTTTACTTCATGTCTGTGTGACTTGTTGAATGATGAATTGTTTATATTCCTTATCTAAAAGAAATCATTCTTCATCATATACTCCCTTGTGCTATTAACATCTCTCTTGAGTATTTTCAATAAGTTTGGAAGGAAAAAGAGTTAACTATAAAGGGAGGACACTCAAATGAAAAAGGAAGACATCAAGAGCAACAACACCTACTTGGATAATGAGATCTTCAAAACAATCAATGGTGTGGTTGTAAGCATTCTAAGTCTTTTTCATTGTGAGAATACTAGGCATAAATTGTTTATTGCAAATTTTGTAAGCCTTGATCAAGATGAATAATGCTTCTCCCCATTTGTCTTTAAAAGTGAGTACATCTATCCAATTCATTAAATTTCTTGATGCATATCTTTAGGGGGAGCCTATTTCTATATCTTGATTATATTGAGACTAACACTTTATCTTAGTAATCTCATATAGTCTCATGTATGAGAACAAGTTTCTCATAAGGCATGCTACTACATTTCAATCCAACTTGGTAAAATAATGTCACCTTTATCAAGGATTGTAGCTTTCATTGTTAAAGTAGCATATTTACTGGATTCTCCCATTTTAAGCTTGTTTAATGATCTAATGCCTATGTTGTTCTTTTGATCGCATCTGTTGTGTGTTTGATCATTGAATAACTTCAATTAACACTTATGCTTCTTAGTGCCTCATGTAATTTCAATCGATATCTCTCTTGATATGCACTAAGTTAAAAGGAGAATTCATGATACATCTATGCAATTTATGATCTATTTGATATATGCTAACAATGACTTAGAAAAGGATCAATAGTTGTAGAACTCTTTCTTGTGCAAAATATTTCCATATATTGTCTTAAGTATAGGTCTTAAGCATCTAAGTCTAAGGACAACGCACAATGAAGAGAGTGTCTCTATGTGAAGGTACAAAAGTGTAAACCCACTTCCTTTCATTTAAACTTGTACCTAAATCTTTCTTCTCTATACATTCTTTGCATATCTTGTATAAAAGGAAGAGAAAGCATGTCCATGCATTAGTCCTGCTTCATACCTAGTTTAACTTCTCAAGTATTTCATTCCTGAATTTATGCATCTTTGTTAAAGCTGGGTGAAGTGATTTTATTATCAAAGAGCTTAAAGCTTAACCTTGTAACGAGGATAAGCTGCCTTTGTTTCAAAGGTGGATGGTCCTTAAGCCTCTTTGAAATCCTTAAGGGAAAGTGCTTAAGTTGTCTATAACATGCTTTCATTAGTGCATAAACTGTCATGAGCATTACACTTATACTATGACACAATGCACTACACATTCTCTATGATATAGATATGACCTCATTAACCTAACTATGTGCACTTGCCATTTAAAGGCCAAAATCCGTATTCCTCTCACGACATATATTTAGGGGGAGCAATCTATATTATATAGAACTGTTTAAGCTTAATTGACATATCTTTTTAATCATGTCTCTTTCCTTTGGTACATTTGCATATTTCCTATCTGTATTGTGCCAAGGCTAAGACTAATATGTTTTGAAAGTCGCCTAGAGGGGGGGTGAATAGGGCGAAACTGAAATTTATAAAGTTAATCACAACTACAAGCCGGGTTAGCGTTAGAAATATAATCAAGTCCGCGAGAGAAGGTGCAAAACAAATCGCAAGCAAATAAAGAGTGTGACACGCGGATTTGTTTTACCGAGGTTCGGTTCTTGTGAACCTACTCCCCGTTGAGGTGGTCACGAAGACCGGGTCTCTTTCAACCCTTTCCCTCTCTCAAACGGTCCCTCGGACCGAGTGAGCTTCTTCTTCTCAAACACTTGGAACACAAAGTTCCCGCAAGGACCACCACACAATTGGTGTCTCTTGCCTCAATTACAAGTGAGTTTGATCTCAAGAAAGATTGAGAAAGAAAAGAAGCAATCCAAGCGCAAGAGCTCAAAAGAACACAATGCAAATCTCTGTCACTAATCACTAAGGCGTTGTGTGGCATTTGGAGAGGATTTGATCACTTGGGTGTGTCTAGAATTGAATGCTAGAGCTCTTGTAAATAGTTGAAGTAGGAAAACTTGGATGCAATGAATGGTGGGTGGTTGGGGGTATTTATAGCCCCAACCCCCAAACTAGCCGTTTGGTGGGGCTGTCTGTCGCATGGTGCACCGGACAGTCCGGTGCACACCGGACAGTGTCCGGTGCGCCAGCCACGTCACCGGGCCGTTGGGTTCCGATCGTTGGAGCTCTGACTGCTGGGCCCGCCTGGATGTCCGGTGGCACACCGGACATGTACTGTAGAGTGTCCGGTGCGCCACATCGTGCGTGCCTGACTTCTGTGCACACTGGCGCGCATTTAATGCTTCTACAGGTGACCGTTGGCGCGAAGTAGTCGTTGCTCCGCTGGCTCACCGGACAGTCCGGTGCACACCGGACATGTCCGGTGAATTATAGCGGAGCGAATTCCCGAAGCTGGCGGGTTCCTGAGACGCCCTTCCTTGGAGCACCGGACACTGTCCGGTGTACACCGGACAGTCCGGTGAATTATAGCGAAGCGCCTCTGGATTTTCCCGAAGGTGAGGAGTTCAGCGTGAAGTCCCCTGGTGCACCGGACAGCCCGGTGCGCCAGACCAGGGCACACTTCGGTTATCCCTTTGCTCTCTTTGTTGAACCCAATCTTGGTCTTTTTATTGGCTAAGTGTGAACCTTTGGCACCTGTATAACTTATACACTAGAGCAAACTAGTTAGTCCAATTATTTTTGTTGGGCAATTCAACCACCAAAATCAATTTAGGAAATGGGTGTAAGCCTAATTCCCTTTCAATCTCCCCCTTTTTGGTGATTGATGCCAACACAAACCAAAGCAAATATAGAAATGCATAATTGAACTAGCTTGCATAATGTAAGTGCAAAGGTTGCTTGGAATTGAGCCTGTATAAATACTTATAAGATGCGCATGGATAGTTTCTTCATTGTTATCATTTTGGACCACGCTTGCACCACATGTTTTGTTTTTGCAAATTCTTTTGTAACTCCTTTTCAAAGTTCTTTTGCAAATAGTCAAAGGTAAATGAATAAGATTTTGCGAAGCATTTTCAAGATTTGAAACTTTCTCCCCCTGTTTCAAATGCTTTTCCTTTGACTAAACAAAACTCCCCCTAAATGAAATCCTCCTCTTAGTGTTCAAGAGGGTTTTGATATATCAATTTTGAAATACGACTTTCTTCCCTTTTGGAACATAAACAAGATACCAATTTGAAATTTCCATTTGAAAATCATTTTAAAATTAGGTGGTGGTGCGGTGGTGCGGTCCTTTTGCTTTGGGCTAATACTCTCTCCCCCTTTGGCATGAATCGCCAAAAATGGAGTCATTAGAGCCCTTCGAATTACTTTCTCCCCCTTTGGTCATAAATAACTGAGTGAAGATTATACCAAAGACGGAGTCCTTCTCCCCCAAAGGTGGAGAGTGGCATGGAGCGACGACGAAGGATGAGTTACGGAGTGGAAGCCTTTGTCTTCGCCGAAGACTCCAATTCCCTTTCAATACACCTATGACTTGGTTTGAAATAGACTTGAAAACACATTAGTCATAGTATATATAAAAGAGACATGATCAAGGTATATTAATGAGCGATGTGTGCAAATCAACAAAAGAAGTTCCTAGAATCAAGAATATTTAGCTCATGCCCAAGTTTGTTAAAAGTTTGTTCATCAAGTGGCTTGGTAAAGATATCGGCTAATTGATCCTTAGTATTAATGTATGAAATCTCGATATCTCCCTTTTGTTGGTGATCCCTTAAAAAGTGATACCGAATGGCTATGTGTTTAGTGTGGCTATGCTCAACGGGATTATCCGCCATGCGGATTGCACTCTCATTATCACATAGAAGAGGAACTTTGGTTAGTTTGTAACCGTAGTCCCTAAGGGTTTGCCTCATCCAAAGTAGTTGCGCGCAACAATGGCCTGCGGCAATGTACTCGGCTTCGGCGGTAGAAAGAGCTACGGAATTTTGCTTCTTTGGAGCCGAAGACACCAAGGACCTTCCCAAGAACTGGCAAGTCCCCGATGTGCTCTTTCTATTAATTTTACACCCTGCCCAATCGGCATCCGAATAACCAATCAAATCAAATGTGGATCCCCGAGGATACCAAAGCCCAAACTTAGGAGTATAAACTAAATATCTCAAGATTCGTTTTACGGCCGTAAGGTGAGCTTCCTTAGGGTCGGCTTGGAATCTTGCACACATGCATACGGAAAGCATAATATCCGGTCGAGATGCACATAAATAGAGTAGAGATCCTATCATCGACCGGTATACCTTTTGATCGACGGATTTACCTCCTTCGTCGAGATTGAGATGCCCATTGGTTCCCATGGGTGTCTTGATGGGTTTGGCATCCTTCATTCCAAACTTGCTTAGAATGTCTTGAGTATACTTCGTTTGGCTTAGGAAGGTGCCTTCTTGGAGTTGCTTTACTTGAAATCCTAAGAAATACTTCAACTCCCCCATCATAGACATCTCGAATTTTTGTGTCATGATCCTACTAAATTCTTCACATGTAGACTCGTTAGTAGACCCAAATATAATATCATCAACATAAATTTGGCATACAAACAAGTCATTTTCAAGAGTTTTAGTGAAGAGTGTAGGATCGGCTTTTCCGACTTTGAATCCATTAGTGATAAGAAAATCTCTAAGGCATTCATACCATGCTCTTGGGGCTTGCTTGAGCCCATAAAGCGCCTTAGAGAGTTTATAAACATGGTTAGGGTACTCACTATCTTCAAAGCCGGGAGGTTGCTCAACATAGACCTCTTCCTTGATTGGTCCATTGAGGAAAGCGCTTTTCACGTCCATTTGATAGAGCTTGAAGCCATGGTAAGTAGCATAGGCCAATAATATACGAATTGACTCAAGCCTAGCTACGTGTGCATAGGTTTCACCGAAATCCAAACCTTCGACTTGGGAGTATCCTTTGGCCACAAGTCGGGCTTTGTTCCTTGTCACCACACCATGCTCATCTTGTTTGTTGCGGAAGACCCACTTGGTCCCTACAACATTTTGATTAGGACGTGGAACCAAATGCCATACCTCATTCCTTGTGAAGTTGTTGAGCTCCTCTTGCATCGCCACCACCCAATCCGAATCTTGTAGTGCTTCCTCTACCCTGTGTGGCTCAATAGAGGAAACAAAAGAGTAATGCTCAGAAAAATGTGCAACACGAGATCTAGTGGTTACCCCCTTATGAATGTCGCCGAGGATGGTGTCGATGGGGTGATCTCGTTGGATTGCTTGGTGGACTCTTGGGTGTGGCGGCCTTGGTTCTTCATCCTCCTTGTCTTGCTTATTTGCATCTTCCCCTTGATCATTGCCGTCATCTTGAGGTGGCTCATTTGCTTGATCTTCTCTTTCATCAACTTGAGCCTCATCCTCATTTTGAGTTGGTGGAGATGCTTGCGTGGAGGAGGATGGTTGATCTTGTGCATTTGGAGGCTCTTTGGATTCCTTAGGACACACATCCCCAATGCACATGTTCCTTAGCGCGATGCATGGAGCCTCTTCATCACCTATCTCATCAAGAACAACTTGCTCTACTTGAGAGCCGTTAGTCTCATCAAACACAACGTCACAAGAAACTTCAACTTGTCCAGAGGACTTGTTAAAGACTCTATATGCCCTTGTGTTTGAATCATATCCTAGTAAAAAGCCTTCTACAGTCTTAGGAGCAAATTTAGATTTTCTACCTCTTTTAACAAGTATAAAGCATTTGCTACCAAAGACTCTAAAATATGAAATATTGGGCTTTTTACCGGTTAGGAGTTCATAAGATGTCTTCTTGAGGATTCGGTGTAGATACAATCGGTTGATGGCGTAGCAGGTGGTGTTGACCGCCTCGGCCCAAAACTGATCCGATGTCTTGTACTCATCAAGCATGGTTCTTGCCATGTCCAATAGTGTTCGGTTCTTCCTCTCCACTACACCATTTTGTTGTGGCGTGTAGGGAGAAGAGAACTCATGCTTGATGCCCTCCTCCTCAAGGAAGCCTTTGATTTGTGAGTTCTTGAACTCCGTCCCGTTGTCGCTTCTAATTTTCTTGATCCTCAAGCCGAACTCATTTTGAGCCCGTCTCAAGAATCCCTTTAAGGTCTCCTGGGTATGAGATTTTTCCTGCAAAAAGAATACCCAAGTGAAGCGAGAGTAATCATCCACAATAACTAGACATTACTTACTCCCGCCGATGCTTATGTAAGCAATCGGGCCGAATAGGTCCATGTGTAGGAGCTCCAGTGGCCTGTCGATCGTCATGATGTTCTTATGTGGATGATGGGCACCAACTTGCTTCCCTGCTTGGCATGCGCTACAGATCCTGTCTTTCTCAAAATGAACATTTGTTAATCCTAAAATGTGCTCTCCCTTTAGAAGCTTGTGAAGATTCTTCATACCAACATGTGCTAGTCGGCGATGCCAGAGCCAACCCATGTTAGTCTTAGCAATTAAGCAAGTGTCGAGTTCAGCTCTATCAAAATCTACCAAGTATAGCTGACCCTCTAACACTCCCTTAAATGCTATTGAATCATCACTTCTTCTAAAGACAGTGACACCTATATCAGTAAAAAGACAGTTGTAGCCCATTTGACATAATTGAGAAACGGAAAGCAAATTGTAGTCTAAAGAATCTACAAGAAAAACATTGGAAATAGAATGGTCAGGAGATATAGCAATTTTACCCAATCCTTTGACCAAACCTTGATTTCCATCCCCGAATGTGATAGCTCGTTGGGGATCTTGGTTTTTCTCGTAGGAGGAGAACATCTTCTTCTCCCCTGTCATGTGGTTTGTGCACCCGCTGTCGATGATCCAACTTGAGCCCCCGGATGCATAAACCTACAAAACATTTTTAGTTCTTGACTTTAGGTACCCAAATGGTTTTGGGTCCTTTGGCATTAGATACAAGAACTTTGGATACCCAAACACAAGTCTTTGATCCCTTGTGCTTGCCCCCAACATACTTGGCAACTACCTTGCCGGATCTGTTAGTTAAAACATATGATGCATCAAAAGTTTTAAATGAAATGTCATGATCATTTGATGCATTAGGAGTTTTCTTCTTAGGCAACTTAGCACGGGTTGGTTGCCTAGAGCTAGATGTCTCACCCTTATACATAAAAGCATGATTAGGGCCAGAGTGAGACTTCCTAGAATGAATTCTCCTAATCTTGCTCTCAGGATAACCGGCAGGGTACAAAATGTATCCCTCGTTATCTTGAGGCATGGGAGCCTTGCCCCTAACAAACTTGGACAATTTCTTAGGAGGGGCATTGATTTTGACATTGCCTCCCTGTTGGAAGCCAATGCCATCCTTAATGCCAGGGCGTCTCCCTCTATATAGCATGCTTCTAGCAAATTTAAATTTTTCATTCTCTAAGTCATGCTCGGCAATTTTAGCATCTAATTCTGCTATATGATCATTTTGTTGTTTAATTAAAGCCATGTGATCATGTATAGCATTAATATCAACATCTCTACATCTAGTACAAATAGTAGTGTGCTCAATGTTAGATGTAGAGGGTTTGCAAGATTTCAATTCTACAACCTTAGCATGCAATATATCATTTTTAGTTCTAAGGTCGGAAATTGTAACATTGCAAACATCTAGTTCTTTAGCCTTAGCAAGCAATTTTTCATTTTCAATCCTAAGGCTAGCAAGAGACATGTTTAATTCTTCAATCTTAGTAAGCAAATCATCATTGTCATTTCTAAGATTGGGGATTGAAATATTACAAGCAATAGAATCAACCTTAGCTAACAAATTAGCATTCTCATTTCTAAGGTTGTCTATAGTCTCATGGCAAGTGCTTAGTTCACTAGATAATTTTTCACATTTTTCAACTTCTAGAGTATAAGCATTTTTAACTTTAACATGCTTTTTGTTTTCCTTGATTAGGAAGTCCTCTTGGGAGTCCAAGAGATCATCCTTCTCATGGATGGCACTAATTAATTCATTTAATTTTTCTTTTTGTTGCATGTTTAAGTTGGCAAAAAGGGTACGCAAATTATCTTCCTCATCACTAGCATTATCATCACTAGAGGACTCATATCAAGTGGAGGATTTGGATTTAACCTTCTTCCTTTTGCCGTCCTTTGCCATGAGGCACTTGTGGCCGACGTTGGGGAAGAGAAGTCCCTTGGTGACGGCGATGTTGGCGGCGTCCTCGTCGTCGGAGGAGTCGCTTGAGCTTTCGTCGGAGTCCCACTCGCGACAAACATGGGCATCGCCGCCCTTCTTCTTGTAGTACCTCTTCTTCTCCTTTCTTCTCCCCTTCTTGTCATCGCCCCTGTCACTAGAAATAGGACATTTTGCAATAAAGTGACCGGGCTTACCACACTTGTAGCAAACCTTCTTGGAGCGGGGCTTGTAATCTTTCCCCCTCCTTTGCTTGAGGATTTGGCGAAAGCTTTTGATGACAAGCGCCATTTCCTCGTTGTTGAGCTTGGTGGCGTCGATGGGTGTTCTACTCGGTGTAGACTCCTCCTTCTTCTCCTCCGTCGCTTTGAATGCGACCGGTTGAGCTTCGGACGTAGAAGGACCGTCAAGCTCGTTGATCTTCCGTGAGCCCTTGATCATGAATTCAAAGCTCACAAAATTCCCGATTACTTCCTCGGGAGTCATTAGTGTGTATCTAGGATTACCATGAATTAATTGTACTTGAGTAGGGTTAAGGAAAATAAGTGATCTTAGAATAACCTTAACCACCTCGTGGTCATCCCATTTCTTACTCCCGAGGTTGCGCACTTGGTTCACCAAGGTTTTAAACCGGTTGTACATATCTTGTGGCTCCTCTCCTTGGCGAAGACGGAAGCGACCGAGCTCCCCCTCGATCGTTTCCCGTTTGGTGATCTTGGTGAGTTCATCACCCTCGTGCGCAGTCTTGAGCACGTCCCAAACTTCCTTGGCGCTTTTTAATCCTTGCACCTTGTTGTACTCCTCCCTACTTAGAGAGGCGAGGAGTATTGTTGTGGCTTGAGAGTTGAAGTGCTCGATTTGGGCCACTTCATCCACATCATAGTCTTCATCCCCTACGGATGGTACCTGTACACCAAACTCAACAACATCCCATATACTTTTGTGGAGTGAGGTTAGATGAAATCGCATTAAATCACTCCACCTAGCATAATCTTCACCATCAAAAGTTGGTGGTTTGCCTAATGGGACGGAAAGTAAAGGTGTAGTTTAGGAATGCGAGGGTAGCGTAGGGGGATCTTACTAAACTTCTTGCGCTCATGGCGCTTAGAAGTTACGGAGGGCGCGTCGGAGCCGGAGGTGGAAGGTGATGAAGTGTCGGTCTCGTAGTAGACCACCTTCCTCATCTTCTTTATCTTGTCGCCACTCCAATGTGACTTGTGGGAAGAAGCTTTCTTCTCCTTCCCCTTTCCCTTCTTGCGGGACTCTTCCGATGAAGCCTTCCCGTGGCTTGTAGTGGGCTTTTCGCGGGTCTCCATCTCCTTCTTGGCGTGATCTCCCGACATCACTTCGAGCGGTTAGGCTCTAATGAAGCACCGGGCTCCGATACCAATTGAAAGTCGCCTAGAGGGGGGGTGAATAGGGCGAAACTGAAATTTATAAAGTTAATCACAACTACAAGCCGGGTTAGCGTTAGAAATATAATCAAGTCCGCGAGAGAGACTGCAAAACAAATCGCAAGCAAATAAAGAGTGTGACACACGGATTTGTTTTACCGAGGTTCGGTTCTTGCGAACCTACTCCCCGTTGAGGTGGTCACGAAGACCAGGTCTCTTTCAACCCTTTCCCTCTCTCAAATGGTCCCTCGGACCGAGTGAGCTTCTTCTTCTCAAACACTTGGAACACAAAGTTCCCGCAAGGACCACCACACAAATGGTGTCTCTTGCCTCAATTACAAGTGAGTTTGATCTCAAGAAAGATTGAGAAAGAAAAGAAGCAATCCAAGCGCAAGAGCTCAAAAGAACACAAAGCAAATCTCTCTCACTAATCACTAAGGCGTTGTGTGGAATTTGGAGAGGATTTGATCACTTGGGTGTGTCTAGAATTGAATGCTAGAGCTCTTGTAAGTAGTTGAAGTAGGAAAACTTGGATGCAATGAATGGTGGGTGGTTGGGGATATTTATAGCCCCAACCACCAAACTAGCCGTTTGGTGGGGCTGTCTGTCGCATGGTGCACCGGACAGTGTCCGGTGCGCCAGCCACGTCACCGGGTCGTTGGGTTCCGATCGTTGGAGCTCTGATTGCTGGGCCCACCTGGATGTCCGGTGGCACACCGGACATGTACTGTAGAGTGTCCGGTGCGCCACATCGCGCGTGCCTGACTTCTGCGCGCACTGGCGCGCATTTAATGCTTCTGCAGGTGACCGTTGGCGCGAAGTAGTCGTTGCTCCGCTGGCTCACCGGACAGTCCGGTGCATACCGGACATGTCCGGTGAATTATAGCGGAGCGAATTCCCGAAGCTGGCGGGTTCCTGAGACGCCCTTCCTTGGAGCACCGGACACTGTCCGGTGTACACCGGACAGTTCGGTGCGCCAGACCAGGGCACACTTCGGTTATCCCTTTGCTCTCTTTGTTGAACCCAATCTTGGTCTTTTTATTGGCTAAGTATGAACCTTTGGCACCTGTATAACTTATACACTAGAGCAAACTAGTTAGTCCAATTATTTGTGTTGGGCAATTCAACCACCAAAATCAATTTAGGAAATGGGTGTAAGCCTAATTCCCTTTCATGTTTCCATGAGCATCTCGTATATTAAGTCTTAGATTGAAAGGGAAATGGAGTATTCGGCAAAGACATCGCTTCCACTCTACATCTTGGGTATTATCCTTCCTTGCCGGTATTTCGCCAACTCTCCAATTCGGTATAATCTTCACTCATATATTGTTTGCCAAAGGGGAGAGAACGTAAAAAGGGCTTATATTTCACTCACAAGTATCCGTTTTTAGCGATTCATGCCAAAGGGGGAGAAAGTATTAGCCCAAAGCAAAAGGACCGCACCACCACCAATTTCAAAAATGTAGTCTTTCAAATTTGGGTTAAGAAAAGATTTTTCAATTGGTATCTTATTTTTGATATAATATCAAATTGGTATACCCTCTTCAAAATTAACATCTAAAACCCTCTTGAACACTAAGAGGAGGATTTCATTAAGGGGCAGTTTTGTTTAGTCAAAGGAAAAGCATTTGAAACAGGGGGAGAAAATTTCAAATCTTGAAAATGCTTCTCAAAATCTTATTCATATACCTTTGACTATTTACAAAAGATTTTGAAAAAGAATTTCCAAAACATTTCAAAACAAAACAAGTGGTGCAAGCGTGGTCCAAAATTTTAAATAAGAAGAAAGCATCCATGCATATCTTAAGAAAAGAATATTGGTTTAATTCCAAGTAACCTTTGCACTTACCTTATGCAAACTAGTTCATTTTCGCACTTATATAGTTGCTTTGGTTTGTGTTGGCATCAATCACCAAAAAGGGGGAGATTGAAAGGGAAATAGGGTCAAACCTTTTCCTAAATGATTTTGGTGGTTGAATTGCCCAACACAAATAACTGGACTAACTAGTTTGCTCTAGATCATACAATCTACAGGTGCCAAAGGTTCAACACAAACTAATAAAAAGAACAAGTTAGGCTTCAAAAGAAAGGAGCAAAAAGGAAACCGAAGTGTGCCCTGGTCTGGCGCACCGGACTGTCCGGTGTGCCACCGGACAGTGTCCGGTGCACTAGGGTGAATCAACTCCAACTCCTCAGCTTCGGGTTTCACAGGCGCAGCTCCACTATAATTCATCGGGCTATCCGGTGTGCCACCGGACTGTTCGGTGCACCAGCGGGGCAACGACTATCTGCGCGCAACGGTCGACTCTGCAAAGTAAACAGTGCAATTCAGATGTCAGAGCAGATGGTCAGAGGGGCACCAGACTGTCCGGTGTAGCACCAGACTGTCCGGTGCCGCATGAGGACAAAGCCTCCAACGGTTGACCAGCTCCAAGCCCTAACGGGAGGATGACGTGGCGGCCATCGCCAGCAAACTTCTCCAATGGCTACAATTTGGTTGTTGGCTATAAATATCACCCCAACCGGCCACTTCAAAGCGTGGGAGCCCAAGCAACATTCCAAGTCATATAGTTGACATATCCAAGCCCTCCCAACCACCTCTATTCATTGATCCATCCTATACACAAGATTTAGACCACTACAACCAACACAAGTGCCACAAAAGAGAAAGCAAGCAAGAGAGAGCTACTCATTTGAGTTTAGCACTAGTGCCTTGTGAGATTCATTGAGAGATAGTGTGTGCTACATCTTTGTGTTCATTTGCGCGTGGAGTTTTGATTCCCATTGAACTTCCTCCAAAGTTTTGGAGGCTTGTAAAGCTATCAAGAGACACCAAAGAGTGTGGTGGTCCTTGCGGGGTCTTATGTGATCCTTGAGAAGAAGAAGAGCTCACCGGTCTTGTGTGATCGGTGGAGAGAGGGAAAGGGTTGAAAGAGACCCGTCCTTAGTGGACTCCTCAACGGGGACTAGGCCTTCGAGGGCCGAACCTCGGTAAAACAAATCACCCATGCATCGATCGGCAACCAAAAAACATCGACAAGGAGCCAACAAGCTGGGCAAACCAAGTTCCTCGTGAAAAGGCAAAAAGGCGATAGGTGATTCTGGTGGCGCCCTGGGGGCGGAGCCTTCGCTCGTCCCCGCCCGGCGATCCAACTCATGCGGGTCTCCTCTCTGACGCGGTCGACGCCTTGCCCTGGCGGCCGGGTTCGGCGGTCCATTCCATGGCCGCAATACCTCGCGTATCGGAGGGCATGGAGAGATCAAAGTTCGTGCGTGTTGGATCTGAGCCGCCCTCCAACCTCCAGATGCATCAATCGAGGATGAATCCTAGGATTTTGTGGAAGGTTCACATAAGGTATAATTTTGAATTGCATAATCTATTTGGTCATGTTGAAATTGAGGATCAATCGATTGTGAATCAAGAATTTTATGCTTGCAAGAATGATTCCCCGTTTGAATTTGTCGATTTGCGGAGTATGAAAATCAAACATACTCCTATGATGCTTCGTTGGAATTCCGGAAGAAATCAAACCCTGAATCCCTGGAAATTTCATGGTGACATGATTCCATCCTGGATCACGCCCCCTCGGGGCGATGCCGTTTTGCCTCAATTTCGGGAATCTATAGGGTGTTTTGAGGAAAAATGTAAGTCGGTGGCCAAGAAAACTGAAAAAGTTGAGGGGCTTTGGGAAAAAAATACCTGAATCAGGTATATCGCGGACTGGGAACGCCGAATCGGCTCATTTGTCTTCCCCTTCAAACCCTAAATCGCATACCTACATCTCTTCCCCCGTGCTCGCTCCAAAACCACAAATCGAAAGATTTGTTGGGCATTTCTGGTGGAGATCTCAGAAGTCTTATGCTACTGTGGTGAAAGCTAAGAGGGCTCCGATCATTGCTGTGAAGATGCAGCCAAGAGGAGCAGGTCGGCGTGGAGCTGCGCGCGGATATGGTCGTGGTTCTGGCCACAACCACGTCTGGAGGCGAATCGAAGATGGAGCTGTTCAAAATCAAAGAGGTGGTCGCAATATTGAGGAGGCTGATTTGGGGGAGGGGGTGATACCTTGAATCAAGGTAACCCATCTCCCTGGGAAGGTCAAGCTAATAGATCTGAAGAAAAGAATGAAGATAGTTGGAAAGGAAATCCCCATCCTATGGGAGGAGATGGTCCCAAAGATTCTCACGTGAAAAAAGAGGTAACCCGCAATTTTAATCTGGATAGATCTAGCTGTGCTTTCTGTCACTTTAAGAACCATCTTACTAAGGATTGTCGACATCGCTTTCCTTGTGACATTTGTGGTTGTGATGATCATGTTGTGTTTGATTGCAAAAAATGCTTGCCTTGGAATTTTGGTCCGGAACTTTGTGCTGCACAAGTTGAGGATCAGAGTTTTTTCTATATTGAATAAAAAGTGGATAATATGATGATTAAAGAAAAATCCAGCACTGCTATTATCACGGTTGTTCAAGGGAATGTTGGAGAAAAATAGATTGAATTGGAATTCATGAACATGTTAGGCAAGAACTTATGGAGATGGTATGCTAGATCTATGGGGGACAATAAGTTTGTAATGAGATTTCTAGATCCTAAGATGATAGGGGATCTTGGATACTTTAGACCTTTGGGCATGAGAACAGCTAAAGCTCAGATTACAATTGACCCTTGGACACCTGCTGTCAATGCTAAAGGTTGCTTGCAAAAAGGTTGGTTCAGGATTAGTGGCATTCCTATGGAGCAAAGGTCTCTGGTGACAATTAAAAAAGTTGGTGGGCTCGTGGGTAAGGTGATTGAAATTGATGAAAGAACCAGACTCAGAAATGAATATGTGAGAGCTAGAATTGCTTGCAGGGATGTCACGGCTGTTCCTGGAGTTGTGGAAGGTTCTCTTGGATTGTTTTTGTATGATTTTTTCTTTGAAAGGGAAATACACTCGGAAGAGGATGAACAATCTCTAGAGACTGGGATTAGAGTTGATGACTCTTACCAGAAAGCTGCAAAAAGATCCAAATATGAAGGTAAAATGCAGAAAGATAAGAAAGTGGATTATGGGAATCTTGATGATGGAAACATTAAACAGCATGATGAATGTAGCAAAAAATCTCAAAGCTTTACATATCAAATGCAAGGGCTTGACAAGAATACAAGCAAAGGAAAAAGTGTGGGAGTTGAAGAAATTAAAACTGGTAAATCTTATTCCAGTTGTTCTGGTGAAGAGAAGAACAAAGTGCATATAACCGATAGTGAGGATGATGATGATAGTGACCTCCTTGGAGAGGAACTCATGGCAATGAAAAATCGTGGATCTGGATCAAACAGTCATACTATGTGGAATATGAAGGCTGACCCAATAGACAATCTAAATTCTCGGAATATAAACCAGACTAAATCCTCAAAATGCTCTGTCATTATTGAAGAACTTGATCTCAATGAGAAGGAAGTGGAAAACTCTGAAGAACTTATTTCTGGCACTCAAGGTAGCTCGATTCTGAATGCTTCTCAAGAGGAAGGCGAAGATCTTTCGGATCAATGAAAGAAAGCTGATGGTATTATACATCATGAAGATAGTCAGAAATTTATGCCTTCACCCATCCCGGTGAGAAGGGTCAGTGAGCGACTTAAAAAAGATATGGGTATTAGAATTGAAGAGAAGAACAGAAGAATGGCTGTGAAAAGGAATCTGGAAGGTAACTCTTGTATTCCCGAATCTAATTTTTCCTGTTTAGCTTCTAAGGAAATTATTGATATCAGCAAGAAAATGGGGGTTAATATGAATGATCAAAATATGGAATCTATTGAGTTACTAAAAGAAATGGAATTAGCTAGACAATGTTTGGGCCAGAAAAAAATGAGATTCTTCAGAAAAAAGAGGAAGATAATATGGTTAAGCAAAATGATGAATATATAGGGAGTCAAGACCATGAAGAATCTGAAACAGATGACTTCATTTTGGTCCAATCCAGGAAAAAAAGAGAATATAGAAAAGGAGTGAAGAAAGGGTGTAAAGGCAAGGCACAAGAAATTCTTGGCCTCAATAAAAAAATCAGAAACACTGGGAAAATCCCAAAAAGTGTGGATGATAATAATACAAATAAAAATGGTTTAAAATGAAAGGCCTCCTTTGGAATTGTAGAGGTATTAGGAAGAAAGGGGTTGCTCCTCTTATGAGACACATGATTAGTCAATATAAATTCCAGTTTATTGGCCTGCAAGAAACTATGATTGGGGACTGTGATGATTTCATCACAAGAAATTTGGACCCCTCTGGGGAATACCTGTGGCTTTGGTCTCCTGCTAAAGGGAAATCTGGAGGCATCCTTGTGGGTTCTAGAATTGATGATCTTGATGTGGGATCTTTTAAGAAGGGAAATTATATTCTCCAGGTGAATTACTGGGATAAAAACCTTTTGTGTAAATGGAATCTTATGGTGACATATGGTCCTGCTCAGGAGAAATACAAAGACATTTTTTGAAAGATCTTGATGAGTTCTGTGAAAATAGCAGAGAACCTTACATTGTGGGAGGAGATTTCAATATTATTCGATTCTCTTATGAAAAGAATAGAGAGCACACCTTACACAAACATTCTGCCCTTTTTAATGATTTGATTTGTAAGCACAACTTGGTGGAAATTCATATGATTTCTGGTGGATTTACTTGGTCTAATAATCAGGCAACGCCCACTTTGGTTAAGTTGGATAGGGTCCTGATGAGTGGGAGCTGGAAAAATATCTTTCCTCTTGTTAAGGTTAAGAAACTTCCTAGGAATATCTCTAATCATAATCCCCTTGTTGTTGACTCTGAAAATTTGAGTACAAAAATGCAATCCTCTTTTGTTTTTGAGATTGGCTGGTTAAAGCATCCAGATTTTAAACAGATTATTGAGAGGATTTGGAATAAGCCTTGCAGGGCTAAAAGTACTTTGGATAAGATTCAACAAAAATTGAAGATGTGTAAGCAGTATCTTAAAGGTTGGGATTGGAATCTCAAAGGTGTGAAAAAAAGAGAAGGGATCAGATTACTTATGAGTTGAGAAAATTGGAAGAAAGTGAAGAATCTGATCTTTTGAACAGTAATCAGATTGAATATCGATGTTCTCTTATGACTGAAATTTTGATGATGCTTGATGAGGAAGAACTATTCTGGAAGCAGAGGGCTCATGAAAACTGGCTCCTTCAGGGCGATGGAAATAATGTGTATTTCCACCGTATTGCGAATGGTCGAAGAAGGAAAAACAACATAATTTTTCTTGAAAAAGGAGATAAAAAAATCTTTGGGGATGAAAACATTTTGCTGCATGCAACGGAGTACTATTCAGGCTTGTTTGGTCCTGCCCCTGGAAATATGTTCCAAATTGATAGGGAGGTTTGGGATGGACTTGAGCAGTTGAATGAGTTAGACAATAATGTGCTATGTGATCATTTCTCTGAAAAAGAGATTAAAGAGGCACTCTTTCAGATGGAGAAAAATAAAGCCGCGGGTCCTGACAGTATTCCTGCTGAGTTTTATCAGATTTGTTGGGACATTGTTAAAAAAGATAATGTTAGTCTTTTTCAGGACTTTCATGCTGGGCATTTGGATGTTAGTAGACTTAATTATGGCATCATTACTCTGCTTCCTAAGACTAAAGAAGCTACCAAAATTCAACAGTATAGACCCATATGCCTTCTTAACTACTTATATAAGTTGATTACTAAGGTCTTGACCATTAGAATCGAACCTTATGCTCAGAAGTTGATTAGTGAGCATCAGACTGCCTTTATCAAAGGGAGAAATATAATGAATGGTGTTATGATTCTTCATGAAATCATGCATGAGACTAAAAAAAGGAAGGAGACTGGTATTATTTTGAAACTGGATTTTGAGAAGGCTTATGATAAAGTCAACTGGGATTTTTTATTCCTTAGCCTTCAAAATAGGGGTTTTGGCAATAAATGGATGATGTGGATGCATATGGTTGTCGAGGGTGGCACTGTTAGTGTGAAAATAAATAATCAGATTGGTAAATATATTAAGAGTTACAAAGGTGTTCGACAGGGAGATCCACTCTTGCCTATCCTCTTTAATTTTGTGGCTGATAGCCTTGCTAGAATGATGGACAAAGCCTGTGCTAATGGGGTTTTGAATGGTTTGGGTAGGCATTTGATCCCCAATGGGGTGATCTTGTTATAGTATGTCGATGATACTATCATTTGTATGGAAAATGATTTGTCCAAAGCTAGAAATCTGAAAAATGCTCTTGTACATTTATGAAATGATGGTAGGATTAAAGATCAATTTTATGAAAAGTGAAATTTTTGTGATCAATGGGGATGATGATATTAAAATGCATTATGCGAATCCGTTTGACTGCCAGATGGGCTCTTTCCCCATGATGTATCTTGGGGGTCCCTGTTAGTCCTTTCCGTCTGCGAATTGCAGATTGGATAAGGTTGGAAGAGAAGTTTGACAAAAGGTTGGATAGCTGGAAGGGAAGCTCTCTATCCATTGCTAGGAGGATTACTTTGATTAATGCTTGTTTATCCAATTCTCCAATCTATCATATGTCGATGTATCTTCTTCCTAGCACCACTATCAAAAAACTGGACATTAAACGGAAAAATTTCTGTGCCAAGGTGGAGGAGATAGGAAAAAATACCACCTTGTTAAATGGGATAGAGTCTGTGCTAACAGGAAAAAAGGTGGACTTGGCATTAAAGATTTGAGAGTCATGAATATTTGCCTAATGTGCAAATGGTGGTGGAAACTTGAATATGAAACTGGAACCTGGCAAGAGATTATGAAAAAAAATATTCATGGTGACAGTATTTTGAATGTTAGCCACAAATCTTTTGATTCTCATGTCTGGCATGACCTGTTGAATATCAGAGATTACTATGTCATTGGGAGGAAAATTATCACTCGGTCGGGTGATAAAACCAGATTCTGGGAGGACCCTTGGCTCGATGAGACTCCTCTGGCTATGTCTGAACCAGATCTTTATGAAATGTGCAATGATAAATTTCTTCTTGTTCAGCATGTTAGGGAAAGGGATGCCCAACTTGACTTTCGAAGATGGTTGAATGATGATATCAGGAGTAATTGGGACAAAATCATGGAGAAATTCTAGGATTTTGAGTTTTAGGAGATTGGAGACTGTGTCTCCTGGAAATGGGGTAAAAATAAAGAATTTTCGGTGAAATCTTTATATGATAATATTACTAGTATTACCTATGGTCCATATCTTAAACATATTTGGAAAGGGAAAATCCCTCCGAAAATCAACTTTTTCATGTGGTTACTTGAAAATAATGTGCTGCTGACCAAAGAGAACATGGTTAGGAGAAATTGGAATGGAAATACTTCCTGTGGTTTCTGTGATGAGTTTGAATCGACCACTCATCTTTATTTAATTGTCATACAGCTAAATGTGTGTGGGGAGTTGTTGCTAAATGCTTTAATTCCAATGTTGTTCCTGTAAACTTACATCAGTGCTGGGTTTGGCTTGAGCATAATTTGGGTGATGCCAAAGGAATTAGCATTGTTTGTGCTGCTGCCATCTGTTGGGCCCTTTGGAAAGCTAGAAATAATGTGTGCTTTCAAAACATTGTGGTCAACTCTCCTGTCGAAATTGTATGTCATGCTTGTGCATTGATCTTTAATTGGGCAGGCCTGAGCAAGAAAGAGTTGTAGGATTTACTTCATGATGGGGCCAAGCTTCTGCTGAAAGCTGCAAATGCGAGGAATTCTGGGAGAGAGCTACAAGGGAACACTGAAGATGATGACCAGAGGATGGATTTGGAGTGACCTCCGTCGGTCTCTGGGTGCTGGATAGTTGCTTTGTGGCTTGGGTCTCCTTTATCTAGTCGGTCCTGTTTAGACTGCTTTCTGGTTTTGCGCTTTGTCGCAGTTTGGTGCTATTTTTTGGCTCCTTTGGATGATGTCCTTCTGCTTGTTGTCGTGAATTTAGACAATGTCTGGTAGATGTCTTTGACCTGAATCAGGTCGGTTATGTTTTCTTACCTGTATGTTGGTGCTTGGTTGCTTTTGCAACTGGTACGTACGTTTGTATTTCTGTTATGCAAGTAATAGAAATGGAGGTTCTCCGGTCAAAAAAACAAATCACCCGTGTCTCGTGTGCTTATTGCTTGTGATTTGTTTGTTCTTTCCCTTTCTATGTTTTTCTTGCACTATTCTTTGCTAATACTATTTGGTGTTGCTTTAAGTTAAATTCTCATTTAGTGAAGCAAAACCTTGCAAGAAAGAACTTGTGTTATTGCTCTTCTTATCTAAGCCCTCTTGATTTATTCTCATAGACTTATTAGTAGTATTGATTCCGCATTATTTGAAAGCAATACTCCTTACAAGCAAAGGACTTAGTTTTTATACTCCGACAATTGTGTATCTTGTTCTAACCACTAATCAAGGGATCTAGTTAGGGTGTAAAGTTATAATTTTTAGGTTTCTCCTATCCACCCCCCTCTAGGCAACTTTCACTCGGGAAGGACTCTGTCAAGGGAGTCCGGCGACAAATACAAGGAGGAATCCTCTTCCATCAAGTCACATAGGAAGGGTGACAAGAAGAAAAAGAAAATGAAGACGGTGGCCTACTACGAGACCGACTCTTCATCACCTTCCACATCCGGCGTCGAGTCTACAACTTCGAAGCGCCACGAGCGTAAGAAGTATAGTAAGATGCCTCTTCGCTATCCTCGCATTCCAAAGCGCGCTCCTCTACTTTCGGTACCCCTAGGCAAACCACCATATTTTGATGGTGAAGATTATTGGATGTGGAGTGATAAAATGAGGCACCATCTAACCTCACTCCACGAAAGCATATGGGATATTGTTGAGTTTGGAGCGCAGGCACCACATGTGGGCGACGAGGACTACGACTCGGACGAGGCTGCCCAAATTAGGCATTTTAACTCCCAAGCAACTTCTATACTCCTCGCCTCCTTGTGTCGAGAGGAGTATAATAAGGTGCAAGAGTTGAAAAATGCCAAAGAAATTTGGGATGTCCTCAAGACGGCGCACGAAGGGGACGAGGTGACCAAGATCAGCAAGCGCAAGATGATCGAGGGAGAGCTCGGTCGATTCGTCCTCAACAAAGGAGATGAGCCACATGCAATGTACAACCGGCTCAAGACGATGGTCAACCAAGTGCGCAACCTCGGGAGCACAAAATGGGATGACCATGAAATGGTCAAGGTTATTCTTAGATCTCTTGTTTTTCATAATTCTACTCAAGTTCAATTAATTCGTGGAGATCCTAGATACAAACAATAGATGTCCCCCGAGGAAGTTATCGGCAAGTTTGTGAGCTTTAAACTAATGATCAAAGACTCCAAACACATTGTTAACATGGAGTAAGGCGCCACCTCCACACCCGAGGTGCAACCCGTTGCATTCAAAGCAACGGAAGAGAAGAAAGACGAGTCTACACCAAGTAGACTCCCAATCAACGCCTCCAATCTCGACAACGAGGAGATGGCTCTTATCATTAAGAGCTTTTGGCACATCAAGGGGAAGGACTACAAGCCCCGTTCCAAGAGGGTGTGCTATAGGTGTGGTAAGTCCAGTCACTTTATTGCAAAATGTCCATATACAAGTGACAGTGATGGAAGGGAAATGTGCCCTTGGGCCATTTCTAAGTATTTTGGTGATTAAGTGTCCAACACAAGTGCTTAAGTGTTAAAGTATGCCAAGGACTCAAGAAGTGCAAATCAAGATTAAAAGGTATGTTTCTAGACTTAGTACATTGTTTTGAAGACTAATGTATTGTGTCTAAGTGCTAGAAACAGGAAAAACAATTACGGAGAAGTTGGCTGTGTACAGCCAAAAGGCTGCTCGGTCTGGGTGCACCGGACTGTCCGGTGGTGCACCAGACAGTGTTCGGTGGTGCACGGGACAGGGTCCGGTGCGCCAGGCTGGCTCTGGTAAAAAGGCTGCTCTCGGGTTTCGTTGGCGGCATACGGCTATAAATCATCGGACTGTCCGATGGTGCACCGGACTGTCCGGTGGTGCACCGGACTGTCCGGTGAGCCAACAGTCGGTCAGGCCAACGGTCGGCCGCGTAATCCGTGCGCGACGCGTGGCAGAGCCAACGGTCAGAAGGGGGCACCGGACTGTCCGGTGTGCACCGGACAGTGTCCGGTGCGCCAACGGCTCTGAATCTCCAACGGTCGGCTTCGCCAAAGAAGGAAAGAAATCCGCACCGGACAGTGTCCGGTGGTGCACCGGACTGTCCGGTGCGCCAGGCGACAGAAGGCAGGAATTGCCTTCCTGGAATGCTCTCAACGGCTCCTAGCTGCCTTGGGGCTATAAAAGGGACCCTAGGCGCATGGATGAGGATATCAAGCATTCTCTAAGCATTCCTAAGCACCAAGACTTCAATTCCGCGCATTCGATTCTTTGTGATAGCAACTAGAGCTCCATTTGAGTAGAGAACTCGTTGAGTTGTGTTGAGAGCTCGTGTTGTGACTTGTGTGCGTGTGTTGCTCTGATTTTGTGTCTTGTGTGCGTTGCTCATCCCATCCTTACTTTCGTGCTTCTTTGTGAACATCTTTGTAAGGGCGAGAGGCTCCAAGTTGTGGAGATTCCTCACAAGCGGGATATAGTAAAGTGAAAGCAAAACACCGTGGTATTCAAGTGGGTCTTTGGACCGCTTGAAAGGGGTTGAGTGCAACCCTCGTCCGTTAGGACGCCACAACGTGGAGTAGGCAAGTGTTGGACTTGGCCGAACCACGGGATAAACCACTGTGCCATCTCTGTGTTGATATTCTTGTGGTTATCGTGTTGTGCAAGAACTCTTCTCTAGCCACTTGGCTTTATTGTGCTAACTCTTAATCAAGTTTTGTGGATTAAGTTTCAAGTTTTGTGGATTAAGTTTCAAATTTCTACAGGATCACCTATTCACCCCCCCCCCTCTCTAGGTGCTCTCAATTGGTATCAGAGCCGTTCTCTTCAAGAAAGGGACTAATCGCCCGGAAGAGATGGATCCTAAGGGCAACGGGATGGTGCTCAATGATAAGGAGAAGGAGTCCTTCGTCAATGATCCAAAGGATGACAAGCCTACTGACTCAGGCTCGGGCCACAAAAGAAAAGACGGGAGGAAGAAGAAAACAAGGCGCATCAAGGAGATAGTCTACTACGACAGCGACGAATCTTCATCTTCCCAAAAGGACGACGACAACGACTACGAGAAAAAGAAGACGGTTAATTCAAACTTTTCCTTTGATTATTCTCGTATTCCGCAAAGTTCCAATGCTCATTTGCTTTCCATTCCCCTCGGTAAACCCCCCCCCCCACTTTGATGGAGAGGACTACGGATTTTGGAGTCACAAAATGCGTAGCCACTTGTTCTCTCTCCATCCAAGCATATGGGAGATAGTAGAAAATGGAATGCACTTTGATAGTACGGATAGTCCCATGTTCATTAATGAGCAAATTCACAAAAATGCACAAGCTACTACTGTTCTTCTAGCTTCATTGTGCAGGGATGAATACCATAAGGTGAGCGGCTTGGATAACGCCAAGCAGATTTGGGACACCCTCAAAATCTCATATGAGGGGAACGATGTCACCATGCTCACCAAGATGGAGTTGGTGGAGGGCGAACTTGGGAGGTTCGCAATGATCAGGGGCGAGGAGCCAACCCAAACGTACAACCGGCTCAAGACCCTCGTCAACAAAATAAGGAGCTATGGAAGCACGCGATGGACGGACCACGACATCGTCCGCCTAATGCTAAGGTCTTTTACTGTCCTTGATCCACATCTTGTGAACAATATTCGTGAGAATCCTAGGTACACCAAGATGACGCTCGAGGAGATACTTGGAAAGTTTGTAAGCGGGTGAATGATGATCAAGGAGGCAAGATACGTTGACGATGCGTTGAACGGCCCAATCCACGAGCCTCAAACCGTTGCTCTCAAAGCAACGAGGAGCAAGGAAGTGCTACCTAGCAAGGTGGCACAAGTTGAGGCGGCGGGACTCAATGAGGAAGAGATGGCCCTCATCATTAAGCGTTTCAAGACGGCGCTAAGGGGTCACAAGGAGCATCCCAACAAGACTAAGACGAAGGGGAAGCACTCATGCTTCAAATGTGGTAAGATTGGTCATTTTATCGCTAATTGTCCTGATAATGATAGTGACCAGGAATAAGAGAAGAAGAGGGAAAAGAAGAAGGCTTACAAGAAGGCTAAGGGTGAGGCACACCTTGGAAAGGAGTGGGACTCGGATTGTTCGTCGTCTAACTCCGACAACGAAGGACTCGCCGCCACCGCCTTCAACAAGTCGGCCCTCTTTCCCAACGAGCATCACACCTGCCTCATGGCAAGAGAAAAGAAGGTAAGAACTCATAATACTAGTACTTACGCTTCCTCAAGTGATGAAGAATCTAGCGATGATGAAATAGACTATTCATGTTTATTCAAGGGACTAGATAGAACTAAGGTTGACAAGATTAATGAATTAATTGATGCATTGAATGATAAGAATAGGTTATTAGAAAAGCAAGAGGATCTTTTGTATGAAGAACATGATAAGTTTGTAGAGGCACAAAAATCCCTTGCTTTAGAAATTAAAAGGAATGAAATGCTTTTTTGTGAATTGTCTACATGCCATAACTCTATTTCTAGCTTAAAGAGCACAAATGATGATTTGAATGCTAAGTTAGAAATAGCTAATAAATCAACATCTTGTGTAGAACATGTTGCAATTTGCAATAGGTGTAAAGATTTTAATGTTGATGCTTGTAGTGAACATCTAGTTTCAATTTCTAATTTGAATGATGAAGTGGCTAGTCTTAATGCCCAACTTAAGACTAGCAAGAGTGAATTTGACAAACTAAAATTTGCAAGGGATGCCTACACGATTGGTAGACACCCCTCAATTAAGGATGGTCTTGGCTTCAAGAGGGAAGTCAAGAACTTAACAAGCCATAAGGCTTCCATCTCCGCCAAGGAGAAAGGGAAGGCCCCTATGGCTAGTAGTGCTCAAAAGAACCATGCTTTCATGTATCATGATAGGAGACATTCTAGGAATGTTTATAGAAATTATGATGCTTTTGATTCTCATGCCATGATTGCTTCTAGTTCTTCTATTATGCATGATAGAAATTTGGCTAGGAAAAATGCTATGCCTAGAGGAAATGTTGTTCATGTTCCTAGGAAAGTAAACTATGAATCTTCTACAATTTTTCATACTTTCAATGCTTCATTCACTATTTGTAGAAAGGATAAGAAGGTGATTGCTAGGAAGTTAGGGGCAAGATGCAAGGGAGATAAAACTTGCATTTGGGTCCCTAAGACAATTGTCACTAACCTTGTAGGACCCAACAAGAGTTGGGTACCTAAGACCCAAGCCTAAATTTGCCTTGCAGGTTTATGCATCCGGGGGATCAAGCTGGATTATCGATAGCGGATGCACAAACCACATGACGGGGGAGAAGAAGATGTTCTCTTCCTACGTCAAGAACAAAGACTCCCAAGACTCAATCATATTCGGTGACAGGAATCAAGGCAAGGTGAAAGGGTTAGGAAAGATTGCTATTTCATCCGAGCACTCCATTTCCAATGTGTTTTTAGTTGAGTCGCTTGGATATAACTTGTTGTCTGTTAGTCAACTTTGTAATATGGGATATAATTGTTTATTCACAAATGTAGATGTGTCTGTCTTTAGAAGAAGTGATGGTTCATTAGCTTTTAAGGGTGTACTAGACGGCAAACTTTATTTAGTCGATTTTGCAAAAGAGGAGACCAGTCTAGATGCATGCTTAATTGCTAAGACTAGCATGGGCTGGTTGTGGCATCGCCGTTTAGCACATGTAGGAATGAAGAACCTTCACAAGCTTCTAAAGGGAGAACACATGATAGGTCTAACAAATGTTACTTTCGAAAAAGATAGACCTTGTGCAGCTTGTCAAGCAGGTAAACAGGTGGGAAGCTCTCATCATACCAAAAATGTGATGACTACATCAAGACCTTTGGAGTTACTTCATATGGACCTTTTCGAACCCGTCGCCTACCTAAGCTTAGGAGGAAGTAAGTATGGTCTTGTTATAGTTGATGATTTTTCCTGCTTCACTTGGGTATTCTTTTTGCAGGATAAATCTGAAACCCAAGGGACCCTCAAGCGCTTCCTAAGGAGAGCTCAAAATGACTTTGAGCTCAAGGTGAAGAAGATAAGGAGCGACGACGGGTCCGAGTTCAAGAACCTTCAAGTGGAGGAGTACCTTGAGGAGGAAGGAATCAAGCACGAGTTCTCTGCTCCCTACACACCACAACAAAATGGTGTGGTAGAGAGGAAGAACAGGACGCTCATAGACATGGCAAGGACAATGCTTGGAGAATTCAAGACGCCCGAGCGGTTTTGGTCGGAAGCTGTGAACACGGCTTGCCACACCATAAACTGGGTATACCTTCATCGCCTCCTCAAGAAGACTTCATATGAGCTCCTAACCGGTAACAAACCCAATGTATCTTACTTTCGTGTTTTTGGGAGTAAATGCTACATTCTAGTGAAGAAAGGTAGAAATTCTAAGTTTGCTCCCAAAGCTGTAGAAGGGTTTTTATTAGGTTATGATTCAAATACAAAGGTGTATAGGGTCTTCAACAAATCATCGGGTTTGGTTGAAGTCTCTAGTGACGTTGTATTTGATGAGACTAATGGCTCTCCAAGAGAGCAAGTTGCTGATCTTGATGATGTAGATGAAGAAGATGTTCTGACGGCCGCAATACGTACCATGGCGATTGGTGATGTATGACCACAGGAACAAAAGGAGCAAGATCAACCTTCTTCCTCAACAATGGTGCATCCCGCAACTCAAGACGATGAACAGGTTCATCAAGAAGAGGCGTGTGATCAAGGGGGAGCACAAGATGTTCATGTGATAGAGGAAGAAGCGCAACCGGCACCTCCAACCCAAGTTCGAGCGACGATTCAAAGGGATCATCCCGTCGACCAGATTTTGGGTGATATCAGCAAGGGAGTAACTACTCGCTCTAGATTAGTTAATTTTTGTGAGCATTACTCATTTGTCTCTTCTATTGAACCTTTCAGGGTAGAAGAGGCCTTGTTAGATCCGGACTGGGTCTTGGCCATGCAGGAAGAGCTCAACAACTTCAAGAGAAATGAAGTTTGGACACTGGTGCCTCGTCCCAAGCAAAATGTTATGGGAACCAAGTGGGTGTTCCGCAATAAACAAGACGAGCACGGGGTGGTGACAAGGAACAAGGCACGACTTGTGGCAAAAGGTTATGCCCAAGTCGCAGGTTTGGACTTTGAGGAGACTTTTGCTCCTGTGGCTAGGCTAGAGTCAATTCGCATATTGTTAGCCTATGCTACTCACCATTCTTTCAGGTTGTTCCAAATGGATGTGAAGAGCGCTTTCCTCAACGGGCCAATCAAGGAGGAGGTGTACGTGGAGCAACCCCCTGGCTTTGAGGATGAACGGTACCCCGACCACGTGTGTAAGCTCTCTAAGGCGCTCTATGGACTTAAGCAAGCCCCAAGAGCATGGTATGAATGCCTTAGAGACTTTTTACTTGCTAATGCTTTCAAGGTTGGAAAAGCCGATCCAACTCTTTTTACTAAGACTTGTGATGGTGACTTATTTGTGTGCCAAATTTATGTCGATGACATAATATTTGGTTCTACTAACCAAAAGTCTTGTGAAGAGTTTAGCAGGGTGATGACTCAAAAGTTTGAGATGTCGATGATGGGTGAGTTAACCTATTTCCTTGGGTTCCAAGTGAAGCAACTCAAGGATGGGACCTTCATCTCCCAAACGAAGTACACGCAAGACTTGATCAAGCGGTTTGGGATGAAGGACGCCAAGCCCGCAAAGACTCCAATGGGAACCGACGGACACACCGACCTCAACAAAGGAGGTAAGTCCGTTGATCAAAAGACATACCGGTCTATGATAGGGTCCTTACTTTATTTATGTGCTAGTAGACCGGATATTATGCTTAGCGTATGCATGTTGCTAGATTTCAATTCGATCCAAGGGAGTGTCACTTAGTGGCCGTGAAGCGAATTCTTAGATATTTAGTCGCTACGCCTTGCTTCGGGATCTGGTATCCAAAGGGGTCTACCTTTGACTTAATTGGATATTCAGACTCCGACTATGCTGGATGTAAGGTCGATAGGAAGAGTACATCGGGGACGTGCCAATTCTTAGGAAGGTCCCTGGTGTCATGGAGCTCTAAGAACCAAACTTCCATTGCCCTATCCACCGCTGAGGCCGAGTATGTTGCCGCAGGACTATGTTGTGCGCAACTACTTTGGATGAGGCAAACCCTCAGGGACTTTGGCTACAATCTGAGCAAAGTCCCACTCCTATGTGATAATGAGAGTGCTATCCGCATGGCGGATAATCCTGTTGAACACAGCCGCACTAAGCACATAGACATCCAGCATCACTTTTTGAGAGACCACCAGCAAAAGGGAGATATCGAAGTGTTTTACGTTAGCACCGAGAACCAGCTAGCCGATATCTTTACCAAGCCTCTAGATGAGAAGACCTTTTGCAGGTTGCGTAGTGAGCTAAATGTCTTAGATTCGCGGAACTTGGATTGATTTATAGCATACATGTGTTTTATGCTTTTGATCATGTTCCTTATGCATTTTGTTGTTTATTTATGGTGCTCAAGTTGTACAAGCACTCCCCGGACCTCACAAGTCCATTTGCAAGTAATGCACATATTTAGGGGGAGATGTGCTACAACTTGACCCTTTGAGACTAACTGTGTGCTTGAGGTTGCTTAATTTAGTCTCAAAGCAGGTTAGAAAGGGAAAAGGTGGACTTGGACCATGCAAGACTTCCACTGCACTCCGATGAAAGAGTAACTAACTCCAAGTTCATCTCCATGCTCTTATTGCCTTTTTAACTCGTAATTGAAGATTTTGGTGAGGCAATGGGGTTCGAGGGCCAAGATTGATCCCGTTTTGGTGCTTGATGCCAAAGGGGGAGAAAATAAGGCCAAAGCAATAAATGGATCAGCTACCACTTGAGAATTTTTAAAATAGTAAAATAGAGCTTTTGGTTTGTCAAAAATCTTTTATTGTCTCTTGTTGGGGACTTGTTCTCAAATGCTAAGAGTTAAGAACAAGGCAACATGAAAAGTGTTAAATGTTAAAGTCCTTCGTTCTTCAAGACATTATGTCCCTTCGGATATAATGAACTTCGGACGAAGGTTGTGAAAGAGAAGCCTTCATAAGCACAATAAACGATGAGGAAAAATTCATACACAAAATACGAAAAATAATATAAACATTATCATCAACTTATTTGCATTATCATATTCACAATAACAAATTATAAATGTACCTTCGGTTTGACGGAAAATAAAGGTACAGGCGTGATGCAAAAAGCGAATGCCAAGTCAGCGTGAACAGTACGGGAGTACTGTTCATCTATTTATAGGCAAGGGACGCAGCCCATGTACAATTACATTCATGCCCTTTACATTTGCTAATAACTCTATAGTAATTCTTCGAGGTCTAATTTGCCTTTTCATCTTTAAGTCGGTTCCCCTTTTCTGTTATCATGTCGAAGCTTTTCTGCGCACAGCTTCGTGATCATCTAGACCTTCGTCATAATTATCTTTCGTCTCGTTCAGGCTTCGTCCTGACTGCTCTTGTATGTTCATGATCCGATTCCAAAGACACCTGTTCACATATTTCACTTGGAAAACATTGTCAAATCATGTTTTTGAGGACCTTCGGAAGCCGAAGGCCCCCAACATCTCTTTTGTCAAAAGTTGGCCTCTTGTGGGGAAAATGGTTGATTATGGGAAAAGGGGGGAGTTTTTCAAATCTTTGATCAATTTCTCTTGGAATGTGGTTGACTTAGAGACAGGAAATTGAGGTTAATTTGCAAAAACAAAACCAAGCCGTGGCAAAGAATGATCCATATATGCCAAATTTGAATCAAAACAAACTTGTGTTCTTAGTTGCATTGATGATTGCACTTCTTTTAGTTGCTTTTTGTTGTGTTGGCATAAATCACCAAAAAGGGGGAGATTGAAAGGGAAATGTGCCCTTGGGCCATTTCTAAGTATTTTGGTGATTAAGTGTCCAACACAAGTGCTTAAGTGTTAAAGTATGCCAAGGACTCAAGAAGTGCAAATCAAGATTAAAAGGTATGTTTCTAGACTTAGTACATTGTTTTGAAGACTAATGTATTGTGTCTAAGTGCTAGAAACAGGAAAAACAATTACGGAGAAGTTGGCTGTGTACAGCCAAAAGGCTGCTCGGTTTGGGTGCACCGGACTGTCCGGTGGTGCACCGGACAGTGTCCGGTGCGCCAGGCTGGCTCTGGTAAAAAGGCTGCTCTCGGGTTTCGTCGGTGGCATACGACTATAAATCACCGGACTGTCTGGTGGTGCACCGTACTGTTCGGTGAGCCAACAGTCGGCTGGGCCAACGGTCGGCCGCGTAATCCGCGCGCGACGCGTGGCAGAGCCAACGGTCAGAAGGGGGCACCGGACTGTCCGGTGTGCACCGGACAGTGTCCGGTGCGCCAACGGCTCTGAATCTCCAACGGTCGGCTTCGCCAAAGAAGGAAAGAAATCCGCACCGGACAGTGTCCGGTGGTGCACCGGACTGTCCGGTGCGCCAGGCGATAGAAGGCAGGAATTGCCTTCCTGGAATGCTATCAACGGCTCCTAGCTGCCTTGGGGCTATAAAAGGGACCCCTAGGCGCATGGAGGAGGATATCAAGCATTCTCTAAGCATTCCTAAGCACCAAGACTTCAATTCCGCGCATTCGATTCTTTGTGATAGCAACTAGAGCTCCATTTGAGTAGAGAACTCGTTGATTTGTGTTGAGAGCTCATGTTGTGACTTGTGTGCGTGTGTTGCTCTGATTTTGTGTCTTGTGTGCGTTGCTCATCCCATCCTTACTTCCGTGCTTCTTTGTGAACATCTTTGTAAGGGCGAGAGGCTCCAAGTTGTGGAGATTCCTCGCAAGCGGGATATAGTAAAGTGAAAGCAAAACACCGTGGTATTCAAGTGGGTCTTTGGACCGCTTGAAAGGGGTTGAGTGCAACCCTCGTCCGTTGGGACGCCACAACGTGGAGTAGGCAAGTGTTGGACTTGGCCGAACCACGGGATAAACCACTGTGCCATCTCTGTGTTGATATTCTTGTGGTTATCGTGTTGTGCAAGAACTCTTCTCTAGCCACTTGGCTTTATTGTGCTAACTCTTAATCAAGTTTTGTGGATTAAGTTTCAAGTTTCTACAGGATCACATATTCACCCCCCCCCTCTAGGTGCTCTCAAGTGACAGGGACAACGACAAGAAAGGGTGGAAGAAAATGGAGAAGAAAAGATATTACAAGAAGAAGGGTGGCGAGGCGCATATGGGGTCAGAATGGGACTCTGATGAGAGCTCCACCGACTCCTCCTCCGATGAGGACGCCGCCAACATTGCCATCAACAAAGGCCTCCTCTTCCCCAACGTCGGCCATAAGTGCCTAATGGCCAAGGACGACAAAAAGAAGGTACATTCTAGATATACCCCCAAATATACTACTTCCATTGACGAGGGTAGCTCTAGTGATAATGAAGATGATTTAACTTCTCTTTTTCCCAACCTTACTAAAGATCAAAACAAGAAAATAAATGAATTGATAGAATCCATTAACGAGAAGGATGATCTATTGGAATGCCAAGAGGACTTGCTCGTTAAGGAAAATAAGAAATTTGTTAAATTGAAAAATGCTTATGCTTTAGAGGTAGAAAAATGTGAAAAATTATCTAAAGAGAATAACATTTGCAATGATTCAATTTCCTATCTTAGAGATGAGAATGCTAGTTTAAATGCTAAGATTGAAGAATTGAATGTTTGCAAACCATCTACATCTACTGTCGAACATGTTACCATTTGCACTAGATGTAGAGATGTTAATGTTGATGCTATGAATGATCAAATTGCTATGATTAAAGAACAAATGATCACATAGCTAAATTAAATGCTAAAATTGCCGAGCACGAATTAGAAAATGAAAAATTTAAATTTGCTCAAAGCATGCTTTATAATGGGAGACGCCCTGGCATTAAGGATGGCGTTGGTTTCCAACAATGGAGCCAAAGCAACATCAAGCTTAATGCCCCCAAGAAACTATCTAATTTTGTTAAGGGTAAGGCTCCCATGGTTTAGGATAGAGAGGGTTATATTTTATATCCTAAGAACTATCCTGAGCACAAGATTAGGAAAATTCATGCTAGAAAACCTCATATTGTTTCACATCATGCTTATTTGTATAGTAATGAGGCATCTTGATCGAGGCATTCCACTCATATCAAAATGCCTAAAAAGAAAATACCTAATGCATCAAATGAGCATAATATTTCATTTAAAACTTTTGATGCATCTTATGTGTTAACTAACAAATCAGGTAAGGTAGTTGTCAAATATGTTGTGGGCAAACAAGACCGTTTGGGTACCCAAGGTGCTTGTTTCTAATGTGAAAGGACCCAAGACCGTTTGGGTACCTAAGAACAAAGCCTAAATTTGTTTTGTAGGTTTATGCATCGGTGGATCAAGTTGGATAATCGATAGCGGGTGCACAAACCACATGACAGGGGAGAAAAGAATGTTCTCCTCATACGAGAAAAACGATGATTCACAAAGAGCAATCACATTTGGGGATGGAAATCAAGGTTTGGTCAAAGGTTTGGGTAAAATTGCTATATCTCCTGACCATTCTATTTCCAATGTTTTCTTAGGTAGTGTTTGGTTGAGGAGCCAAGTAGAATGGAGCTGTTCCATCTCTGATTCTAGGAACGGAGCCGCTCTGTTCTGTGTTTGGTAATCTGGAATGGAGTGGCTCTGTTTTTTGTTTGGTTGTAGAGTGAACGGAGCGGAGCGTGACTGTGAGAGCGAGATGGGAACGGAGCGGCTCCGTCCGGTTGATTTTTTGGAGCGGAATGGTTCCGGATCTGAAGAGAATATTCCCTAATTAGAGTCATTTCGTTCTAGTTCCTTTATAACCAAACAGCAACAAAACTGGGACGGAACGGTTCCGTTCTGATTGGCTCTTCAACCAAACACTACCTTATAGATTCTTTAGATTACAATTTGCTTTCTGTTTCTCAAATATGTAAAATGGGCTACAACTGTCTTTTTACTGATATTGGTGTTACTGTCTTTAGAAGAAGTAATGATTCGATAACATTTAAGGTAGTGTTAGATGGTCAGCTATATTTAATTGATTTTAATGATAACCAAGCTGAACTAAACACTTTCTTAATTTCTAAGACTAATATGGGTTGGCTCTGGCATCGCCGTCTCACCCATGTTGGGATGAAGAATCTTCACAAGCTTCTAAAGGGAGAACACAATTTAGGACTAACAAATGTTCATTTTGAGAAAGACATGATTTGTAGCGCATGCCAAGCAGGGAAGCAAGTTGGAGTTCATCATCCACATAAGAACATCATAATGACCGATAGGCCGCTTGAGCTACTCCACATGGACCTATTCGGCCTGATCGCTTACATAAGCATCGGCAGGAGTAAGTACTGTCTTGTAATTGTGGATGACTATTCTCGCTTCACTTGGGTATTCTTTTTGCAGGAAAAATCTCAAACCCAAGAGACCTTAAAAAAAATTCTTAAGATGGGCTCAAAATGAGTTCGGATTGAGGATCAAAAAGATTAGAAGCGATAATGGAACAGAATTTAAGAACTCTCAAATTAAAGGATTTCTTGAGGAGGAGGGTATCAAGCATGAGTTCTCTTCCCCCTACACACCTCAACAAAATGGTGTAGTGGATAGGAAGAATATAACTCTATTGGACATGTAAAGGACCATGCTTGATGAGTACAAGACACCGGATCGGTTTTGGGCGGAGGCGATTAACACCGCCTGCTACTCCATCAACCGACTCTAACTTCACCGAATCCTCAAGAAAACATCATATGAACTCCTCACTGGTAAAAAGCCCAATGTTTCTTATTTTAGAGTCTTTGGGAGCAAATGATTTATTCTTATTAAAAGATGTAGAAATTCTAAATTTGCTCCTAAAGTAGTAGAAGGCTTTTTACTTGGTTATGACTCAAACACAAGGGCATATAGAGTCTTCAACAAGTCCACTGGATTAGTTGAAGTTTATTGTGATATTGTGTTTGATGAGACTAATGGCTCTCAAGTAGAGCAAGTTGATCTTGATGAACTAGATGATGAAGAGGCTCCATGTGTCGCGCTAAGGAACATGTCCATTGGGGATGTGTGTCCAAAAGAATCCGAGGAGCCTACACAAGCACAAGATCAACCATCATCTTCCATACAAGCATCTCCACCTACTCAAGAATAGGACATGGCTCAAGAAGAAGAGGATGAAGACCAAGATGATGAGACACCTCAGGAGGAGGACATTGATCAAGGGGGAGATGAGGATGATCAAGACAAGGAAGATGATCAAGAGATTCAAAATCAAAGACCACCACACACAAGAGTCCACCAAGCAATTCAAAGAGATCACCCCATCAACTCCATACTTAGTGATATTCACAAGGGGGTAACCACTAGATCTCGAGTTGCTCATTTTTGTGAACATTACTCTTTTGTGTCTTCTATTGAGCCATACAGGATAGAGGATGCACTAAGAGATCCAGACTGGGTGGTGGCAATGCAAGAGGATCTCAACAACTTCACGAGGAATGAGGTATGACATTTAGTTCCACGTCCTAACCAAAATGTTGTAGGTACCAAGTGGGTATTCTGCAACAAACAAGATGAGCATGGTGTGGTGATTAGGAACAAAGCCCGACTTGTTGCCAAAGGTTATTCACAAGTCGAAGGTTTGGATTTTGATGAAACCTATGCACCCGTAGCTAGGCTTGAGTCAATTTGTATATTACTTGCCTATGCTACTTACCATGGCTTTAAGTTGTATCAAATGGACATGAAGAGTGCCTTCCTCAATGGCCCTATCAAGGAAGAGGTATATGTTGAGCAACCTCCCGGCTTTGAAGATAGTGAGTATCCTAACTATGTTATAAGCTCTCAAAGGCGCTTTATGGGCTCAAGAAGCCCCAAGAGCATGGTATGAATGCCTACGAGACTTCCTTATCACTAATGGCTTCAAAGTTGGTAAAGTTGACCCTGCTCTCTTCACTAAAACAATTGCTAAAGACTTGTTTATATGCCAAATTTATGTTGATGGTATTATATTTGGGTCTACTAACAAGTCAACTTGTGAAGAATTTAGTAGGATAATGATATAGAAATTCGAGATGTCTATGATGGGGGAGTTGAAGTATTTCCTTGGATTCCAAATCAAGCAACTCCAAGAAGGCACCTTCATCAGCCAAACTAAGTACATTCAAGATATTCTTAAGAAGTTTGGAATGAAGAATGTTAAACCTATCAAGACACCCATGGGGACAAATGGGCATCTCGACCTCGACACGGGAGGTAAATCCGTAGATCAAAATGTATACTGGTCGATGATAGGATCTTTACTCTATTTATGTGCTTCACGACCAGATATTATGCTTTCTGTATGCATGTGTGCAAGGTTCCAAGCAAATCCAAAGGAAGTTCACCTTAGGGCCGTGAAAAGAATCATGAGATATTTAGTTTACACTCGTAAGTTTGGGCTTTGGTACCCCAAGGGATCTACCTTTGATTTAATTGGGTATTCTAATGCCGATTATGCTGGATGTAAAATTGATAGGAAGAGCACATCAGGGACTTGTCAGTTTCTGGGAAGATCTCTGGTGTCTTGGGCTTCAAAGAAACAAAACTCAGTAGCTCTTTCAACTGCCGAAGCCGAATATATTGCTACAGACCATTGTTGTGCACAATTACTTTGGATGAGGCAAACCCTCAGGGTCTATGGCTACAAATTGAGCAAAGTCCCTCTCCTATGTGATAATGAGAGTGTAATCTGCATGGCAGATAATCCCGTTGAACACAGTCGCACTAAGCACATAGACATCCGGTATCACTTTTTGAGAGATCACCAACAAAAGGGGGATATCGAAATTGCTTATGTAAATACCCACAACCAATTAGCTGATATCTTTACCAAGCCTCTAGATGAAAAGACTTTTAGCAAGCTTAGGAATGAGCTAAATATACTTGATTCTCGAAACTTTGATTGAAGCACTGCACACACAGCTAATTTATATACCTTTGATCATGTTTCTTTCATTTGGTACAAATGCATATTTCTTATTCTTCTTGTGCCAAGGTTAAGACTAATATGCTTTCAAGTATACTTCTATGTTTAGTCTTAAATTGAAAGTGAAATGGAGTATTTAGCAAAGACAAGTCTTCCACTTCAACTCTGACGGTATCATTTATCCTTTGCCGTTACTCATAAAAATCTCAATTGGTATGACCTTCCACTCATATACTTTAATTACCAAAGAGGAGAATTCAAGTGGCCTCAAGATTCTTCGTTTTTGGCGATTAATGCCAAAGGGGGAGAAAGTATTAGGCCCAAAGCAAAAGGACCGCACCACCACATTTTCACAAATTCAAAATTTCAATCGGTATTTCATTTGGTTTCAAAATTTCAATTGGTATAATTTCATTTGGTATGTGTTTCAAAAACCCTCTTGATAAGCTAAGGGGAGAATTTCTTCAGGGGGGGCTTTTATTTAGTCAAAGGAAAACACATTTGAAACAGGGGAGGAATTTCAAATCTTGAAAATGCTTCTTGAAATCATATTCCTATATCTTTGGCTATTTGCGAAAGAATTTGAAAAGAGTTTTCCAAAAGGATTTGCAAAAACAAGCAAGTGGTGCAAACATGGTCCAAAATGTTAATTAGAAGAAAGCAATCACATTCATTCTTAGACTCATGAAGAAAGTCTTTCAATTGGTTTAAATCTAAGTAACCTATGCACATCAATCATAATTGCAAACTAGTTACATCTTTAAACTTTATATTTGCTTTGGTTTGTGTTGGCATCAATCACCAAAAAGGGGGAGATTGAAAGGGAAATGGGCTTAATCATTTCCTATGATCGATTTTGGCGGTTGACGTCCATCACAAACCACGTGGACTAGTTAGTTTGTCTAGTTATCATTTATCTCAGGTGCATAAGGTTCAACATACCCAAGAAAGAAATTAAGTTGGGGACTCAATGTAATACCCAAATTTGTAAAAGCATAAGAACTAAGATTATTCTCCCTATATGTGTTGCCTTTACTCATTGGTACATGTGAATAACCACATTGAAAAGTGAATAATTAACAAGTGGCACATAAACAACTTATGCATCATGCTGGGTCTTTTATGTTTGTGCATTAAATAATAAGGACGATGATAATAAAATAATAATTCTAAAGGTTGGAGTAAACCCTAAATTAAAAGTAGGGTTTTTGAAAATGAGAAGAGGAGGAATGATATAAAATATAAATAATATAGTTATATCTCCAAAGTTGGTATTCTTAATTTCACCATATGATTGAGTATAAATTTGGAACAACTTTGAATTTAAAATTAGGATTCAAATTAAACTTAGAAATAGAGAAGAAATGAATATTATGAGGAGAAAAAAAAATATAAGTAAATAAAAATATATTGTTTCAAAAACTAGAGTTTGAAATGGTGTAATTAGCTCAAGGGAGGAACTCATAACCAAATCCAAATTCAAGTTTGAATTCAAAAAGGGAATAAAGAGGAAATAAAATCAGAATAAAAGAAAAACAGAAATCCCACCGTTGGGCCCAGATCCACCAATTTGGCCCATCATCCCACCCCCTCCCGCGCGGCCTGGGATCCTCTCCACCGCGCGCGCTGCTGCCCTGACATCCAGCCCCACCTGTCATTCTCACGCGCGGCACTGAATCACTGATTTGCGGGACCCACCGGTCAGCTGTCCAATACCGCGCGGACTCGGGATTGTCTCACTGACTCCGCGGGACCCATCGGTCAGTCCGTCTTCCCCGCGCTTCCGCTGCGCTGTAACAAACTGCGCGAGCTCGCCGCCGCCGCGGAATCCTCGCGCGCCCGACCCGTTCAACCGCGCCGAGGGATAAATAGAAGCTCCTGGGAATCGTCCTTCCCCTGCTAACCACTCGCCCTCCCTTTCCCCGAATACGCTAGCCGTCTGACCCTTGAATAGCACCGCGGGCGCCTCGCCGCGGACAAAAAAGAGAGCAGAGCGAGCCGCCGCCGGTGACTCCGTCCGTGCCGGCGTTCTAAGTCTGCGCGCATGGTCGGAGGAGTGCGCCGGGAACCAGTGAAGCTGCCCGTGCCCTCAACTCGAGCTAAACACCCCTGGGGCCTCGGGAATTTCTCACCGAAGCTCCGTCACCACCACCGTGCCGCCCTTCGTCGACATCGGGTTCCTCTGCGCCACCATCGGCCGGTATGATTCCCTTAGACAACTCGCCGCAACCTGGTCTCCGTAAATCTTCAGTTAATCGCACGATGGTAGCCATTAGCTCGCGTTCCGCCGTTCGGCTATGGAGTTGCCGCCGCGGCGGCACGGTGAGGTCGCCGTTGTCCTGTTGGGGAAGACGAGGGTCTTCGGACCGTTCGATCTTTCATGGACGGTTAGGAATAGATCTGGACGACCCCCTTGATCGGATGAACTTGCGCCTTAGGATTTCGAATGGGCGGTCGATCGGAACCTGGCATCCTCCCGGGTCGGTTTGATCCGAGCCATTGGTAGTTTGATCGGGTGGCTCTGAGCGAATCTCGTCTCATAAAATTGGAACCGTTTATCCCAGATCCAACCAGCGTGATTGAATACCGGTTCGCTTTAGTACGGATTTAATCTTGCGCGCTGAATTCGGATCCAACGACCCACATCTAAGGATACCCCTTCGCGGATCGGTTTTGTTAAAGAGCCCTCGGACTTTAGTGAAATCAACCTGCCGTCCACTAGTCACTATGCATTGTGTCTCGGGTTTCTTGCCCCGAGGCCCCTGAGTTCTCTGGAAATAGTGCGCCCAGTCCAGAGCTCATGAAAATCAAATAAATAAATTCAGAAATGGATTTTTAATATAAAAACAATTCCCAGAACTTATTTAATCCATAGAAAATCCATTTTTAGTCCAAATCACTCCATTTCAGTTGCTAAAATTTTGTAATAATATTATCTATCATTTAGTATCTCTGTTTTGACATGAACACAGTAAGAAAATTAATTTATCATTTAATCCTATTTCAAGCACATTAAATCTTAGGAAATTCATAACTTGAATTCTATAACTCCAAATTTAGTGATTCCAGTTCCTATGATCTCATTTTAATGTGTAGATTTTTACTGTATATTTTATTTACATGTTTGGTGTGATGTTAATTTTGCCTATACATGTTTGTTTGTATTGCTACGACTAGCAGTGAGGCCACGTGTCATCTGAAGAGCAAGTTGGTACCTTCTCAAATGCCAGGCAAGTTGTGCCCTTGATCACTTCTTTTTACCCACTCATGTTCTAATTAATCATAATGATCTGCATAGGTTTAACTTTGATGGGACCCAATAGGTCACCCTAGTTTGTTTATCCTGAATACCTTGTTTACCCCTGAATCACTTGGGTAGTTCTGCTACTGCTTTATATGGTTTTGGGTTAATATTTCATTATATCTATGTTCCAATTATGTTGTTATTTTATTTATGTTCATGACAAGATCATTAAATGTTAATTGGAACATAGAGCTTAACTTGAGAAACACGTGCCACCACAAGGGTTTATGGACGCCCTTGGCTGATTAATTAGGAAAGCTAGTGGAGGACTACCTTACCCGAAAGGGGCAAGGGCAGTAGGGAAGTGGTCAGTGTAGGGAGGCCCTCGGGAGGATTTTGCTGCGATGGCGGTCCTGCAAGGGATTCCTGCATTGGAGCTTCCTATAAACTGTAGCGGGTTTTCTGAAGCTAGTGGAACTTTGTAAAGGCCTCGTAATGTTACCCTGCCTCGCCTCCTCGGTAGAGGTGTATGGGAAGTCGCGATCCCTTGGCAGATGGGTAACATGACTTGTGGGTAAAGGGTACCACCTCTGCAGAGTGTAAAACTGGTATACTAGCCGAGCTCACGGTCATGAGCAGCTCAGGACTCTCTGATGATTAAATTATGGAACTTAAATTCAATTTGCCATATGCATTGCATTGCAGGTGATGTTGTTACTTTTGTTCTACTACTTAATTGGGTTGGTATTTACTTATACTTAGTAATTGTTAATAAAATTTTGACCAACTTTAAAAGCAATGCTCAGCTCTAACCATCCTCTTTGGTAAGCCTTACACTTCACGTGAGCTCCCACCTTTGGCGAGTTCATGCACATTATTCCCCACAACTTGTTGAGCGATGAACGTATGTGAGCTCACTCTTGCTGTCTCACACCCCCCCACAGGTCAAGAACAGGTACCGCAGGATGAGGCGCATGGAGGATGCTGCGATGAGTTCGTGAGAGAGATCTAGGTCGTCGTCTCCCAGTCAACTTTGGGTTGCTGGACCGTTGTCTCCTTATATGTAATTATTTATTTTGTATAGAACTCCTATTATATAGTAAAGATGTGACATTCGATCCTGTGCCATGATTCATCATATGTGTGAGACTTGGTCCCAGCACACCTGGTGATTATGTTCGCGCCCGGGTTTTGGACCCCTGAAATCCGGGTGTGACAGAAGTGGTATCAGAGGAATGTTGACTGTAGGACGAAACCTAGATAGAATTGGACAACCATTATCTACTTACCTCTGCTACTCTGATTCTTTCTAAACTTTTCTTAATCTTTCCTCATCTATTTCCGCTTACTCTGATTATTCTTACCTTTTCCTTCTAAAGACAAATGTGGATTTCACACTTTTGAAATCCTGTGCCTAAAGTGACCTTTAGGAATAAAAGACCTACTCTTAGGAACAAAAAAACAAAACTATTTTTATTGGTATTTGTATGCTTGAATGTTTATTCTTATGATACTTGTTTGATTTGGATCTTTGATTGAGTGTGATTAGTTGTGGAGTAATGTCCACAATCACATCTGCATATACATATAGAAAAAAAACGGTTATAAAAATATCTAAATGAACTAGGTTATCCCTCATCAAAGAATCTAGCCTAGCAAAATCCATCTTATCTTGAAAAAGTCTATCCTACACTCATAGATCCATCTTATCCTAAAAAAAATAGATTCTCATCTTATCATGAAAAAGATTTATCTTATCCTAATAGATCTATCTGACCTCAAAAGATTCTACCTTATCCTTATGGATTCATCTTACCCCAATAAGCATATTTATCCCACGCTAGTGTAACAACCATGATCTAGCCTAAAATAAATAAGATCTTATCTAGTCAAACTAGTCACACCAATCTAACCTAGATCTGATCTAATCTAAAGTGACTTATCAAACATGTTAGATAATACTGATGAAATAGATTAGACTCTACTCCTATAGAACGAGTCTTAACTTAGTTCACCCTGCACTAAATTAAGAATGACAGATCGACTTGGCCATATGCAACTACCTTAACCATCCAATAGTTGCATAACCCCACAATTTTAACCTAGCAAGAGATTCTAACCTACCTACACCATACAATCCATCCTACTCACATATGTCCTAGCCATATGTCCTTAACTCGGATGACAACTCCAAGAAATAAAGGCCAAAGAAGACCAACCATGTCAAGGAAGGATAAGCATCAACTCAAGACTTCAAAGATCAAGTTGAATCGCCAGCGGAATCAAGGTCCACAGTTCTGGATGAAGTTTTTCCTTATTATACCCTTGCCACAACCCCTACTTGCCATAATCGTACCTCATCTGACCTAATAGATGGCTAGACATACAATATCCATGTGTTCCAAATCGTCTACTAACCGTTATGTAAAAACTTGAACAAAACTTTGATTTCCAAAACCCAAATGAGAAACTAAAATTCTAGACCAAACTTATTGTATCCCTTTTCTTACAAATCTCGAGGACGAGATTATTTTTAAGGGGGGTTGGATTTGTAATACCCAAATTTGTAAAAGCATAAGAACTAAGATTATTCTCCCTATATGTGTTGCCTTTACTCATTGGTACATGTGAATAACCACATTGAAAAGTGAATAATTAACAAGTGGCACATAAACAACTTATGCATCATGCTGGGTCTTATATGTTTGTGCATTAAATAATAAGGACGATGATAATAAAATAATAATTCTAAAGGTTGGAGTAAACCCTAAATTAAAAGTAGGGTTTTTGAAAATGAGAAGAGGAGGAATGATATAAAATATAAATAATATAGTTATATCTCCAAAGTTGGTATTCTTAATTTCACCATATGATTGAGTATAAATTTGGAACAACTTTGAATTTAAAATTCGGATTCAAATTAAACTTAGAAATAGAGAAGAAATGAATATTATGAGGAGAAAAAAAATATAAGTAAATAAAAATATATTGTTTCAAAAACTAGAGTTTGAAATGGTGTAATTAGCTCAAGGGAGGAACTCATAACCAAATCCAAATTCAAGTTTGAATTCAAAAAGGGAATAAAGAGGAAATAAAATCAGAATAAAAGAAAAACAGAAATCCCACCGTTGGGCCCAGATCCACCAATTTGGCCCATCATCCCACCCCCTCCCGCGCGGCCTGGGATCCTCTCCACCGCGCGCGCTGCTGCCCTGACATCCAGCCCCACCTGTCATTCTCACGCGCGGCGCTGAATCACTGATTTGCGGGACCCACCGGTCAGCTGTCCAATATCGCGCGGACTCGGGATTGTCTCACTGACTCCGCGGGACCCATCGGTCAGTCCGTCTTCCCCGCGCTTCCGCTGCGCTGTAACAAACTGCGCGAGCTCGCCGCCGCCGCGGAATCCTCGCGCGCCCGACCCGTTCAACCGCGCCGAGGGATAAATAGAAGCTCCTGGGAATCGTCCTTCCCCTGCTAACCACTCGCCCTCCCTTTCCCCGAATACGCTATCCGTCTGACCCTTGAATAGCACCGCGGGCGCCTCGCCGCGGACAAAAAAGAGAGCAGAGCGAGCCGCCGCCGGTGACTCCGTCCGTGCCGGCGTTCTAAGTCTGCGCGCATGGTCGGAGGAGTGCGTCGGGAACCAGTGAAGCTGCCTGTGCCCTCAACTCGAGCTAAACACCCCTGGGGCCTCGGGAATTTCTCACCGAAGCTCCGTCACCACCACCGTGCCGCCCTTCGTCGACATCGGGTTCCTCTGCGCCACCATCGGCCGGTATGATTCCCTTAGACAACTCGCCGCAACCTGGTCTCCGTAAATCTTCAGTTAATCGCACGATGGTAGCCATTAGCTCGCGTTCCGCCGTTCGGCTATGGAGTTGCCGCCGCGGCGGCACGGTGAGGTCGCCGTTGTCCTGTTGGGGAAGACGAGGGTCTTCGGACCGTTCGATCTTTCATGGACGGTTAGGAATAGATCTGGACGACCCCCTTGATCGGATGAACTTGCGCCTTAGGATTTCGAATGGGCGGTCGATCGGAACCTGGCATCCTCCCGGGTCGGTTTGATCCGAGCCATTGGTAGTTTGATCGGGTGGCTCTGAGCGAATCTCGTCTCATAAAATCGGAACCGTTTATCCCAGATCCAACCAGCGTGATTGAATACCGGTTCGCTTTAGTACGGATTTAATCTTGTGCGCTGAATTCGGATCCAACGACCCACATCTAAGGATACCCCTTCGCGGATCGGTTTTGTTAAAGAGCCCTCGGACTTTAGTGAAATCAACCCGCCGTCCACTAGTCACTATGCATTGTGTCTCGGGTTTCTTGCCCCGAGGCCCCTGAGTTCTCTGGAAATAGTGCGCCCAGTCCAGAGCTCATGAAAATCAAATAAATAAATTCAGAAATGGATTTTTAATATAAAAACAATTCCCAGAACTTATTTAATCCATAGAAAATCCATTTTTAGTCCAAATCACTCCATTTCAATTGCTAAAATTTTGTAATAATATTATCTATCATTTAGTATCTCTGTTTTGACATGAACACAGTAAGAAAATTAATTTATCATTTAATCCTATTTCAAGCACATTAAATCTTAGGAAATTCATAACTTGAATTCTATAACTCCAAATTTAGTGATTCCAGTTCCTATGATCTCATTTTAATGTGTAGATTTTTACTGTATATTTTATTTACATGTTTGGTGTGATGTTAATTTTGCCTATACATGTTTGTTTGTATTGCTACGACTAGCAGTGAGGCCACGTGTCATCTGAAGAGCAAGTTGGTACCTTCTCAAATGCCAGGCAAGTTGTGCCCTTGATCACTTCTTTTTACCCACTCATGTTCTAATTAATCATAATGATCTGCATAGGTTTAACTTTGATGGGACCCAATAGGTCACCCTAGTTTGTTTATCCTGAATACCTTGTTTACCCCTGAATCACTTGGGTAGTTCTGCTACTGCTTTATATGGTTTTGGGTTAATATTTCATTATATCTATGTTCCAATTATGTTGTTATTTTATTTATGTTCATGACAAGATCATTAAATGTTAATTGGAACATAGAGCTTAACTTGAGAAACACGTGCCACCACAAGGGTTTATGGACGCCCTTGGCTGATTAATTAGGAAAGCTAGTGGAGGACTACCTTACCCGAAAGGGGCAAGGGCAGTAGGGAAGTGGTCAGTGTAGGGAGGCCCTCGGGAGGATTTTGCTGCGATGGCGGTCCTGCAAGGGATTCCTGCATTGGAGCTTCCTATAAACTGTAGCGGGTTTTCTGAAGCTAGTGGAACTTTGTAAAGGCCTCGTAATGTTACCCTGCCTCGCCTCCTCGGTAGAGGTGTATGGGAAGTCGCGATCCCTTGGCAGATGGGTAACATGACTTGTGGGTAAAGGGTACCACCTCTGCAGAGTGTAAAACTGGTATACTAGCCGAGCTCACGGTCATGAGCAGCTCAGGACTCTCTGATGATTAAATTATGGAACTTAAATTCAATTTGCCATATGCATTGCATTGCAGGTGATGTTGTTACTTTTGTTCTACTACTTAATTGGGTTGGTATTTACTTATACTTAGTAATTGTTAATAAAATTTTGACCAACTTTAAAAGCAATGCTCAGCTCTAACCATCCTCTTTGGTAAGCCTTACACTTCACGTGAGCTCCCACCTTTGGCGAGTTCATGCACATTATTCCCCACAACTTGTTGAGCGATGAACGTATGTGAGCTCACTCTTGCTGTCTCACACCCCCCCACAGGTCAAGAACAGGTACCGCAGGATGAGGCGCATGGAGGATGCTGCGATGAGTTCGTGAGAGAGATCTAGGTCGTCGTCTCCCAGTCAACTTTGGGTTGCTGGACCGTTGTCTCCTTATATGTAATTATTTATTTTGTATAGAACTCCTATTATATAGTAAAGATGTGACATTCGATCCTGTGCCATGATTCATCATATGTGTGAGACTTGGTCCCAGCACACCTGGTGATTATGTTCGCGCCCAGGTTTTGGACCCCTGAAATCCGGGTGTGACAGAAGTGGTATCAGAGGAATGTTGACTGTAGGACGAAACCTAGATAGAATTGGACAACCATTATCTACTTACCTCTGCTACTCTGATTCTTTCTAAACTTTTCTTAATCTTTCCTCATCTATTTCCGCTTACTCTGATTATTCTTACCTTTTCCTTCTAAAGACAAATGTGGATTTCACACTTTTGAAATCCTGTGCCTAAAGTGACCTTTAGGAATAGAAGACCTACTCTTAGGAACAAAAAAACAAAACTATTTTTATTGGTATTTGTATGCTTGAATGTTTATTCTTATGATACTTGTTTGATTTGGATCTTTGATTGAGTGTGATTAGTTGTGGAGTAATGTCCACAATCACATCTGCATATACATATAGAAAAAAAACGGTTATAAAAATATCTAAATGAACTAGGTTATCCCTCATCAAAGAATCTAGCCTAGCAAAATCCATCTTATCTTGAAAAAGTCTATCCTACACTCATAGATCCATCTTATCCTAAAAAAAATAGATTCTCATCTTATCATGAAAAAGATTTATCTTATCCTAATAGATCTATCTGACCTCAAAAGATTCTACCTTATCCTTATGGATTCATCTTACCCCAATAAGCATATTTATCCCACGCTAGTGTAACAACCATGATCTAGCCTAAAATAAATAAGATCTTATCTAGTCAAACTAGTCACACCAATCTAACCTAGATCTGATCTAATCTAAAGTGACTTATCAAACATGTTAGATAATACTGATGAAATAGATTAGACTCTACTCCTATAGAACGAGTCTTAACTTAGTTCACCCTGCACTAAATTAAGAATGACAGATCGACTTGGCCATATGCAACTACCTTAACCATCCAATAGTTGCATAACCCCACAATTTTAACCTAGCAAGAGATTCTAACCTACCTACACCATACAATCCATCCTACTCACATATGTCCTAGCCATATGTCCTTAACTCGGATGACAACTCCAAGAAATAAAGGCCAAAGAAGACCAACCATGTCAAGGAAGGATAAGCATCAACTCAAGACTTCAAAGATCAAGTTGAATCGCCAGCGGAATCAAGGTCCACAGTTCTGGATGAAGTTTTTCCTTATTATACCCTTGCCACAACCCCTACTTGCCATAATCGTACCTCATCTGACCTAATAGATGGCTAGACATACAATATCCATGTGTTCCAAATCGTCTACTAACCGTTATGTAAAAACTTGAACAAAACTTTGATTTCCAAAACCCAAATGAGAAACTAAAATTCTAGACCAAACTTATTGTATCCCTTTTCTTACAAATCTCGAGGACGAGATTATTTTTAAGGGGGGTTGGATTTGTAATACCCAAATTTGTAAAAGCATAAGAACTAAGATTATTCTCCCTATATGTGTTGCCTTTACTCATTGGTACATGTGAATAACCACATTGAAAAGTGAATAATTAACAAGTGGCACATAAACAACTTATGCATCATGCTGGGTCTTATATGTTTGTGCATTAAATAATAAGGACGATGATAATAAAATAATAATTCTAAAGGTTGGAGTAAACCCTAAATTAAAAGTAGGGTTTTTGAAAATGAGAAGAGGAGGAATGATATAAAATATAAATAATATAGTTATATCTCCAAAGTTGGTATTCTTAATTTCACCATATGATTGAGTATAAATTTGGAACAACTTTGAATTTAAAATTCGGATTCAAATTAAACTTAGAAATAGAGAAGAAATGAATATTATGAGGAGAAAAAAAAATATAAGTAAATAAAAATATATTGTTTCAAAAACTAGAGTTTGAAATGGTGTAATTAGCTCAAGGGAGGAACTCATAACCAAATCCAAATTCAAGTTTGAATTCAAAAAGGGAATAAAGAGGAAATAAAATCAGAATAAAAGAAAAACAGAAATCCCACCGTTGGGCCCAGATCCACCAATTTGGCCCATCATCCCACCCCCTCCCGCGCGGCCTGGGATCCTCTCCACCGCGCGCGCTGCTGCCCTGACATCCAGCCCCACCTGTCATTCTCACGCGCGGCGCTGAATCACTGATTTGCGGGACCCACCGGTCAGCTGTCCAATACCGCGCGGACTCGGGATTGTCTCACTGACTCCGCGGGACCCATCGGTCAGTCCGTCTTCCCCGCGCTTCCGCTGCGCTGTAACAAACTGCGCGAGCTCGCCGCCGCCGCGGAATCCTCGCGCGCCCGACCCGTTCAACCGCGCCGAGGGATAAATAGAAGCTCCTGGGAATCGTCCTTCCCCTGCTAACCACTCGCCCTCCCTTTCCCCGAATACGCTAGCCGTCTGACCCTTGAATAGCACCGCGGGCGCCTCGCCGCGGACAAAAAAGAGAGCAGAGCGAGCCGCCGCCGGTGACTCCGTCCGTGCCGGCGTTCTAAGTCTGCGCGCATGGTCGGAGGAGTGCGCCGGGAACCAGTGAAGCTGCCCGTGCCCTCAACTCGAGCTAAACACCCCTGGGGCCTCAGGAATTTCTCACCGAAGCTCCGTCACCACCACCGTGCCGCCCTTCGTCGACATCGGGTTCCTCTGCGCCACCATCGGCCGGTATGATTCCCTTAGACAACTCGCCGCAACCTGGTCTCCGTAAATCTTCAGTTAATCGCACGATGGTAGCCATTAGCTCGCGTTCCGCCGTTCGGCTATGGAGTTGCCGCCGCGGCGGCACGGTGAGGTCGCCGTTGTCCTGTTGGGGAAGACGAGGGTCTTCGGACCGTTCGATCTTTCATGGACGGTTAGGAATAGATCTGGACGACCCCCTTGATCGGATGAACTTGCGCCTTAGGATTTCGAATGGGCGGTCGATCGGAACCTGGCATCCTCCCGGGTCGGTTTGATCCGAGCCATTGGTAGTTTGATCGGGTGGCTCTGAGCGAATCTCGTCTCATAAAATCGGAACCGTTTATCCCAGATCCAACCAGCGTGATTGAATACCGGTTCGCTTTAGTACGGATTTAATCTTGCGCGCTGAATTCGGATCCAACGACCCACATCTAAGGATACCCCTTCGCGGATCGGTTTTGTTAAAGAGCCCTCGGACTTTAGTGAAATCAACCCGCCGTCCACTAGTCACTATGCATTGTGTCTCGGGTTTCTTGCCCCGAGGCCCCTGAGTTCTCTGGAAATAGTGCGCCCAGTCCAGAGCTCATGAAAATCAAATAAATAAATTCAGAAATGGATTTTTAATATAAAAACAATTCCCAGAACTTATTTAATCCATAGAAAATCCATTTTTAGTCCAAATCACTCCATTTCAGTTGCTAAAATTTTGTAATAATATTATCTATCATTTAGTATCTCTGTTTTGACATGAACACAGTAAGAAAATTAATTTATCATTTAATCCTATTTCAAGCACATTAAATCTTAGGAAATTCATAACTTGAATTCTATAACTCCAAATTTAGTGATTCCAGTTCCTATGATCTCATTTTAATGTGTAGATTTTTACTGTATATTTTATTTACATGTTTGGTGTGATGTTAATTTTGCCTATACATGTTTGTTTGTATTGCTACGACTAGCAGTGAGGCCACGTGTCATCTGAAGAGCAAGTTGGTACCTTCTCAAATGCCAGGCAAGTTGTGCCCTTGATCACTTCTTTTTACCCACTCATGTTCTAATTAATCATAATGATCTGCATAGGTTTAACTTTGATGGGACCCAATAGGTCACCCTAGTTTGTTTATCCTGAATACCTTGTTGACCCCTGAATCACTTGGGTAGTTCTGCTACTGCTTTATATGGTTTTGGGTTAATATTTCATTATATCTATATTCCAATTATGTTGTTATTTTATTTATGTTCATGACAAGATCATTAAATGTTAATTGGAACATAGAGCTTAACTTGAGAAACACGTGCCACCACAAGGGTTTATGGACGCCCTTGGCTGATTAATTAGGAAAGCTAGTGGAGGACTACCTTACCCGAAAGGGGCAAGGGCAGTAGGGAAGTGGTCAGTGTAGGGAGGCCCTCGGGAGGATTTTGCTGCGATGGCGGTCCTGCAAGGGATTCCTGCATTGGAGCTTCCTATAAACTGTAGCGGGTTTTCTGAAGCTAGTGGAACTTTGTAAAGGCCTCGTAATGTTACCCTGCCTCGCCTCCTCGGTAGAGGTGTATGGGAAGTCGCGATCCCTTGGCAGATGGGTAACATGACTTGTGGGTAAAGGGTACCACCTCTGCAGAGTGTAAAACTGGTATACTAGCCGAGCTCACGGTCATGAGCAGCTCAGGACTCTCTGATGATTAAATTATGGAACTTAAATTCAATTTGCCATATGCATTGCATTGCAGGTGATGTTGTTACTTTTGTTCTACTACTTAATTGGGTTGGTATTTACTTATACTTAGTAATTGTTAATAAAATTTTGACCAACTTTAAAAGCAATGCTCAGCTCTAACCATCCTCTTTGGTAAGCCTTACACTTCACGTGAGCTCCCACCTTTGGCGAGTTCATGCACATTATTCCCCACAACTTGTTGAGCGATGAACGTATGTGAGCTCACTCTTGCTGTCTCACACCCCCCCACAGGTCAAGAACAGGTACCGCAGGATGAGGCGCATGGAGGATGCTGCGATGAGTTCGTGAGAGAGATCTAGGTCGTCGTCTCCCAGTCAACTTTGGGTTGCTGGACCGTTGTCTCCTTATATGTAATTATTTATTTTGTATAGAACTCCTATTATATAGTAAAGATGTGACATTCGATCCTGTGCCATGATTCATCATATGTGTGAGACTTGGTCCCAGCATACCTGGTGATTATGTTCGCGTCCGGGTTTTGGACCCCTGAAATCCGGGTGTGACACTCAACAAAGTTTGGAGCAAAGAGTAAGAATGGTGATGCCAGTGGCGCACTGGATAGTGTCCGGTGCCCCAGGCTGAGCACCATCCCAACTATCCACTCTTGGATTTTTCCAGGGCGCACTTCGCTATAATTCACCGGACTGTCCGGTGTGCACCGGACATGTCCGGTGAGCCAACGGAGCAACGGTAACCTGCGCCAACGGTCGACTGCAAAAGGTGTATAGTGTGAAGTCAGATGTCAGGCTATGAAGTCAGAACGCACCGGACATGTCCGGTGTGCCACCGAACTATCCGGTGCAGCTATAGGACAGGGTTTCAACGGTCAACCGCTTCAAACCCCAATGGTGTGCTGACGTGGCACGCACCGGACAGTGAACAGTGTCATGTCCGGTGTGCCATCGCCAGCAACGGCTAGAATAGTGGTTGGGGCTATAAATACCCCCCAACCACCTCCATTCAAGCCATCCAAGTTTTCTGAACTTCACATTCAATACAAGAGCAAAAAACTACACTCCAAGACACAACCAATAGATCAAATCATCTCCAAGCCTCCAAATCAACTCAATTGCTTAGTGACTTGAGAGAGGGTGTTTTGTGTTCTTTTGTTGCTCTTGTTGCTTGGATTGCTTTCTCCTTCTCATTATTATTCTCTAAGTGCTTTGTAAAGATAGCAAGAGACACCTAAGTGTGTGGTGATCCTTGCGGGGTCTTAGTGACCCAAAGTGATTAAGGAGAAGCCTCGACCGGTCTATGTGACCGATTAAGAGAGGGAAAGGGTTGGAATAGACCCGGCCTTTGTGGCCTCCTCAACGGGGAGTAGATTCTTTAGAACCGAACCTCGGTAAACAAATCACCGTGTTCACTTGTTGATCTTCACTTGATTTGTTTCTCCGCTTTCCTCTCTCTAAAAGTCCCTTGCTCATGTTGATTTGAGTTTGCTCCCAAACATTATCTGCATTGATTGAGCAACTCTAAGCAAGGAGAACTATCTTTCAAACTCTGATTTAATTCTAACGCTAACCCCGGCCTTAATACGTATTTAAAGTTTGTAAATTTCAGGTTTCGCCTATTCACCCCCCCCCTCTAGGCGACTTTCACACACATATGCTACACATTCGGTTTTGTCCCTAAAACTGGGTGTGACACACACCGGACGTGTCAGGTGTAGTGTGTCAGACTCATGTTCTAACAGCTTTACCCCAATAGTTTATAATGATACGACACCAAACTTGTCTCGTGCATCATCGAACATGTTTGGTGAACACATAGAATGGTGAGTAGGATTCAAACGAATAGTTTCAAGTGGGGAGCCTATGAATACCATCACAACTGGGCACGACTCCACCCATGACATCTGTCATAAGTGAAGGGATTGTCTCCTAATCATCCAAGACACACTAGTACAATTTGGCTCTATACAAGCGGTAGGCTTTTTACATCACAGGCGGTTCGATTAGAAAACTGCCTAGGATGTCCCAGGCTATTCGGACCGCCTATGATGTATTAGTATCACAAGCGGTTTTTGTTTCGGACCGCTTGTGGTGCTCTATTCTTTTCACAAATGGACCGTAATAAAAAACCGCCTGTGATTGTGATTTGATTACCATATTAATATTTTAATTTTTAATAGAAATATGAAAATACAATTTAAATGAATTAATATTTTAATTTTTAATAGAAATATGCAAATACAATTTAAATGAATTTTAATAGCACACATAGATAACTAGAGAGATTTTAAATTAATTGGCAACCACAATGCATAGTCGATCATACATGCTAACAAATACAATTTGATTCATACAATTTTTCATGAACTACCATTTTTCCGCATGTATGGCTTTAAGTTCTTATCAATTTTCTTTTCCACACGCTTGATTCTCTCTGGACCGTTAAAGACGAACATCTCTTCATACTTATTGTATTCCTCATCTCCGTCTCCCACATTCTCAACTCTAACAATTTTTTGCTTTCCAGAAATAACTACATGCATCTTCTCATCTGCTGGATCGAGTACATAGAACACTTGTGCAACACATTCGGCGAGAACCCACGGGTCATCTTTATATCCTAGTTTCTTTAAGTCTACCAGTGTGAGTCCGTAGTTATCCACTATCACCCCCACGGGATGTTGTACCCATTGACACTTAAATAAGGGTATTTTCATGCTTGGGCCATAATCAAGTTCCCATATTTCCTCTATGAATCCAAAATATATGGTCTTCTGTCCATGTAGGTCAAAAGCATCGATACGAACACCGCTATTTTGTGCAACACTTTTCATGTCTTTTGATTTAGTGTAGAATGTGTTCCCATTGATGTCATATGCTTGCCATGATGTCACAAAACACGATGGCCCAGAAGCCAAATTCTTCATTGTTTTCTCTTCCAAAGAGTCTCCGAATGGGATGTTTTTGTCCATTAACCATTCGCTGAAACGATGTTTGTGCTCCCTCATGATCCAGTCCTCTGTGTGGTTCTGATTTTCTTTACAAAGCTCATCTAGGTGTTCCTCTATGTAAGGCTCGGCTATCGTGAGATGTTGTAGTACACTACCATGAGCACAATGTACTAGCTTGTAATCCTCAACGCGAAAAGTTTTCCTGCCCATTCTCCCTCTCCCACATAGTTTACCCTCATGTTTAGGTACATGCACACCTATCATTGTTCCGTCACTGATGTAATCTATACAGCTCTCAATCACTTCTTATGTAGTGTATCCCTCCATGATTGAACCCTCTAGGTGAGCGCGATTTCGCACATAACCTTTTAATACTACCAGGTATCGCTCCAACTAAAACATATGACGTAAATATAGTGGCCCTAATATTTTTATCTGATCCACGAGATGTATGATTAGGTGTACTTGCATATCAAAAAATGATGGAGGAAAACACATTTCAAGCTTGCACATAGTCTCGATGATGTATGCCTTTAGATAGTCCAAGTCTTCTAAAGCTATTACTTTTTATGAAACCGCATTGAAAAAGTAACACAAGCGTGTGATGACAACTTTGACATGCTCTGTTTCGAGGGCTCTTACCGCAATTTGGAGGAACACCGTCATCATCACATGGTAGTCATGAGAGTTGTAGCCAAATAGAGACAAGTCCTTCATCCTGACTAGTTTGCTGATATTGGATGAGAAACCTGTGGGCACTTTGACCCCACGCAAACATTTGCAAATCATTGTTCTCTCCTCAACTGACAAGTTGTAGCTAGCTGGGGGGAGGTAAGGCTTCCCTTTGCCACTATCCACTGGATGAAGTTCCGGTCTGATTTGAAGATCTACTAGATCATTGCGTGATTTAAGTCCGTCCTTTGTCCTACTCGGCATGCCCAGCAAGGTTCCAATGTTGCTGTCAAAAACATTCTTTGTTACATGCATCAAATCAATGTTGTGGCAAATTTCCATATCCTTACAGTATGGGAGGTACTTGAAAAAAAATTGATTGCTTCTTGAAAGTTGTGTAAGTTGAAGGGTCAGTTCTCTTTCTCTTTTCTCCTTTGTTTTTTCCCTTTCCGAATACAACATGAATGTTCTTTACAATTTCAAAAACAAGTTTCCTACTATAAGGCTTTGGTGCACCTTCACTTTCCAGTTCATTGTTAAATTCCTCTTTAATCTTTCAGTACTTATGCTGCGTCATCAAGAATCGTCTGTGTCCCATGAACACCAACTTCTTGGATGATTTAAGGTACATGGGAGCAGTTCCATCGACGCACACTACACAACCATTCTTTCCTTTAGTCTTTTGCCCTGATAGTGTGGCGCCACCAGGAGAATCATGGATGGTAACAAATATAATTGCTCTTAAGTTGAAATACTCATGGCAATACTCATCCCATATTCTAACTCCTTCATTCCAGAGCTTTGTCATATCTTCCATAAGAGGTTCTAGGAACACATCAATATCAACACCAGCTGATTTCGGACCTTGAATAAGAATAGTCAACATAATGTACTTTCTTTTGTGACACAGTCATGATGGAAGGTTGTACATCGTTAAAGTCACGGGCCAGGTGCTATGTACACTTCTTTTTTCACTAAATGGATTCATTCCGTCTGTACCCAAAGCAAATCTTACATTTCTGGTTTCTTTGGCAAACTTAGGATACATAAGATCGAAATTTTTCCATTGTGATGCATCAGAAGGGTGTCGAATCTGTTTGTTATTCTACTTGCGATTTTCAGCATGCCAACGCATAAGCTCAGCCTCCCTAGGATTTGAGAACAAATGTTTTAAGCGATCAATTACTGGAAGATACCACATCACCAAAGCTGGGATCTTTGACTTCTTTTTCCCATCCATGTCATCAAAAGTGTCATCGTCAGTTTCAGGTCCAATAGTGGATTTCTTGTTTTTATTTTTCTTCGGGAATTTTTTTACACAGTCTTGATTGTAGCTCTTCTTGTATCGACTGACATTGCAAACTGGGCATCTTGTTGCGTTCTCAAAATCGTCACGATACAGAATATAATGGTTCGGACATGCATGAATTTTTTGCACAACCAGAGCTATGGGAGATATAAGCTTCTTCGCTTTATAAGTGCTTGTTGGTAGTTTGTTGGGTTTTGGTAGTAATTGGGACAGAAAATTCAAAAGATCTGTGAAGCTAGTATCAGACCATCCGGCACTAGCCTTCAACTTAAGAAGTTCTAGAACTGTACGCAGTGTAGTAAACTCTTTGTCACAACCCTTTGATTCATCATATAAAGGTTCTTTTGAGGCACTTTTCAGTCCCTCCATTTTAGATAGCCCTTTCTGTGATCCCACAGAACTCAACATTTCTGGTTCCATATGGCGCAACATCTCTTCGCAATCAAATTCTTCAAAATCTTGATTAGCATCCACATAATCCACTTTACCATCAACTTTAAGATCTAAAATTCCGACAACTCTCTCGTCATTACCAGGCACTTCACACGGATCCAACTCACCATGTTCTGACCATATCGTGTAATTGTTTTTAAACCATCTTTTAGCAGATGTGATTGGATTACTCCTGTATCTCTCCAAGCTATCTTATTATCACAATCGATGCACGGACATAATATCTCCTTACTCTTTCGCAAATTCGCGTGCTTGTTGGCCGCTTCAATAAAGCTTCTCAAATTTCGAATATACGACGGATGTGGTCTTGGCACATTGTACATCCAACCTCGGTCCATTACCAATCCCTATATTGATTAACGTCAATATCGAGATGTACCATGAAAAAATAAATGTACATGAAAGTGAAACAAGATCATATAGAGATGTACCTAGCACATGAACTACAAAAAATATTTAAAATATCCCTAATTAATTGAATTTAATCCCTAAATCATGAACGAATTAATGTGCATGAAAATGAAACAAGATTGCAGCAATATAGGTACCTTGAGGTGAGACAGCTCTTTATGAAGAATCTTTAAATTAGATCAACTACAAGTCCAAATCTTGGAATTCCTGAGTTTTTCTTCAATTCCGGTCTATATTACAAAATTGAGGCAAAAATCGTATCAAAATGAGAAAGAAAACAAACGGAGATCATATATATGCATAAACTCTTGAAATCAATCAATAAACTCAAAAACAAAACCTTCTCCTCGTAGATCAAAAAAATCTGCTGCCGCTACAGTGCGCAGCCTAGCAGCGTGTCGAGCTCCGGGAGAGTTAGGGTTCCTGCTGGAACCACCGAGCCTTTTATACTATATACACATCACAGGTGGATTTTTAGAAAAACCGCTTGTGATATATAACATCACAAGCGCTTTTTTATTCCGACCGCCTGTGAAGTTTACATATCGCAGGCGGTCGAAATAAAAAAGCGCTTGTGATGTTATATATCACAAGCGGTTTTTCTAAAAATCCGCTTGTGATGTGTATACAATATAAAAGGCTCGGTGGTTCCAGCAGGAACCCTAACTCTCTCCCGGAGCTCGACACACCGCCAGGCTGATACTGCGTCGTCGTCCCCGTCCCTGTCTCCGACCTAGGCGCCGGTCACGCCGTCGTCCCCGAGGCCCAACGCCGCCGTCTCCGAGCTGGGCGTCCTCCACGCCGTCGTCCCCGAGCCCAATGCCGCCGTCTACGAGCCCAACGTCGCCGTCCCCGAGGCCAACGCCGCCATCCCCAAGGCCCAACGTTGTCGTCTCCGAGCTGGGCGCCCGCCACGCTCCGTCCCCGAGCCCAACACCACCGTCCCCAAGCCCAATCCCGGTAGGTTCTATCTCTCTCTCTTCACTCTCTCTGACGATTCTTCAGCTTGTGGTGGCCTCCAAAACCGACAACTCGTGGTGGTTGCTGCGTTACATTTTCTGGCAAATCCGAGATTTGGAAGATCAAGTGATTGGCCTGTTACCTGTTTTTGTTGTTGTAGATAATTTATTTGTGAAAGGTCCATAGGTCATAGTCTGTCCATCATTTTGATATACCGTTGCTTGGATATAGGTCATAATCTGCTGCTGCTATCCTTAATGGGATCATTGCCAGTGTTTACTATCCCGTGTGCTTGCCCTAAGCCCTTCCTGACCACCATGTTCTTCGATTCCCTGACCACTAGGCAAACGTCCTTGAATTGAAGAACCTTTGAAACAAACAGAGAAGGTTCGGTATAGTAATGTCTTTTAAAGTAATGTATTTTGTTAGTTTGCTATAGTATAGTGATAGGATTTGAACCTATATGTTGCATAACTCTTTTGCGACAGATAGAAACACATATATAGCTAAACTGTAGTTGTGCATCTAGATAGATTAGAGGCTTTAGCACATACGCTAGAATGAAATGCTTCTTACCTACGACGCCACCTGCATCTGTGTGCATTATACGAAGCTGTATATTCTTGTTGTGCCTTCATGTCCATACTAGTACCCTATGGATAGCAATGAAGACAAAATCCCTGTGGTAGAGTGCCTAGAACCAAAGTTATGTGGAGCAATGAAGTGCATTGTTGGCACACATGAATTCACTGTGCTTCCCAACCCTATGTTATAAGACTTGTTCTTATCTCCCTTCTTTGACTTGTTCATAGCCATGACAGTGTTATTTGGACCCCTCTTTTTGCCCTATAAGACACATTCTTGTTTTCCCTCTGATCCCTGCCTTTGTTGCGATCTCAATTTTGATTGTGAGACTTGGTCATTTTCAGTTTCAGAGATGGAAAAAGAGCCACTTGACATGGTTGAGAGCTCAGTTCGAGTCATCGAGACACATTTCGACATCATTCGCAGTCTAGTGACTGATGGGGTTGTGGATACTAGTGAACCGGAATCAGTGTACACACTTAAGACCACTTTGTTTCAAATTGGATATGTATGCGACATGCTTGAGAAGTGTGCTCTGTCCATCAAAAAGTATGCTGACTCCAAGAGGGCTAAAATTATTCAAGATGAAGCCCTGCAATATGCTGAAGATGATGAAGCTGCAGATGATTTGGAGGAACTCCCAAGCCCAGATGTCCTTACTCAAGCCGACATATTGGAAAAATATTTTGGAATTGAGTATGATAGCGACCAGTCAAGGGGTTGTTGATGTTTAGTCCTAAACAACATGATATGAGTATCGTAGGTTTCACAATAGGGTTGTAGTACTGGTATGCACAAGGTTGTAGTACTTGTATCCCTGCCTTTGTTGCGATCTCAATTTTGATTGTGAGACTTTTCTCATACTCTCTCTTTAGCATTATTCTAGTTGTCGATCATGTCAAAAGATTGATAATGTATTTTGTATGAACCTCTTAGAGAGTGTCAAGTCAATGAACTATCTTCGAGTACTATTGGGAAGTGGATCTCTTTGATGTATTTGTTTTCCCTAGTGATATCGATGGTGCCGAGTAGCGCCTACAATCTTGACTACCTCATCCCTATTCTCTGTTTGGGACTTATATGGAGAATGGCTTCAGCTAAATGCCTAAATTGGGCCAGGAAGCACGGAGCAGATAGAAGTGCACTTTCCAATGTAGTTAGACAGAGAAGGCATGGATGTGATGTTATAATGCTGAAGGACCCCAAGAAGAGATTATGGCCTGTCATTTACCACCACTGCCCGTTATTTGTGGGCTTCACCGAGGGCTGGAAACATTTGGTGGCAGCAAACGACCTTCGGGCTGGGGACGTCTGCGAGCTTGTTAAGGGGCCAGACAATGGTGAGTCGGTGTACTATGTCCAGATGTGTGGTCACAAAATTTAAAGCCGCCCCGGCTTCATCTGTGTGCTTCTCTTCTCTTAGGTGGGCTTCTCTTAGGTTCCTCCGCCCAAGAAAATGGGGGAAATCACTCAAGCTCAGTGGGAGGAATTTATTCATTAGAAGACCGAACTGAAGGCCAAAGAACTAGGCGAAACTAATTCTCAGAGAGCGAAGATGAACAAACACCCCCATCGCCTGGGGTCAACCGGATATCACCATAAAAGATATCGATGAGCGAGCTATTCGTTGGATCTTAGGTCGGGCAGGTTTGAGTGAGGACGGCAAACTTTTGCATCCAGAATTGGTAGGCGAAGTTTCGACAAAAATTCAAGAATATGCAGATAAGAGAAAGAAGGGCGAATTTAAGCCTCGGAGGGAGAATGACATACTAACTGCAGCACTAGGCAATCCTGAACACACTGGACGGGCTCGGGGAATCTCTTCTAAGATTTCCTGGAGAGAGGTGTTTCTAGAGTATACGGCGTCATATAGGAAACACGAGAAGTCAAAAAAGACCCTTGAAGAGACTATTGATGAAAGGGTACAAAAGGCTATTAATGACGTGATGAACAAAATGAAGAAAACAGAATGCATATCATTTGAACTCAAGCCAGGCCACATGAGTCCACCTATAGTCCCTAGCAGCGTAGGATCTGTGCAAGAATTCGTATCGGGCACCAAGTACCCTGTAGACGATATTGTTGAGGACAAGCCTTGCTTTTTTCATATTCCAATCAATCGATCTGGGACAAAAACAAAACAAGCTGCTACTGGTTTGGTAAAACCAGGACTTGTTAACTACAAGGATAATCCTGTCCCGCCACACTATGTTGTGGTCCAAGTTCTAGAGATCACAGACAGTGGTTGTGAAGATTGGGAGATAGACTTTCCAGTTGAGGGGATCATAACTTTACAGGAGGCAATGAACGAGTTGGTCCTTTAGCATCGACGCGACATCAAGTTGGGTGATGAGCCGATCTTAAGCCGTGTATCGCGTCATAAGTCACAAACGCCGAATTCAACACCAATGCAATAGAAAGATAGTTCGATCATTCCATACCCCATGGTGCAGGAAAATATAGCACCGACCTCCACAAAAATCGTTGAAACAATCATATCACCTCTTGCGAAGGAACTCGACGAGGGGGACGTAGACAAAATTGTTCCTCAGAATGTCGACGCAAACATCAAAAAGGAAGCAAAGGTTGACACCAATGTTGAAGGGCCAACTACTTCAAAGAAAATTCATCAGCGAATCGCCACTGACGATGTCAAGAAACCGTCAGAATCAGTGGCACGCTACCTGCAAAAATTGCAGAGAGTTATGACAAATCAATCAAAAGCGGAATCAGCATCTCGTGGAGTACGCACACGGTCCCAAATAGACAATTTCGAAGTATGGGAAGAAGATGAAATGATTCATACTCGAGAATCATTACGTCTTAAAATCAATATCCCGATATACAAGAAGGAGGTTGTTCCTCCTAAATTTGTGAATGGGAGGCTGTTCTTGACGACGGTACAACTTTCTAAGTTGTCGACTCCGGAGATTAGAATGCATGAGTGGTACATGGTGGCTAGCAACAAATACAAACTCTAGGACTTCATATTTGTTGTGCCAGAAGATGCATTTTGGAGCAAAGATAATATAGATCCTGTGCGGCATTTATTCTTTGACGATCTCTAGTCGTTGTACCACCAACAAAGGATGGAAATCAACTACTTAACCCTGTTTTGCTTGTAAGTACTTCTAAACTTCCATATTTGTTAGTTTTGTACATGCACACATAAACGAGAGTCTAACGATTAACACTTTTTACACGTAGGATGCAATACATGGATGATAAGAAGAAACAACTTAAGACAGGGTTTCTTGACCCGTTGATGATATCCCAAGCTCGCTACAAAGAAGTTGCTCGGAGACATGGAGAAGAATACAAAGACTTGGATGATGATGAATTTGAGAAAGCCGTCAAACAGAATCAGAGAAAGAAAAATGAAGGTAATGGCGGCATACATTGGACGAGCCATGTATAATCATGTACAACATGGCAAGGACTTAATAATAGCTCTGCACCACTTTAAGTAAGTTCTCGACATGGTTTTGAACTACAAATTATGGCAATCGTGATCTTAACATGTGTTTTCGTCTATGTCTATATAGTGACCACTACATTTGTATCATGATCTTTCCAAAGCATGGTAAAGTCGTGGTCTTCGACTCACTGAGAATGGAAAAGGCTACGTATAATGACTTCTTGAAGATTTTAGAGAAGTATGATTATTATTGCACACTTGTACTTATTACAACTTAACAAATGTATTCTTAATCTCACAATGCTATTCTTATATGCAGTGCATACCGTTTTTATTGGAAAGATCTTGGCGGCGAACATCCAGAGGACAAGCCTAATTTGTCCATATCATTATTTCCATATGGTGACAAACAACCTTCAGGTACTGTCCTGTGCGGTTATTATGTATGTGAATGGTGTCGTGTCACCTTCCATTACATGGTCAATCGTGAGGATGTAAGTTCGCTATCATTGTCTATGTTGCAATTTTTATGTTATATTGTTGCTCATCACATTACTCTTAGCACTGCTTGCTTTTTGCTTTCATTGCAGGTTCCTAAATCAATGCTGAATGGTTAGAAAGAGATATGATTTCTGTCGGCGTGGCTAAGGTTGTAAAAGACTTGCTTTACTTTATGCGTCGTGAAGTTCTTCATCAACAAGGGCTATTCTACAATACAAATGGAAATTTGCAACACTTCCCAGAACTAAGTTTGTACACGATATCACACAGTGTTTAGATCTTTAGTTTAGAACTTGAGATGTTCAGTTGTCTATGGAACTTGAGATGTTCAGTTGTTGAGTTGTATATGGAACTTGATATGTGTATAAATCTGTGTATGGAACTTGATATGTGTATAAATCTGTGTATGGAACTTGTTATGCAACATATCTGTGTATGAATCTGTTAATAATTCTGTATATGAATCTGGAATCTGAATATGAATCTGGAATCTGTATATTGAAATACAGTCGGACCTATATTTAAAACCGCCTGTGATGTGTGGCTAACATAAGCGGTTAGGATTAGAAACCGTCTGTGATGTGTGTCTATCACAGGCGGTTCCTTTAAACTGGATCGCCTGTGATGTGTGTCTATCACAAGCGGTTTTTGATTGACCGCCTGTGATGTTGTTTTACATCACAGGCGGTGCACCACAAGCGGTTCCTAGAACCGCCTGTGTAGAGGCTAACTGGACCGCCTGTATAGAGGTTTACTGTAGTAGTGACATCAAGTAATCTAAATTGAGTTATGTGCTTAGAATAGACATCCATTTGAGAGCTAGAATATCAAAGAGTTGCTAGAGCACTCGTGTAGAAATAAGCTTAGTGCAAAGATAGGAGATTTTTGTGACCAAAAGTGTGTGGAGTTGGTGCTCCAAGTTTGTAAACTGATCAAGAGCCTCTGACTTCATATGGAGAGCCTTGTGAGAGATTGCTCTCACCAATGAAATAAGAAATGGAACTTAAGATTGTTCTTGTTGATCGCTTGAGCGAGCAAAGAGTTGAAAGAGACCCGGTTTTTTGAGAACCCCTCAATGCAGACGTAGTTTTTATTTTGTGGAACCGAATTCCGGCAAACAAATCTTGTGTCTCCTATGCATTTTTCCTTCCCTGCCTACATTTGTATTTTCCTGTCTAAGCAATACTTGCATTATTTGTCTGTTGAGCTTTGTCTCTTTTATATTGTGCTGCTAGCTACTATTCCGCAAACTAAGTTTTATTGTTTTGGAGATTTACATTGGCTTTATTATCTTGCACCTCAAGTTATAATCTCCAGATTAAAGTTTGTTATTTAAGTTAAGAATGTTATGTTACGTCTATTCACTCCTTAATTTTCTTAAGAGAGCCTATAGTAAGGTTGATCGTCTATTTTTATAGACGATGGCTCTGTATACGTAAGCACCGCTTCAAAAAATAAGTGTGTATTTGTGAAGATTGTTTTACTAAAACAAAGTATGGCCGCAGGCTACTGCTCGTTGGCTGAGCGGACCACTGGCATGGCTCTGGGTGGGCACTTGCCGTCTGGCCGAGCTGGACGCTGGTGCTGTGGTTGGGTGCTGGCCGCCTAGCCATCGGTGGCCCGTGGCTGGCCGGCTGCTTGAGCGCGTGAGGCGACGAGCACAAGCGTGCGAGGCGCGTAGGTAGGGATGTTAATGGATCATTTACAATAATCTATAGTCACCTTACACGCATGTTTCCTTGTTCAACGCGATAAAAATATATTACTGTGGTAGCTATCGTAGTCTACATGTTCTACGTATATCTCATTAAGAGCTCAGTGCTAACCTCAAAACAGATGAAGTACACTGCCAGTATCCAACAGAAAATTTGTGTGCTAAAGAAATTAGCCGACTACCGTAAACAGAACTTATTACCATTACATATATATATTATATATGGTCAGAAAAGGAACCACGACATATGCACACTGATTTTACTGAGATTGACAACTTTGCTCTTCCATCAGTCCACCTTTTATGAAGCTAGTAGAATGGAAGAAGACGCAAGCGAACCACCCACCCACCCCCTATTGGGTGGGTTGGCTATGAAGAAGGCCCCCACCATCTCCTCCCTTATGGAAACTATTCATAATTACTATACCAAACTTCGCATTCAAGGAAGTTCCTTTTTTTCTGAAAGGAAGGCGAAAATAAGCGTAGAGAAAAAGGTGAAACGGGAGGAGGAAAAGGGGCAAATTCTAGCTACGATCATCCCCCCAACCAAGCACACTGATTTATGATTGATTCACGGACGGCGCTTCAACCATGGCGGACGTCCGCCGGCGGCCAGCGGTATTGAGCTCCTTCAGATGTTTTACTTGGAACAGGGCAGCAAGAGACGATATGCTGATCACATGAGTGAGCAGGTGCTGTTGGGGTTCTCGTCGCTGAAGATGTTGTATGGCTCGGGATGCGAGTGCGGGGGCATTGGGTAATGCATCATCGGTGGCCGGCCATAGCCGTAGCCCATTGCCGGGTACCCTGCTCCTCCGCCGTTCCCGTGTTGCAGCATCATCTGCTGCTGATGCTGCTGCTGCTGATGCTGCAGCAAGGCCATGTACTGCTGCTGCGCCATGGGGTTCCCGGACGCCGCGGCGGCCTGAAGCATCTCCGCGCCAGAATGCATGCCGCCGCCGCCGCCGCCGTTGGCATTTCCCTGGTAGAATCCCAGGCCCGGCACGCCGCCGCCGCCGCCCCCGCCCTGCTGCATGATACCCATGTGCGGGTGGCCCATCGGCATGCCCATAGGTCCGCCGCCCATCTGGGCCGTACCGGGGAAGCCGGCACCAGCGCCACCCAGCATGTTGGGCCTCATCATGGCCTGCTGTGGCAGCATGCCGCCCATCGGCCCACCGACGGCGCCACCACCGCCACCGCCTTTCTTCCCCTGGGCCAGCGGGTTCCCGCCGCCCGGGGGGCCTCCCTTTGCGTTGTGCGGTTGCCCGCCGCCGTGGTTGTTTCCCTTGATCTGCACCGGGATCTCGTTCCCGCCGCCACCCTTCTTGCCACCACCGCCCTTCTTGTCGCCCCCGCCGGACGGCGGCGGCACGGCCATGGGCTTCATCATCTTGGGCTCGTCGTAGACGTCGTCGTCGAAGCCCTCGTCGTCGTAGTCCTCGTCGTCATCGAAGTCGTCGTCGTCGAAGTCATCGTCGAACTCGCTGCCACCGTCGTCGTCGAAGCTGTCCTCGGGGAGGGCGAACTTGACGGACTTGGGGTGGTCCTTCAACGGCGCGGCCGCGGGGAACGCCGGCATGTTGCCGCCCAGGAGGTGCGGCGGGAGCTTCAGCCCCTTCATCTGCAACTGCTGCTGCAGCTGCTGGAGCTGCTGCGGCGTCGGCTGCGGCATCACCATCTTAGGATCCTTGGCCCCACCACCCCCGCCACCGGCACCACCGGCACCCTTGTGACCGCCGCCACCCGCACCGCCCTTCTGGGCCTTGCCACCGCCGGCATCCTTGGAATGGCCCTTGCCACCGCCGGCGTCCTTAGGCTGGCCCTTGCCGCCGCCATGGCCGTTCTGAGGGACGCCGGGCTTGGAGCCCCACAGCTGGGCCGGCTTGCCGGCCTTGTTGAGCTTCCTGATGATGGTGTCCGGATCCAGCAGGCCGGACACCGTCACCTTCCCCTGTTCCGCGTCGATGCTGCTCTGGTAGACACCTACAGTGGCAAGGTCAACCTCCATCACGTTTCCGCATGCAGAGCAAACCAAACGGTCTGACGTACAAAGAAAAAAAAAAGAAGGCATCGGTGGTTCGTCCTTGTACCGTCGATCTTGTGGAGGGTCTTCTTGACCTTCTTCTCGCACCCGTCACAGTGTATGTTCACTCTCAGCATCAAAGTCTGAAACAACAGAAGAGGAGGGATTTGAAGGGAACAGCAACAAACATTGGCAGGGCAGCTGCAGAGGAGGCGCGGCAAGGGGAACACTTGCTGCAAACACAAGCAAAGCTGCCTGCCTGCCTGCCTGGAGGGGAAAAACGAAGGGTGGCTGAGTTGAGAAGAGGGAGGCCAGCAAATGGCGCGCACACCCACCTGCACCTTGAGCACATCCTCCTTGCTCATCCTGGAACTGGAACTGGAACAGCGCCTCCTCTCAATGCTACACCAGCCGAAAGGCACACAACCACAGAACAAGAGGGCTTCAGATCTGGTGCCCGAGCTCTCAAATCAACCAGAGGGGGAGACGAGGAGGGAAGGGAAGGGAGGACCGGAGGCTGCAATAATATCTGGCTTCCCAGGCACTAAACACAGCTGCAGTGACTGGCTGCATAGGGAGGGAGAGAGGGCGGTGGTACAGAGTACAGCGGCATGGCATGGGCTCTCTCGCATCGCAGCCAAAACTGCATGTGAGGGCCCACCCTAGGCAGACGCCATGTGACCCTTGTCTCCTCCTCGCTTTCACACAGCCCACGACTGCACATAGCACACTGCACCGCAACGGGATAAATTTTTTCCAATGCCTCCTCCTGTGCTAGTCCTCTTCCATCTATCAACAATTCCCTAATTTGCTCCTCCTGATTAGCTACAAATTGGCATATCCGGCTAGACAACAAAAATCATTGAGCTAAAATAACGAAGAACCAAGCATCGGATTGAAGTAAACATGTTCGTTTAGTATTAATCCGTACCAGTTTCTACTGCTTCTACGGTATTTTTTATCTCTATAAATTTCAGCTTCAACAGCTCAAACAGTCTGCTTTAATCCGAAGCAAACGGCTCAGTTCTTAATCTGAATATGGTGCTTGCTGTTCTGCGTCTTGCAATGCATGCCAAAAGTTTTGGTTCATAAGTAACTAAAACAGGATGCATGGTCAGTGAACCACAGGTGGTGAAACCTTGACTCGCCGTTTGATTACGGAAAATCACAGCCAGAGATGCAGTCATTTATATAGATCAACACGCGCGAATAAAAAAAATGAGGTCGTTTATTCAGGGGATCCAGGAGGACCAAGTGCTCAGGCTGGCTCCAACAAGGTCCTCTAAGGGCTTGTTCGGTTCTACCTCAATCCATATGGATTGAGAGGGATTGAGGGGGTTTCAATCCCTAGCAAGTCAAAATCCCTCTCAATCCATATCAATCCCCTCCGATCCATATGGATTAAAAATAACCGAACAAGCCCTAAACGGTTCTCTACCCTAAATATAGAGGACCAAATGGTACTCTACGCTCTCCAGCAACGTCCTCTAAACGGTTCTTTAAATTTAGAGGACGCTGTTGTATTCTCTATATATAGAGTTTCTCTAAACGGTCCTCTATCCATTTGACTACTTTAAATAACCGGTTTAGCAAAACTAAAATATGTACAATACATTTGAGAGTATGATAAATACGTATATATAAAAAATAAAATTAAAAAATGTCTTTAATATAGGTATTTGAGTATAGAGGACGTGATTTAGAGGACGTTGTTGGAGAGAAATGAGATATAGAGGATGAAATCTTTTAGAGGAGACTGTAAATGATAGATATAGAGGATGAATATAGAGGACGTTGGTGGAGACAGTCTCAACTGCTTGGGCATCGTTGGAAACTAATCTGAGCGACGTGCCGAGACATGCAACTGTGCAAGGTGGCTCTGATGATGTCGGCGCGGATGATCGGGTTGGGTTGGCTCCAGTGCAGTCGGAAAGACGAGAGAAACCAGAATCGCGGCAAAGGAAGTGCATGCATGCAGCCGTGAGTGGTTTGTGTCGGTGAAGAGAAAAGGTAGAGGCAAACTTGTTTTCGACTAGGAGCTGTAATGTAATCTTCAGCTAGCTAGCTAGTACTAGTAAGGATTTATTGGCATGTCTTCTCAAATATTTCTTTAATGGAGCTATAAATAGTCCTTGGTTGCTGACTCTATGTTCAGATTGTCAAGTTACGCATACTGTTCACGGTCCGGTACGTCATTAGACTCTCTTTTTCAATTTCTTTGATGCTTTCTTGGGCTTCTTTTGTTCTTGAATCTTGGACTTCTACATATCTTTTAAGTCTTCTTTTGAGGTGTTGCATCTTCGGAGCCTCAGTCAATCTTCTTCGCATTCCGTGAACTACAAACATAATCACTAGCAAACACATTAGTTCGCATGTTATATTAATCATCAATCACCAAAATCACTTAGCCAAATAGCCCCCCAGTCCATTCTCTTTACAATCTCCTCATTTTTTATGATTGATGACAGCATAACCAAAGCAAGCAAATATAACAAGCATTTTGATGAAAATATATAGTCTACTTGCTAGGTGAAATGGAAATGTGTCCTTAGGCCATTTCTATAAATGTTTTGGTGATTAGATGCCCAACACATAGTTTTAGTTAATGTGTGCTAAGTGGTTGAGAAGTGCAAAATCAAGAATCAAGGTATGTTTCTAAACTTAGTAAATTGTTTTTAGACACTAACATATTTTTCTAAGTGATAGAAACATTGCCAAGACAACTGGAATCCGACTGGAGGAATTTGGCATGAGTTCAGCTAAACCAGCACCAGCCTGTGGTGCACCGGACAGTGTCCGGTGCCCAGTCTAGCCCGACGACGAACTCGTTGCTCTCGGGAAAAAGTGAAGGCGCCGCAGCTAAAAATCACTGGACTGTCCGGTGAGTCAACGGCGCCCGCGGCCAACGGTCGGCAGCGCAATCAGCGGGCAACGCGTGGCCCGCGCCAACGGTCAGTTGGTCACACCAGACTGTGTCCGGTGCGCCAACGGAACCGAAGGTCCAACGGTCGGGTGCGCCCGATAAGGCGGGAGATCGGGCACCGGACAGCTACTGTTCATGTTCGGTGGTGCACCGGACTGTCCGGTGCGCCACCCGACAGAAGTAGGGATGACAATGGGTACGGGTATGGGTAAATAACTGCGGATAATTATCCATTGGATATGGGTATGGTGGAATTTGGTATCCGCGGGTATGATTATGGATATAATAAGGTATCCACGGATAATTTTTTCGCGGGTATGGATATCCAGTATCCATACCCGTTACCCAGTGGATATCTGACATGTGGGCCATCCCGATTTAATATATTATCCTAAATTCTAATTTTTCAATTTTTATCTATGACATGTTGATTGGTGCTGAAATTATCATTTGATGATGATGGAATGATAATTGGTTTTGAAATATGATAAAATTGTTGTTTGATGTTGAATGCTAAAATTGTAGTGGGCGGGCGGGTAACGGGTATCCGCCAGATAGCGGATACCCAGAGGGTACGGGTATGGGTAGAGATCCATACCCACGAACGTTTATGGGTACGAGTATGGGTTGAGATTTGTCTCGCGGGTATGGATTCGCGAACTATATATCCATGTACTACCCACCTGATTGCCATCCCTAGACAGAAGGCAAGAATTGCCTTCCAATTGGAACTTCAACGGCTCCTAGCTGCCTTGGTGCTATAAAAGGGACCCCAAGGCGCATGGAGCACAACACCAAGCATTCACTAAACATCCTAAGGCGCCTAGACTCCGCAATAACGCAATCGGTTCATCGTGTTAGAGATTTGAGCACCGTTTGAGTTGTAAACTCCCTGCGCCGTGTTTTGTGCTCACGTCTTGGCTTGTGTGCATGGGATTGCTGCGAATTGAGTCTTGCGTGTGTTGTTTTCCCTCCCTTACTCTTGTGCTTCTCTTGTGATCAACATTGTAAGGGCGAGACACTCCAATTTGTGGAGATTCCTCGCAAACGGGATAAGACTGCTAAGGAAGAAAACTGTGGTATTCAAAGTTGATCATTGGATCACTTGAGAGGGATTGAGTGCAATCCTTGACCGAAGGAGGTCACCACAAAGTGGAGTAGACATTGGCCGAACCACGGGATAAAAATCATTGTGTCTTGTGTCCATCTTCATTGTGATTGGTTTTCTTCCAAAGTTCACTTTAGCAACTTGTTTTTAATCGCACTAACATTTCATAACCAAGTTTTGGCTATTTAGTATTTGATTTTACAGGATCACCTATTCACCCCCCTCTAGGTGCTCTCAATTGGTATCGGAGTCGTACTCTTCATCTAAGGGACTAACTGCCTGAAGAGATGGATCCTAAGGGCAAGGGGATGGTGATCAACGACAAGGAGAAGGAGTCCCTCCTCAACGAGCCTAGAGAGGAGAAGCCCACTGACTCAAACTCGAGTCACAAGAAGAGGGACGGAAAGAAAAGGAGGCGCATCAAGAAGATTATCTACTACGACAGCGACGCCTCCTCTTCTTCACCAAGGGATGACGACGACGACGACTCCTCGTCCAAAAAGAAAACGGTTAATCAAAACTACTCCTTTGATTATTCATGTATTCCGTACAATTCAAATGTTCATTTACTTTCTATTCCGGAAACGCCTAAATTTTCGTAGGCCGATATATTTTCGTCGGCCGGCCCACGAAAATAGAAGGTTATTTTCGTCGGCCTTTGGGACCGACGAAAATGCGGTGTATTTTCGTGGGTCAGGATGTATTTTCGTCAGCTTGCCGACGAAAATACGACAGTTATTTTCGTCGGCCTCTAAACCGACGAAAATAATCTGTATATTCGTCGGTCTCCGCTCGGCCGACGAATATACGGTGTGTATTTTCGTCGGTCTCCACTCGGCCGACGAAAATAAACTTTGAACGGACCACTATTTTCGTCGGCCCCAATGAGGCCGACGAAAATAAAGGCCGTTATCTTCCATCCCGGCCTTCTCTCTCGTCTCTCACGCGACCTCACTCTCTCCTCACGAATCCGCCGCCGCCGCCGCCGCAACCGCGCCACGCGCCCGCCCGCCCGCCCGCAGCCGCGCCGCCGCGCGCCCGCAGCCGCGCCGTCGCACGCCCGCCCGCCCGCCCCCGCGCGCGCACGCACGCAGCAGCGCCGCCGCGCGCCCGCAGCGCAGTCGCGCCGTCGCGCGCCCGCCCGCTCGGCCGCCCGCCGCCGCGCCGTCGCGCGCCCGCCCGCCCGGCCGCCCGCCGCCGCGCGCCCGCCCGCCGCCGCCCGCCCGCCGTGCAACCGCCGCCGCGCGCCCGTCCGCCCGCCCGCTGCGCCGCGCGCCCGCCGCCGCGCCGCGTGCCGCACCCTCGCCGCGCCGAGCCGCCTACCCACGCCGAGCAACCGCACCATCGCCGCGCCGAGCAGCCGCACCCTCGCCACGCCGCCTACCCACGCCGAGCAGCCGTACCCTCGCCGCGCCGCGCGCCCTCGACGATTGCCCTCGCCGCGTTGCGTGCTCTCGCTGAGCGCCCTCGCCGCGCCGCGCCACGCCAAGCCGCCTCCCCACGCCGCGACCACTCCGAACAGCCGTCCCACGCCGCGGCCCCCTCCACCTTGCCACGGTAATGGTTTTACTTAATTTATAGTAATTAGTTAGCTAATTTACTGTATATAATGTATAGATTGATATCTATTTACTTGTTAGTATAAATAGTTAGCTAGGTATTGATAGCTGTTCATTATGTAGCTATCGTGCAGTATTCTGTGTTGGCAACCATCGTGTTGTTGTTTTTTGCAGGTTTTAGAAACATCACTTTATAGTGGAGGTGCTGCCGATTTTTTTATTGACAATTACATTGTTTTCGTAATTTCGGTTAATGTGTCATTTATTATTTACTATATAGTTATTAGTCACCCGTTCGTAGGGTGATCGGAGGGTGATGTCTTTTGTATAATCTCCGAGATATTTTTTAATGTTTAGAGTTCAGTTTTAATCGTTAACCGTAGCGAACCTTATGCGTCACCCGTTCGGGAACGGCGAACGTCACATTGGCTTGTGAGGTTCGCCGTTCCGGAATTGTCCACGAATTTTGGACAGCCTGAGAGTGTAAGCCGATGCTTGTGATTTGTGATATGTGCCTTACGATTGACGCGGAATTTCGGTTGTGTAACCCAGTTGTTCTCCAACACACCATGTTCAGGCGTGTGCTTGGAGAGCAGCGGGGTTATGCTGCCGAAATTTCGCGGCAATCGTAGGCTACACGTCATAAATCACAAGCATCGGCCTACACTCTTGGGTGGGTTTAGGGCCTTTACCTAATAGGGAGTTCACCTAATTAAGCCACGGACGATCGTTGATGTTTTTTACTTTTGTTTAGCCTTTGAAATGGACGGTGATCGGAGGGTGATGTATGACGGGTGGAGAAAGGATGGGGCACATTCGAATGCATGGATGGGTGTAACAAAGGCTTTTCTTGAGCACGCTTTCAAAGATGCAACTGGTCGTCTAGTGAAGTGTCCTTGCAATCGCTGCGAGAACAAGTGGCCTCAGAAGAAGGAAGAAATGGAGAAACACCTTTGCAAAAGTGGGTTTATGCCGAACTACCTTGTATGGTACCAGCATGGAGAGTCTATTAGACACGTTGACGCGGAGGTGGAGCTTGATGACGATCATGATAGGATGGACGATATGTTGCATGATCTTGGTAGGGAGGTTGAAATGAACGCTGAGGAGACGGGGCAGCTTCCACGCGATGCTCAAGAATTCTTCCGGCTACTCGCCGCGGGAGAAGAGAGACTGCACGAGCACACTCCGATGTCAGTTCTTGGGACTCTCACAAGACTAATGGCGATAAAGTCGAAGCACAACATTTCAAACAGTGCTTACAACGACATCGTCCAACTTATGGGCGAGGTTCTCCCGGAGAATCATAAGTTGCCAAAGAATATGTACTTCGCAAAGAAGATGTTGGCTGGTCTTGGGATGACATATGAGAAGATCGACGTGTGTCCCAACAGTTGCATGCTATTCTTTGAGGAGGATGACAAGCTGGACCGTTGTAAGCATTGTGAAGCTTCTAGATATGTCGAGGTGACAAATGATGAGGGTGAATTGGTAGTTACGAAGGTCGCAGCTAAGCAACTTCGTCGGTTGCCCATCATTCCTCGGCTTTCAAGGCTTTTCCTCAACAAGGAAATAGCTCTGCATATGACGTGGCCAAAGAATGGTGTACGTCTCGTCACTGATCCAGACATAATGGTCCATCCGTCGGACGGTGATGCGTGGAAGGCATTTGACGAGTTTGATCCCGAATTTGCAAACGACCCTAGGAGTGTACGGCTTGGTCTATCGACGGACGGATTCACACCTTTCAATACCAGTGCAAGCCCTTACTCGTGTTGGCCTGTCTTCATTGTGCCATATAATCTTCCTCCTGAGTTGGTCAATAAAGAAGAGTTCATGTTCCTTGCACTAGTCATCCCAGGCCCCGAGCATCCAGGGCCAAAGCTGAATATGTTTGTTCGCCCTTTAATCGAAGAGCTGAAACAATTGTGGAGAGGTGTTAAGGCTTATGACAGCCATACTGAAAAGGAGTTTACCATGCGCGCTGCTTATTTGTGGTCAGTGCATGATCTGCTGGCGTATGGAGATTGGTCTGGATGGTGTGTCCATGGTCGGTTGTGCTGTCCCATATGTATGAATGATACGGATGCATTCAGATTGAAGCATGGTGGGAAAGTGTCATTCTTTGATGCTCATCGACGTTGGACTCCATTCAAGCATGATTTTAGGAATTCGCTTACTGCATTCAGAGGTGGAGCCAAAATCAGAAATGGGCCACCAAAGAGGCAAACTGCACCGCAGATAATGGCATGGCATGCTTGTCTGAAGCAAGGAGAAAATGATAGGTTCCAAGGCTACGGGGAGGACCATAATTGGACCCATATTTCATCAATATGGGAGCTTCCATACGCAAAAGCCTTGATCATGCCGCACAACATAGACTTGATGCACCAAGAGCGTAACGTTGCTGAAAGCATCATAAGCACATGTTTCGATGTGACTGATAAAACGAAAGATAATATGAAGGCAAGAAAAGACATGGCTGAAATTTGTAAGAGGCCGATGCTCGAGTTGAAAGTAAGCGATAAAGGGCATGAAAGTAGGCCGCGAGCTGATTACTGCCTCAAGCCGGATGAAAGGAAAGAAATATTTAAGTGGTTGAAGAATCTGAAATTTCCAGATCGGTATGCGGCAAATCTGAAACGGGCAGTCAATCTGAAGACCGGTAAATTGATCGGTTTGAAAAGCCATGACTACCATATTATTATGGAGAGGCTGATGCCCGTGATGTTTCGAGGCTATTTTAAGGATGAGCTTTGGAGCATATTTGCAGAGTTGAGTTACTTCTATAGGGAAGTATGCGCAAAGACGGTATCGAAGAGGTTGATGCAGAAATTTGAGAAAGAAATTCCAATTCTTATTTGTAAATTTGAAAAGGTTTTCCCGCCAGGATTCTTCAATGTGATGCAACATCTAATTGTGCATTTGCCTTGGGAAGCTTTGGTAGGCGGACCAGTGCAATTCAGGTGGATGTATCCTATAGAAAGGGCGTTGAAAAAGCTCAGGGCGTCTGTTCGGAACAAGGCTAGAGTCGAAGGGTGTATTGCGGAGGCTTTTGCCCTTAAGGAGATATCTCAATTCTCAACCAGGTATTTCGCTCGAGCCAACAATGTGTTTGCGCCTTCAGTGCGACTTCATGTCGATAATGAATCACCCCAAAGCACCCTTCAAATTTTTGCGAATCCGGGTAAAGCAGTTGGAAAAGGGAGTGTACGTCACATTGAAGCATCAGATTTGAACACGCTAATGCTATATATGTATAGCAATATTGACAGCACACAGGAGGCGTTCGAGTAAGTTTTCCTCATAGTTACGTCCATTTTCTCATCTCATAATTTCTATAGTGTGTAATCTCCATGTTTGTAATATGACCAGCATGTTTGATGAAGAATGTTGGAAATCTACTAGTAAACCTACGGCCATCCAATTAGAAAATCTTCGACGTGATGGGTTGAAAGGTGGACCAAACTTCGTGCAGTGGTTTCGTAATTATGTTAGTAATTGTCGTTCTCTCATTGTCCATACTTAATCTTTGAATTTTGGACTTGGAAGATATAATGCATATACTAATTACTTGTATAGGTTTCCAAAAACTCTGTGCACCCGGACTTGCAGCAAATGGCACATACCTCTGTGTCCGTCCGAAACTATACTCGCTTTGATGTAAATGGATATCGCTTCCGAACCGCGAAATTGGAGAAGAGTCGACCATTGGCAGCCACCACCAATAGTGGTGTGTTGGCAAGTTCATATGTTGACGATGACAAAGTAGTGGACTATTACGGTGTTCTTCAAAACATTGTAGAGTTGATTTTCGATGGCCCCAAAGAACTTAAAGTCGTGTTTTTCGAGTGCGACTGGTTTGATGCTCATAGTGGGACTCGTGTCGACAAGTATGGTAATGTCGAGGTGAAGCATAGCTCTAGGATTCCGAGCAGTATGAGCGATGTTGTCCTTGCAAATCAGGCAAAACAGGTGTACTACCTGCCATATCCTCACCCAAGCCTTAGGGCTTGGTGGGTTGCAATCAAAGTCAACCCACAAGTCGTCGCTCCAGAGAGTGCTGACTACGTGAGTACAAGCAGGGACAACGATGATGCTGTTTTTCAACCAGAAGCGGCGTCGAATCAAGACATAGCTCACCTATTCCATGTGACCAATGGAGAAGGACTTGAAAATCTCTGTTGCAATTCAAGCGACTTAATTGAAGAACCTAGGTCAAAGCGCAAACGACCTGTCGTCGTTAGAAGATCAGTAAGGATCCAACGAAATCAAGAGCGTATGAATAAACAACGAGCCGAAGAAGCATCATCGGATGCGGATGACTTTTGATTAGTATGTTTCTTTTAGTTAATCAATTAAGCTATGTATTCCAATTTCCACATTATTAATTTTCATATTATTTGTTTCATATACTGTGGTTTGACATTAATTTATCTACAGTTGAACATGTTCAAGCATAGGAGATCGAGGAGGAGTGGGGGCAGCGCGGCCAGCGAGGACAGCTCGGGCAGTGGGCTTTTTCAGGGCACCTCACAGAGCCGACAGAGGCAGCAACAACTTCTCGACTGTCTAGACGAAGTGCAGGGTGAGGAGGGTGAGCAGGAGACTCCTCAGCAGGATGCTCATGTGCAGGGTGAGGAGGGTGAGCAGGATGACGAGGGTGAGCAGGATGAGGAGGTTGACCCAATGGGGGCAGGCAGCGCGGGCGACGCGTCAGATGGTTCTACGTCCTTCAGGTATTATTATGCATATTAGTTTAATTGATATTAGTTTCTAATCATTCCATCATATTGAATTTACTTGTATACTTAGGTATAAGAAGAGCAATGCGCTTGGTCCGAGACCTGCCGAGAGGAGGCTCATCCGGCCGCATGGAGAATGGTGGGGCTTATTTCTGTTGTGTTAATTTTTTAATGTGAACGTGATTGCACTAGTTTACTTGTTTTATTAATTTTTGTAGGTCATGGGAAGACTTGACTTGGGACGGTACAGGCAGACGTCCCAAGGTGAACGCGGTGTTGGGTAGCCTCTGTCGCTTCTACTACCCTGGCATGGTGGAGCTCAATGGCGAGAGGTTCGCGGCTATGCAGTGGGCTGACTGGGGTCTAAAGGACTATGTCGAGCCAGGGGAGTCAGGGGAAAGCAGTAGCGGAGGGGGAAGTTCGGAAAAAAAAACGAAGGACTTGTCAGGTGGCTGTGTGGGACGAGTTCTGGGTGAGTTTACTTTCGTATATAAGCAATTCATTGAATTATTGCTTCTCCTAATCTTACTTTAACTTAACTTCTCCATTGATATGTAGGGGAGGTTCCAATTGCCGGATGACATCGAGGAGGATCAGGCTCAGTGGACACGTGTGAAGAGGCACTTTCGGAAGTGCGCTGATAAGATAATCAAGGATGCCATGTACAATGCTCGCATCGCGGCCGTCAACTACTACTACAAGAAGATAAAGGGTCAGAAAATGAGCAAAGCATTAGGGGCCAATGAGATCTACCTCACAGAGGAGCAGTACCTGGAGAGCGTTGTGGATTGGCTGTCGAAGGACATGGAAGCCTGGAGGTGGTTGGCTAAGAGATGGGCGTCGCCTGAGTGGATTGCAGAGTCCAACAAGCACCGTGCCAACCGTGGCACTGAAGGACCGGGGCACAGGTACGGCGCCGATGGACACCTTGGTACCGCACGCCGCATGGTAAGTATATAAATCAAACTTGTATGTTACATCTATGAAAATTATATGGTTTAACTCTTGTCTTTCATGCAGGAAGCTGAAAGTGGAGTTTCTCCAAGTTTTATGGAGGTTTACGTCCGTGGTCACCGTGGCCCTGATCCGGCGAACCCTGATGTGCTATGCAGTGAGGCGGCAAGGGAGAAAATGGTAAACAAGTTTGTATTTACGAATTAAATTGCATGTTTTGTGTTTAACTCCAACTCTAACTTTCTTTGCAGAATGCATATGGGGAGGAAATGACTCAACGCCATGGGCCTGACTTCGACTGGATGCATTCAGACTTAGATGCCTCGGCGTTGTACCACAGTGGTGGGGGTAGAAAGCATGGCAGGTGAGGTGTTTGTGTTTGATTCGACGATTTCATTAACAAGAATGTGTCCACTTAATGGCTCAACTATGTGCATCATGCAGGTTTGCCTTTGGCACCGGCGTTGTGGAGTACAACAGGACATTAGGTCAAGGGAAGGCATCGTCTTCGGGAGGGAGTTCTCGCTCCTCCAGGTCTGCTCGAGAGGCTCAGCTGGAGGAGGAGACTCGGGCAGCACAGGAGCAGGCTCGAGCAGCACAGGAGCAGGCTCGAGCAGCGCAGGAGCAGGTTGGGCAGCTGACGCAATATATGGCTTCTTATTTTCAGGTAATTCGTCTATCTCATCACGTGTCGTCATTGAATTCAAAGTATAATGTTGCGATTCTAACGTTGCATCCATTTGCAGGAAATGACTACTAGACTCGGCCCTGATATGAACTTGCCCGCTTTTCGCCCTCCCCAGGTAACACTATCTGAACACTTCAATTCCATAGCAACTCTTTCTTTATTATCAAAAATGGCTCGCAGGCACAAGGATGGGGACAGTGGCCAGGACAAGCTCCAGCGTCGCAGCCACAGTGGACTGGTGTTGGGTGGACGCAGGCACCTCCAGGCACTTGGACGCCTCCACCCCAAGGATCGCAGCCAGTCCCGGGATGGGTGCCACCGGTCTCCCAGCCACCGGCGGGCTCTCAGCCATTTCAAGCGTGGCCACCGACGGGGTGGGTGCCACCACCTCTGGGGTGGCCACCACAACAGTACCCGTGGATGCATGCACAGCCTCCTCCTCACCATGGATCACAGGTGACGTTACATGTTTAGTTTTATGCAAATATTGACCAAACACAGCAATGTATATGTATACAGCCTTATTTGAATGATTGATGAATTGCAGGGTTCAGCGTCACATGCTCATGGATCGGAGGGTGGTGTCAACGTTCAAGACTTCCTCGTCCATGGTGCTGGAGGGAGTGGCCACCTTCCTGGTGGCGGAGGAGGGAGTGGCCAAAACTCCCACAGCCCGCCGGAGTGATCAGTGAGGAGTGAGTAGTGAGTAGTTAGTAGCTTATGGACTTATGGACCCTAAACTTATGGACTAGAGTTTTGTGAATTGTGTATTTGAATGGACAATGGACTTTTGGACTTATGGATACTCTAAACTTATGTGAATGGACTATTTATGTATATGTGAATGTGTTTTGTGAATTATGTATTAGGCTTGTGAATCTGTATATGTGATATTGTGTATATTGCTGTGAATTATTAATAGGTGCAGAAAAATCTGTTTTGGTGGGGGAACCATCAATTTTCGTCGGCCTCGGTGGTGGCCGACGAAAATATGTTCCCAGGCTATTTTCGTCGGCCACCACCTAGGCCGACGAAAATATCCTGGCGTATTTTCGTCGGCCACCCCCGGCCGACGAAAATAAATGGGCGACTCACTATTTTCGTCGGTTTTGCGAAAACTGACGAAAATAGGTTATTTTCGTCGGTACCGACGAAAATAGAGACCTATTTTCGTCGAACTTATTTTCGGCGGCTATTTTCGTCGGCAGGCCGACGAAAATACTATATTTTCGTCGGTTTAGGCTTATTTTCGTGGGTTTTTGGCCCACGAAAATTTAGGCGTTTCCTGTAGTCAAACTCGAGTCACAAGAAGAGGGACGGAAAGAAAAGGAGGCGCATCAAGAAGATTATCTACTACGACAGCGACGCCTCCTCTTCTTCACCAAGGGATGACGACGACGACGACTCCTCGTCCAAAAAGAAAACGGTTAATCAAAACTACTCCTTTGATTATTCATGTATTCCGTACAATTCAAATGTTCATTTACTTTCTATTCCACTTGGAAAACCCCCACACTTCGATGGAGAGGATTACTCATTTTGGAGCCATAAAATGCGTAGTCACCTATTTTCCCTCCATCCTAGCATTTGGGAAATTGTAGAAAGTGGAATGCATTTTGATAGTACTGATAACCCTGTGTTTATCAATGAACAAATTCATAAGAACGCCCAAGCCACTACTGTTTTGCTAGCATCTCTATGCAGGGATGAATATAACAAGGTCAGCGGCTTGGACAATGCTAAACAAATCTGGGACACCCTCAAGATTTCTCATGAGGGGAATGACACCACCATGATCACCAAAATGGAACTGGTGGAAGGTGAGCTGGGTAGATTCGCGATGATAAGGGGAGAAGAGCCAACACAGACATACAACAGGCTAAAGACCCTTGTCAACAAAATCCGAAGTTACGGGAGTACAAGATGGGAGGATCATGACGTCGTCCGACTCATACTCAGGTCATTTACGGTTATTGACCCCCATCTTGTAAATCTTATTCGTGAAAACCCCAGGTACACCAAGATGACGCCCGAGGAAATCCTCGGAAAATTCGTAAGTGGACGCATGATGGTAAAGGAGGCAAGATATGTAAATGACGCCTTGAACGGTCCACTTCCCGTCTACGAGCCGTAGCCCGTTGCTCTCAAAGCAACCGGCAGCAGGGAGGCGCTACCTAGCAAGGTGGCACAAGTGGAGGCTGTCGGGCTCAATGAAGATGAAATGGCGCTCATCATCAAGCGCTTCAAGACCGCACTAAAAGGACGCAAGGAGTACCCCAACAGGAACAAGTCAAGGGGAAAACGCTCCTGCTTCAAATGCGGTAAGACTGGTCATTTTATAGCTCAATGCTCCGATAATGATAGTGACCAGGCACAAGAAAAGCATGGGAAGAGGGAAAAGAAAAGTAACTATAGGAAGGCCAAGGGCGAGGCGCACATCGGGAAGGAATGGGACTCCGACTGTTCCTCATCCGACTCCGAAGATGAAGGACTAGCTACCTCAGCCTTCAACAAGTCTTCACTCTTCCCCAACGAATGACACACATGCCTTATGGCAAAGGAGAAGAAGGTACGTATTCGAGATACTCCTAAGTATTCTTCTTCTAGCGATGATGAATCCTCCGATGATGAGATAGATTATAGTGATTTATTTAAAGGACTAGATAGATCTAAGGTAGATAAGACAAATGAACTAATTGATGCTCTTAATGAAAAAGATAGTGTCGGCGTTTCGACCCCAGGGGTCCCTGGACCGACGAGTAAATTGTCGCCGTGTGCCCCAGCCCAGATGGGTCGGCGCGAGACGGAGCACGAAGGGGGGAAGAAGCCGGAGGGAGACAGGCGTAAAAGGGGAATCCCACGGCCTTCGTGTTCGTCCCGCGCCCAGGTCGGGTGCGCTTGCAGTAGGGGGTTACAAGCGTCCGCGAGGGAGGGAGCGAGAGGCCCAAGCATGTGCCGTCCCGTCCTTCCCCGCGCGGCCAACCCTCTGTAAGAGGGCCCTAGACCTTCCTTTTATAGGCGTAAGGAGAGGATCCAGGTGTACAATGGGAGGTGTAGCAGTGTGCTAACGTGTCTAGTAGAGAGGAGCTAGTGCCCTAAGTACATGCCGTCGTGGCAGCCGGAGAGGTTTTGGCACCCGGTTCGTGTGGTGTCGTGGCCGTCGGAGGAGCGCTGGAGCCTGGCGGAAGGACAACTGTCGGGGCTGTCGAGTCCTTGCTGACGTCTCCTTGCTTCCGTAAGGGGGCTAAGAGCCGCCGTCGTCATGGAGCATGCGGGGCGCCATCATTACTTGTTTATCGGGGCGAGCCAGATGGGACACCGGTCTTGTTCCCCGTAGCCTGAGTTAGCTTGGGGTAGGGTAATGATGGCGCCTCCTGTGACGTGGTCGGTCCGAGCCCTAGGTTGGGCGAGGTGGAGGCTCCTCCGAGGTCGAGGTCAAGTCTGTCTTCTGAGGCCGAGGTCGAGTCCGAGCCCCTGGGTCGGGCGAGGCGGAGACCGTCGGCTGAGGCCAGGGCTGAGTCCGAGCCCTGGGGTCGGGCGATGCGGAGTTCGTCGTCTTCCGGGGCTGAGCCCGAGTCCGAGCCCTGGGGTCGGGCGAAGCGGAGTTCGTCGTCTTCCGGGGCTGAGCCCGAGTCCGAGCCCTGGGGTTGGGCAATGCGGAGTTCGTCGTCTTCCGGGGCTGAGCCCGAGTCCGAGCCCTGGGGTCGGGCGATGCGGAGTTCGTCGTCTTCCGGGGCCGAGCCCGAGTCCGAGCCCTGGGGTCGGGCGATGCGGAGTTCGTCGTCTTCCGGGGCCGAGCTCGAGTCCGAGCCCTTCGGGCGATGCGGAGTTTCCTATGGCGCCTGAGGTCGGACTTGGCTGCTGTCAGCCTCACTCTGTCGAGTGGCACAGCAGCCAGTGCGGCATAGGCGGTGCTGTCCTCTTGTTAGGCCGGTCAGTGGAGCGACGAAGTGACTGCGGTCACTTCGGCTCTGTCGACTGAAGGGCGCGCGTCAGGATAAGGTGTCAGACCACCTTTGCATTAAATGCTCCTGTGATACGGTCGGTCGGCGTGGCGACTTGGCCAAGGTTGCTTCTTAGCGAAGACTGGGCCTCGGGCGAGCCGAAGGTGTGTCCATTGCTTGAGGGGGTCCTCGGGCGAGACGTGAATCCTCCGGGGTCGGCTGCCCTTGCCCGAGGCTAGGCTCGGGCGAGGCGAGATCGTGTCCCTTGAGTGGACCGAGCCTTGACTTAATTGCACCCATCAGGCCTTTGCAGCTTTGTGCTGATGGGGGTTACCAGCTGAGATTAGGAGTCTTGAGGGTACCCCTAATTATGGTCCCCGACAGTAGCCCCCGAGCCTCGAAGGGAGTGTTAATACTCGCTTGGAGGCTTTTGTCGCACTTTTTTTGCAAGGGGACCGGCCTTTCTCGGTTGCGTTTTGTTCTAGTGGGTGCGCGCGAGCGCACCCGCCGGGTGTAGCCCCCGAGGCCTCGGAGGAGTGGTTCGACTCCTTCGAGGTCTTAATGCGTTTCGCAATGCTTCGGCCGGTCTGGTTGTTCCCTCATGCGAGCTGGCCGTAGCCCGGGTGCACGGTCGGGTCCCAAGTTCTCGGGCTGGTATGTTGACGCTGTCAACGGTTTGGCCGGAGCCGGGTTTGCGAGAGCAGCCCCCGAGCCTCCGCACAGAGCGAGAGGACGGTTAAGGACAGACTCGACTTTTTTACATACGCCCCTGCGTCGCCTTTCTACAAGGAGGAGGGGGGAAAGCGCCATGTTGCCCTTGGAGGGCGCCGAACATGGTGTCTCCAGTGAGCTGCTAACGGGTAATCCGAGTGGACGCCCGTGCCCCATTTGTTAGGGGTCGGCTAGAGGCCCAGAGGCGCGCTCCAAAAGTACCTGCGGGTGATTTGCCGGACCCGGTCCCCTTTTGACGGGGTCCGAGGGCTCGATGCCTCTCTCTGATTGGATTCCATTACAAGATCGTTCCCACTGGCCTCGGAAATGTCCTAGGGTACCTCGGGAGCGTAGCCCGAGCCTTGGTTATGTATCGAACGTACCCAGGGTCATCCCTCGCTCTGCGTCTGAGGCGGCTGTGAACCCTTCGAGGGCCATCCTACGAACCCCTGATCAGTAGTGGGCGCGGAGCCCGAGTGGCCTAAGGCGGTCGTTGAACCCTTCCGAGGGGCCGGCCTTTGAACCTCTGACCAGTAGTGGGCGCGGAGCCCGAGCGCTCTGAGGCGGCTGTTGAACCCCTCCGAAGGGCCGGCCTTCGAACCTCTGATCAGTAGGGGGCTCGGGGCCCGTTTCCTTCGCGGAGAAGGATCCCTTTCGGGGTATCCCCTTTCCCGGTCCCTGTTGTAAGAGAGAGAAAGAGGAAAAGGGAAAGGATACGAAATCGAATGACGTGGCGCACCTTTTTTGACGCGGTCATTATGGCGAAGGCGAAGCGTCGCCCTCTTCTCCTGCCAAAGGTGCCGCCTGTCCCGCCGCAGAGTTAATGCGACGGGATGAGTGGTTCGCGGGGCGGCCGTTGCGCGTGCGCGAGCCGTTCGAGGAACGGGACACGGGCGCGCCGTCTTCACGTCGTGGGAGAGGGCTCTCTCGTTGTCCCAGGAGGGGACGTGAGCTTGGCTGACGACTTGACCGCTGCTTTCGCTCGCCTGCCACCACCATTACTGCCGGCCCATTTCTGGCCGCATCGACCGCCGCGCCTTCTCTCGCGGCTGACTGGCCCGTGACCGATGTGCCTGGTTGGCACTGTTGGGTCATGCGCAGGGTTGGTTTATTTTGTAGTGTGTGTATGTTTTCTGCGGCCGCCGAGGCCCAAACACACCGTCGTCGTGTTGTAAAGCTGCATTTCTTTTCCTCTTGTTTCGAGTATCTGGACTTATTTGTCGGTAACAGAATTGTTTGTCCAAGCGAGAGTTACTTTTCACGGAAGGTGATGAGTGAGGTATCCGTATCCCGGAGGCGTAGGAGTCCCTCGGCTCGGTCGGCCTTGCCGCTTACGTGTACTCTTACTCGTCCGTAGGGTTCTGCCATCAATATAGTCGAGAAGGCCCGAAAAATCGTTTTGGCAGAAGAGTTTTCGAGCGTGAAGACTTGTTCGGTCCGCGGAATCACCTATCCGAGCGTGAGTTACTTATCGCAGAAGGTGATGAGTGAGGTATCCGTATCCCGGAGACGTAGGAGTCCCTCGGCTCGGTCATCCTTGGCTGCTTACGTGTACTCCGTCGTTTTCAGGATCCCACTTTCGAAGTAGTCGAGAAGCACGAAAGACATTCTGGCAGAAAAGATCTTTTTCCAAGGAAAATTTTGACGCAGAGGGGGTTCCCCCCTTCTAGCCCCCGAGGGAGGGTCGGGCTTTGCCGAGGCAAGGCTGACCCTTCCTTGATGGTTAGACTTTGTGTGTGAACGAAGTGTACGAACGACTTGAAAGCATCTTAAGGGTAGAAGCGACGTAGCTGTCGGATGTTCCAAGCGTTGTTGTAGACCTCACCTTGACTGTTGGCCAGCTTGTACGTCCCGGGCTTCAGAACTTTGGCGATGACGAACGGCCCTTCCCAGGGAGGCGTGAGCTTGTGTCACCCTCGGGCGTCTTGTCGCAGCCGAAGCACCAAGTCGCCCACCTGGAGGTCTCGGGACCGTACCCCTTGGGCGTGGTAGCATCGCAGGGACTGCTGATACCGCGCCGAGTGTAGCAAGGCCATGTCCCGAGCCTCTTCCAGCTGGTCCAGCGAGTCTTCTCGGTTAGCTCGGTTGCTTTGGTCGTCGTAGGCCCTCGTCCTCGGGGAACCGTATTCTAAGTCTATGGGCAAGATGGCCTCGGCCCCATAGACTAGAAAGAACGGTGTGAAGCCCGTGGCTCGGCTCGGCGTTGTCCTCAGACTCCAGACCACCGAGGGGAGCTCCTTCATCCATCGCTTACCGAACTTGTTGAGGTCATTGTAGATCCACGGCTTGAGTCCTTGCAGAATCATGTCGTTGGCATGCTCTACTTGCCCATTCGTCACGGGGTGAGCCACGGCGGCCCAGTCCACCCGGATGTGGTGATCCTCGCAGAAGTCCAGGAACTTTCTGCCGGTGAACTGGGTGCCGTTGTCGGTGATGATGGAGTTTGGGACCCCAAAGCGATGGATGATGTTGGTGAAGAATGCCACCACCTGTTTGGACCTGATGCTGTTTAGGGGTCGGACCTCGATCCACTTGGAGAATTTGTCGATGGCGACCAGCAGGTGCGTGTAGCCCCCGGGTGCCTTCTGCAAGGGGCCGACGAGGTCCAGACCCCACACAGCAAACGACCAGGTGATGGGTATGGTCTGCAGAGCCTGAGCGGGCAGGTGGGTCTGCCTTGCATAGAATTGACACCCTTTGCAGGTGCGGACAATTCTAGAGGCGTCGGCCACCACGGTCGGCCAGTAGAAGCCTTGTCGGAAGGCATTTCCAACAAGGGCTCGGGGCGCCGCGTGATGACCGCAAGCCCCCGAGTGTATCTTTTGTAAGAGCTTCTGGCCTTCGGCGATGGATATGCATCGCTGGAGGATGCCCGAGGGGCTGCGGTGGTAGAGCTCTTTCCCGTCCCCCAGCAAGACGAACGACTTGGCGCGCCGCGCCAACCACCGAGCTTCGGCTCGGTCGAGGGGTAGCTCTCCTCGGTGGAGATATTGCAGGTACGGGGTCTGCCAGTTTCGATTAAGCGTGACCCCGCTCCGCTCCTCCTCGACGCGTAGTGCCTCACCTTCGGGGGCCGAGGGTGCCTCGGGCTGGGCCGAGGGTGCCTTGGGCTGGGCCGAGGCCTTCTCAGGCTCGGGCGTGTCGTTGGTCTTGATGGAGGGTTGATGCAGGTCTCGGGAGAAGACGTCCGGGGGAACCATTGTTCGCCCCGAAGCTATCTTAGCCAGCTCGTCCGCAGTCTCGTTGTAGCGTCGGGCGATGTGGTTGAGCTCGAGCCCGTAGAACTTGTCTTCCAGGCGCCGAACCTCATCGCAGTAGGCTTCCATCTTCGGGTCGCGACAGTGGGAGTTCTTCATGACTTGATCGATGACGAGCTGCGAGTCACCGCGAGCGTCAAGGCATCGGACCCCTAGCTCGATGGCGATGCGCAACCCGTTGACCAGAGCCTCGTACTCGGCCACATTGTTGGACGCTGGGAAGTGGAGGCGTAGCACGTAACGTAGGTGCTTCCCGAGGGGCGAGATGAAGAGCAGGCCTGCCCTTGCCCCTGTCTTCATCAGCGACCCGTCGAAAAAAATGGTCCAGAGTTCCGGTTGGATCGGAGCTGTTGGGAGCTGGGTATCGACCCATTCAGCCACAAAGTCCGCCAAGACCTGGGACTTGATGGCCTTTCGGGGGGCGAACGAGATTGTCTCGCCCATGATTTCCACCGCCCACTTTGCAATTCTATCCGAGGCCTCTCGGCACTGGATGATCTCCCCCAGGGGGAAAGATGACACCACAGTCACCGGATGAGACTCGAAGTAGTGTCGCAACTTCCACCGCGTCAGGATCACTGCGTACAACAGCTTCTGAGTTTGTGGGTAGCGGATCTTGGTCTCGGACAGTACCTCACCGATGAAGTAGACTGGCCTCTGGACAGGCAATGCATGCCCCTCTTCTCGTCTCTCAACCACGATCGCGGCGCTGACCACCTGAGTGGTAGCAGCAACGTAGATCAAGAGGGCTTCTCCGGCCGCGGGGGGCACCAAGATGGGCGCGTTCGTCAGGAGCGCCTTCAGGTTCCCGAGGGCTTCCTCGGCCTCAGGGGTCCAAGTGAAGCACTCGGCCTTCCTTAAGAGGCGGTACAAAGGCAGGCCTCTTTCGCCGAGGCGCGAGATGAAACGGCTCAGAGCCGCAAGGCATCCCGTGACCCTCAGTACGCCTTTCAAGTCCTTGATGGGCCCCATGTTGGTGATGGCCGCGATTTTCTCCGGGTTGGCCTCGACGCCCCGCTCGGAGACGATGAACCCCAAGAGCATGCCTCGGGGGACCCCGAAGACACACTTCTCAGGATTGAGTTTTACGCCTTTCGCCTTGAGACATCGAAATGTCACTTCAAGGTCGGAAAGGAGGTCGGAGGCTTTCCTCGTCTTGACTACGATGTCATCGACGTAAGCCTCGACCGTTCGACCAATGTGTTCGCCGAACACGTGGTTCATGCACCTTTGGTATGTCGCACCCGCATTCCTCAAACCAAACGGCATGGTAACATAGCAGTACATGTCGAAAGGTGTGATGAAAGAAGTCGCGAGCTGGTCGGACTCTTTCATCCTGATTTGGTGATACCCTGAGTAGGCATCGAGGAAAGACAGGGTTTCACACCCAGCAGTGGAATCCACGATTTGATCGATGCGAGGCAGAGGGTAGGGAACTTTCGGACATGCTTTGTTTAGACCAGTGTAGTCTACACACATCCGCCATTTCCCTCCTTTCTTTCTCACAAGCACAGGGTTGGCAAGCCATTCGGGATGGAATACCTCTTTGATGAACCCTGCCGCCATTAGCTTGTGGATCTCCTCGCCTATGGCTCTGCGCTTGTCTTCGTCGAATCGGCGCAGAGGCTGCTTCACGGGTCGGGCCCCAGCTCGGATATCCAGCGAGTGCTCAGCAACATCCCTCGGTATGCTGGGCATGTCCGAGGGACTCCACGCGAAAACGTCGACGTTTGCGCGGAGAAAGTCGACGAGCACTGCTTCCTATTTGGGGTCGAGCTCGGAGCCGATCCGGATCTGCTTGGAGGCGTCGTCGCTGGGGTCGAGAGGGACGGACTTAACCGTCTCCGCTGACTCGAAGTTGCCGGCATGGCGCTTCACGTCTGGCGCCTCCTTGGAGAGGCTCTCCAGGTCGGCGATGAGGGCCTCGGATTCTGCGAGGGCCTCGGCGTACTCCACGCACTCCACGTCGCATTCGTACGCGTGTCGGTACGTGGGGCCGACGGTGATGACCCCGTTGGGGCCCGGCATCTTGAGCTTGAGGTAGGTGTAGTTGGGGACGACCATGAACTTGGCGTAGCATGGCCTCCCCAGCACTGCATGGTAGGTTCCTCGGAACCCGACCACCTCGAACATGAGGGTTTCCCTTCGGAAGTTGGAGGGTGTCCCAAAGCAGACGGGTAGATCGAGTTGCCCGAGGGGCTGGACGCGCTTCCCAGGGATGATCCCGTGAAAAGGCGCAGCGCCTGCCCGGACCGAGGACAGATCGATCCGTAGGAGCCCGAGGGTCTCGGCGTAGATGATGTTGAGGCTGCTGCCTCCGTCCATGAGGACCTTGGTGAGCCTGACGTTGCCGATGACGGGGTCGACAACGAGCGGGTATTTCCTCGGGCTCGGCACGTGGTCGGGATGGTCGCCCTGGTCGAAGGTGATGGGCTTGTCGGACCAGTCTAGGTAGACTGGCGCCGCCACCTTTACTGAGCAGACCTCCCGACGCTCTTGCTTGCGGTGCCGAGCCGAGGCGTTCACCACTTGCCCACCGTAGATCATGAAGCAGTCGTGGACCTCGGGGAACTCTCCTACCTTGTGATCCTCCTTCTTATCGTCATCGCGGGCCCTGCCACCTTCCGCAGGTGACCCAGCCTTGTGAAAGTGGCGCCGAAGCATGGCGCACTCCTCAAGGGTGTGCTTGACGGGCCCCTGATGATAGGGGCACGGCTCCTTGAGCATCTTGTCGAAAAGGTTGGCACCTCCGGGAGGTTTTCGAGGGTTCTTGTACTCGGCGGCGGCGACAAGGTCCGCGTCGGCGGCGTCGCGTTTCGCTTGCGACTTCTTCTTGCCCTTCTTCTTGGTGCCGCGCTGAGTGGACGCCTCGGGGACGTCTTCCAGCTGGCGGCCCTGGGGCGGTGAAAGGGAATTGGGCTTACACCTAGTGCCTAATTAATTTTGGTGGTTGAATTGCCCGACACAAATATTTGGACTAACTAGTTTGCTCTAGTGCATAAGTTATACAGGTGCCAAAGGTTCACACTTAGCCAATAAAAAGACCAAGTATTGGGTTCAAACAAAGGAGCAAGGAACAACTGAAGGCACCTCTGGTCTGGCGCACCGGACTGTCCGGTGTGCCACCGGACATGTCCGGTGCACCAGAGGACTCAAACTTCAAACTCGTCACCTTCGGGAAATTCCAGAGGCGACTCCGCTATAATTCACCGGACTGTCCGGTGTACACCGGACATGTCCGGTGCTCCAAGGAAGAGCGGCCTCAGGAACTCGCCAGCCTCGGGAATTCACTTCAGCCGCTCCGCTAAAATTCACTAGACTGTCCGGTGTAACAGCGGGGCAACGGCTATTTCGGCGCCAACGGCTACCTGCGACGCATTAAATGCGCGCGCAGCGCGTGCAGAGGTCAGGCACGCCCATGCTGACGCACCGGACACTCAACAGTACATGTCCGATGCGCCACCAGACATCCAGGCGGGCCCAGAAGACAGAGCTCCAACGGTCGGAACCCAACGGCTTTGGTGACGTGGCTGTCGCACCGGACATGTCCGGTGTGCACCGGACTGTCCGGTGCGCCATCGAACAGACAGCCTCACCAAACGGCTAGTTTGGTGGTTGGGGCTATAAATACCCCCAACCACCCACCATTCATTGCATCAAAGTTTTCCACTTCCCAACTACTTACAAGAGCTCTAGCATTCAATTCTAGACACACCAAAGAGATCAAATCCTCTTCAAATTCCACACAACGCCCTAGCGATTAGAGAGAGAGATTTGCTTGTGTTCTTTCGAGCTCTTGCGCTTGGATTGCTTTCTTCTTTCTTGATTTCTTTCTTGCGATCAAAACTCACTTGTAATTGAGGCAAGAGACACCAAACTTGTGGTGGTCCTTGTGGGAACTTTGTGTTCCAAGTGATTGAGAAGAGAAAGCTCACTCGATCCGAGGGACCGTTTGAGAGAGGGTAAGGGTTGAAAGAGACCCGGCCTTTGTGGCCTCCTCAACGGGGAGTAGGTTTGAGAGAATCGAACCTCGGTAAAACAAATCCACGTGTCTCACTTCATTATTCGTTTGCGATTTGTTTTGCACCCTCTCTCGCGGACTCTATTATATTTCTAACGCTAACCCGGCTTGTAGTTGTGATTATTTTTGAGAATTTCAGTTTTGCCCTATTCACCCCCCCTCTAGGCGACTTTCAATTGGTATCAGAGCCCGGTGCTTCATTAAAGCCTAACCGCTCGAAGAGATGTCGGGAGATCACACCAAGAGGGAGATGGAGACCGGCGACAAGCCCACTACGAGCCAAGGGAGCACTTCATCCGAAGAGTCCCGCACCAAGAGGAAGGAGAAGAAGAAGGACTCCTCCAAACGGAAGGAGAAAAGATCCTCTTCTTCTCACCACAAAGAGAAGAAGGAAAAATCTTCTTCACACAAGTCGCATCGGAAAGGCGACAAGCACAAGAGGATGAGGAAAGTGGTCTACGACGAGACCGACACTTCATCAACATCGACCTCCGACTCCGATGCGCCGTCCGTAACTTCTAAGCGCCAAGAGCGCAAGAAGTTTAGTAAGATCCCCTTACACTATCCTCGTACATCTAGACCTACTCCATTACGTTCCGTTCCATTAGGCAAACCGCCAACCTTTGATGGCGAAGATTGTGCTAGGTGGAGTGATTTAATGAAATTTCATCTAACCTCACTCCACAAAAGTATATGGAATGTTGTTGAGTTTGGAGCACAGGTACCATCCATAGGGGATGAAGATTATGATACGGACGAAGTGGCCCAAATCGAGCACTTCAACTCTCAAGCTACAACCATACTCCTCGCCTCTCTAAGCAAGGAGGAATACAACAAGGTGCAAGGGTTGAAGAATGCAAAGGAGATTTGGGACCTACTCAAGACCGCGCACGAGGGTGATGAACTCACCAAGATCACAAAGCGGGAAACAATCGAGGGGGAGCTCGGTCGCTTTCGTCTTCGCCAAGGGGAGGAGCCACAAGATATGTACAACCGGCTCAAAACCTTGGTGAACCAAGTGCGCAACCTCGGGAGCAAGAAATGGGATGACCACGAGGTGGTTAAGGTTATATTGAGATCACTTATTTTCCTTAACCCTACTCAAGTTCAATTAATTCGTGGTAATCCTAGATACACACTAATGACTCCCGAGGAAGTTATCGGGAATTTTGTGAGCTTTGAATGCATGATTAAAGGCTCAAAGAAGATCAACGAGCTTGACGAACCCTCCACGTCCGAGGCGCAACCGGTGGCATTTAAGGCGACAGAGGAGAAGAAGGAGGAGTCTACACCGAGTAGACAACCAATTGACGCCTCCAAGCTCGACAATGAGGAGATGGCTTTAATCATCAAAAGCTTTCGCCAAATCCTCAAGCAACGGAAGGGGAAGGATTACAATTCCCGTTCCAAGAAGGTTTGCTACAAGTGTGGTAAGCCCGGTCATTTCATTGCAAAATGTCCTATATCTAGTGACAGTGATAGGGGCGACGACAAGAAGGGAAAGAGGAGAGAAAATAAGAAGTACTACAAGAAGAAAGGCGGCGATGCCCATGTTTGCCGGGAGTGGGACTCGGACGAGAGCTCCACCGACTCCTCCTCCGACGAGGACGCCGCCAACATCGCCGTCACCAAGGGACTCCTCTTCCCCAACGTCGGCCACAAGTGCCTCATGGCAAAGGACGGCAAAAGGAAGAAGGTTAAATCTAAATCCTCCACTAAATATGAATCCTCTAGTGATGATAATGCTAGTGATGAGGAAAATAATTTGCGTACCCTTTTTGCCGACCTAAACATGCAACAAAAAGAAAAATTAAATGAATTAATTAGTGCCATCCATGAGAAGGATGATCTCTTGGACTCCCAAGAGGACTTCCTAATTAAGGAAAATAAAAAGCATGTTAAGGTTAAAAATGCTTATGCTCTACAAGTTGAAAAATGTGAAAAAATGTCTAGTGAGCTAAGCACTTGCCATGAGACCATCGACAACCTTAGAAATGAAAATGCTAGATTAATTGCTAAGGTTGATTCTCATGTATGTGATGTCTCAATTCCCAATCTTAGAAATGATAATGATTTGCTTGCTAAGATTAAGGAATTGAATGATTCTCTTGCTAGCCTTAGAGTAGAAAATGAAAATTTGATTGCTAAGGCTAAAGATTTTGATGTTTGCAATACTACTATTTCCGACCTTAGAACTAAGAATGATATGTTGCATGCTAAGGTTGTAGAACTAAAATCTTGCAAACCCTCTACATCTACCGTTGAGCACACTTCTATTTGTACTAGATGTAGAGATGTTGATATCAATGCTATTCATGATCACATGGCTTTAATTAAACAACAAAATGATCATATAGCAATATTAGATGCTAAAATTGCCGAGCATAACTTAGAAAATGAAAAGTTTAAATTTGCTAGAAGTATGCTCTATAATGGGAGACGCCCTGGCATCAAGGATGGCATTGGCTTCCAAAGGGGAGACAATGTCAAACTTAATGCCCCTCCTAAGAACTTGTCTAACTTTGTTAAGGGCAAGGCTCCCATGCCTCAGGATAACGAGGGTTACATTTTGTACCCTGCCGGCTATCCTGAGAACAAAATTAGGAGAGTTAATTCTAGGAAATCTCACTCTGGCCCTAACCATGCTTTTATGTATAAGGGTGAGACATCTAGCTCTAGGCAACCAACCCGTGCCAAGTTGCCTAAGAAGAAAACTCCTAATGCATCAAATGAGCATGACATTTCATTCAAAACTTTTGATGCATCATATGTGCTTACTAACAAATCCGGCAAGGTAGTTGCCAAGTTTGTTAGGGGCAAACACAAGGGCTCCAAGACTTGTGTTTGGGTATCCAAAGTTCTTGTTTCTAATGCCAAAGGACCCAAGACTGTTTGGGTACCTAAAATCAAGAACTAAAATTGTTTTGTAGGTTTATGCATCCGGGGGCTCAAGTTGGATACTCGACAGAGGGTGCACAAACCACATGACAGGGGAGAAGAAGATGTTCTCCTCATATGAGAAAAACCAAGATCCCCAACGAGCTATCACATTCGGGGATGGAAATCAAGGTTTGGTCAAAGGATTGGGTAAAATTGCTATATCACCTGACCATACTATTTCCAATGTTTTTCTTGTAGATTCTTTAGATTACAATTTGCTTTCTGTATCCCAATTATGTCAAATGGGCTACAACTGTCTATTTACTGATATAGGTGTTACTGTCTTTAGAAGAAGTGATGATTCAATAGCATTTAAGGGAGTGTTAGAGGGTCAGCTATACTTGGTAGATTTTGATAGAGCTGAACTCAACACTTGCTTGGTTGCTAAGACTAACATGGGTTGGCTCTGGCATCGCCGACTAGCCCACGTTGGGATGAAGAATCTTCATAAGCTTCTAAAGGGAGAGCACATTTTAGGACTAACAAATGTTCATTTTGAGAAAGACAGGATTTGTAGCGCATGCCAAGCCAGGAAGCAAGTTGGCACTCATCATCCACACAAGAACATCATGACAAGTGACAGGCCACTGGAGCTCCTACACATGGATCTATTTGGCCCGATTGCTTACATAAGCATCGGCGGGAGTAAGTACTGTCTAGTTATTGTGGATGATTATTCTCGCTTCACTTAGGTGTTCTTTTTGCAGGAAAAATCTCATACCCAAGAGACCTTAAAGGGATTCTTGAGACGGGCTCAAAATGAGTTCGGCTTAAGGATCAAGAAAATTAGAAGCGACAATGGGACGAAGTTCAAGAACTCGCAAATTGAAGGCTTTCTTGAGGAAGAGGGCATCAAGCATGAGTTCTCTTCTCCCTACACACCACAACAAAATGGTGTAGTGGAGAGGAAGAATCGAACTCTATTGGACATGGCAAGAACCATGCTTGATGAGTACAAGACACCGGATCGGTTTTGGGCCGAGGCGGTCAACACCGCCTGCTACGCCATCAACCGGTTATATCTACATCGAATCCTCAAGAAGACATCCTATGAACTCCTAACCGGTAAAAAGCCAAATATTTCATATTTTAGAGTTTTTGGTAGCAAATGCTTTATTCTTGTTAAGAGAGGTAGAAAATCAAAATTTGCTCCTAAAACTGTAGAAGGCTTTTTACTAGGATATGACTCAAACACAAGGGCATATAGAGTCTTTAACACAGGACTTGTTGAAGTTTCTTGTGACGTTGTGTTTGATGAGACTTACGGCTCTCAAGTAGAGCAAGTTGATCTTGATGAGATAGGTGAAGAACAGGCTCCGTGCATCGCGCTAAGGAACATGTCCATTGGGGATGTGTGTCCTAAGGAATCCGAAGAGCCATCACATGCACAAGATCAACCATCCTCCACCACGCAAGCATCTTCACCAACCCAAAATGAGGACGAGACTCAAGTTGATGAAGGAGAAGATCAAAGAGATGAGCCACCTCAAGATGACGGCAATGATCAAGGGGGAGATGTGAATAATCAAGACAAGGAGGATGAACAACCAAGGCCGCCACACCCAAGAGTCCACCAAGCAATCCAACGAGATCACCCCGTCGACACCATCCTCGGCGACATTCATAAGGGGGTAACCACTCGATCTCGGGTTGCACATTTTTGTGAGCATTACGCTTTTGTTTCCTCTATTGAGCCACACAGGGTAGAGGAAGCACTCCAAGATTCGGATTGGGTGATGGCGATGCAAGAGGAGCTCAACAACTTCACTAGGAACGAGGTATGGCATTTAGTTCCATGTCCTAACCAAAATGTTGTAGGAACCAAGTGGGTCTTCCGCAACAAGCAAGACGAGCATGGTGTGGTGACAAGGAACAAAGCTCGACTCGTGGCCAAAGGGTATTCACAAGTCGAAGGTTTGGATTTTGGTGAAACCTATGCACCCGTAGCTAGGCTTGAGTCAATTCGTATATTATTGGCCTATGCGACTTACCATGGCTTCAAGCTTTACCAAATGGACGTGAAGAGTGCCTTCCTCAATGGACAAATCAAAGAGGAGGTCTATGTTGAGCAACCTCCCGGCTTTGAAGATAGTGAGTACCCTAACCATGTTTATAGGCTCTCTAAGGCGCTTTATGGGCTCAAGCAAGCCCCAAGAGCATGGTATGAATGCCTTAGAGATTTTCTTATTGCAAATGGCTTCAAACTCGGCAAGGCCGATCCTACTTTGTTCACTAAAACTCTTGACAATGATTTGTTCGTATGCCAAATTTATGTTGATGATATTATATTTGGGTCTACTAACGAATCTACATGTGAAGAATTTAGTAGGATCATGACAAAGAAATTCGAGATGTCTATGATGGGGGAGTTGAAGTATTTTCTAGGATTCCAAGTCAAGCAACTCCAAGAGGGCACCTTCATTAGCCAAACGAAGTACACTCAAGACATTCTAACCAAGTTTGGAATGAAGGATGCCAAGCCCATCAAGACACCCATGGGAACCAATGGGCATCTCGACCTCGACACGGGAGGTAAATCCGTCGATCAAAAGGTATACCGGTCGATGATTGGTTCATTGCTTTATTTATGTGCATCTCGACCGGACATTATGCTTTCTGTTTGCATGTGTGCAAGATTCCAATCTGACCCTAAGGAATCCCACCTTACGGCCGTAAAACGAATCTTGAGATATTTGGCTTATACACCTAAGTTTGGGCTTTGGTACCCTCGGGGATCCACATTTGATTTGATTGGTTATTCGGATGCCGATTGGGCAGGGTGTAAGATTAATAGGAAGAGCACATCGAGGACTTGCCAGTTCTTAGGAAGATCCTTGGTGTCTTGGGCTTCAAAGAAGCAAAATTCGGTCTCTCTTTCTACTGCCGAAGCCGAGTATATTGCCACATGCCATTGTTGCGCGCAATTGCTTTGGATGAGGCAAACCCTGCGGGACTACGGTTACAAACTAACCAAAGTTCCACTTCTATGTGATAATGAGAGTGCAATCCGCATGGCGGATAATCCCGTTGAGCATAGCCGCACTAAACACATAGCCATTCGGTATCATTTTCGTCGAGATCACCAACAAAAGGGGGATATCGAGATTTCATACATTAATACCAAAGATCAATTAGCCGATATCTTTACCAAGCCGCTTGATGAACAAACTTTTACCAAACTTAGGCATGAGCTCAATATTCTTGATTCTAGGAACTTCTTTTGCTAATTTGCCCACATAGCTCATAAATATACCTTTGATCATATCTCTTTGATATATGCTATGACTAATGTGTTTTCAAGTGTATTTCAAACCAAGTCATAGGTATATTGAAAGGGAATAGGAGTCTTCGGCGAAGACAAAGGCTTCCACTCCACTCTACTACACATCCTTCGCCGTCGCTCCACATCATTCTCCATCGTTGGTATAATCTTCACTCATATGTCTTATTTGCCAAAGGGGAGAAAGTAGTTAAGCAAGGGCCTATACTTCATTCCAAGTATCCGTTTTTGGCGATTCATGCCAAAGGGGGAGAAAGTATTGGCCCAAAGCAAAAGGACCGCACCACCACCCTAATTTTTAAAATTAATGATTTTCAATTGGTAAATTTCAAATTGGTATCTCTTTGTGTTCTAAAGGGGGAGCAAGTAGTATTTTCAAAACTTGATATCTTAAAACCCTCTTGAACACTAAGAGGAGAATTGATTTAGGGGGAGTTTTGTTTAGTCAAAGGAAAAGCTTTTGGAACAAGGGGAGAGAATTTCAAATCTTGAAAATGCTTCTCAAAATCTTATTCATTTACCTTTGACTATCTTGCAAAAGGACTTTGAAAAGAATTTACAAAATAATTTGCAAAAACAAAACATGTGGTGCAAGTGTGGTCCAAAATGTTAAAAATAAAGAAACAATCCATGCATATCTAGTAAGTAACATTTATTGGCTCAATTCCAAGCAACCTTTGCACTTACATTATGCAAACTAGTTCAACTATGCACTTTTATGTTTGCTTTGGTTTGTGTTGGCATCAATCACCAAAAAGGGGGAGATTGAAAGAGAATTGGGCTTACACCTAGTCCCTAATTAATTTTGGTGGTTGAATTGCCCAACACAAATATTTTGACTAACTAGTTTGCTCTAGTGCATAAGTTATACAGGTGCCAAAGGTTCACACTTAGCCAATAAAAAGACCAAGTATTGGGTTCAAACAAAGGAGCAAGGAACAACTGAAGGCACCTCTGGTCTGGCGCACCGGACTGTCCGGTGTGCCACCGGACATGTCCGGTGCACCAGAGGACTCAAACTTCAAACTCGTCACCTTCGGGAAATTCCAGAGGCGACTCCGCTATAATTCACCGGACTGTCCGGTGTACACCGGACATGTCCGGTGCTCCAAGGAAGAGCGGCCTCAGGAACTCGCCAGCCTCGGGAATTCACTTCAGCCGCTCCGCTAAAATTCACCAGACTGTCCGGTGTACACCGGACTGTCCGGTGTAACAGCGGGGCAACGGCTATTTCGGCGCCAACGGCTACCTGCGACGCATTAAATGCGCGCGCAGCGCGCGCAGAGGTCAGGCACGCCCATGCTGACGCACCGGACACTCAACAGTACATGTCCGGTGCGCCACCAGACATCCAGGCGGGCCCAGAAGACAGAGCTCCAACGGTCGGAACCCAACGGCTTTGGTGACGTGGCTGTCGCACCGGACATGTCCGGTGTGCACCGGACTGTCCGGTGCGCCATCGAACAGACAGCCTCACCAAACGGCTAGTTTGGTGGTTGGGGCTATAAATATCCCCAACCACCCACCATTCATTGCATCCAAGTTTTCCACTTCCCAACTACTTACAAGAGCTCTAGCATTCAATTCTAGACACACCAAAGAGATCAAATCCTCTCCAAATTCCACACAACGCCCTAGCGATTAGAGAGAGAGATTTGCTTGTGTTCTTTCGAGCTCTTGCGCTTGGATTGCTTTCTTCTTTCTTGATTTCTTTCTTGCGATCAAAACTCACTTGTAATTGAGGCGAGAGACACCAAACTTGTGGTGGTCCTTGTGGGAACTTTGTGTTCCAAGTGATTGAGAAGAGAAAGCTCACTCGGTCCGAGGGACCGTTTGAGAGAGGGTAAGGGTTGAAAGAGACCCGACCTTTGTGGCCTCCTCAACGGGGAGTAGGTTTGAGAGAATCGAACCTCGGTAAAACAAATCCACGTGTCTCACTTCATTATTCGTTTGCGATTTGTTTTGCACCCTCTCTCGCGGACTCTATTATATTTCTAACGCTAACCCGGCTTGTAGTTGTGATTATTTTTGAGAATTTCAGTTTCGCCCTATTCACCCCCCCTCTAGGCGACTTTCAGGCGGCTTATCTTTCCGGAAGATGGCCTCAACCGCCTCCTGGCCGGAGGCGAACTTGGTGGCGATGTCCATCAGCTCGCTCGCCCTGGTGGGGGTCTTGCGACCCAGCTTGCTCACCAGGTCGCGGCAGGTGGTGCCGGCGAGGAATGCGCCGATGACATCCGAGTCGGTGACGTTGGGCAGCTCGGTGCGCTGCTTCAAGAATCGCCGGATGTAGTCCCGGAGAGACTCTCCCGGCTGCTGGCGGCAGCTTCGGAGATCCCACAAGTTTCCAGGGCGCACGTACGTGCCCTGGAAATTGCCGGCGAAGGCTTGGATCAGGTCGTCCCAGTTGGAGATCTGCCCCAAAGGCAGGTGCTCTAGCCAGGCTCGAGCGGTGTCGGAGAGGAACAGGGGGAGGTTGCGGATGATGAGGTTGTCATCGTCCGTTCCACCCAGGTGGCAGGCGAGCCGGTAGTCCGTGAGCCACAGTTCCGGTCTCGTCTCCCCTGAGTACTTTGTGATAGTAGTCGGGGTTCGGAACCGGGTCGAGAATGACTCCCGTCGTATGGCCCGGCTGAAAGCCTGCGGACCGGGTGGTTCGGGCGAGGGACTCCGATCCTCCCCGCTGTCGTAGCGTCCCCCACGCCTAGGGTGGTAGCCTCGGCGCACCCTCTCGTCGAGGTGGGTTCAACGGTTGCGGTGAGGGTGTTCGTTGCCGAGGCGACCCAGGGCCGCAGACGCTATGTTGCGCGTGCGCCCGGTGTGGACCGAGGCTTCCCGCATGAATCGGGAAGTCGCGGCGCGATGTTCCGAGGGGTACCCCTGCCTTCGGGAGGCAGAGCTTTCGGCTCGTCGGACCGCGGCATCCTCTAGGAGATTCTTGAGCTCTCCCTAGATACGCCGCCCCTCGGTGGTAGATGGCTCCGGCATCGCGCGGAGAAGTATTGCCGCTGCAGCCAGGTTCTGGCCGACCCCACTGGAAACCGGTGGCGGCCTTGCCCTAACATCGTCGGCGATGCGGTGCTGGGTGCCCTGGGGTAGATGACGCACTTCTCCGGCCGGAGGTTGGCCCGCCCATTCCTGCCCGATGTCCCGGTGGAACGGCTCAAGTGTTCCTGCTCCCTCGTCGAGCCTGGCCTGCATCTCGCGGATTTGCTCGAGCTGTGGGTCATGACCCCCCATCGGGACGGGGACCACAGCTAGCTCCCGAAGGATGTCAACGTGAGGCGCAGGCCTAGGGGGACCACCGTTCTCCGGTATACCCTAGATCGACGTGGAAACATTCACGACTTGGGCCGCAGTCCTCGTCGCCGAGGCTGCGGCTACCGTCGGAACAGTTGGAAAGGCAGTAGTCGCATGCGGTCATGAAGTCCCGCATGGCACTGGGGTTACCAAGTCCGGAGAAATCCCAACAAAAGTCGGGCTCGTCATCTTCCTCGAAACCCGAGGGCCCGTAGGTCGAGGCGGCTGTCAGCCGGTACCAAGGTGACTGCATACGATACCCCAGAGGGTTTGGACTCGCCTCTATGAGAGCGTCCACCGAAACAAAGTCGCTTGGTGGGTCGAGGCTGAATCCAAAAGGCACGAGATGGGAGTCGGTCGGTACCTCTTGGTCAACGGGCGGTGACGAAGTCGCGTCAGGGGCGGACTGCACCGTCGTCTCAGGTACGAGGGTGATGCCCAGCAAGTCTTTTGCGAGCGTGCCGGCGTCGTCCGTTTGCTTGGAGTTGGCGTGTTGCGGGGAGACGGCGCTCATCTTCATCTCAGACGCGAAGTCGATGCCCGACGTGTCCCCCGTTGGGGCGCCGGCGCCGTCAACTCGCTCGACAGCCGACGAGGTGCCGCCTCCTGCTTGGCCTTGGTTGCCCCGCCTCCTCCTCCGTCGGCGGGGGAGGCGACGGGATAAACCCGAAAGTCGTTCTTCCGCCACGTGGGGAAGACGTCGTCGATTCCGCCGCCAGCGGGCGGGTTGTTGGCCGCCATTGTCGCTGTCGCGCGGCGGGGGAAGGAGTATCATGTCGTAGCTGCCGTCGAGGGACATGAACTCAGGACTCCCGAAACGGAGCACCGTCCCGGGCTGGAAAGGTTGCTGGAGACTACCCATCTGGAGCTTGACGGGAAGCTGTTCGTCAACACGCAGCAGGCCCCTACCTGGCGCGCCAACTGTCGGCGTTTCGACCCCGGGGGGTCCCTGGATCGACGAGTAAATTATCGTCGCGTGCCCCATCCCAGATGGGTCGGCGCGAGACGGAGCGCGAAGGGGGGAAGAAGCCGGAGGGAGACATGCGTAAAAGGGGAATCCCACGGTCTTCGTGTTCGTCCCGCGCCCAGGTCGGGTGCGCTTGCAGTATGGGGTTACAAGCGTCCGCGAGGGAGGGAGCGAGAGGCCCAAGCGCGTTCCATCCCGTCCTTCCCCGCGCGGCCAACCCTGTGTAAGAGGGCCCTAGACCTTCCTTTTATAGGCATAAGGAGAGGATCCAGGTGTACAATGGGAGGTGTAGCAGTGTGCTAACGTGTCTAGCAGAGAGGAGCTAGTGCCCTAAGTACATGCCGTCGTGGCAGCCGGAGAGGTTTTGGCACCCGGTTCGTGTGGTGTCGTGGCCATCGGAGGAGCGCTAGAGCCTGGCGGAAGGATAGCTATCGGGGTTGTCGAGTCCTTGCTGACGTCTCCTTGCTTCCGTAAGGGGGCTGAGAGCCGCCGTCGTCATGGAGCATGCGGGGCGCCATCATTACTTGTTTACCGGGGCGAGCCAGATGGGACGCCGGTCTTGTTCCCCGTAGCCTGAGTTATCTTGGGGTAGGGTAATGATGACGCCTCCTGTGACATGGTCGGTCCGAGTCCTAGGTTGGGCGAGGTGGAGGCTCCTCCGAGGTCGAGGTCGAGTCTATCTTCCGAGGCCGAGGTCGAGTCCGAGCCCCTGGGTCGGGCGAGGCGGAGACCGTCGGCTGAGGCCAGGGCTGAGTCCGAGCCCTAGGGTCGGGCGATGCGGAGTTCGTCGTCTTCCGGGGCTGAGCCCGAGTCCGAGCCCTGGGGTCGGGCGAAGCGGAGTTCGTCGTCTTCCGGGGCTGAGCCCGAGTCCGAGCCCTGGGGTCGGGCGATGCGGAGTTCGTCGTCTTCCGGGGCTGAGCCCGAGTCCGAGCCCTGGGGTCGGGCGATGTGGAGTTCGTCGTCTTCCGGGGCCGAGCCCGAGTCCGAGCCCTGGGGTCGGGCGATGCGGAGTTCGTCGTCTTCCAGGGCCGAGCCCGAGTCCGAGCCCTTCAGGCGATGCAGAGTTTCCTATGGCGTCTGAGGCCGGACTTGGCTGCTGTCAGCCTCACTCTGTCGAGTGGCACAGCAGTCGGAGCGGCGTAGGCGGCGCTGTCCTCTTGTCAGGCCGGTCAGTGGAGCGGCGAAGTAACTGCGGTCACTTCGGCTCTGTCGACTGAAGGGCGCGCGTCAGGATAAGGTGCCAGGCCACCTTTGCATTAAATGCTCCTGCGATACGGTCGGACGGCGTGGCGACTTGGCCAAGGTTGCTTCTTGGCGAAGACTAGGCCTCGGGCGAGCCGAAGGTGTGTCCGTTGCTTGAGGGGGTCCTCGGGCGAGACGTGAATCCTCCGGGGTCGGCTGCCCTTGCCCGAGGCTGGGCTCGGGCGAGGCGAGATCGTGTCCCTTGAGTGGACCGAGCCTTGACTTAATCGCACCCATCAGGCCTTTGCAGCTTTGTGCTGATGGGGGTTACCAGCTGAGATTAGGAGTCTTAAGGGTACCCCTAATTATGGTCCCCGACAGATAGACTTTTAGAAAAGCAAGAAGATATACTCTATGAGGAACATGATAAGTTTATTAGTGTTCAAAAATCTCTTGCTATAGAAATTAAGAAGAATGCATTGTTGTCTTCCAAATTGTCTACCTATCATGAATCTATTTCTAGCTTAAAGAATTTAAATGATGATTTGAATGCTAAGCTAGAGAAAGTAAATGAAACTAGTTCAGGTGTAGAGCATATTGTTATTTGCAATATATGTAGAGACCTTGATGTTGATGCTTTTAATGAACATACCTCTACTATTGCTAAGTTAAACAATGATGTTGCAAGGCTTAATGCTCAACTTAAGACTTGCATGGATAATTATGAGAAACTTAAATTTGCTAGGGATGCCTACACTGTTGGTAGACATCCCTTAATTAAGGATGGACATGGTTTTCAAAAGGAAACCAAGAACTCAACAAGCCAAAGGACTTCCGGTCTCAACAAGGAGAAAGGGAAGGCTCCTATGGCCAGTAGTTCTTCACATGATCAAAAGAACCATGCTTATCTTTATGCTCATGTTAAGCAAGTTTCTCATCATGATAAATGTTATAATCATGTTGCTTTACCTACTTATCATGATTCACAAGCTATGTTTGCTTCTAGTTCCACATATGTTCATGATAAGAGTAGGCCCAGGCGCAATCATACTATTTCTCGTGCGCCTAGGAAAGTTTACTGGTCCAACTACTATGTATCAGACATGTAATGCTTCTTTTGTATTGTTATGCAAAAATGCCAAAGTAGTTGCTAGAAAATTGGGATCTAAATGCAAGGGAGACAAAACTTGCATTTGGGTTCCAAAAGTTGTTGTAACTAACCTTGTAGGACCCAACAAGAGTTGGGTACCTAAAACCCAAGCTTAATTGCCTTGCAGGTTTATGCATCTGAGGGCTCAAGCTGGATTATCGATAGCGGATGCACAAACCACATGATGGGGGAGAAGAAAATATTCACCTCCGACGTCAAGAACAGGGATTCCCAAGACACCATCATTTTTGGAGATGGGAATCAAGGCAAGGTTAAAGGATTGGGCAAGATAGCCATCACGACCGAGCACTCAATATCAAATGTGTTTTTAGTAGAGTCACTTGGGTATAATTTATTGTCTGTAAGTCAATTGTGTCATATGGGCTACAATTGTTTATTTACAAATATTGATGTATCTGTCTTTAGAAGGAGTGATGGTTCATTAGTTTTTAAGGGTGTATTAGACGACAAGCTCTATTTGGTTGATTTCTCAAAGGAGAATGCTGATCTAGATGCATGCTTAATCGCTAATACTAATATGGGTTGGCTTTGGCATCGCCGTCTAGCACATGTTGGGATGAAGAACCTTCATAAACATCTAAAGGGAGATCATATGTTAGGACTAGCCGATGTCTATTTTGAGAAAGACAGACCTTGTGCAGCATGCCAGGTAGGAAAGCAGGTGGGAAGCACTCATCACAGCAAGAATGTGATGACGACATCAAGACCACTGGAGCTCCTACACATGGATCTCTTCGGCCCCGTTGCCTATCTTAGCATCGGGGGAAGTAAGTATGGTCTTGTTATAGTTGATGATTTTTCCCGCTTCACTTGGGTATTCTTTTTGCAGGACAAATCTAAAACCCAAGGAACCCTAAAGCGCTTCTTAATGAGAGCTCAAAATGAGTTTGAACTAAAGGTGAAGAAGATAAGAAGCGACAACGGGTTCGAATTCAAATCTACAAGTTTAAGAATATCTTGAGGAGGAAGGCATCAAGCACGAGTTCTTCGCTCCGTACACACCACGACAAAATGGTGTGGTAGAGAGGAAGAACATGACTCTAATTGACATGGCAAGAACGATGCTTGGAGAGTACAAGAAGCCTGAGCGGTTTTGGTCGGAAGTTGTAAACACAGCCTGCCATGCCATAAACCGGCTCTATCTACACCATCTCCTCAAGAAGACCTCCTACGAACTCCTAACTGGTAACAAATCCAATGTTTCTTATTTCCGTGTATTTAGGAGCAAATGCTACATTATGGTGAAGAAAGGTAGACATTCAAAATTTGCTCCCAAAGCAGTAGAAGGGTTTTTACTAGGATATGACTCAAATACAAAGGCATATAGGGTCTTCAACAAATCATCAGGATTAGTTGAAGTCTCTAGCGACGTTGTATTTGATGAGACTAATGGCTCTCCAAGAGAGCAAGTTGATCTAGATGATGTAGATGAAAATGAGGTTCCGACGGTCGCAATGCGAACTATGGCAATAGGTGATGTGCGACCACAGGAACTACAGGAACAAGATCAACCCTCCTCCTCTACGATGGTGCATCCCCCAACTCAAGATGATGAACAGGTACCTCAAGAAGAGGGGCAGGATCAAGGGGGAGCACAGGAAGAACAGGTTATGGAAGAAGAAGCACCACGGGCCCCTCCACCTCAAGTCCGGGCAACGATCCAAAGAAATCACCTAGTGGATCAGATTCTGGGTGACATCAGCAAGGGGTAACAACTTGTTCACGATTAGCTAATTTTTATGAGCACTACTCGTTTGTTTCTTCTATTGAGCCTTTTAGGGTAGAAGAAGCCTTGCAGGATCCAGACTGGGTGTTGGCCATGCAGGAAGAGCTCAACAACTTCAAAAGAAATGAAGTCTAGAATCTAGTGCCACGTCCAAAGCAAAATGTTGTGGGAACCAAGTGGGTGTTCCACAACAAGCAAGACGAAAACACAGAGTGGTGACAAGAAACAAGGCTCGACTTGTGGCAAAAGGTTATGCCCAAGTCGCAGGTTTGGACTTTGAGGAGACTTTTGCTCCTGTGGCTAGGTTAGAATCAATTCAGATTTTATTACACCATTCTTTTAAGTTGTTCCAAATGGACGTGAAGAGCGCTTTCCTAAATGGACCAATCAAGGAGGAGGTATACATGGAACAACCCCTTGGCTTTGAGGACGACAGGTATCCCTACCACGTGTATAAGCTCTCTAAGGCGCTCTATGGACTTAAGCAAGCCCCAAGAGCATGGTATGAATGCCTTAGAGATTTTCTAATTGCTAATGCTTTCAAGGTTGGGAAAGATTATCCCACGCTATTCACAAAGACTTGTGATGGTGATCTTTTTGTTTGCCAAATATATGTCGATGCCATAATATTTGGTTCTAGTAATCAAAAGTCTTGTGAGGAGTTTAGCAGAGTAATGATGCAAAAGTTCGAGATGTTGATTATGGGCGAGTTGAACTACTTCCTTGGATTTCAAGTGAAGCAACTCAAGGAAGGCACCTTCATCTCCCAAATGAAGTACACTCAAGATCTTCTCAAGAGGTTTGGGATGAAGGATGCTAAGCCCGCGAAGACACCGATGGGAATTGACGGACATCTAGACCTCAATAAAGGAGGTAAGTCCGTTGATCAAAAGGCATAGCGGTCAATGATAGGTTCATTACTTTATCTTTGTGCTAGTAGACCGAACATTATGCTTAGTGTATGCATGTGTGCTAGATTTCAATCCGACCCCAAGGAGTGTCACCTTGTGGCTGTTAAGCGAATTCTTAGATATTTAATTTCTACGCCTTGCTTTGTGATCTGGTATCCAAAGGGGTCTACCTTTGACTTAATCGGATACTCAGATTCTGACTATGCCGGGTGCAAGGTTGATAGAAAGAGCACATCAGGGACGTACCAGTTTCTAGGAAGGTCCCTGGTGTCCTGGAGCTCCAAGAAACAAACATCCGTTGCGCTATCCACCGCTGAGGCCGAGTACGTTGCCGTAGAATAGTGTTGCGCGTAACTGCTTTGGATGAGGCAAACCCTTCGGGTCTTTGGCTACAATCTGAGCAAAGTTCCACTCCTATGTGATAATGAGAGTGCAATCCGCTTGGCGGATAATCCTTGTCGGCGCTTCGAGACCGGGGGGTCCCTAAGCCGACGAGTGAGTGCCGCGTGCCCCAGCCCAGATGGGTCGAGCACGTGGGCGAGCGTGAAGGGGGAAGCGAGGTGGCCGGAGACGGGCGTGAGAGAGGTGGAAATCCCGCGGCCTTCGTGTTCGTCCCGCGCCCAGGTCGGGTGCGCTTGCAGTAGGGGGTTACAAGCGTCCACGCGGGTGAGGGAAGCGAGCGGCCCCAAGAGAGCGCCTGTCCCGTCCTCGTCCCCGCGCGGCCAACCTTCTCTAAGAAGGCCCTGGTCCTTCCTTTTATAGGCATAAGGAGAGGATCCAGGTGTACAATGGGGGTGTAGCAGAGTGCTACGTGTCTAGCGGGGGAAGAGCTAGCGCCCTAGGTACATGCCAATGTGGCAGCCGGAGAGATCTTGGCACCCTGCTGGTGTGATGTCGTGGCTGTCGGAGGAGCAACGGAGCCTGGCGGAGGGACAGCTGTCGGAGCGGTTGGGTCCTTGCTGACATCCCCCTGCTTCCGTAAGGGAGCTGAGAGCCGCCGTCGTCACAGGGCTAGCGGGGCGCCATCATTGCCTATCTGGCGGAGCTAGCCGGATGGGACACCGGTCTTGTTCTCTACGGCCCGAGTCGGCTCGGGGTAGGGTGATGATGGCGCTTCCTGTTGACGTGGCGGGCCTGTGCCCTAGGTCGGGCGACGTGGAAGCTCCTCCGAAGCCGGGGTCGAGTCTATCTTCCATGGCCGAGGCCGAGGCCGAGTTTCTGGGTCGGGCGAGGCGGAGGTCGTTCGGCAGAGGCCAGGGCGGAGTCCGAGCCCTAGGGTCGGGCGAAGCAGAGTTCGTCATCTTCTAGGGCTGAGCCCGAGTCCGAGCCCTGGGTCGGGCGGAGCGGAGTTCGCCGTCTTCCGGGGCCTAGCCCGAGTCCGAGCCCTGGGTCGGGCGGAGCGGAGTTCGCCGTCTTCCGGGGCCTAGCCCGAGTCCGAGCCCTGGGTCGGGCGGAGCGGAGTTCGTCGTCTTCCGGGGCCTAGCCCGAGTCCGAGCCCTGGGTCGGGCGGAGCGGAGTTCGCCGTCTTCCGGGGCCTAGCCCGAGTCCGAGCCCTGGGTCGGGGGGAGCGGAGTTCGCCGTCTTCCGGGGCCTAGCCCGAGTCCGAGCCCTGGGTCGGGCGGAGCGGAGTTTCCTATGGCGCCTTTGGCAAGGCCTGACTGCCTGTCAGCCTCACTCTGTCAAGTGGCACTGCAGTCGGAGTGGCGCAGGCGGCGCTGTCCTTCTGTCAGACCGGTCAGTGGAGCGGCGAAGTGACGGCGGTCACTTCGGCTCTGCCAGTGGGGCGCGCGTCAGGATAAAGGTGTCAGCCCGCCTTTGCATTAAATGCTCCTGCGACTCGATCGGTCGGCGCGGCGATTTAGTCAGGGTTGCTTCTTAGCGAAGGCAAAGCCTCGGGCGAGCCGGAGATGTGTCCGTCGTTAAAAGGGGGGCCTCGGGCGAGACGGAAACCCCTCGGGGTCGGCTGCCCTTGCCCGAGGCTAGGCTCGGGCGAGGCGTGATCGAGTCGCTCGTATGGACTGATCCCTGACTTAATCGCACCCATCAGGCCTCTGCAGCTTTATGCTGATGGGGGTTACCAGCTGAGAATTAGGCATCTTGAGGGTACCCCTAATTATGGTCCCCGACAGTAGCCCCCGAGCCTCGAAGGGAGTGTTAGCACTCGCTTGGAGGCTTTCGTCGCACTTTTTTGCAAGGGGACCAGCCTTTCTCGGTTGCATTTTGTTCCGGTGGGTGCGCGCGAGCGCACCCGCCGGGTGTAGCCCCCGAGGCCTCGGAGGAGTGGTTTCACTCCTTCGAGGTCTTAATGCCTTGCGTAATGCTTCGGCTGGTCCGGTGGTTCCCTCATGCGAACTGGCCGTAGCCCGGGTGCACGATCGGGGCCCAAGTTCTCGGGCTGGTATGTTGACGCTGTCAACGGTTCGGCCGGAGCCGGGTTTGCGAGAGCAGCCCCCGAGCCTCCGCACAGGGCGAGAGGGCGATCAGGGACAGACTCGGCTTTTTTACATACGCCCCTACGTCGCCTTTCCGCAAGGAGGAGGGGGGAGAGCGCCATGTTACCCTCGATGGGCACCGAACATGGTGTCTCCGGTGAGCTGCAAGCGGGTGATCCGAGTGGACGTCCGTGCCCCGTTCGTTAGGGGTCGACTAGGGGCCCAGAGGCACGCCCAAAAGTACCTGCGGGTGATCTGTCAGACCCGGTCCCCTGGCGACGGGGTCCGAGGGCTCGATGCCTCCCTCCGATGGGATTCCGTTACAAGATCGCTCCCGCTGGTCTCGGAAATGTCCTAGGGTACCTCGGGAGCGCAGCCCGAGCCTTGGTTATGTATCGAACGTACCCCTGGTCATCCCTCGCTCGGCGTCTGAGGTGGCTGTGAACCCTTCGGGGGCCAGCCTTCGAACCTCTGATCAGTAATGGGCACGGAGCCCGAGTAGCCTGAGGCGGCCGTGGAACCCTTCGGGGGGCCGGCCTTCGAACCTCTGACCAGTAGTGGGTGTAGGGCCCACGCGATCTGAGGCGGCTGTTGAACCCTTCGGGGGGCCAGCCTTCGAACCCCTGATCAGTAAGGAGGCTCGGAGCCTGGTTCCTTCACGGGGAAGGATCCCTTTCGGGGTATCCCCCTTTCCCGGTCCCTGTTGCAAGAGATAGAGAAAGAGGAAAAAAAGAAAAAGGATACGAAACCGAACGACGCGGCGTACCTCTTTTGGCGCGGTTGTTCCGGCGAAGGCGAAGCGTCGCCCGTTGCTCCTGCCAGAAGCGCCGCCTGTCCAGTCGTGGAGTTAATGCGACGGGGCGAGTAGTTGGCGGGGTCGCCGTTACGCGTGCGCGAGCCGTTTGAGGAGCGGCCGTTTCGCTTCGCGTTTTTGAATCCCGCGTCCGGTCCGGGCAGAACGTTGGAACCGTCCTCGCCTTGGTCTTTATATCCCCCAGAGAGGGCACGGTGACGGTTCTTTGCTCCACTTCCTGCCTGCCCCTTAGGTTTTCGCAACCCGAGAGATCTAGCCAGAGAAGAGAGAACCGCCCTTCCTGCCCTTCGCGCCGCCATCCCCTTTTGCTTGGTGATGGCTGAGCGGGTGACCATCATTCCGCCGCGTGATCCATGGCCCCTTTCCACGGTGACGGCGAGCGACCTGGAAGATCTGGTCGGCGAGGGTTTGCTCCGTCCCCTCACCGATAAGCAGCGGCCAGAATGGATTCCTCCCATGGGCGGAGTCGCTCCATCCCCACCGCCGGGGTACGTCGTGAGCTTCGTCTCCTTCCACGAGCGGGGATTCGGCGTGCCGACGGGCCGCTTTATGCGGGCAATCCTGTTCCACTATGGGGTGGAGTTGCATAACCTCACCCCCAACTCCATCTCGCAGGCCGCTATCTTCGTAGCGGTGTGCGAAGGGTATTTGGGGATTGCCCCCCATTGGGATTTGTGGACTCATCTCTTCTTCGCCGAGCTTTTTGCCTTGCCGACGGGGGAGAGGAAGGTCCGTGCAGCGGTGCGGGCCGGCGGCTGCACCCTCTTGCTGAGGCAGTCACGGGCGTCGCAGTACATCCCTGTCATCCTCGCGTCCTCGAACAAGGGGTGGAAGCACCGGTGGTTCTACCTCCGGAATGACGGTGAGTTGCTCCCGCCGTTCTCCCAGCGGGTAGTCACCGCCGCCACCGACGCCTGGCGTCATGGGACCCCGCACGAGAGACAGAAGAACCTCGAACCCCTTCTCCAGGCCCTGAAGGCGTTGCGGGAGGGGGGACTCACTGCAGCGGGAGTGGTTGCCGCCATCCACCATCGGAGGGTGCTTCCCTTGGCGGAGCGGCGGCTGCCGCTTTGGGAGATGACCCCGGAGGCTGACTGGGAGGGGTCACGAATGTCCCCTGATCCTCTTCCCTTCGACGCCCTCCAATGGCGGGTGTCGGCCGCGATGGGGAAGCCGGACTCCCACGCCTTCTCCCAGCTTCGGATGCACCCCGACCAGGGGTGCGTAACTCTGGTGAGTGTTCGCTCCTTCCTTCTTCATACATCGGGTTGCTCCGGGTTCTTACGATCGGGTTTCTTTCCCCCCTTCTTTAGGAGGTGGGGTGGCACAAGCCCTCCCTGCCACGAGTCCCGGAGGACGCGGCGGACTGAGCAGCGCGGCGGGTCGCCGCGGAGGAGAAGAAGAAGAAGAAGGACGCGGAGAAGGCCCGGGCCCGCGAGCGGAGGCGGGCTCGGGACGCTTTGGAGAAGCGCCGTCGCCAGCAGGAGAGGGAAGGACTCCCAAGGGAGCCATCGCCGGAGACACCCGACGACGATGATGATGAAGACGATGACGAGGAGGACGACGTAGCCGCCCGCCTTGGCCTCAGCCCCGGCTTGGGGTCTGGTCAGGAGCCGTCGAGCCAGCCCCCGAGCGGGCCGACGTCGTCAGTCCCCGGAGTCGGGGCGTCAGGGTCCCGGCCTGAGGGGCAAGGGCAACCCGAGAGGGCTCCTAACACCTCGGCTGGAGGAGCCGAGGTGACCCCGGAGGACCAGGCCAGGGCGTCTGCTCCCCGGGTGCCTGAAGCGAGGGCGGCGCCGAAGCTGCCTACGAAGCGGGCTTCGGCGGCGGTTCCGGGGGCCGGGATCCAAGAGACTTCCCCCCAGGCACGGTGGGTCATGGCCCGGAGCGAGTAAGTATCTCGGAATGTCTTCGTCCTGGCTTTCCATTCATAGGTTCTGGCCGTGATTTTTCTTTTCTCCTTAGCAAGCGGAGCCACGGGCTGACCGACCTGGCACCCCGGAAGGCACTTAAGACGACGCCGGCTTGTGCGGCCGGCGCCGCTTCGGGCCTTGCCGTTCAACCGGCCCTCTCGCCCGGCGTTCCACCTCAGGGGGCTCAGACGGCGCCGGTCGTCGTGGAGCAGGTTCCCAAGGCCGGCTCCTCTGCCGAGGCGGCCATTGTGATTGGAGAGGCGGCTGACGCCGACGTGGTCCTGAGCCCACCGGTCGTGCCGGCCATGCCGGCGCCTGTCGCTACCGAAGTCGCCGCCGTCCCGGTCGAGGAGCGACCGGTTGCTGCCGACGCCGAGTCGGCTGATATGTCGGCGCCCGGTGCCTCGGAAGAGGCGGGCGGGGAGGCACGATTCGTCCTGCCGGGCGACGGCCTCGTCGCTGTGCGGCGGAGCCCCGAGGTCCAGCGCCAGGTGCTCCAGTTCCGGACCCGTGAGGCCTCGGACCCCGTCTTCATTCTCGATGATGAACGGGAGGACCAGTCCTGGGACGAGCTCCGCGAGCGTGCCGAAGCAACGGTGGGGTCGCTCCGGTCGTTGCTGGAGGTTTTCTGCGGGGACGTCCCCAAAATCCTCCAGGTAATGGTTTCGGGCATACCTTTGTTTTTCTTCTGTGACCGAGGCGTTCTTCGTGACGCCCCGCTTCCTTTCCTCAGGATCTGTCGGGTCGGAGCGCCGCCAAGTCGTCGTTCATCCATCGCGAAGTCGATGTCTGGGGTTCGCTGCGGTCCCTGAGGACCTCGCTCGCCAGGGCCACCGCGCGCCTTTCTCAGCAGGGTGCCGAGGTAGCAGACCTTTAGTTGCTCTGCACTGACCTGAGAGCCGAGGCGGCAGCGACGCGCACGGAGGTGGCCGCGGCGCGCGAAGAGGTGCAACGGCATCGGTCGGAGCTCGTCCAGGTCGTCGAGGAGCGTGACCGATCTCGGGGTCGGGCTGCCGAGGCCGAAAGCAGGGCCGACGCCCTCGCGGCCGACTTAGCCGTGGCCCAGGCCGCGACCTCAGAGCAGCGTGCCCGGGCCGGGGGTAAGCCTTGACCATCCTTGGTTCTTGCTCTTGTTTGTTTCCTCTGCTTGTGTTTGAAGTTTTTCTTCTGGTTGTTCGCAGAGCTCGAGTCCGCCCTCGAGGAGTCCGCCAAGGCGCTTGCCGAGGCGCTTGCTGGGGCGGCCGAGCAGAGGGAAGCCGACTTCGCGGCCATGTCCGAAGCCATCTCGGATGTTTATCGGGTCCTTGGCTCCGGCGACGTCCCCTCAGGAAGCTCCCCTCAAAGCCGCCTTCAAGCCTTGGGTGATCACGCGCGCGGCAGGCTCCGCGAGGCGCTACACCACGGCGTCAGGCGGGCCTTCGCCGTGCTCGCTTCCCACTACGTTGTGGACCTGGAGCGGGTTAGCGAGGGGTATTGTCTTCCTGACGAAGACGAAGCTGCCCTGGCGGAAATCCAGCGGCTCGACGCGGTCGCCGCGGGTCCGAGCGCAGTGCTGGCGACCACCTTTGAGGCGGAAATCCTCCCCCCTGCGCCATCGCCGGAAGCCGAGATGGACCTCACCGAAGGCGGAGACGGAGCTGAAGGCGCGACTCCTTCCCAAGGCGACGCCTAACTCTTGTTGGACCAGTTTCTGTTGGACGTGCGCGCGTCCTCCTGTGGCCGCCGAGGCCTGAACACTTTGCTTCTATTGCATGAAGTCGTACTCTTCCTTTTATTTTGCGTGTCCAACTTTGTCAATAACAGGGCGGCTTCCCGAGCAGGGGCCATTTTTCGTGGCGGGTGACGAGTGAGGGTGTCCTTAACCCGGAGGCATAGGAATCCCTCGGCCCAGTCGGCCTTGCCACTTACATGCACCCACGTTTGCTCCTTGGGGCCCTCCTTCTGATATAGCCGGGAGAACGCAAAAAGCCTTTTTTTTATCGAAAATTTTGGACGCGGAGAGGTACGCAGGGAGGCTCCCCCTTTTTAGCCCCCGAGGGAGGGTCGGGCTCTGCCGAGGCGAGGCCGGCCCTTCCTTGATGACTGAAAATTGCGCGGGAGCGAGGTGTACGAACAGCTTGAAAACGTCTTAAGGGTAGAAGCGACGTAGCTGTCGGACGTTCCAAGCGTTGTTGTAGACCCCGCCTTGACCGTCGGCCAGCTTGTGCGTTCCGGGCTCCAGAACGTCGACGATGACAAGCGGCCTTTCCCGGGGGTGTGCGCAGCCCCCGGGTGTCATCCGCGCAGAGGCCATTTGACGGGTCGGGCTTCTACCCGAATATCCGGCGAGTGCTCGGCGACATCCCTTGGTACGTCGGGCACGCCCGAGGGACTCCTCGCGAAAATGTCGGCGTTCGCGCGGAGAAAGTTGACGAGCACTGCCTCTTACTTGGGGTCGAGCTCGGAACCGATCCGGATCTGCTTGGAGGTGTCGCCACTGGGGTCGAGGGGGACGATCTTAGCCGTCTCCACTGGCTCGAAGTTGCCGGCATGTCGCTTCACGTCTGGCACCTCTTTGGAGAGGTTCTCCAGGTCGGCGATGAGGGCCTCGGACTCGGCGAGGGCCTCGGCGTACTCCACGCACTCCACGTCGCATTCGAACGCGTGTTTGTACGTGGGGCCGATGGTGATGACCCCGTTGGGGCCCGACATCTTGAGCTTCAGGTAGGTGTAGTTGGGGACGGCCATGAACTTCGCGTAGCATGGCCTCCCCAATACCGCGTGGTAGGTTCCTCGGAACCCGACCACCTCGAACGTCAAAGTCTCCCTTCGGAAGTTGGAGGGCGTTCTGAAGCAGACGGGAAGGTCGAGCCGTCCGAGGGGCTGGACGCGCTTCCCAGGAATGATCCCGTGGAAGGGCGCAGCGCCTGCTCAGACGGAGGACAGATCGACGCGCAGGAGCCTGAGGGTCTCGGCGTAGATGATGTTGAGGCAGCTGCCCCCATCCATCAGGACCTTGGTGAGCCTGACGTCGCCGACGATGGGGTCGACGACGAGCGGGTATTTCCCTGGGCTCGGCACGTGGTCGGGGTGGTCAGCTTGGTCGAAGGTGATGGGCTTGTCGGACCAGTCTAGGTAGACTGGCGCCGCCACCTTCACCGAGCAGACCTCCCGGCGCTCTTGCTTGCGATGCCGAGCCAAGGCATTCGCCGCATGCCCACCGTAGATCATGAAGCAGTCGCGGACCTCAGGGAACTCTCCTGCTTGGTGATCTTCCTTTTTGTCGTCGTCGCGGGCCCTGCCACCCTCTGCGGGTGGCCCGGCCTTGTGGAAGTGGCGCTGAAGCATGACACACTCCTCGAGGGTGTGCTTGACGGGCCCCTGATGGTAGGGGCACGGCTCCTTGAGCATCTTGTCGAAGAGGTTAGCACCTCCGGGGGGCTTCCGAGGGTTCTTGTACTCGGCGGCAGCGACAAGGTCCGCGTCGGCGGCGTCGCGTTTCGCTTGCGACTTCTTCTTGCCTTTCTTCTTGGTGCCGCACGGAGTAGACACCTCGGGAGCCTCTTTCGACGGGCGGCCCTGGGGCTGCTTGTCCTTTTGGAAGATGGCCTCGACCGCCTCCTGGCCAGAGGCGAACTTGGTGGCCATGTCCATCAGCTCGCTCGCCCTGGTGGGGGTCTTGTGACCCAACTTGCTCACCAGGTCGCGGCAGGTGGTGCCGGCAAGGAACGCGCCGATGACATCTGAGTCGGTGATGTTGGGCAGCTCGGTGCGGCGCTTCGAGAATCGCCGGATGTAGTCCCGAAGAGACTCTCCCGGCAGTTGCCGGCAGCTTCGGAGGTCCCAGGAATTCCCGGGGCGCACGTACGTGCCCTGGAAATTGCCGGCGAAGGCTTGGACCAAATCATCCCAGTTGGAGATCTGCCACGGAGGCAGGTGCTCCAACCAGGCGCGAGCAGTGTCGGAGAGGAACAGGGGGAGGTTGCGGATGATGAGGTTGTCGTCGTCCGTTCCACCCAGTTGGCAGGCCAGGCGGTAGTCTGCGAGCCACCGTTCCGGTCTCGTTTCCCCCGAGTACTTTGTGATAGTAGTCGGGGGTCGGAACCGGGCCGGGAACGGCGCCCGTCAGATGGCCCGACTGAAGGCCTGCAGACCGGGTGGTTCGGGCGAGGGACTCCGATCCTCCCCGCTGTCGTAGCGTCCCCCACGCCTGGGGTGGTAGCCTCGGCGCACCCTTTCGTCGAGGTGGGCCCGACGGTCGCGACGGTGGTGCTCGTTGCCGAGGTGGCCCGGGGCCGCAGGCGTGGTGTTTCGCGTGCGCCCGGTGTAGACCGAGGCTTCCCGCATGAATCGGGAAGTCGCGGCATGAGGTTCCGAGGGGTATCCCTTCCTTCGGGAGGCAGAGCTCTCGGCCCGTCGGGCCGCAGCGCCTTCCAGAAGATTCTTGAGCTCTCCCTGGATTCGCCGACCCTCGGTGGTTGATGGCTCCGGCATCGCGCGGAGGAGCATCGCTGCGGCTGCCAGGTTCTGACCGACCCCGCTGGATGCGGGTGGCGGCCTGACCCTGACGTCGTTGGCGACGCGGTGCTGGAGACCCTGGGGCAGGTGACGTATTTCTCCGGCCGGGGGTTGGCCCGCCCATACCTGCCCGACGTCCCGGCGGATCGACTCGAGCGCTCCTGCTCCCTCGTCGAGCCTGGCCTGCGCCCCGCGGACTTGCTCGAGCTGTGGGTCGTGACCCCCCGCCGGAACGGGGACCACAGCTAGCTCCCGCGGGATGTCGGCGTGAGGCACCGGCCTAGGGAGATCACTGTCCTCCGGCATGCCGAGATGGTTGCCTTCGGAGGAATCCCATAGCTCGACGTGGAAACATTCGCGGCTTGGGCCGCAGTCCTCGTCGCCAAGGCTGCGGCTACCGTCGGAACAGTCGGAGAGGCAGTAGTCACATGCGGTCATAAAGCCCTGCATGGCACTGGGGTTGCCAAATCCAGAGAAATCCCAGCAGATGCTAGGATCGTCATCTTCCTCGGACCCAGAGGGCCCGTAGGTCGAGACGTCCGTCAATCGGTCCCAAGGCGACCGCATACGAAACCCCAGAGGGGTTGCACTCGCCTCAACGAGAGTGCCCGCCAAAGCGAGGTCTCTAGGCGGGTTGAGGCTGAGTCGAAATGACGTAGGATGGGAATCAGTCAGTACCTTTTGGTCGACGAGGAGCGACACAGTCACGTCGGGGACTGATCGTGCCGTCGTCTTAGGTACGAGGGCGACGTCCTGCAGGCCCTCCGCGAGCGTGCTGGCGTCGTCCACTTGCTCGGGATTGGCGTGTCGCGGGGGGACGGCGCTCGCCTTCGTCTCAAACGCGAGGTTGACGCCCGACGCGCCCCCCGTCGGTGCGCTGGGGGCGTCGATTCGCTCGACAGCCGACGAAGCGCGGCCTCCCGCTTGGCCTTGGTTGCCCCGCCTCCTCCTCCGTTGGCGGGGGAGAGGACGGGGCGAGCTCGAATGTCGTTCTTCCACCACGCGGGGAAGATGTCGTCGATTCCGCCGCCGGCGGGCGGGTTGTCGGCCGCCATTGTCGTTGTCGCGCGGCGGTGGAAGGAGTATCATGTCGTAGCTGCCGTCGAGGGACATGAACTCAAGACTCCCGAAACGGAGCACCGTCCCGGGTTGGAGAGGTTGTTGGAGACTGCCCATCTGGAGCTTGACGGGAAACTGCTCGTCAACACGCAGCAGGCCCCTACCTGGCGCGCCAATTGTCGGCGTTTCGAGACCGAGGGGTCCCTAAGCCTATGAGTGAGTGCCGCGTGCCCCAGCCCAGATGGGTCGAGCGCGTGGGCGAGCGCGAAGGGGGGGAAGCGAGGTGGCCGGAGACGGGCGTGAGAGAGGTGGAAATCCCGCGGCCTTCGTGTTCGTCCCGCGCCCAGGTCGGGTGCGCTTGCAGTAGGGGGTTACAAGCGTCCACACGGGTGAGGGAAGCGAGCGGCCCCAAGAGAGCGCCTGTCCCGTCCTCGTCCCCGCGCGGCCAACCTTCTCTAAGAAGGCACTGGTCCTTCCTTTTATAGGCATAAGGAGAGGATCCAGGTGTACAATGGGGGTGTAGCAGAGTGCTACGTGTCTAGCGGGGGAAGAGCTAGCGCCCTAGGTACATGCCAATGTGGCAGCCGGAGAGATCTTGGCACCCTGCTGGTGTGATGTCGTGGCTGTCGGAGGAGCAACGGAGCCTGGCGGAGGGACAGCTGTCGGAGCGGTTGGGTCCTTGCTGACGTCCCCCTGCTTCCGTAAGGGAGCTGAGAGCCGCCGTCGTCACAGGGCTAGCGGGGCGCCATCATTGCCTATCTGGCGGAGCTAGCCGGATGGGACACCGGTCTTGTTCTCTGCGGCCCGAGTCGGCTCGGGGTAGGGTGATGATGGCGCTTCCTGTTGACGTGGCGGGCCTGTGCCCTAGGTCGGGCGACGTGGAAGCTCCTCCGAAGCCGGGGTCGAGTCTGTCTTCCATGGCCGAGGCCGAGCCCGAGTTCCTGGGTCGGGCGAGGCGGAGGTCGTTCGGCAGAGGCCAGGGCGGAGTCCGAGCCCTAGGGTCGGGCGAAGCAGAGTTCGTCATCTTCTGGGGCTGAGCCCGAGTCCGAGCCCTGGGTCGAGCGGAGCGGAGTTCGCCGTCTTCCAGGGCCTAGCCCGAGTCCGAGCCCTAGGTCGGGCGGAGCGGAGATCGCCGTCTTCCGGGGCCTAGCCCGAGTCCGAGCCCTGGGTCGGGCGAAGCGGAGTTCGCCGTCTTCCGGGGCCTAGCCCGAGTCCGAGCCCTGGGTCGGGCGGAGCAGAGTTCGCCGTCTTCCGGGGCCTAGCCCGAGTCCGAGCCCTGGGTCGGGCGGAGCGGAGTTTCCTATGGCGCCTTTGGCAAGGCCTGACTGCCTGTCAGCCTCACTCTGTCAAGTGGCACTGCAGTCGGAGTGGCGCAGGCGGCGCTGTCCTTCTGTCAGACCGGTCAGTGGAGCGGCGAAGTGACGGCGGTCACTTCGGCTCTGCCGGGGGGGCGCGCGTCAGGATAAAGGTGTCAGGCCGCCTTTGCATTAAATGCTCCTGCGACTCGGTCGGTCGGCGCAGCGATTTAGTCAGGGTTGCTTCTTAGCGAAGGCAAAGCCTCGGGCGAGCCGGAGATGTGTCCGTCGTTAAAAGGGGGGCCTCGGGCGAGACGGAAACCCCTCGGGGTCGGCTGCCCTTGCCCGAGGCTAGGCTCGGGCGAGGCGTGATCGAGTCGCTCGTATGGACTGATCCCTGACTTAATCGCACCCATTAGGCCTTTGCAGCTTTATGCTGATGGGGGTTACCAGCTGAGAATTAGGCGTCTTGAGGGTACCCCTAATTATGGTCCCCGACAATCCTGTTGAACACAGCCACACTAAGCACATAGACATCCGGCATCACTTCCTGAGAGACCACCAGCAAAGGGGAGATATCGACATTTTACCATATTAGCACCGAGAACCAGCTAGCCGATATCTTCACCAAGCCTTTAGATGAGAAAATGTTTTGCAGGTTGCGTAATGAGCTAAATATCTTAGATTCGTGTAACTTGGATTGATCTACAACATACATGTGTTTTATGATTTTGATCATGTTACTTTAAGCTTTACTGTCTTTAAATTGCTTATATGTGGGCTCAAGTTGTACAAGTCATCCCCGGACCTCACAAGTCCCTATGCAAATGATGCACACGTTTAGGGGGAGGATGTGCTACAACTTGACTCCTCTGAGACTAACTTGTTGGTTTGAGTGCACTTGACGCAATCTCGAAGGAATATTGAAAGGGAAACGTGAACTTGGACATAGAAAGAGCTTCCACTGCATTTCGGTAAAATGTATCTTGTCCTAAGTTCTTTGTTATATTCTCATTGCCTTTTTGCTCGTATTTGACATTTTTGTGAGGCAATGGGGTTAAAGGGCCAAAAGTTACCCCATTTTGGTGCTTAATACCAAAGGGGGAGAAATTAAAGGCCAAAGCAAATGGATCAGCCAACCACTTGTGAATTTCAAAAATTGTAGAGTTAGAATTTGTATTTCGTCCAAAATCCTCTTATTGCAAAATTTGGTCTCTTATGGGGGAGAATTTTTTATTATGGGAAAAGGGGGAGTTTTTGACACTTGATCAAAATTTACTCTTGAAGCATCTCTCTATTTGCCCAAACAAGTGTGTTTGACTTAGAGATAGGGAAAAGAATTTGTTTTGCGAAGATAAACCAAGTGGTGGCAAAAGTGATCCAAATATGCCAAATACTGAGTGAGGAAATTTGGTCTTCAAATTTGCACTCTTGAGAATGATGTTGCACTTTTAGTTCTTTGTTAGTGTGTCGGCATAAATCACCAAAAAGGGGGAGATTGAAAGGGAAATGTGCCCTTAGGCCATTTCTATAAATGTTTTGGTGATTAGATGCCCAACACATAGTTTTAGTTAATCTATGCTAAGTGGTTGAGAAGTGCAAAATCAAGAATCAAGGTATGTTTCTAGACTTAGTAAATTGTTTTTAGATACTAACATATCTCTCTAAGTGCTAGGAACATTGCCAAGAAAACTGGAATTCGACTGGAGGAGTTTGGCATGAGTTCAGCTAAACCAGCACCAACCTGTGGTGCATCGGACTATCCGGTGGTGCACCGGACAGTGTTCGGTGCCAGGCTGGCCCAGCGACAAACTTGTCGCTCTTGGGAAAAAGCGAAGGCGTCGCGGCTAAAAATCACTGGACTGTCCGGTGAGTCAACGGCGCCCACGGCCAACGGTCGGCAGCGTAATCAGTGGGCGACGCGTGGCCCGCGCCAAAGGTCAGTTGGTCACACCGGACTGTCCGGTGCGCCAACGGAACCGAAGGTCCAATGGTCGGGTGCGCCCGATAAGGCAGGAGATCGGGCACCAGACAACTATTGTTCATGTCCGGTGGTGCACCGGACTGTCCGGTGCGCCACCTGACAGAAGGTAAGAATTGCCTTCCAATTGGAACTTCAACGGCTCCTAGCTGCCTTAGGGCTATAATAGGGACCCCAAGGCGCATGGAGCACAACACCAAACATTAACTAAACATCCTAAGACGCCTAGACTCCGCAATAACGCAATCGGTTCATCGTGTTAGAGATTTGAGCACCGGAGTTGTAAACTCCCTGCGCCGTGTTTTGTGCTCACGTCTTGGCTTGTGTGCGTGGGTTTGCTGTGAATTGAGTCTTGCGTGTGTTGCTTTCCCTCCCTTACTCTTGTGCTTCTCTTGTGATCAACATTGTAAGGGCGAGAGGCTCCAATTTGTGGAGATTCCTCGCAAACGGGAGAAGACTGCTAAGGAAGAAAATTGTGGTACTCAAAGTTCTTCATTGGATCACTTGAGAGGGATTGAGTGCAATCCTTGACCGAAGGAGGTCACCACAATGTGGAGTAGGCATTAGCCAAACCACGGGATAAAAATCACTGTGTCTTGTGTCCATCTTCATTGTGATTGGTTTTATTCTAAAGTTCACTTTAGCAACTTTTTTAATCGCACTAATATTTTATAACCAAGTTTTGGCTATTTAGTATTTGATTTTATAGGATCACCTATTCACCCCCTCTAGGTGCTCTCACTAGGATGAATGAATGTTCTCATAATGTGAGATTGTAGACTTAAGCCGCCCCTAACTCCATAATCCACATACTTCCCATTTTAGACCAAAGATACTTGTAGAACCAAAACCACTTGTAAGATCAAGATTTTAATTTTTTGGTGTTGGTTGGTGTTTGGTGTTTGATATATTTTGAGTTGTTTTGGTCCCTAAAACTTCTCCCTCTTTAGAATCAAACACCGAAAAGGAAGACATTAAAAGCATATAGGAAGCAAATAAGACTTGCCCTCTAAAAGATTTACCACTTGTAGCCATAAAAGATTACTCCCCTCTAAAAGAGTGTTCTCCCCTTTGAAAGAATATTCTCCCCCTTTGTCATAGACGAAGATATACTCCCCCTAGTGGAGACCCGCTACTTAGGAAAAGCACATGAGAAAGATAGGTGCAAGATATGATTGATTAGACTAACTCCTCATATGCATAGGTACAAGATATATTTTGACAACATATGCATTTATAGCAACACGGGAATCATAAGATATTTAATATAGTCTAATCAAACTCTAGAGAAGACATGTACATGATACCGATAGTGGAATGAAACCACTTGTGGAATATGAAAATACTTATAGATTTGCAGTAAAAGCTTATTGTCTTTCTCCAGGGACTTCATTTTCCTTCAATGAGACTACTACATATAATAGACTTGGAAAGAGGTGTTAGTCTCAAAGACTTAGATTATAGAGTAACCCCCCTAAAGATGTGCATACAAGTTTTGAATACTTGTAGGAGACATGCACTTTGATTTTAAGATCAAGAGGAACAAAATATCTATAATTCGAGCATTGACACATATAAGTCAAAATGACACTACTTGGAGAATACCACTAGTAAGATATAAACTTCGAAGCATTAGTGTCATTTACTTAGGAATGTTAAATAAGCTATGTTCCGTGCTTGACTAAACATTTTAAACCATGTAGGTTTGCTCAAGAATATGAATTGAAAACGAGCATATCTACCATATGATTGACCAAGTATGCATGCAATTCTGATCAAAAGTAAATAGCACATGTAAAACTAGGCATGTAAGGTAAAAACTAGATACAAGAGAATAGATATGCATATCTAAAAACAAGAACGCACGGAGTTTACAACTCAATTGGAGCCTCTCGACAACTTGAATACCACGGCTTTCTTTCTTAGTCTTTCTCCCGTTTGCGAGGAATCTCCACAACTTGGAGCCTCTCGCCCTTACAATGATGATCACAAAAGAAGCACAAAAGTAAGGGAGGAAAGAGCAACACACACAAGACTCAAATCCACAGCACAACCACGCACACAAGTCACAACTTGAGCTCAAAACATAACGCACGGAGTTTACAACTCAATTGGAGCTCAAGTCACTATCACGAAGAATCGAATGCGTGAAGTTGGAGTCTTGGAGTCTTAGAATGTTTCTTGTAAGCTTGGATACATCCTCCATGCGCCTAGGGGTCCCTTTTACAGCCCTAGGGCCGCTAGGAGCCATTGGAGGCCAACAAGGAAGGTCATCCTTGCCTTCTGTCGAGTGGCGCACCGGACAGTCTGGTGCGCCACCGGACAGTCGTTGTAGACGGTCCACTGCCGATCTCCTTCCTTTTCTGGCGCAGACGACCGTTGCAGCTCCGTGGCAGTTGGCGCACCGGACACTGTCTGGTGCACACCGGACAGTCCGGTGCCCCCTGCCGACCGTTGGCGCGGGCCACGCGTCGCCCGCGGATTGCGCGGCCGACCGTTGCGCTCGCGACCATTGGCTCACCGGACAGTCCGGTGCACCACCGGACAGTCCGGTGAATTATAGTCGTACGCCGCTGAACTTTTCCCGAGAGCGGCCTTTTCACCGGAGTCCAACCTGGCGCACCGGACACTGTCCGGTGTGCCAGGCCGAGCTGGACTTTGGCTGCACACAGCCAAGTCTTTTGCAATTCTTTCTTTTCCTGTTTCTAGCACTTAGACAAAATATGTTAGTACTTAAAACAATGTACTAAGTCTAGAAACATACCTCGTGTCTTGATTTGCACTTTTCTCTTCATTTAACACATAAGAACTTAATTAAATGTGTTGGGCACTTAATCACCAAAATATAATAAAAATTGTCCAGGGCATATTTCCCTTTCAGTTGCATGCATTCAACGAGGATGAGCTAGTGCGAGCGAGGCACGTCTCGGAAGCTAACCAAACACACCCTCAGAGCTTGTTTGGGACAAAGGGTAATGGAGGGGATTGAGGGGACTATAATCCCTCACTATTCAAAATTGAGTAGTAGGGGATTCTAGCCCCTTCAATCCACTCCATTACCTTTGATCCCAAACAAGCCCTCAGTGTTTGAAACGGAGAATATACATGACGTGAGGAAATTTTTCTTGATAATCTAAACTGTACTCCTATTAGATAACCTGGGATCCATATCATTTCCACATTTGCTCTTTATCGGATGAAGCACAACCAAAGGTCAATATGCACTACTAAAATATGTTCGAACATAAGAATTTTATCGGCATGTTCACTTGATTTTAATTTATATTGGTTTCTATTGCTTTTATAATGTTTTTGTCAGCAGCAGTCTAAATAACCGACTTTAGTTCGAAGTGAACATCCCAGCCTGGATGGGTATCGTTCTATACACGCGACAACAGCTGAAATACTAGTTGTTTGGGTGGAGCAAAGGAAAACTATAGAATTCGATTTAGCCATCTGAGAGACTCCAAGAAAAGCAAAGAAAGTTGTACGAATTTGGGGGTCAACACACAAAATCTATACCACCCTAAGATACTTATCCTCTGTTCCGAAGATTTCGTGTGTTTTTTAACAAGATTCAGATCGTACAGAATTAGTCCAGAGAGCTCTCTTTTTTCATCCATCGTGTGACCCGGCCTGTCAGCCTCTCTGCCGCTGCCGCGTAAAACACCAGCAGCACCAGCACATTATTCCTGTCGAGGCATGGTGGGATCATTCATTCCAGTCGATCTATGAGGGGCCCAAAAAGGTTAAAGGCGTCATAATTGAATATATTTGAAATGCGGCCCCCACGCCAATAAAGCTACTGCTACTCCATTCAACTACTACATGGACAGCTACTCCATAGCACACCAGCACCAGCTAGCTACAAAGGAGCATAGGTCCTCAGCACTGCAATGATTCAGTGCACCGTCAACCTCAAAACATGGCTCCGAGTCCGAACTCGTTCATGACGGTGCCCCTTGTTTTGACCCACACTGTTTGCTTTGCCACCTGGACATACTCTGTTTCTTATCAGAATCACCCCGTTTCTGGAAAAAAACACTGTCGCAGAATTCTGAATTGAACGAACTAGCCAAAACAATTGCATAATGTATCGCTGAATCTTGCAAACTAGCCAAATACTCCGCAAACTGCCGTCCCCAACTAACCAAAACGTTTTGCAAAGGCTTGGTATAAATTTTAAACGGAAATTAAAGAATCCAGAATACGGTCATGGGACCGAAGACGCTGTTCTAAGGTAAAGCGCCATAGTGGCAAAAGATGTAGTGCTGTTCTAACAGTGCTGGTTTAAGCTCATCGGTAGCGTTCTTAATGATGGTACACAATGCAATAATCTAATCCCCTGGAGCGGTAATCATTGTTGTCCGTCCATGCGCGAGCCTGACGATCTCCATCAATATACAAATACCATGCGAATTGAATAGACTCACTTGGATTTCATTCATTTAGATATAACAGCACAGGCCATCAAGTTACGAAGTTCCCAATCTGGTATCATTGGTACGACCAAGGTCGACAATAGATGACCGAGAAAGTCCTTTAAAATTTCGTCATTGCCATATCTTATAAGAGGTTTGGAAGTCCTTCTAGAAGAAATTGGACTCATACAAGAAGACACACACAATATAAATTTCGTGTGCACCAGACTACATAAAAAATGTGATTTAGATGTCGTCGACTTCTTCCACAATATCATGGGGCTCTCCATCGAGCTCATCGCCCTTGATGCCCCTCTATGCGATGAAGAGGTCCTCACCTATATGTTGTCAGGGCTCTAGGTCGAGTACGACCCATCCATCACTCTATGATCAGGACAGAGACACTCTCCCCTGATTATGTGTTTGCACACATGGTTGCTTTTGAGGCTCACCAACTCTAATACGTGGTCGAATTGTAGCTGCAACAAAGTGCCTCTACCAATGATGTGGATATGGGTGGCCCCTCCCGTGGTCATGGCCATGGTAATTGTGGTCATGGTGGTCACTCCCATGGCGGCACTCTCTTCCATGGTGACCGTCATGGCAACAGGCCTCGTCCTTGGTTCCATATCTATGGCAAGCCCGTCCACACCACCATCAAGCGCTACTACCAGATGGATAATTCATATTACAATGAACCTTTGACGGTCTCACACCCCTACAAGGTCGACCCCAATTTGTACAATGACATCGGTGCTACAGATAATGCCACGAGCGACCTTAATTGCCTAGCTATGTAGGGTCAGTATCATGGAGGTGACATGGTGAAAATGGGCAACAAAGCAGGTTTGCAAATTAAACACATTGGTTCCTGTTCTATAAATACTAATGTAAGGGAATTAGGCTTACACCTACTTCCTAATTGATTTTGGTGGTTGAATTGCCCAACACAAATAATTGGACTAACTAGTTTGCTCTAGATTATATGTTCTACAGGTGTCAAAGGTTCATCTACAACTATACTAAATCGACTGTCCGGAATACCGTAGATTATTCCGGACAGGAGAAGCTTTTTGGAAAAACAGGCCAAGCGCGGACCGTCCGGGCCCTTGCAGCGGACCGTCCGCGACACAAGGATGACCCTCGGACAGAACCAATGCAAAAATCCGAGTCTGCACTATGGACCGTCCGGAGGATAAGCGCGGACCGTCTGAGACCTCGCTCAGACCGTCCGACCTCAGGCGCGGACCGTCCGGTAGGCAAGGTTCCGAAAAACCCGAAGGTGACGGGTTCGAAAGAATGAATTATAGCGGGCTCGCGGACCGTCCGGGGTGCACGACCGGACCGTCCGCGACTGGGTCTGTCTGACATCTGACGACGCATTAAATGCAATATAGCCGTTGATATAGCCGTTACTGCTGACCGTTGCAGTCGTTGATCTACAGGGGCGGACCGTCCGGACCTGGTGGGCGGACCGTCCGCGCTCAGCAGAATGGAGTAACGGCTAGGAAGTGGTTGGTGGCTATAAATACAACCCCAACCACCTCCATTCTAAGATCCAAGCATTCCAACCTTCAACATTCAATACAAGAGCTAGCAATCCATTCCAAGACACATTCAAAGCCTCCTTCTCTCCAAGTTTCACAATTGAGAAAAGAGATCATTAGTGATTAGTGGCTTGAGAGAGAAAGTGATCCGTGTGTTATTTGTCGCTCTTATCGCTTGGCTTTTGCAATCGTGCTTTCTTTCAATCTTTCTTGCAATCAAAACTCACTTGTAATTGAGGCAAGAGACACCAATCTTGTGGTGGTCCTTGTAGGAACTTTTGTGTTCCAAGTGATTGAGAAAAGAAAGCTCACTCGGTCCGAGGGACCGTTTGAGAGAGGGTAAGGGTTGAAAGAGACCCGGCCTTTGTGGCCTCCTCAACGGGGAGTAGGTTTGAGAGAGCCGAACCTCGGTAAAACAAATCCGCGTGTCTCACTTGATTATTCGCTTGCGATTTGTTTTGCACCCTCTCTCGTGGAGTCAATTATATTTCTAACGCTAACCCGACTTGTAGTTGTGATCATTTTTGAGAATTTCAGTTTCGCCCTATTCACCCCCCTCTAGGCGACTTTCAATTGGTATCAGAGCCCGGTGCTTCATTAGAGCCTAACCGCTCGAAGTGATGTCGGGAGATCACACCAAGAGGGAGATGGAGACCGGTGACAAGCCCACTACGAGCCAAGGGAGCACTTTATCGGAAGAGTCCCGCACCAAGAGGAAGGAGAAGAAGAAGGACTCCTCCAAACAGAAGGAGAAAATATCTTCCTCTTCTCACCACAAAGAGAAGAAAGAAAAATCTTCTTCTCACAAGTCACATCGGAAAGGCGACAAGCACAAGAGGATGAGGAAAGTGGTCTACTACGAGACCGACACTTCATCAACATCGACCTCCGACTCCGATGCGCCATCCGTAACTTCTAAGCGCCAAGAGCGCAAGAAGTTTAGTAAGATCCCCTTACACTATCCTCGTACATCTAGACCTACTCCATTACTTTCCGTTCCATTAGGCAAACCGCCAACCTTTGATGGCGAAGATTATGCTAGGTGGAGTGATTTAATGAAATTTCATCTAACCTCACTCCACAAAAGTATATGGAATGTTGTTGAGTTTGGAGCACAGGTACCATCCGTAGGGGATGAAGACTATGATACGGACGAAGTGGCCCAAATCGAGCACTTCAACTCTCAAGCTACAACCATACTCCTCGCCTCTCTAAGCAAGGAGGAATACAACAAGGTGCAAGGGTTGAAGAATGCAAAGGAGATTTGGGACCTACTCAAGACCGCGCACGAGGGTGATGAACTCACCAAGATCACCAAGCGGGAAACGATCGAGGGGGAGCTCGGTCGCTTCCGTCTTCGCCAAGGGGAGGAGCCACAAGATATGTACAACCGGCTCAAAACCTTGGTGAACCAAGTGCGCAACCTCGGGAGCAAGAAATGGGATGACCACGAGGTGTTTAAGGTTATTTTGAGATCACTTATTTTCCTTAACCCTACTCAAGTGCAATTAATTCGTGGTAATCCAAGATATACACTAATGACTCCCGAGGAAGTAATCGGGAATTTTGTGAGCTTTGAATGTATGATTAAGGGCTCAAAGAAGATCAACGAGCTTGATGAACCCTCCACGTCCGAAGCACAACCGGTGGCATTTAAGGCGACGGAGGAGAAGAAGGAGGAGTCTACACCGAGTAGACAACCAATTGACGCCTCCAAGCTCGACAATGAAGAGATGGCTTTAATCATCAAAAGCTTTCGCCAAATCCTCAAGCAACGGAAGGGGAAGGATTACAAATCCCGTTCCAAGAAGGTTTGCTACAAGTGTGGTAAGCCCGGTCATTTCATTGCAAAATGTCCTATATCTAGTGACAGTGACAGGGGCAACGACAAGAAGGGAAAGAGGAGAGAAAAGAAGAGGTACTACAAGAAGAAGGGCGGCGATGCCCATGTTTGCCGGGAGTGGGACTCGGACGAGAGCTCCACCGACTCCTCCTCCGATGAGGACGCCGCCAACATCGCCGTCACCAAGGGCCTCCTCTTCCCCAACGACGGCCACAAATGCCTCATGGCAAAGGACGGCAAAAAGAAGAAGGTTAAATCAAAATCCTCCACTAAATATGAGTCTTCTAGTGATGATAATGTTAGTGATGAGGAGGATAACTTGCGTACCCTTTTTGCCAACCTTAACATGGAACAAAAGGAAAAGTTAAATGAATTGATTAGTGCTATTCATGAAAAAGATGACCTTTTGGATTCCCAAGAGGATTTTCTAATTAAAGAAAACAAGAAACATGTTAAGGTTAAGAATGCTTATGCTCTAGAGGTAGAAAAATGTGAGAAATTATCTAGTGAGCTAAGCACATGCCATAACACTATTACCAACCTTAGAAATGAAAATGCTAAATTAATCGCTAAGGTTGATTCTCATGTATGTGATGTCTCAATTCCCAATCTTAGAAATGATAATGATGATTTGCTTGCTAAGATTAAGGAATTGAATGATTCTCTTGCTAGCCTTAGAGTAGAAAATGAAAATTTGATTGCTAAGGCTAAAGATTTTGATGTTTGCAATACTACTATTTCCGACCTTAGAACTAAGAATGATATGTTGCATGCTAAGGTTGTAGAACTAAAATCTTGCAAACCCTCTACATCTACCGTTGAGCACACTTCTATTTGTACTAGATGTAGGGATGTTGATATCAATGCTATTCATGATCACATGGCTTTAATTAAACAACAAAATGATCATATAGCATTATTAGATGCTAAAATTGCCGAGCATAACTTAGAAAATGAAAAGTTTAAATTTGCTAGAAGTATGCTCTATAATGGGAGACGCCCTGGCATCAAGGATGGCATTGGCTTCCAAAGGGGAGACAATGTCAAACTTAATGCCCCTCCTAAAAACTTGTCTAACTTTGTTAAGGGCAAGGCTCCCATGCCTCAGGATAACGAGGGTTACATTTTGTACCCTGCCGGTTATCCCAAGAGCAAAATTAAGAAAGCTCATTCTAGGAAGTCTCACTCTGGCCCTAACCATGCTTTTATGTATAAGGGTGAGACATCTAGCTCTAGGCAACCAACCCGTGCTAAGTTGCCTAGTAAGAAAACTCCTAATGCATCAAATGATCATGACATTTCATTTAAGACTTTTGATGCATCTTATGTGCTTACTAACAAATCCGGCAAGGTAGTTGCCAAGTTTGTTGGGGACAAACACAAGGGCTCCAAGACTTGTGTTTGGGTACCCAAAGTTCTTGTTTCTAATGCCAAAGGACCCAAAACCGTTTGGGTACCAAAAGTCAAGAACTAAAATTGTTTTGTAGGTTTATGCATCCGGGGGCTCAAGTTGGATACTCGACAGCGGGTGCACAAACCACATGACAGGGGAGAAGAAGATGTTCTCCTCTTATGAGAAAAACCAAGATCCCCAACGAGCTATCACATTCGGGGATGGAAATCAAGGTTTGGTCAAAGGATTGGGTAAAATTGCTATATCACCTGACCATACTATTTCCAATGTTTTTCTTGTAGATTCTTTAGATTACAATTTGCTTTCTGTTTCGCAACTATGTCAAATGGGCTACAACTGTCTATTTACTGATGTAGGTGTCACTGTCTTTAGAAGAAGTGATGATTCAATAGCATTTAAGGGAGTGTTAGAGGGTTAGCTATACTTGGTAGATTTTGATAGAGCTGAACTCAACACTTGCTTAATTGCTAAGACTAACTTGGGTTGGCTCTGGCACCGCCGACTAGCCCATGTTGGAATGAAGAATCTTCATAAGCTTCTAAAGGGAGAACACATTTTAGGACTAACAAATGTTCATTTTGAGAAAGACAGGATTTGTAGCGCATGCCAAGCCGGGAAGCAAGTTGGCACTCATCATCCACACAAGAACATCATGACAAGTGACAGGCCACTGGAGCTCCTACACATGGATTTATTCGGCCCGATCGCTTACATAAGCATCGGCGGGAGTAAGTACTGTCTAGTTATTGTGGATGATTATTCTCGCTTCACTTGGGTGTTCTTTTTGCAGGAAAAATCCCATACCCAAGAGACCTTAAAGGGATTCTTGAGACGAGCTCAAAATGAGTTCGGCTTAAGGATCAAGAAAATTAGAAGCGACAACGGGACGGAGTTCAAGAACTCACAAATAGAAGGCTTCCTTGAGGAGGAGGGCATCAAGCATGAGTTCTCTTCTCCCTACACCCCACAACAAAATGGTGTAGTGGAGAGGAAGAATCGAACTCTATTAGACATGGCAAGAACCATGCTTGATGAGTACAAGACATCGGATCAGTTTTGGGCCGAGGCGGTCAACACCGCCTGCTACGCCATCAACCGGTTATATCTCCACCGAATCCTCAAGAAGACATCCTATGAACTCCTAACCGGTAAAAAGCCCAATATTTCATATTTTAGAGTTTTTGGTAGCAAATGCTTTATTCTTGTTAAAAGAGGTAGAAAATCTAAATTTGCTCCTAAAACTGTAGAAGGCTTTTTACTAGGATATGATTCAAACACAAGGGCATATAGAGTCTTTAACAAATCCTCGGGACTTGTTGAAGTTTCTTGTGACGTTTTGTTTGATGAAACTAACGGCTCTCAAGTAGAGCAAGTTGATCTTGATGAGATAGGTGAAGAACCGGCTCCGTGCATCGCGCTAAGGAACATGTCCATTGGGGATGTGTGCCCTAAGGAATCCGAAGAGCCTCCAAATACACAAGATCAACCATCCTCCTCCACGCAAGCATCTCCACCAACTCAAATTGAGGACGAGGCTCAAGTTGATGAAGGAGAAGATCAAAGACATGAGCCACCTCAAGATGACGGCAATGATCAAGGGGGAGATGCGAATGATCAAGATAAGGAGGATGAACAACCAAGGCCGCCACACCCAAGAGTCCACCAAGCAATCCAACGAGATCACCCCGTCGACACCATCCTCGGCGACATTCATAAGGGGGTAACCACTCGATCTCGTGTTGCACACTTTTGTGAGCATTACTCTTTTGTTTCCTCTATTGAGCCACACAGGGTAGAGGAAGCACTACAAGATTCGGATTGGGTGATGGCGATGCAAGAGGATCTCAACAACTTCACTAGGAACGAGGTATGGCATTTAGTTCCACGTCCTAATCAAAATGTTGTAGGAACCAAGTGGGTCTTCCGCAACAAGCAAGACGAGCATGGTGTGGTGACAAGGAACAAAGCTCGACTCGTGGCCAAGGGGTATTCACAAGTCGAAGGTTTGGATTTTGGTGAAACCTATGCACCCGTAGCTAGGCTTGAGTCAATTCGTATATTATTGGCCTATGCTACTTACCATGGATTCAAGCTTTATCAAATGGACGTGAAGAGTGCCTTCCTCAACGGACCAATCAAGGAGGAGGTCTACGTTGAGCAACCTCCCGGCTTTGAAGACAGTGAGTATCCTAATCATGTCTATAAGCTCTCTAAGGCGCTTTATGGGCTCAAGCAAGCCCCAAGAGCATGGTATGAATGCCTTAGAGATTTCCTTATTGCAAATGGCTTCAAAGTCGGCAAGGCCGATCCTACTTTATTCACTAAAACTCTTGACAATGATTTGTTTGTATGCCAAATTTATGTTGATGATATTATATTTGGGTCTACTAACGAATCTACATGTGAAGAATTTAGTAGGATCATGACACAGAAATTCGAGATGTCTATGATGGGGGAGTTGAAGTATTTTCTAGGATTCCAAGTCAAGCAACTCCAAGAGGGCACCTTCATTAGCCAAACGAAGTACACTCAAGACATTCTAACCAAGTTTGGAATGAAGGATGCCAAGCCCATCAAGACACCCATGGGAACCAATGGGCATCTCGACCTCGACACGGGAGGTAAGTCCGTGGATCAAAAGGTATACTGGTCGATGATTGGTTCATTGCTTTATTTATGTGCATCTCGACTGGACATTATGCTTTCCGTTTGCATGTGTGCAAGATTCCAAGCCGACCCTAAGGAATCACACCTTACGGCCGTAAAATGAATCTTGAGATATTTGGCTTATACACCTAAGTTTGGGCTTTGGTACCTTCGGGGATTCACATTTGATTTGATTGGTTATTCGGATGCCGATTGGGCAGGGTGTAAGATTAATAGGAAGAGCACATCAGGGACTTGCCAGTTCTTGGGAAGATCCTTGGTGTCTTGGGCTTCAAAGAAGCAAAATTCGGTCGCTCTTTCTACCGCCGAAGCCGAGTATATTGCCGCAGGCCACTGTTGCGCGCAATTGCTTTGGATGAGGCAAACCCTGCGGGACTACGGTTACAAACTAACCAAAGTTCCCCTTCTATGTGATAATGAGAGTGCAATCCGCATGGCGGATAATCCCGTTGAGCATAGCCGCACTAAACACATAGCCATTCGGTATCATTTTCTTAGGGATCACCAACAAAAGGGGGATATCGAGATTTCATACATTAACACTAAAGATCAATTAGCCGATATCTTTACCAAGCCACTTGATGAACAAACTTTTATCAAACTTAGGCATGAGCTCAATATTCTTGATTCTAGGAATTTCTTTTGCTAATTTGCACACATAGCTTATAAATATACCTTTGATCATGTCTCTTTTATATGCTATGACTAATGTGTTTTCAAGTATATTTCAAATCAAGTCATAGGTATATTGAAAGGGAATTGGAGTCTTCGGCGAAGACAAAGGCTTCCACTCCACTCTACTACTCATCCTTCGCAGTCGCTCCGCATCACTCTCCATCTTTGGTATAATCTTCTCTTATATGTTTTCCTTGCCAAAGGGGAGAAAGTACCTAGAAAGGGCCTATATTTCATTCCAAGTATCCGTTTTTGGCGATTCATGCCAAAGGGGGAAGAGAATATTAGCCCAAAGCAAAAGGACCGCACCACCACCTAAATTTAAAATGATTTTCAAATTGGTATCTTATTATGATCAAAAGGGGGAGAAAGTAGTATTTCAAAATTGATATATCAAAACCCTCTTGAACACTAAGAGGAGAATTTCATTTAGGGGGAGTTTTGTTTTAGCCAAAGGAAAAGCATTTGAAAAAGGGGGAGAAAATTTCAAATCTTGAAAGATGCTTCGCAAAATCTTATTCATTTACCTTTGACTATTTTGCAAAAGACCATTGAAAAGGATTTACAAAAGAATTTGCAAAAACAAAACAAGTGGTGCAAGCATGGTCCAAAATGTTAAAAATAAAGAAACAATCCATGCAAGAATTTATATTGACGCAATTCTAAGTAACCTTTACACTGACATTATGCAAACTAGTTCATTTTTGCACTTCTCTACTTGCTTTGGTTTGTGTTGGCATCAATCACCAAAAAGGGGGAGATTGTAAGGGAATTAGGCTTACACCTACTTCCTAATTGATTTTGGTGGTTGAATTGCCCAACACAAATAATTGGACTAACTAGTTTGCTCTAGATTATATGTTCTACAGGTGTCAAAGGTTCATCTACAACTATACTAAATCGACTGTCCGGAATACCGTAGATTATTCCGGACAGGAGAAGCTTTTTGGAAAAACAGGCCAAGCGCGGACCGTCCGGGCCCTTGCAGCGGACCGTCCGGGCCCTTGCAGCGGACCGTCCGCGACACAAGGATGACCCTCGGACAGAACCAATGCAAAAATCCGAGTCTGCACTATGGACCGTCCGGAGGATAAGCGCGGACCGTCTGAGACCTCGCTCGGACCGTCCGACCTCAGGCGCGGACCGTCCGGTAGGCAAGGTTCCGAAAAACCCGAAGGTGACGGGTTCAGAAGAATGAATTATAGCGGGCTCGCGGACCGTCCGGGGTGCACGACCGGACCGTCCGCGACTGGGTCTGTCTGACATCTGACGACGCATTAAATGCAATATAGCCGTTGATATAGCCGTTACTGCTGACCGTTGCAGCCGTTGATCTACAGGGGTGGACCGTCCGGACCTGGCGGGCGGACCGTCCGCGCTCAGCAGAATGGAGTAACGGCTAGGAAGTGGTTGGTGACTATAAATACAACCCCAACCACCTCCATTCTAAGATCCAAGCATTCCAACCTTCAACATTCAATACAAGAGCTAGCAATCCATTCCAAGACACATTCAAAGCCTCCTTCTCTCCAAGTTTCACAATTGAGAAAAGAGATCATTAGTGATTAGTGGCTTGAGAGAGAAAGTGATCCGTGTGTTATTTGTCGCTCTTATCGCTTGGCTTTTGCAATCGTGCTTTCTTTCAATCTTTCTTGCAATCAAAACTCACTTGTAATTGAGGCAAGAGACACCAATCTTGTGGTGGTCCTTGTAGGAACTTTTGTGTTCCAAGTGATTGAGAAAAGAAAGCTCACTCGGTCCGAGGGACCGTTTGAGAGAGGGTAAGGGTTGAAAGAGACCCGGCCTTTGTGGCCTCCTCAACGGGGAGTAGGTTTGAGAGAGCCGAACCTCGGTAAAACAAATCCGCGTGTCTCACTTGATTATTCGCTTGCGATTTGTTTTGCACCCTCTCTCGTGGAGTCAATTATATTTCTAACGCTAACCCGGCTTGTAGTTGTGATCATTTTTGAGAATTTCAGTTTCGCCCTATTCACCCCCCCTCTAGGCGACTTTCAACTAATACACGCTCTCTTGCTCTTAACAAATGTTCTCCATGTTCCCAAAATTTCTGAACACCTTTCAGCTTGGTCCAGTCATCCATTTTCTCGAGTAGTTTGGTCCCTTTTATGTATTCATAATCTTATGTGTCATAAGAAATATACTATTTCATCAATTTGTAGGCCCCTTTGAAATGTGAGGTTTTTTCCTATTTCCTGTGTTTTTCTTTGAAAATGAACTGATTCCCATGAAGCTCCTGTATGATTCCTTTGAAATTTCTGTATTTCAAAGGGGCCTACATAATGTGTGTCAATTACAAAACAGTCAACCATTACCCTACCATAATTCACATGATAGATCCACGACGCCCCTCGAACTTATTTTTTCTGATGTTTGGGGTCATGCCCTCATTTATTGTTGGTTCCAAATATCATATCAGTTTCATTGATGATTTTAGCAAATTCATCTGGGTTTATCTCATGAATGGTAGGACCAACGTTCACAACATTTTCTTAAATTTTCAAGCTCATGTCAAACACCTTCTTGACACCAATACTAAATACATGCAATCCAATTGGGGTGGGAGTACAAAAACTCTATAACCATTTTTTACTAAAATGGGCATCACTCATTGGGTGTTGTGACCCCATATACATCAACAAAATATTTGGGTGAACACAAACACTATCATATTCATGTTGGCATACCACTCAAATTTTGGGATGAAGCCTTTATCACAACCATGCATCTCATAAATCACCTCCCTACTCATGTCGTTGATAATTTATTGTAACACCCGGCTTTAAGGAACAAAGCCAGGTGCATCTCATACATGCGCCAAGAAGACAACATATATAATAACAGAGTGTATAGAGATAAATGTCATAAAACATCAGAGAATTTATTACATAGCGGAAGACTTATTACAAAATAACATAATAAAGATAAAACGAACTAAGGATCGTCGGCGCCAATGTCGACTGGGAAACGCCACCTAGATCAGATCGAACTCCTCAGTGTTAGGCGGCTCCTCCTGAACCACCTGATCATCTCCTGTGGGGGGGGGGTGTGAGACAGCAAGGGTGAGCTCACACATGATCATCGCTCAACAAGTTGTGGGGAATAATGTGACACGAACTCACCAAAGGTGGGAGCTCATGTGAAGTGTAAGGCTGATCAATGATAGGGGTTAAAGCTGAGCATTGCTTTTAAGTAGTTGGTCAAAATTTTATTAGCAGTTACTAAGTGTAAGTAAATACCAAACCATAAGTAAAGTAATAGAACAAAATTAATAACAAACCCATGCAATGCAAATGAAAAAATTGAATTTAAGTTCCATAATTTAAACATCAGAGAGTCCTGAGCTGCTCATGACCGTGAGCTCGGCTAGTATACCAGTTTTACACTCTGCAGAGGTTGTACCCTTTACCCACAAGTCATGTTACCCATCTGCCAAGGGGTCATGAATCCCATACACTTCTACCTAGGAAGCGCGGCAGGGCAACACTACGAGGCCTTTACAAAGTTCCACTAGCTTCCGAAAACCCGCTACAGTTTATGGGAAGATCCAGTACAGGGTTCCTGGCTGACCGCCATCGCAGCAAAATCAACCAGGGACCTCCCCGCACTGACCTCTCCCCTACTGCCCTTGCCCCTTTCGGGTAAGGTAGTCTTCCACTAGATTTCCTAATTAGTCAGCCAAGGGCGTCCCATTAAACCCTTGTGGTGGCACGTGGTTCTCAAGTTAAGCTCTATGTTCCAATTAACATTAATGATCTCAACATGAACATAAATAGAATAACAAAAATAACTGGAACATAGAGGTAATAAATGATTATCCCAAAACCATGTAAAGCAATAGCAAACTACCCAAGTGATTCAGGGGTGAACAAGGTAATGAGATAAACAATCTAGGGTAACCTATTGGGTCCCATCAAAATTAACCTATGCATGGATAAGTGATATTAAAGAACATTATTGGGTAAAAAGTGGTCAAGGGCACAACTTGCCTTCAATGAGCTCCTGCTCAGCTACTTCAATCTGCTGCTCACCAGGATCCTCAGCAACGGGCTCTTCTACTCGCCACAATACAAACAAGCACAAGATATAGGGAAAATTAACATTACACCAAGCATGTAAACAAAATACACAGAGATATTCTACATATTAAAATAAAAACCTAGGAACTGGAATCATAATTTTCTGAGTTATAGATTTCGAGTTATGCATTTTCAAAAGTTTTATGTGCTTTAAATAGGATTAAGTGATAAATAAATTTCTTGCTGTTTTCATGACATAACAGAGGCCCTAGGTGCTAAAGAATAAAATTACAAAATTTTAGGAACTGGAATGAAGTGATTTGGAGTTAGTATGAATTTTCTATGAATTTATTAAGTTCTAGTAATTATTTTCATATTAAAAATTTATTTAATAATCATTTTCTCTGGTTTTATTATGTTCTGGACTGGGCGCACCATTTCCAGAGAACTCAGGGGCCACGGGGTAAATAGTTCTAGACACAGTGAACATAGTCGCAGTACCGCGGGTTGATATTCTAGAATCTCAGGGGCTCTTTAGAAACTCTGCCACGGTGAAGGGGTATCGTGAAGCATTGGCCGTCGGATTAGAATCCAAGCGCCCCGATTGACTCGCCTCTCACGCGAACTTTTGAGCGATATGCACCCTCCGATCAGATCTCGACGCCCTAGATTAAAAGAATCTCTCAACTGATCCCGAGCGCCCGTGGCCGATCCAACGACCAAGCCGAGCCCTAACCAAATAGTCGCGCTGATCTAATCGTAGCCGCACATCAAACGCTCAACGTCTCCTGCTTCATCTTCCCTCCTGGTGGTCGAGCACGGCGGCGCCCGAGCCTCCAAACGGTGGCGCTTCCGCCGCCGCGGCGAGCCTTGCTCTATTCGCCGCCCCAACCCCGACTAGATGGCGCTACTCGATCCCCAGGTCTCGACAACTTACATGGGGCCCTATCTACACACTCAACAGTTGCGACCACCCGGCTCTCGCATTCAGCGGGCTGCCGTGAAGTCCGGCGACGAATCCACCCTCACCGGAGCACTAAACTTCTAATCTTCCGGTGCTACATGTTGAGGACATAAAAGCGAAAGGACTGGTGGTGAATTACCGGTGAATCGATTGGAGATAAGCCCTGGCCGCGGGAGCAAGCGGCCCGGCGGCAATGGCCAGCTACGGCGAGAAATTTCGAGTACACCAAAGGCCCCCCGATCTCCCGGGTTGACACAACCGCGTTCGCGCCCACACGAGGAAGCACTTGACTCCCACCTTGGTACCGGAACTCCCCTCAATCTGAGTATGGCGCGGCAGCGGTAGAACGGTCGGGCGGCGGTGCTTGGTCGGACGCGCTGGTTCTAGGTTGCGGATGAAGTCAAGACGGCTACGCAGGGTCTAGTTTTATACCGGTCCTATCCTCACTACCACGCCGCTTGCACGCCGAGCTTTGCGGATCTTGGCACAGCCCGCGCCGAATTCCGCGGGAGGAAGACGACCAGCACCCGACTGCGGGTCCCGACGCCAGACGGAAAGGAGGCACCAGAATCCGGGGTCCAGTCGTCAGTAGCCGAGCACCGATGGGCTCGCGCGTGAGTGAATTCGAGGGAAAAGAATAGAAACGGGCCGAGCGCGTGGGTTGGCCAAGTGGGCCGAATTCATGTTTCCTGGGTCCATCAGAGTTAAAAGCTCTTTTCCTTTTATGTTTTCTTTCTATTTCAAATTCAAATTTCAAATCAATTCCAGGTTTAAGTTTCCAAACTTTGTGGCAAGTTTATTCTCAGTTTATATATTCAATTTGAACTTACCAATATAGGATTTATTCATTTATGAATTTATCTTGTATTTTATAATATTTCTTTCTCTTTTCTAATTTCTAGAATTTCATTTAGATGTCAAATTCCACTTTGGACTTTAATATATATTTTTTTACATTATTTTTATATTGTCATAAAATGCACACAAAATAAAAATCTCAGCATGATGCAATGATTTAGTGGCATATATTTTATAATTATCTGCTTCAAAATATGGTGTTCACATGTGATGGCACAAAAAGTTCAAACTCCCACAGATAAAGTCAACTTGTTTCTCCCTTTGATATTAGCTCTTGCAAATTACAAATTGGGTATTACAAATCCTACCCCCCTTAAAAAGAATCTCGTCCTCGAGATTTAAGAAGATCTAGGGAAAAGGTGGGGAAAATCTATGCGAAGCTCTTCTTCTCTTTCCCAAGTTGCTTCATCTTCACCGTGGTGACTCCATTGGACTTTGCACATCTTTATCACCTTATTCCTTGTAACTCGAGTCAATGTATCCAAAATCTTGATCGGGTACTCCGTGTAAGTCAAATCATCCTGAACAGTGAGCTCTTCCATTGGTAACTGTTCCTCAGGGACACGGAGACACTTCTTAAGTTGAGATACATGGAACACATTATGCACATCCGATAGACTATCCGGTAACTCGAGTTGGTATGCCATCTCCCCAACTCTTCTAAAGATCAAGAATGGTCCAATATAGCGAGGGGACAATTTGCCCTTAACTTTAAATCTCCTCATTCCACGCAGTGGTGACACCTTGAGGTACACATAATCTCCCTCTTCAAATTCCAGTGGTCTCCTTCTATTATCAGCATAGCTCTTTTGCCTGGTTTGAGCCACTCTCAAATTCTCTCGAATTATACGGACTTGTTCTTCTGCTTCTTGAATCAATTCAGGCCCAAAGAACTGTCTTTCTCCAGTCTGATCCCAATACAAAGGAGTCCTGCACTTCCTCCCATATAAAGCTTCAAAAGGTGACATCTTCAGGCTGGCCTGGTAACTATTATTATACGAGAACTCAGCATAAGGCAGACTCTTATCCCAACTTCCTCCATGCTGAAGGGCACATGCTCTCAACATATCTTCCAAAACTTGATTTGTCCTTTCAGTCTGTCCATCAGTCTGAGGGTGATAAGCCGTACTAAAATTCAACTTCGTACTCATGTTCTCATGAAAGCTTCTCCAAAATCTTGAGGTAAACTGCGAACCTTGATCAGACACGATCTTCTTTGGTACTCCATGTAAACACACAATCCGAGCCATATACAATTCTGCTAGCTGAGAACCTCTATAAGTAGTCTTCACAGGAATAAAGTGAGCCACTTTAGTCAATCTATCCACAATCACCCATATAGCATCATATCCTTTCTGGGTGCGAGGCAATCCAGTAATGAAATCCATACCAATCTCTTCCCATTTCCACTCGGGTATCTTCAGTGGATGCAACAGTCCAGCTGGCCTCTGGTGTTCAGCCTTAACTCTTTGACATACATCGCACATAGCTACATGTGCAGCCACATCTCTTTTCAATCCATACCACCAATACTTTCGCTTCAAATCCTGGTACATCTTGGTACTACCAGGATGAATAGAATAATCCGAGTCATGGGCCTCTTTCAATATAGTCTCTCGAAGGCTTTTAATATCAGGAACACACATTCTGTCCTTGAACCATACAGTGCCTTGCTCATCTTCCGTGAACTCCGGAACTCGACCTTCAGTAATCAGATCCTTAATCTCTTTTATTTTAGCATCACCAATTTGTCCTTTGCGGATCTCTTGCTCCAAAGTAGGTTCCACATCAATAGTAACTCCTTCAGTATGAGCGACTATCCCCAGGTTAAGTCTCCTGAAATCCTCAACAATCTCATCGGGTAGCTGGGCAACAATAGCTGAATGAACATGCTCCTTGCGACTCAAGGCATCTGCAACCAAATTTGCCTTGCCCGGGTGATAGTGAATCTCCAAATCATAATCCTTAATAAGCTCCAACCAACGGCGTTGCCTAAGGTTGAGATCCTTCTGAGTGAATATATACTTCAAACTCTTATGATCCGTATATACTTGGCACTTAGTCCCCATAATGTAGTGTCTCCAAATCTTAAGTGCATGCACAACTGCTGCTAGTTCCAAGTCATGAGTGGGGTAGTTCAGTTCATGCTTTCGCAACTGACGAGATGCATAGGCAATCACATGTCCTTCTTGCATGAGCACACATCCTAAGCCTTGGCCACATGCATCGCAATAGATATCAAATCCTTTCTGTAGGTCTGGCATAACCAATACCGGTGGCGACATCAACCTCTTCTTCAATAGATCAAAGCTGTCTTGACACTTCTCGTCCCACTTAAATTCTTTTCCCTTCTCCAAAAGTGAAGTCATAGGCTTAGCAATCTTAGAAAATCCTTCAATAAATCTCCGATAATAGCCTGCTAATCCCAAGAAACTCCGAATCTCAGTAACTGTAGTGGGTGCTCTCCACTCCATTATCTCCTTAACTTTAGCAGGATCCACTGAAATTCCTCCATTAGAAATAATATGTCCAAGAAATGGCACCTCGCCAATCCAAAACTCGCACTTGCTGAACTTGGCATATAGCTGGTGATCTCGTAGCTTCTGTAGCACCAATCTCAGATGTTCCTCATGATCGCTATCACTCTGAGAATAAATAAGGATATCGTCGATGAATACCACGACGAATCTGTCCAAATACTCCATAAACACCTTATTCATCAAGTTCATAAAATAAGCTGGTGCATTGGTTAATCCAAACGACATAACAGTAAACTCATATAATCCATATCGAGTCGAGAAAGCCGTCTTGGGAATATCCGATGGTCTAATCCTCATCTGATGGTAACCGGAGCGGAGATCAATCTTCGAGAATACTCTAGCACCTCGCATCTGATCAAATAAATCCTCAATACGGGGCAACGGATACTTGTTCTTCACTGTAACATCATTAAGAGATCTATAATCCACACACATCCGCTGCGATCCATCCTTCTTCTGTACAAACAAGACCGGTGCTCCCCAAGGTGAGGAACTCGGACGAATGTACCCAGCATCTTGTAACTCAGTTAACTGCTTCTTGAGTTCCTTCAATTCCTCTACGGACATCCTATATGGCCGTTTAGAAATAGGGGCAGTTCCAGGTAAGAGATCAATAACAAACTCAACTTCTCTATCAGGTGGCATTCCTGGTAACTCCTCTGGAAAGACATCCGGAAAATCTCTAACCACCCGTATGTTGTTACCAACAAACTCCTCAGGTATAAAGAACATTGCACGCATGGGTGAGGAGGTTACTGCAATATTAACTTGAAACCTTTCTCCTTTAGTGGTAGTGAGTTCTACGGTACCTCTACCACATGCTATAACGGCCTTTGCCTTCCTTAACCATGACATACCAAGGATCAAATCTATACCGCTTGACTCCAATATTATAGCAGTGGCTCCAAATTCTCTACCCATAATGGTTAATGTCAATCTACGTGTCATTTGATTCGCCTCAACAGGCCCTTTAGGTGTAATTACTATCATGGGTTTTCTCATATTTAGCAGTGGTATTTCATTTGCGTTGGCATATCTAGCAGACATGAATGAATGTGTAGCACCAGAATCAAATAATATTGTTGCAGGAATTGCATTAACATAAAACATACCAATTACGAGGTCCCCTCCATCCGGAGTAGCATCAACGCTGACTTGATTAACCTTGGCAATAGAATATCCCTTGCTAGAACCTGGTGTTTGCTGCCTGTTCTGAACTGGTGTAGTAGCAATCCTCTGTGGGCAGACATTTGCATAATGACCAATCTTCCCACACTTGAAACATTGAGTGCCCGGACTCTGTCCTGAAAACTTCGTCGGGGTGCCAGTGGGAGTAGCCTGTCGAGGGGGTGTCCTCAGTGGTGACTGCTGAACTGGGCGTGGTCCTCCGGGTCGAGTCGGTGTACCCTGTGGTGAGCTATAGCGAGGACGAACAATGCTGCTTCCTTGTCCTTGAGATATTGCCTTTCTCTTCAAATCTCCCAGCTGAACACGCTTGTGTTCAATAGCAAGTGCCTTATCCAACAGTCTCTGAAATGATGGAAATGTGTGTGCCACTAGAGCATACTGCAGGGGTCCATTAAGTCCTTCAATAAAATGCTCCTGCTTCCTCTCGTCTTCAGCAACTTCTTCAGGGGCATATCTGGATAACTGAATAAACTTGTCGCGGTACTCGCTGACTGACATACCCCCTTGCTTCAGCGATAGAAATTCCTTCTTCTTGATCTTTATCATCCCAGCTGGAATATGGTAGTTCCTGAACTGTGTACTGAACTCTGCCCAAGTAATAGTATCCGCAGCATCATGGGCAGCAGTATAAGAATCCCACCAGTCCGCAGCAGGACCAGTCAGACGTCCCGAAGCATATAAAACCTTCTCCCGATCAGTGCACTGTGCAATATTCAGCATCTTCTCAACAGACTTCAGTCAATCATCCGCGTCCAGTGGATCAGGTGAGCTAGCGAATGTAGGTGGCTTATGACTCATGAACTCTCTATGCTTGTCCCGGGGTGGAACTGGTGGTGGTGGTGGAGGCAGTGGCACTTGTTGCTGCTGTTGCTGTTGTTGTTGCTGCTGTTGTGCCCTCCTTTCCTGGCGTATCTCATCCCGCTCCTGGCGCAACTCTTGCCGTATATCTTCTCTTTCCTGACGCATCTCTTGGCGTTCCTGCTGCATCTGGGCACGCATATCAGCCATAGTGTCTGCCATTTGCTGCATCACCGCCATCTGTGCAGCAACCAGTGGGTCAACGCCGCCTGGTGGAGGATTGGGGGGATTCATCTCTGCAGGCTGTGGCTGGGGTTGTCTGTATATCCTCCGAGTATGTCGATTAGGAGGCAAATCAATTCCACCACCCCGCCTGGTATTGACCATCTGAGTTAGATACTTATGGTAAGAAAATAGTAGCCAAGGCAGTAATTACAATCATGTTTATTTGGGGGATTTATTAGCTAAGTAGATTAGTGTGTCACCTACTAAAGCTAATACAATACCTTATAGTGGTACATGCTAAGATGTCCATCTATACTATTTCAATCAATCAAAGAAGCAAATCAGGCATTGATCATCAGAACAATCAACCAACATTTTTAATAGAGAAAATAGTTTTAATTTTGTCTTAGGCTTCCTATCTCTTAAAAATGTCATAGGGGTAGGGATTCCAAGGTGTGAAATCCGTCGTGTCTTGGAGTAGAAAAGGTAAGAATGATCAGAGTAGAACAGTAGAAGGTGAGACAGGATCAAGATAAGGTAAGTATGGAATGAATCAGAGTAAGATAAGTAGGTAAGGGTTTTGTCCATTTCTATCTAGGTTTCGTCCTACAGTCAACATTTCCTCTGATACCACTTCTGTAACACCCGGCTTTAAGGAACAAAGCCAGGTGCATCTCATACATGCGCCAAGAAGACAACATATATAATAACAGAGTGTATAGAGATAAATGTCATAAAACATCAGAGAATTTATTACATAGCGGAAGACTTATTACAAAATAACATAATAAAGATAAAACGAACTAAGGATCGTCGGCGCCAATGTCGACTGGGAAACGCCACCTAGATCAGATCGAACTACTCAGTGTTAGGCGGCTCCTCCTGAACCACCTGATCATCTCCTGTGGGGGGGGGGGTGTGAGACAGCAAGGGTGAGCTCACACATGATCATCGCTCAACAAGTTGTGGGGAATAATGTGACACGAACTCACCAAAGGTGGGAGCTCATGTGAAGTGTAAGGCTGATCAATGATAGGGGTTAAAGCTGAGCATTGCTTTTAAGTAGTTGGTCAAAATTTTATTAGCAGTTACTAAGTGTAAGTAAATACCAAACCATAAGTAAAGTAATAGAACAAAATTAATAACAAACCCATGCAATGCAAATGACAAAATTGAATTTAAGTTCCATAATTTAAACATCAGAGAGTCCTGAGCTGCTCATGACCGTGAGCTCAGCTAGTATACCAGTTTTACACTCTGCAGAGGTTGTACCCTTTACCCACAAGTCATGTTACCCATCTGCCAAGGGGTCATGAATCCCATACACTTCTACCTAGGAAGCGCGGCAGGGCAACACTACGAGGCCTTTACAAAGTTCCACTAGCTTCCGAAAACCCGCTACAGTTTATGGGAAGATCCAGTACAGGGTTCCTGGCTGACCGCCATCGCAGCAAAATCAACAAGGGACCTCCCCGCACTGACCTCTCCCCTACTGCCCTTGCCCCTTTCGGGTAAGGTAGTCTTCCACTAGATTTCCTAATTAGTCAGCCAAGGGCGTCCCATTAAACCCTTGTGGTGGCACGTGGTTCTCAAGTTAAGCTCTATGTTCCAATTAACATTAATGATCTCAACATGAACATAAATAGAATAACAAAAATAACTGGAACATAGAGGTAATAAATGATTATCCCAAAACCATGTAAAGCAATAGCAAACTACCCAAGTGATTCAGGGGTGAACAAGGTAATGAGATAAACAATCTAGGGTAACCTATTGGGTCCCATCAAAATTAACCTATGCATGGATAAGTGATATTAAAGAACATTATTGGGTAAAAAGTGGTCAAGGGCACAACTTGCCTTCAATGAGCTCCTGCTCAGCTACTTCAATCTGCTGCTCACCAGGATCCTCAGCAACGGGCTCTTCTACTCGCCACAATACAAACAAGCACAGGATATAGGGAAGATTAACATTACACCAAGCATGTAAACAAAATACACAGAGATATTCTACATATTAAAATAAAAACCTAGGAACTGGAATCATAATTTTCTGAGTTATAGATTTCGAGTTATGCATTTTCAAAAGTTTTATGTGCTTTAAATAGGATTAAGTGATAAATAAATTTCTTGCTGTTTTCATGACATAACAGAGGCCCTAGGTGCTAAAGAATAAAATTACAAAATTTTAGGAACTGGAATGAAGTGATTTGGAGTTAGTATGAATTTTCTATGAATTTATTAAGTTCTAGTAATTATTTTCATATTAAAAATTTATTTAATAATCATTTTCTCTAGTTTTATTATGTTCTGGACTGGGCGCACCATTTCCAGAGAACTCAGGGGCCACGGGGTAAATAGTTCTAGACACAGTGAACATAGTCGCAGTACCGCGGGTTGATATTCTAGAATCTCAGGGGCTCTTTAGAAACTCTGCCACGGTGAAGGGGTATCGTGAAGCATTGGCCGTCGGATTAGAATCCAAGCGCCCTGATTGACTCGCCTCTCACGCGAACTTTTGAGCGATATGCACCCTCCGATCAGATCTCGACGCCCTAGATTAAAAGAATCTCTCAACTGATCCCGAGCGCCCGTGGCCGATCCAACGACCAAGCCGAGCCCTAACCAAATAGTCGCGCTGATCTAATCGTAGCCGCACATCAAACGCTCAACGTCTCCTGCTTCATCTTCCCTCCTGGTGGTCGAGCACGGCGGCGCCCGAGCCTCCAAACGGTGGCGCTTCCGCCGCCGCGGCGAGCCTTGCTCTATTCGCCGCCCCAACCCCGACTAGATGGCGCTACTCGATCCCCAGGTCTCGGCAACTTACATGGGGCCCTATCTACACACTCAACAGTTGCGACCACCCGGCTCTCGCATTCAGCGGGCTGCCGTGAAGTCCGGCGACGAATCCACCCTCACCGGAGCACTAAACTTCTAATCTTCCGGTGCTACATGTTGAGGACATAAAAGCGAAAGGACTGGTGGTGAATTACCGGTGAATCGATTGGAGATAAGCCCTGGCCGCGGGAGCAAGCGGCCCGGCGGCAATGGCCAGCTACGGCGGGAAATTTCGAGTACACCAAAGGCCCCCCGATCTCCCGGGTTGACACAACCGCGTTCGCGCCCACACGAGGAAGCACTTGACTCCCACCTTGGTACCGGAACTCCCCTCAATCTGAGTATGGCGCGGCAGCGGTAGAACGGTCGGGCGGCGGTGCTTGGTCGGACGCGCTGGTTCTAGGTTGCGGATGAAGTCAAGACGGCTACGCAGGGTCTAGTTTTATACCGGTCCTATCCTCACTACCACGCCGCTTGCACGCCGAGCTTTGCGGATCTTGGCACAGCCCGCGCCGAATTCCGCGGGAGGAAGACGACCAGGACCCGACTGCGGGTCCCGACGCCAGACGGAAAGGAGGCACCAGAATCCGGGGTCCAGTCGTCAGTAGCCGAGCACCGATGGGCTCGCGCGTGAGTGAATTCGAGGGAAAAGAATAGAAACGGGCCGAGCGCGTGGGTTGGCCAAGTGGGCCGAATTCATGTTTCCTGGGTCCATCAGAGTTAAAAGCTCTTTTCCTTTTATGTTTTCTTTCTATTTCAAATTCAAATTTCAAATCAATTCTAGGTTTAAGTTTCCAAACTTTGTGGCAAGTTTATTCTCAGTTTATATATTCAATTTGAACTTACCAATATAGGATTTATTCATTTATGAATTTATCTTGTATTTTATAATATTTCTTTCTCTTTTCTAATTTCTAGAATTTCATTTAGATGTCAAATTCCACTTTGGACTTTAATATATATTTTTTTACATTATTTTTATATTGTCATAAAATGCACACAAAATAAAAATCTCAGCATGATGCAATGATTTAGTGGCATATATTTTATAATTATCTGCTTCAAAATATGGTGTTCACATGTGATGGCACAAAAAGTTCAAACTCCCACAGATAAAGTCAACTTGTTTCTCCCTTTGATATTAGCTCTTGCAAATTACAAATTGGGTATTACATTTATGCCCTCTAGAATGAATATTCAACACATCACCTAATTATTCTATGGTATGTACATTTAGTTGTGTGTGTTGGCTTCTTTGTCCATATAATCAACACAAATTGACTCCAACCTAAACCGTGTGTTTTCATTGATTACAGTGCTATTCATAAAGCATATAAATGTCTTTACATGAATATTGGGCGTGCATATATTTGCAGGGATATCATCTTTGATGAGCATATCTTTCTATTAAAAAATCCTTCATCCAACATTAATTCACCCTCTTAGGGCAGTAGCAGTATCTACCATAATACTAATCCAATACAAACAACACTAATGAATATAGCAAATATGCTGACAAATCTTCCTTAAGGCCCTCATAGTTAGGGATGAAAACGCTCGGTAAACACTAAAACCATTACCATTTTCATATTTCTTATCGGAAACAAAATCGAAAACGGTAACTCCAGAAACGGAAACGATATCGGTATTTCGGAAACATCGGAAACGAAAGTCCGGTGCGGAAAATACACCGGTAACGGTCGAAATCTAAAATATGATCGGTAAACATATCAAACTTCATAATACAACAAAGTTGACAAAAGATCACAAAGACCACAAGTTCACAATTCATGATATAACAAGTTCACAATATAACGAGTTCACAAGAATCACAAATTTATAATATAAAAAATTTACAAAGATCACAAGTTCACAATATAACAAGTTCATAGTATAACAAGTTCATAAAGATCACAAGTTCACAGACTCAAAGTTCACAATTCACAATATCCACTCGATTTAGCTGACATGGCATGCTTACTCATGAAATATTTTTTCCTCACATAAAGAGTTTTTTCACAGCCTCACAGGAAAACCCTAAAAATCTAGTGTGTGGAAAAGACAAACTGTCGACTCTCTATCATTATATATTACTAATACATAACATGTGCATAGTAAAGGGTAGATTCGTTCGAGAGACCAAATCGTTAATCTCAACTGCCTTCCAACACCATCTATCCAAAAAAAATCTTAAGACATCCAAAAAATACAAAATAAGTAATCCTTTTCCAGAGACGTACAAGCGATGCGAAAAAATCACATGCTGGAAAATTCCGAAAAAAATTCGAGACAAATTACGGAAAATTCTGAGACACAAATCCAGTAATTTCCGACAAAACTGGTAACCGAAGGAAACGGTTGGTAAAACACCACGCCGATTCCGATAGAAAATTCTGAAAATCGATTCCGTTTTCGAAAAATACCGTTACCGGTGAATCCGATCGAAAAATTTCGAAATCGGTTTCCGGAATACTGAAAAATTCCGAAACCGTTTTCATCCCTACTCATAGTAGCAACATTGAACCGATAGAAACTTCCAACATGCAACAACTCATGAATCTAAGCACGTCCCTCACGTGTGAAGACCATGCCTACTGCGATGCTAAGAGCCACTTTAGGATCTGTGCTTGATGCCTTGCACCCAATAGAAGTAATGACATCTAGTGCATGCTCCCTAGCCTCAAACTATCCGCCTTCATGTGCTACCTTGGGAGCACCTCTGCTAGCTACAATCTTTCAGGCACAACACTCATGACGCCTTCTCTAGCTGCCCCATCTACTACTAGCTCTCCACCATGGAACAACGTGGGCCCCTCAGAACTAGGTGTAGCAGCAACACCAATACAACAATACTCCCTGGTACTAATGGGCCCATTGATCCAATCATTTCTCATACTAATGTTGCATGACATTTTTGTATGGTACACATCTAAAATATAATATCAGGTGCCAAAACAATGTGCTAATAGTATGGTGACATATTCTGTTATTTGTACTTCTATTGAAGAGCCATCATCACATGTTAAGCTATGAAGAATCCTTTATGGCATCATGCAATGCAAAAATAATTTGATGCCCTCATTAAAAACAAGAGCTGTCATCTTCTCCCTTCCCAGTTGGCCTAAATATCGTTGACCCCAAGTGAATTTTCAAACTCAAATACATGTATGATGGATCTATTGAGCTACAAGGTTTGTTTAGTCGCTAAAGGTTTCAAACAACAATTTGTGATTGATAATGATGCCACCTTCAGTCTAGTTGTGAAATCAAGCACCATTCGCCTTTTATTATCGTAAGCGGTTTCTCGAGGATGGTCACTTCAATAGATTGATATTTAAAATACTTATCTTCATGGATTTCTTGATGAAGGCATTAATATGAAGAAACTATAGGGTTTTGAAGACTCCACTCATCCCAATTATATATGCAGCTTGATAAATCTTTATATGGTCTTAAACGAGCATTATGTGCTTAATTATCTCGGTTGAGTGGCACCTTGCTTCCGTTGGGATTTCAAGCATCCAAGGCAGATGTATCTCTATCTACTTTTAATCAAGCCGACATTCACATATATATATTCTCATCTATGTGGATGACATTATCATCATTAGCTCCTCATCTTCAGCTACTGATCGCCTCCTTCAACAACTTCAAGTTGAGTTTGCGATGAAAAATCTTGGTGGACTCGGTTATTTCCTAGGCATTGAAGTTTATCATAAATTTATTGGACTGATCCTCACACAACACAAATACATCAACGACCATCTATTGTACACTAACATGGAGAATTCTAAAGATATCGCTACCCAGATGTTGCCTGCCGACAAGCTCTTTCTAGACGATGGTACATCTTTCTCACTAGAGAATGCTACATGCTATCATAGTGTGGTTGGTGCTCTCTAGTACTTATCGTTCACATGTCCTAATATATTCTTCTTGATTAATCGAGTTTTTCAATATATGTCAGCACCAATTGTCTCTCATTGGGTGGTACTAAAGTGTATCATGTGGTATCTTCATTTCACCTCTAGTCTAGGGCTCTCCATCATGAAGTCTGGTTGCTCAGTACTTAGTGCTTTTTTATGTAGGTTGGGCTAGCAACCTGGATGGTTGTCATAGCACCGATGGTTACACTATCTTATTTGGTGAACTTATTTGGGTGCAAGTACTACTTAAAAAATTTGGCATGCCACAACCATGGTCGCCGACTCTCTGATATGACAACATTAGCACTACTTATGTCACGGTAAAACCACATTTTCATCATTGCGCCAAACATATAGAAATTGACTATCATTTTGTTCATGAATGGATGACGTCTCACTAGGGATGGCAATGGGGAATTTCCCGTCGGGTTTTAGCTCATCATCCCATCCCCGCGGGGATCCCCACGAACGCTTGCAGACATTTCTTCCCCATCCCGTTCCCCGCGAGGATAAATCCCCATCGGGGATCCCCATCACCGCTTAAATTATAATTAGGACGTACTTCATATGTTATTAATGCAAAACATTGTCACTTATACACGTTATCAGATGTAAGAAATCATTATATGCATCAAATAAACACAATTGTATAATGAATGATCTCTTGACAAGGATCTATTTATCTTTATCATTAACTATTACATGAAAATGTCGTCACGTGTAAGTTTAATGGGTCACCGCGGGTAACATGGATGGGAATGCTTCCTAACCGTTCCTATTTACCCATCGGGGAAGAATTATGTCCCGTTTACAACCCCGTGGGAAAAAAACTTCCCCATCTCCATCCCCTAATGGATGAATTCCCCATGGAGAATTGCGGATCGGGTCCCCATTGCCACGTCTCACTAATTGGATATGCAGATCATGTCCTCTAAAAATCAAGTGACCAATTTCATGACTAAGTCTTTAGCTGGTCCATCATTTCAAAAAAATTTGTAGCAATACGAACATAATTTCATTCCATCTAGATTGAGAGGGTGTTTGTGAAATCGAGTGTGATGAAAACATTGGGTTTATGACATTGGAACATTGTGATAAATTATTATTGTGATCGCAAGGTGATTTGCATGCTTTTGGATATAATGCATGTGTGCTCATATATGATTTTGATTTATACATGTGTGTTAACATGTGTTTCGATATTGTTGTAACACACTTGGTGGAATGGTGTTGCGTGAATTAACCTTGAGTCAAGTCGTGGATTTGTGCCCGTACACGATTGCGTGTGTTGTTGATGTGCAGGTGATGACCGAGGCGAAGCATGGTCGGCAGCAGTGACGAAACTAGATTTTGGTATAAAGTTCAGGGAGGAACTGTGGTCCTTAATCGGAGATGTTGTACGGGTGTTTTGGTCGAAGCATCGTTGCGTATCATGATTACGTGCGTTGAAGACGTGCACAGAATGACAGAATAACACATTTGAGATATATTGGAAATATCTTAAATATGAATATGCTGCTCCAAATCTAATTCTTTTGAGTTGAGTTTGTTCCAAACAGTGTCTAAATATGTTGGATGTTAGCCTGCGTTAAGAGCATATCTAACAGCTCTTAATTGATTTAGCTATCAATATCTTAGATTAGTACCTCTCTGACAATATTTGAGATGTAAACAAAGACTATTCTCCAACAGCCTTTTAAAGATCTCCTAAATAAGAAGTTAACTCCCGTCTTGCATGGTGCACGCAAATGAAATGGCGCATGCATCAGCTGCACCTTGAGGTGGCAATAGATTATGATCCAAATAATTATTCATATTTTACTAGGACTCAATTTTAATTAAAAATGAATAAAATAAAGTGGAAAAGAAAAAAAAAACGAAAAGAGAGCATGCATGCTTCCTTGGTATGGCCGTATGGCTAGGAGTTTCAGCCTACGTGAGGGCGTTTTCTCAGCGTATGTGGCCGTGGTGGCGAGCCATGTTCGGCACAAAGGCTGGAAGCGAGCCAGCTTTTTATGGAGAATGGCAGCTGTGGAGCGGTCTGTGAGGACGCTGAGGTGAGGCGACGTTCAAGCGAGGCCAGGGCGCGGCAGCCCATGCGGTGGAAGCCCAGCTTGGCCCGTCTGCCAGGTCGGCTCAAGGGGAGCTGAGTCGTGGCCCATGCGGTTGAGCAATTCTCGTCACTCTCTGGAACAGCAAGATTATTTCATTTATAACTTTAGATCCGGAAGTCTGATCGACCTGATTCCAGTTGGGTTTGATTCATAATCGTATCTAGTTCAGTCTGTGAAATTTTGATATCGATCGGAGTTACGGATTTTGCTCAGCAACGTTTTTATTAACGTAACAACAATCTGTCCAGATTTATAAACGTGTATTAAATTGGTCTTGTGATTTGGAGGTGTTATAATTATTTTTAAGCTTCGGCAATCATTCACCTCCTCTGATTGCCCACAGGAGGATATGGTTTTTATGATTCATCAAATCGCAAAGGTCTGAATACAACGGACATTAGCTGACTACCTTATTTCCTAAAAGAATGTAAACCATGTCTTCCGAGAAAGTCAAATATTCTACATTTTAACTAAATATATGTAAAAATATATTGATGTATAATAATTGTCATTAGACTAATCAAAGCATATATTTTTATAATAAACCTAATTGAAGATACGAAGGTAGCTATTGTCTTCTATAAAACCAGTCAAGATTTATGTTTCTTTTGGGATGGATGGAATATTATATAAACTGAACTCCCATGACCATTATATAGTTAGAAGGTAATGCACAACATGTGCCCACTGATGGGATTAACAACATTGCTCTACCATCACTCCATCAGTCCACCTTATGTAGCCACAAAAACCACCCTATGCGGCTATAAAGGAAGCTCATCTCTTCCCTTATCAAGACTTTATATAATTACTATACCAAACTTGGCATTCAAGGAAGTCCCTTTTTCCAAAGAAAGAACAAAAGGAGAAAGAGAAGAGGAAAAGGGCAAAAGATATATTCTAGTTGGGGCTCTTTTGAACATAATTCTAGCAGTACACTAGTTGGTGTCATCTTTTCTCTCTTCCTCATTATAGATGTCCAAATGGGCAACCCGACATGGGTACAGCTTAAGCCCGCTTAGTCCCAATATGAACAGTGCCGAGATAGGCACGACCTGTTTTGGCCCCGATCCGTGCCATGTCGGCCCATGTGTCCATCCAGGAGCTCAGACATGACACAAATAGACTTAGAATGGGCTGGACCGACTCGATGGCATGCATGCATGGGTGGACCGTGCCACCCACTAGGCCGACCTGAGGAGGAGTATTATCCCCTCCACCGATATGTAGGACATGACCTCCACGTCCTGTGGCAGATCCGTGGCATTGGCGTCGATGGGCGAATTGTCCTGCCATGACAGCAGCATCTCCCACACCCACAACGTCTGTCGCATCTGCGGTGTCGGTCAGGTGTCCTGAAGGGGCATCGTCGGAGCCTTCACCGGCGGTGGACCCTTTTGCATAGAGGATGCCCTTTGTCCGGGCGCGCTCTTCCTGGTGAGTAGTGTTTTTTTCCATTCCTCTCTGCCATTGTTTCTGGGTCCTTACCCGCCATTCCTTTAGTTTGTATGTATCACACAAAACGATGAAGGACGCGGCTCGTGCTGCGAGGGAAGGCACTTTTCCTTCATCGGCGCCCGCGCCGTTGGTGCCGATGGCATATCCGAGTGGCACGGTCGCGCTGAGCCACTCGGGGGAAGTTGTGTCAACGGTCGTGCCACCATCATGATCGGAGGGCCTACAGGCCAGGCGATGCTTCTGTGGTGGGCGCGCTCGGTGCCTTGCTGCCTCCACCTCCCTTAGGTTCCTTGTCCCTGAGTGCGGTGAAGGCGAGCCACTTGGGAGAGGTCGAGGTGGCGAGAGTGTCATTGTGCCTTGATGTCCCTTCAAGCGAGCCCGGTGGCGCCCTTGCGTCGGCGGTTTTGCCACCTCTGCCACCCCGACTCCTCCACCTCCGAGTGCGAAGAGGGTGGCTCTCGCGATGCTACTGGCCCCTACAGTTGGGACCACTTTGGAGTAGTGCTCCGACGATCTCTGTCCTCCTCTCGAGGTGACCAGAGCAAGAGAGGTCGAAGTAGAGGAGTGGGGGATCGTCAAGAAGGCTTACACATTGGCTTCCTAGATCTCATGGGTTATCGATGTGCCCATGCCGCCATTGAGGAGGTGGCATCGATTGCTTGCTCGACGATCACAAGTCAGATGCTTCCTGTTGGGAGCCTAGCTTACTGAAGATCCTCAAAATGCCTTTACCTTGCTATATGCAAATGTGTTTCGGGTATGCGGTAAAGAGCGGACAAAGTTGGGCTTTGACCGAAGCAATGAATAGAAGAGATTTGTCTGTATATATGCGCGGCAAGGACGTCGGTCGAAGGTTGCTGGCTTCGACGTAAAGAAAGGATCAAGCGTGAGGTAGCAAAGGGGGAGAAGCAAAAGTCTTATGAGACAAGAAAGAAAGGGAAAAGGCAATATTACCCCTGTACTATTTGTTAATCATATTTGTAAGCTTCGTGGGCATGCATGTAATTTCATGAGTGATTGTTCGTCTTCCCTATAAATAGATGAACAATTCCGTGTAAAAATTCACCTTTTTGAAGGTCCTTAGCTTCGTTCCACTTAGCCTTCGAAGTATCTTCAAGCTATCTTGCACAAAGAAGCCGAAGGTATGTTTGTAAACTTATTTAATATGAAGGGAAATGGAATGAAAGTGCTAAGGCATAAGAGATGAGTTTTTGCACTTTGTCATCTATCACCCTGTGGTTTGATATTCTTTCATTCACAGTTCCTCTTAAGAACCTTCATCCTCAAGGTCTTACTTCGAAGAAGTAACAACATGTGGACGAAGGTTCATATTTCTAACTTGTGTTGCCTTTTTTGATACCTTTATCAATCGAAAACAAGTGACCAACATTGGTGCCCACCGTCGGTGATTCCATGACCACAACAACTTACATCATGCCACCAAAGTAGGCAACGTCAACCAGCTCTATCCTCAGGACCTTGGACCCCAATCAAGGGGACGATGTTCTCCTCAGGGAGGCAAGAAACCAAAAGAGGAAGGTCATTAGCCCAGAACCACATGATGAGGAGCTTGATCAAGAGATCAATAACCTCGAAGTAATCCACTAGCAAATGGAGAGGCACAGGGAGAAGATGCTTCGTCTTTCTGAGCTTCAGAAAAAAGATTGACGAAGCAGCTGAATAGATGCGCAATATTGAAGCGCAAGATCAATACAATTACAAGGATCAAAACTATGAGGGTCATAATCATGACAATATTTGTCATGAGTCATTCAACTTCCAAGATTTCATTTATGACGAAGCTTCACCACTAACACCAGAGCTGTAGGCGACACCCTGTCCACCATTGTATAGACCTCCTACACTACCAACGTTTGATGGTCTAACTGACCCAAAGCAGTTTCTCATGTGCTACGAAGCTACCATATCTTCATATGGTGGTAACTCAGCAGTAATGGTGAATTCCTTCATCATGGCGGTCAGGAATGTGGCCTAGAATTGGTATTCATCGCTTCAGCCAAGGACTGTCACTTTGTGGAAGAAGCTAAAAGAAAATCTTGTAACTACCTGATAGGGTTTCTAGTCAAAGCTTGTTACTGCTCAAGCCCTGTTTCAGTGCACTTAGGATCCGGATGTATACCTTCGGTCATTCATCCGAAGGTTCCTTCGTCTATGGGCTCAAGCACTAGCAGTTCAAGATGACATAGTCATTGAAGTCATGGTCAAGGGGCTCAGGCCAGGGTCAGCAGCCCAGTACTTTGCAAATAAGCCTCCACATTCTCTTGAGAAGTTGTTGCAAGAGTACATAAGGGCCAACAACGACTTCTGCCAAAGAAGGGAGGAGTTACAAAGATACACCGAAGCCGCCAGGGGCTTTGGCCAAAGATTTCATCCAAGGCATGTCCAAAGCATCCATAACCCGGTGCAGAGTGAAGAAAATATGGTCCAGTCTTATGGTCAATCAGGACAGCAACAAGCAGTCTCTTAGCAGCAACCTTCTCATAGCACATTCCGACCGCCTGCTGTGAGAGGGGGAAGGGGAGGCCGAACTTTTGGAGGCAGGTTCAATGCACCCCCAAGAAAACATTTTGTTTGTTTTGTGGTGACGACAAAGGCCACACAACAAGAACCTATCACCATACAATCAACAAGTAAAAAGAGCTTCCTTTGTCAGCCACTCAACCTTCCCAGTAAAAAGAGCATTTGAATTGTTGAAGTTGTGGATAATATGGGTTAGTTAATGTGGAGCTTCAGTCCAATATCTACACTTATAGGTTTTATTGAAGTGAAGTGATAGTTCACTGTTGTGCAGCATTAGCTAAACAACTATTTATTATTGGTAAAAAATTCACAACATCTGAAGTTGTGATGTAATTTGAGAATGCTAACAAATTAAAGTGTTAGAAACTCATGAACAAACTTGGGACCAAGAGTTAATCAAGATTGCTTAGGTACCATTTATTAATATTCAAACACAATCATTATATATACACACTATTCCTATAATCTTTATTATTCGATTGTGATATATCTTTATTTACTAATTAATTACACACTTTTAAATCCATGTTCATAGTTTTCCCTCTTTGTATCTGACCTCCTTGTGTTTGGTTGAAACCTTAGGTCGAGCTATATGTTCATTGTGGAAATATATAGATCTCTACTTGGTTGTCATGATGACACAAATTCCTAGAGAGTATCAATATTTTCTTGGCTGGATTTGTTCCAACAGAAAATCTTCCCGAGATGAATCTCTTACATTTAAGATAACATATCTGCATGCTACTTGAGCTCCTTATCCTATCTTTAAACTTTGCTTTGCATTACTGTTGTACTTCTAGATTGTGGAGACTCAAGAAAACACTAAGGATATTGAGACGTATCAGCGGTATAAGTACCCAACTGTGAGCAAACATAGGGAAATTTCAAGCTTACTGTTGTTCAGGGGAATTTATGATTCCTGGATTGGTGTTATGCTCGGTGAAAATGGGTTAGGGAAAACTACATTCATCAGAATGTTGGTAATGACATCCGTCCTGGCCTTCCTCTTTATACAACCTTTTTATGCTCATAGTCATATTTGCCCCCATTTCCCTACCCTTGATATGGTTAGGATTTTAAGTATTGTGAGCATCTTGTGTTGCCTTATGTGCAGTATCAGGAAGTTGTTTCTACCTCATATACTGTAAAGACCATTCTTGTTATTTGGCATGCATATATCACTAAATTTGTTGTTTATAGGCTACATTGTTTTATTCACTATACAATATGGTTTCAAATGTTCTTATGTGTATCGGGCGCTACTTTTTCTAGTTACGTAGTTCTAGTTATCTATGAAACATCATGAAATACTCTTTATTCTATTTACTAGAACATCTGTACATGTGTATCTTCTTGAAAAAATAGAGGAAAAAATGTTTTTAGACCAGCTTGACCATTTTGTGTATAGTCCAGAAGGGGGCATAGCAGAAAGGCTACACTTTTAAACTTAAGAACTCATGTGAAAACATGCTACATGCTTGTTGATATTATCACCACAATTTCAATTTGCAATGCAACGACTTATATTTACTTTTCATGTGCATACGATCAGGATATTTATGTGATGACAACAATAGTGACAACACTAAATACACTAAGGTTGTTGGTGATGTATCCCAAGATGATATCTCTAGTAGCTTTGATTCCTAAGGTCTCTTACAGGCAAAACTATATAGAATGTTTGGAAAAATTGGTCTTATCTTAAGTTTTAAATTTATTTTGCTAGGGAAAATGGTTGCTTCTCTTTTGTCTTCTAGAGCAAATCCAAGTTTGGTTGCAGATACTACTCATGATGTCCTTGGTGGACAAACTGCTAGTGATCTGGTTGCATGACAAGGTTATCATGGCTTAGCTACATATCTTTGTGAGAAAGGGTTGACTGCTCATTCTAAGGCTATGTCACTGTCCAAGGATAAGCGACCAACATCAAGAATAGAGTCATCAAAACAAAATACCAAGGAATTTGATAAACATAGTGAACAAGATTTGTTCTTATGGGTAGCTTTAATAGCCTACCGTAGTGATGCTGGTGCTACCAACATTCAAGCCACACTCATGGAGTTGCTAGCAACATACAAGATCCTAACAACCATTCTCTATGTAGGTTGAAATGATCAATAGATGAATTTGTAGATTTGGATGCACAATAGATGGGATCCAGAAGCAATGAATTCCAAGAATATTTCTTATTCATAGTTACATTTCATTTCCACTTTTATAGACTTGTATTATATACTTGCTACATTTATTCCCTAGAATCGTATTATTGTGTAAATATACAATTATATTTTGTGAACAAGTGCTATGTTTTTTTACCTTCCTCCAATCAATGTAAGTACCCATGTTCACTAAAAGTTGTGAATTTTGAGTTTTGTGAATTTTGTGGTTGTGCAATATGTCATGACCCCTTTAAATTTCATGTCACTATTATATGCTATGTGAAATTGAAAAATAACTTTTTTATTTCAAAGTTGAATGTGTTACCATAGGTAAAACATGTGTTACAAACAACATCACTACATGAAAAATAGGAAAAACGCCAGTAACAATAAGAACGTCGGGGCCGACGTTCTTATACAGGGTAAGAACATCGGTTTTTACAAGCCGACGTTCTTAAGTTAAGAATATGTATATGTGGATCATCTACACAGGACGAGGAGATGCAACAACTGCGAAAAGAGATGGAACAAATGCGACAACATATGCAAATGATGCAATCTCAGAATATGTATATGTGGATGCATCAACAGGTAATAACTTGACTTAAATTTAGTTATTTGTCAGTCTTTCCAAATGATTCTAAATGCACAATTGGTAATCTATTTGCTTGCAGACGTACGGTAGTGGAGTACCTCAGCAAGGCGTTACTCCCACTCCGCCAGCGAACCCCTTGTCTTCGCATGGTGATGCATCACAGGTAAACTTGTGCAACTTTATCAAGTTAGAGTTCTTAATCTTAAACATGACACTTATTCTCTTGTTACAAGGATCTGGGACAGGTCCCCACAACCAAATGACGCGCCCAATTATGTCGTGGGTATATGCTCCGTAGATGCTGCCTTAGATGACTCCGCAGATGCTGCCTCAGATGCCACCTCAGATGCCAATGCAGATGCTGTCTCAGATGCCAATGCTGATGTTGTTGCCACAGGTGATGTGGGTATATTCTCCTATGGGGCTGTCAAAATGCCTTGGGGATATGCTCCATGACCGACATAGCCACCTCCATTCACCTGGAGTGGTAGCTAAGTCCACTTTTAGCTTTACTTAACTAAAATGTAGTAAATCAAGCTAAATCTATACGGTAATATATGTACCACATCTTTTGTAGGGTTCAGGTTCGCGTCCTACTCTGGACGACGGTACGAACTTTGTCGACCAGATCTTCAACCCGACCGACGACCCACCTCAAACTTGACGGACTTGTAGACTTTTTATTTAATGTTTGGACATGTTTATGCGATGTTTGGACTTGTGCCATATAGGCTTATGGATGATTATGCATGTTTGTGAACTTGTGTTTGATACTTGTGTTTTGGACCATTGTGTGTATATATGTATGAATGTTTTAAAATATAAACCCTGTTCTGGAGGCTTCCCATCCGGAGAGGGAGCCAGAACAGGGTTTATGTTTTTTTAAAAAATACTAAGAACATAGGCCAAACAACGTTCTTAAGGCCACATTAGTTAGGTTTGTCGGCCCACCGATGTACTTAAAGCCACATGGCTCGCCCACGCAGCCTCGATCGGGCGCCACATGGTACATTAAGTACGTCAGTAGGCCGACGTATTTAACGACACATGGCTCGCGCATGCAGCCTCGGCCGCACGCCATGTGGTACTTTAAGTACGTCGGTAGGCCGATGTAGTTAATGACACGTGGCTCGTCCATGGAGCCTCGGACGGGCACCACATGGCTTGTAGTTAAGAACATCGGCCCCTCGGTACCGACGTTCTTAACTAGTTAACTACGTTGGCATTTGCCGGGCAGATGTACTTAAGTTAAGAACGTCGACCCCGATGTTCTTAGTTGTTTAAGTACATCAACTACTGTACGTCGGTAAACCGACGTTCTTATGTTAAGAACGTTAGCCTATTAGAGTAAGAACGTCAGTTCCTGGCCGACGCTTTTTCCTGTTTTTCATGTAGTGCATGTTCCTAAAATTCAAATGTATGTTGTCATAAAGTGCTGGTATTGTAATGAAAAGGTGTTACTATAACTAAAAAGTGTTACTCTAGAGAAATATTGTAACACTAAAAATGTTTCAATAAATAAGGAATTGTGTTACAGAGTAGTAACTCCTTTTTATAAAAAAGAAAGTATATCTTATGTTCCAATAGATTAGATACTAATAACATTGGATATAGTAACACAAACAATATGTGTTACTAGGATAACTAGTAACATCTTTAGTTAAATATAGTAACACATGTTGGTGATACTAAAACTATTTTGTGTAGTAGTGTATTAAGGTAACCACCTCAGTTAATACATTAACCGAGATGGCTACCTTTATGCAATTGCCTTTGTCAATAGAGTATTAATTGAGGAAGTGTTGTTACAACGATTGTCTCCGTTAATGGGTGATCAATGGAGGTAGTCGTCCTTATGATGCCCACCTCCGTTAATCACTTCCTATAAATGCATTCTCCAACCACTCTGATTGTTGGGGGGCTTTCGTCTTTCGAAGGTCCTAAAAACACGGTTAACCACTATTTCCTGATACTGTTGAGCACCAAAATAGACGGGCGGATGGTCCGACCCTGAGGCCAGACGGTCCGTGGTTCGGACGGTTCGCACTGGTGGCGCAGACGGTTCGCACACGCGTAGAACTAGTTAGGGTTCCGAGTTTCTTATGAGATTTGTTAGCTAAATCTATGGGATTAACTCGGGAAAAGGCTTGTAATGGGTCTAGACCTCCCCTATATATATGGAGGGCTACGACCGATTGAAAGATGAACAATCGATCAAATAATCAATATACATCTAGTTCTTTACCTTTTGCCTTAGGAGTACACAGTAAATTAGATTCCTCTCTCTAAATCTTCACCTCTCTCCGATTCTACGTCGATTAGAGGCATCTTGGGTGGCCTGTCGATCCCAAGACAAAGCCTAGGATCTCTCCTACCTAACGAGGTCCCTCCTGGGAGCGAGATTCAGGCGCTGCTGGTGAACTCCGCCGCCCCTGCGCACGTGTGCCCCTACGCATGTTGCTACAATGGGTAGGAGATGATATAGAACAAGTGCATGTTGATGCATCGGTTTGCATCGTCGTGGCTGATGCCCCTGTACTTTGGACCTATGAGACTGCCACATGTCTCACAGGAGTAGACTTTTCTGATTATTAGTTCATAAGTATAGATAAAAAGGTTTCATTCCTGTAATGCTAGAGCCGATGGAGAATCGACTGAATCTTGTTTAAATGATGAGTACACCCATAAGGAACATGTCCCAAGTCGTGAACTTTTTGGCCCTGAGGCCAGACGGTCCAAGGAAAGGCAAGCAGATTCTTAGGGATCAGCCGAGGTCATGGACAATCCGGCCCTTGAAGCCTGACGGTCCGGTCTTTCACAGGACAGTTCAGCACTTAAGGCCGGGCAGTTGCTGCAGCACGAATCCATTATCGCGGACGGTCCGGCTTTCGAGACCAAACGATTCACAACCACGCAGAGACTGCCTAATTCCTCTAAGGGAGGCATAATAAAGGAATTCAGGGATCTCGACAAGTTATGACAAGGGTTTACATTGGTCAATCCTTTGGAGGAGATCAACATAGGAGATGGTAAAACTCCAAGGCCGACTTTTGTAAACAAGACCCTAGAGACCGATCCTAGAGATGACATGATCGGTCTATTAAAAGAATATTCTGATTGCTTTTCTTGGAATTACACTAAGATGCTAGAATTAAGCCAAGAGATAGTAGAGCATCGGCTGCCTATTAAGTTCGGTTTCAGACCTTTCAAGCAGAAACCCAGAACATTTCGTCGAGACTTACTCCCATGAATAAAGGACGAAATTCACAGGCTGCTAGAAGCTAATTTTATTAGACCTTGCAGATATGCAGAGTGGATCTCAAATATCGTGCCGATGGAAAAGAAAGAATCAGGTAAGCTAAGAGTATGCATTGATTTCCGCAATTTAAATAGAGCAACTCCTAAAGATGAATATCCTATGCCCATAGTCGACACATTGATTAATAATGCATCAAGAAATAGAATTATTAGCTTTCTTGATGGTAATGCCGGATATAATCAGATTTTTATGGCCAAAGAAGATGTGTCTAAAACGACCTTTATATGTCCAGGCTTCATTGGTTTATTTAATTGGGTTGTCATGACATTTGGTCTGAAAAATGCTAGCGCTACTTATCAGAGGGTTGTGAATTTGATTTTTCACGAGCAATTGGGAAACATTGTGGAAGTTTACATCAATGATATTATAGTCAAATCGGCCAAGTTTAGTTCTCATATAGCTGATTTGTGCAAAGCCTTTGATAAAATGCGTCGGTATGGTCTAAAGATGAACCCACGCAAATGTGCTTTTGGAGAGTCGACTTTTAAGTTCTTAGTATTTATTATTCATGAACATGGTATAGAGATAGACCCTGACCGAATTAAATCCATTCAGAATGTGGGATCTCCGACCTATTAGCTTGAAATGCAGAAGTTCCTCGGCAAGGTTAATTATTTACGAAGGTTTATTTCTAATCTAGCCGGGAAGACCGATGCCTTCACTCATATCCTTCGGCTTAAAAATGATGTCGAATTCACCTAGGGGGCAGAACATCAGGAAGCATTTGATCTTATTAGGAAATATTTGTCTTTAGCTCACGTGTTAAAAGTGCCACAGGCAGGAGTGCCATTCAGGTTATACATTGCAGCCGAAGAAAAAGTCATTAGAGCTGTTCTAACACAAGAGACCGAAGGAAAGGATCATGTGGTAACCTACCTAAGTCGGAGGCTGGTGGACGCTGACACAAGGTACACTTTCATTGAGAAGTTATGTCTATGCTTGTTTTATGCATGCACCAAGTGTAGGTGTTGTTTATAATCTAGTCATTGCACTGTTTCTGGTCAAACCGATGTGATCAAATACATATTGCAAAACTTGATCATGAGTGGTAGGATTGGCAAATGGGCTTATGCACTTATAGAGTATGACTTGGCCTATGAACCATTAAAAGCTATGAAAGGCCAGGTCGTATCAGATTTTATTTTAGAACATTGGATTGATGATGCCTATACACTAGATATATCGTACCTCACTGTTACTCTCTAGGCTCTATATTTTGATGGATCAATTTGCAGTGAAGGAAAAAGGATTGGCATCATGCTTGTTTCACCAAGTAATGCCTACTTTGACTTCTCTAGCCGATTAAAAACTTATTGCACTAACAATCAAACTAAATATGAGGCCCTCTTATTTGGCTTGGAGCTTTTAAATTGTATGGGAATAAGACATGTGAAGGCATTTGGTGATTCTCAGCTGGTTGTCCAACAGGTATTAGAAGAGTATCAATGCTTAGATGATACTCTAAATAGTTACCTTGAAAAGCGTTGGGACATAATTCATTCTTTTGACGAATTCAGCATTCGACACATATCCAGGGTTGAGAATTGCAGAGCCAACAATTTAGTGCAGGATGCATCAGGTTATTAGATAAAGTGAGGGAGATTTCACAAAACTGAAAATCTAATAACTGATGTCGCGCTAGATTTCTAGGTCTCGGACCGTCCGAGTGTGGGAGCCAGACCGTCCGACGTTGCTAGGAAAGTTCTCCTGATCGATTCGACTGATAACAAAGACGTTGCAATTGATTGGAGGACACCCATAATTAATTACCTACAAAATCCCAGTGCTAGGACGGATAGGAACGTTCGGCGTACAACTTTCAAGTATGTTTTAATGAGTGATGAACTCTACCGTCGAACGATCAATGATGTCCTGCTTAAATGCTTGGGCCCATGTGATGCTATATTAGCCATGGCCAAAGTTCATGAGGGGATTTGTGGTACCCATCAATCGGCTCTAAAGATGAAGTGGTTATTGCGAAGATCTGGCTTCTATTGGCCTAACATGATAGCTGATTGTTTCAAGTACTACAAAGGATACCCAGTATGTCAGAAATTTGGCGACTTACAGTTGGTCCCTGCTGCCGAATTACATCCTATCATTAAACCTTGGCCTTTCAGAGGATGGGGATTGGACTTTATAGGAGAGATCCATCCTTCATCATCAAAAGGGCATCGATTCGTATTAGTTGCCATGGACTATTTTAAAAAATGGACTGAAGCCGTTGCTCTGAAGAACATGACACATAGGGAGGTAATTGAGTTCATAACTAAGCATATTATTCATAGATTCGGCATTCCCCATACTTTGACCATAGACTAGGGGGCTTCTTTTATGTCAAAGGAGGTACGTGAGTTTGTTGAATTATATAGAATTAAATTGCTCAATTCATCTCCATATTATGATCAGGCCAATGGACATGTCGAGTCTAGTAACAGAACATTGATTAGCCTGATAAAAAAGAAGATATCTGATCATACTAAACATTGGCATAAGATTTTTTCTGAAGCTTTATGGCTTATAGAATATCTAAACACCGTGCTACTAAAGTATCTCCGTTTGAGCTTGTCTATGGGCAGGAAGCAGTGTTGCATGTAGAGATAAATTTAAATGCTGTCAGGTTTGCCACGCAAAATGATCTAACTGTCAGTGATTATTATATTTCAATGATGGACAATATTGATGAAGTGACCGACAAGAGAATGACAACTTTAGGAGAAACAGAAAAGGACAAGATCATGGCCACCAAAGCTTACAACAAGAAGGTCAAGGCTAAATCGTTCCAGGTAGAGGGGACCTGGTATGGAAGACCGTCTTGCCTCTAAGGAGCAAAGACCAAAAGTTTGGGAAGTGGTTGCCATGCTGGGAAGACCTTTACAAGGTCATGCAGGTGATGTCCGGTAACGCGCACTTGTTGCAAACATTACAAGGCAAATACTTGCCCAATGCATTAAACGGGTGTTTCATTAAGCAGTACCATCCTTGTATGTGGCAAGATGCCTAAGAAAATCAATGTGATCACATCAAGTTAGATGCTTTTGGTTTGCTCAGCTCTGCCAAAAGGAAGGGACATATGTTGAGCACCGAAATAGACAGGCGGACGGTCTGGTCCTGAGGCCGGACGGTCCACGGTCTGGACAGTCTGCGCTGGTGGTGCAGACGGTCCGCTCGCGTGTAGAATCAGTTAGGGTTCCAAGTTTCTTGCGAGATTTGTTAGCTAAATCTATGGGATTAACTTGGGAAAAGGCTTGTAATGGGTCCAGACCTCCCCTATATATATGGAGGGCTACGGTCGATTGAAAGACGAACAATCATTCAAATAATCAATATACATCTAGTTCTTTACCTTTTGCCTTAGGAGTAGACATTAGATTAGATTTCTCTCTCTAAATATTCACCTCTCTCCGAATCTACATTGATTAGAGGCGTCTTGGGTGGCCTGCCGATCTCAAGACAAAGCCTAGGATCTCTCCTCCCCGATGGGGTCCCTCTTAGGAGCGAGATTCAAGCGTTGCCGATGAACTCCGCTGCCCCTACGTATGCGCGGACCGTCTGGCTCATCAGGCAGGAACCCTAGCCCCTGCGCTAGGTTGCGGACCATCTGGCCCCTAGCCACAGACTGTCCACGCCTCCATAGAGAGCACCGCTGTCAGTTCTCATCGTAGTGATTGGCGCCTGGATCGACGCCAATAGATACATCTCTAAGTATTGCAGGTGCTTCGACTGTAACCACCTTTGGAATAAATCAAGAAAAGGACGAAGGCATTAGCTTCGTCATAACAATACGGGAAGATGAATGTGTAGGATTATGGGGAGGCTACGCTAGCAAAAAACAAAATTTTCGACCCCATAAAACCAAGAACTACTACGGTTATAGGTCATGGAATTACCACTAGACGCGCAGGGCAGCGGAAGACGTCTCGATGTAGACGAACGCGTCGAGCAGTGCCGTGCAGTTGCCGGCATCCTTGACGTCCTCGCGTGGTTCGTCCTAGTGCTCTAGATGCAACACCTCTAAGGTATCCACACGTACAGGGAGGAAGCGCCGCGTACCGAACTGCTAGGTTCGCGAGGGCGGCTGCGCGAGGGCGAGAGGCGAGCGACTGCTCGTTTTCTAGTGGCGAATTAGGGTTAACCTAACCTTGCCACTGACCCTCATTAAATAGGCGTTATGGTGGGCTTCTGACTCTGAGGCCCATCAGTAACCTTAAAGCACAGTCTAATTTTGGATCTAATCCGAGTTAGGCTTCCTTCCCCTTAAGTGTGTGACCCTGTAGGTTCACGTACAAATAGACATGGCCCGAGTACTCTTACTTGGCCCAATAATTGGTAGCGGCCTCTAGCAAAACATGTCAACTCCTATGCGGACGTAAAGATCATATCAGATGAACCATTGCAACATTACATATATGTTGTTCCCTTTGTCTCACGATATTTGGTCTGGCTCTAAGCTGACCTCTCTTTCTCGATACTGTGAATTGGAATACTTTCAATGGTTAACTCTTAACCCTAGCACGACCATACATTTCTTGATCCAATCACTCGAGGGGCCCAAAGATATATCTCTCAAGATGAGAGGGACAAATTCCATCTTGACTGACCATGCCTCACAGCATGCTTCCTGACAAACCCAAAACTACCTTTATAACTACCCAGTTACGGAGTAGCGTTTGATAGTCCCTAAGTAGGTCAATCCACATCTTGAGAACATGCGACAATCTCAGGTCTAAGGACACAATATAAATGTTGCAAAAAGAGAACTATATTACAATATCTCACATTGGGTCGATCCAGCCTCATGTCATACATGCACCCACATTATTAGTTCGACATCTCCATGTCCATGACTTGTGAAATGTAGTACATCAACTAATATATGTGCTAGTCATCGACTCTAACCAGGGACATCATTTAGAATAACCATACAAGTAAAGAATCTCACAAACAATTCACATAATTGCTAATCAATACAAGGTGCCTTTCATGGATATTCAATTAAGAAATATATATATATATATATATATATATATATATATATATATATATATATATATATATATATATATATATATATATATATATATATATCATGGATACAAAGAAATATGCTCATCTCTATGATTATCTCTAGGGCATATTTCTAACAGTCTCCCACTTGCACTAGAGTTAATCTAGAAGATAACTAATACCCATAGATCTCATGTGTGCCTCATGCTTAGGTTGTGGAAGAGGTTTTGTCAATGGATCAGCAACATTCAAATCCGTATGTATCTTGCATATCTTTATCTCGCCCCGTCTAACGAATTCCCATATGAGGTGAAATTTCCGTAGTACGTGTTTGCTTTTCTGGTGGTTCCTTGGCTCCTTTGCTTGCGCAATTGCCCCATTGTTGTCACAGTAGAGGTTCAATGGACTAGAGGCATTAGGAAACACACCAAGCTCGATGAGGAACTTCCTTATCCAAACACCTTCCTTTGCAGATTTAGAAGCTGCAATGTACTCGGCTTCTATTGTAGAATCAGTCACAATCTCCTGTTTGGAACTCTTCCAACTAACAGCACCACCATTTATTATGAACACAAAACCTGATTGCGATTTTGACTTGTCTGGGTCAGTTTGGAAGCTAGCATCGGTGTAACCAGTTACAACGAGCTCCTCCTTACCCCATATATTAGGAACATATCTTTAGTCCTTCTCAAGTACTTAAGAATGCCTTTTACTGCTGTCTAGTGACCCTCACCTGGATCAGCCTGGTACCTACTCGTAGCACTTATAGCATATGAAACATCTGGGCGTGTACTTATCATGGCATACATGATTGATCCAATTGCTGAGGCGTATGGTACCTTACTCATGCGCTCCTGCTCATATGCCGTCACAGAACATTGCTTCTGGCTAAGGTGTATACCATGTGACACAGGTAAGAACCCTTTCTTGGACTGTTCCATGTTGAACCGTTTCAACACCTTATCAATGTACGTATCTTGACTTAATCCTATAAGCCTCTTTGACCTATCTCTATAGATCCTTATGCCCAAAATATATGTTGCTTCCCCTAAGTCCTTCATAGGAATGTCATTCCCAATCAATAATATGTCATCCACATACAAGATCAGAAATACAATAGCGCTCCCACTTTCCTTCTTGTAAACACAAGCTTCTTCTTCATTCTGATGAAAACCAAACCCTTTGACCACTTCATCAAAATGAATGTTCCAACTCCGAGATGCTTGCTTCAACCCATAAATGGATTTCTAAAGTTTGCATATCTTTCCAGCATTGATCGGATCGACAAAACCCTCGTGCTGTATCATATACACGTCCTCATCAAGGTTTCCATTAAGGAAAGCTGTTTTGACATCCATCTGCCAAATCTCATAATCGAAATATGCGACAATAGCTAGAATGATCCAAATTGATTTAAGCATCGCTACTGGCGAGAATGTCTCGTCATAGTCAACTCCTTGAACTTGTCAAAAACCCTTTGCAACAAGTCGAGCCTTATAGATGTTAACATTTCCATCCATGTCTTTCTTCTTCTTATAGATCCATTTTCACTCTATGGGTCTAACACCATCAGGCGGGTCCACCAAGTTTCAAACTTGATTTTCTCCCATGGAATCTATCTCGAATCTCATGGCAACTTGCCATTTCTCGGAATCTGGGTCCATCATCGCTTCTGCATATGTTGCAGGTTCGTCGTTGTCTAATAACAACACTTCCCCATTGCCCAACAATAGCACTTCTCTACGTGCTTCACGAAGCCTTACTGACCTTTGTGGTTGTGGTGGTGTTTCTCTTGCCATAAACGTCTCAACTTGTTCTGCTACATTAGCATCACTTGTTGGATCATGTGACACTGGCTCATCCTAAATTTCTTCAAGATACACCTTTTGTTTACTTATCTCTCTTTTGAGAAACTCTTTCTCTAAGAACACACCATTCCGGGCAACAAACACTTTGCCCTCTGACCGGTGGTAAAAGTAATATCCCAAAGTTTCCTTTGGATATCCCACGAACATGCACTTGTCCGATTTTGGAGTGAGTTTATCCAACTGAAGTCGCTTGACGTAAACCTCACAACCCCAAATCTTCAGAAAAGACAAACTAGGAGTCTTCCTAGTGCACATCTCATATGGTGTCTTAACTACGGACTTAGACGGTACCCTATTTAGTGTGAAAGCTGCTGTTTCTAGAGCGTATCCCCAAAACGATGAAGGTAGGTCCGACTGGCTCATCATTGATCGAACCATATCCAATAAAGTCGGATTATGTCGCTCATACACGCCATTCCTCTGAGGCATTCCAGGCGACGTAAGCTGCGGAACAATTCCACAACTCTTTAGATGATTGCTAAACTCATGGCTCAAATATTCACCTCCACGATCAGATCGCAGTGCTTCAATTTTCTTGTCATGCTGATTTTCCACTTCATTCTGAAACTCTTTGAACTTTTCTAAAGATTCAGACTTGTGTTTCATTAAGTAGACATACCCATATCTACTAAAATCATCAGTGAAGGTTATGAAGTATTGGAATCCTCCCCTAGCTGTCGTACTCATTGGTCTGCACACATCAGTATGTATGAGTTCAAACACATCTAATGCCTCTCAGGTAAACCCGTGAAGGGTTCCTTGGTCATCTTGCCAAGTAAGCATGCTTCACATGTCTCGTATAATTCAAAATCAAACAAAGTTAAAAGCTGTCACACCCGGTTTTAGAAGGCAAACCGAATGCGAACCATGTACGTGCCAGGATCAGCAATTCACGTACACAGCAGTTACATAACATGGACATCATCACACAGTGCTCAAATAGTATTAAAAAGGGAAATAATAGTCGATTTCATTATGATGTCTGAGACATCCACATAGTCTTTACAATAAATCAAAGTGCGGAAAAGAAACGTAGATAACACGGCCTTCACAGGCAGCCGACTGGGGGTTGCCGCTAACCCACGCCTAGAACTCGTCGTAGTCTTGGAACTCCTGGAAGTCTCCTTCCACAGCTTCATCTTCGCCTGAGCAGTGGTTGCAATGCTGACAACCTGGGGATGGGGGGTTTGGTGTGTGGAGCAAGAGTGAGTACACATCAACATACTCTGCAAGTATCCTGTTTGGCTGTAGTGGACTAGCTTTATGTGGGGGTAAGTCAAGCAGTTGCTTTTAGTTGGTCAGATTATTATTTACTAATAGAAAGCCAGGTTTTAGCATTAACCCAAGTTATTAGCCTGATGTATCCTTTCCAAACGGAAAGAATACCACTTACCAGCACCATAGTCATAACCAAAACCATCAATCTCATTGCCACCTGTAAACCAAAGTGTCTCTGATCAAGTACCACTAATCACTGGAGCTCCCTTGGCCGCTCATAACCGCGAGCACAGCTGATATATCAGTTTTCAAACACTCTGCAGAGGTTGTGCACTTTACCCATAAGCCGTGATTCCCTCTTGCCTCGGGCCGATCAAACCCTTAAACACTACCAAGGTGAATAGGCAGGGTTTCACTACGTAGCCTTTACAAAGATTCCCCGGGGCTGTAGCCGCCCGTTAGGTTTCCTAAATGTACCACACTCCTCCCCAAGGGACAAATCAACCTTAGCAGAGCGAGCCGCATACACGGAGCCCCATTAACGGCACGGCAGCGAAGCGAACTACACCCCGGATCCTCTAATTACTCAGCTAAGGGCGTCCCACTCCACCCTCATGGTTGCACTGTTTTCCCGGGCGGTCATCCATAGAACAGGTCCTTACGGAGAGGCACTCGAGAAACCGCTCGAGCCCCCTTAAAGGCCACAAGTACAACATCATAATAAGAAGGGGAGGGGGGGAACAGCGTATCATATATAATCTCATCATGTTCATTGATTAGAGTTGAGCAATAGCATAAAGCTAAACAATAATAATCCGACCCAAATAGGTAAACAAGGACATGGATAACAAAAGCTAGTCAATCCTTAAGTATAAATGTGTAATGCGGGAGGTGAATTAGAGAATGAATAGGACAGAGATAGGTCAAGGGACACTTGCCTCCACTAACCGACTGCTGCTCAGGGACTTCTCCTGTGAGTTCTTCGGGCTCTTCGACCGGATCGTTCTCTATGCGAGCGCAAACATACATACATCCACATATTTAATACAAAAGAACAGTACACCATACAATAGAATGCAGTAAGTAAACAGACGTCCCACGCGGGCTCGCAATTACGGTTAAGAGAGAAAGAGAAACAAACAGTCGAGAAACGATCACGTTACATTATTATGAATTAACCACTCGCTTAATAGAAGGGAATTAATTTGGACTCTACGCTCAACATAAAGTAAAGCCATGTTTCATGTTTAATCATTATAAGCAGATGAATATAATTAAAAGGACTGTCGCACGGCGAGACGCACGACATAACACCTTAAATCGAATTAAGAAATCAATGACTCGTCGCGCGACCGAGCGCACAACGAGACACTTTGCATTAATTATAAAGAGACGTTAAGCATCGCGCGACGAAGCGCACGACGGCATACGTCAACAGAGCTGAGTTTAAAGTGGAACGTCGCGCGTCTGGACGCGCGACATTGCACCTTAAACAACCTGAAATTAAAATAGATCGTCGCGCGACGAAGCGCGCGACACAACACTTTAATAAATATAAACTAAAAGAATCGTCGCGTGACGAAGCGCGCGACACAGCACATTAATAGAATCTGAAATTAGACAAATTCGTCGTGCGACGAAGCGCGCGACGCAGCATGTTAACTAACGAAGTTTGAGAATTAACTACAACCAAAAAAATCACCGCGCGCGTGGGTTTTGCGCGCGCGGGAACGCGCTAGGGGCCAACAAGGCCACGCGAGCCGCAACGGGGCCGGGATGCCGCGCGCAGGGGTCGAAGGCCGTGCGCACGCGCCGAGGCCGCGGGCGAGCCGCGCCGGGGACCGAACCACCACGCCGGGGCTGCGCGCACGCGCAGGGGCCGCACCGCGCCGGGACGCGCCCGCGCCGAGCCACGCTCGCGTCGGGACGCGCTCGCGCCGGGGCGTGCCCGCGCTGAGGGCCGGGGACAGGGGGCGGGACGCGTCGAGCGCCGCCGAGCAGGGGAGGGCCGCGCCGGGCGCCGACGGGCGGGACGGGGCCGCGCCGGACGCCGACGGGCGAGACGGGGCCGCGCCGGACCACCGCGCCATGGCCACGGGCGGGCGAACCGCGCCGCCGCGCCGGGCCACGGGCGGGCGAGCGGGACCGGCGGCCATGGCCGGCCGGGCCGAGGCCGAGACGCGGGGGGAAAGGGGAGCCGGGGCCGGGCGCGCCAAGCAAGAAGAAGAGGGGGCGGGGAGGGGAGAAGGGGGGGAGAGGGAGGGGAGGCAGGGGCTCACCGTAGGCGGACGACGGCGGCGCGCAGGGGGAGGGAGGCGGCGGCGGCGCGCTGGGGGAGAGGGCGGCGACGGTTAGGGTTAGGGAGAGGGAGAGAGGGAGGGAGAATGACGGGCGGGGCCCGCGGGAAGGGGATTTTGGAAAAAGAAAAGGGAGGGGGGCGGCTGGGCCGCTTGGGCCCAAAGGGGGAGGGGGCGGGCGCGGCTGGGCCGGCCGAAACGGCCCACGGCGGGGGGGGGGGGGGGGGGGGGGGGGGGAGGGGGAGGGGGGGGTGGCGGCTGGGCCATCAGCTGGGCCAGCCGAAGGGGGGGGGGAGGCGGTTGGGCCAAAAGGGGAGAAGGGGGGAGAGAGAAAAAGGAAAGGTTTTCCCCTTTTTTTAATATCTAGATGAATGCTTTCACAATTTTAACCAACCAAAATAGATGTATGGTTCGGCATGGTGCAGCAAACAAAATAAAGCATTTTAGGGTTTTGCTTTACACGAGATCTAAAGCCAAAACCCGCTATAACTTTGAAAAAGATCAAGGCTTAGCGAGGAGAAAAGGGAAAATGAAAGGGTAACGCCCGAATTTGGTGAGAGAAAAGAAGAAAAAAAATTCTACCCCCAAATTCAGGGCGTTACAAACCTATCCCCCTTAAAAGAATCTCGTCCTCGAGATTCAGGGTTGGCTAGCAAAGAGCTCAGAGTATTTAGCCATTAGATCATCTTCACGCTCCCAGGTTGCTTCTTCCTCTGAATGATGATTCCACCTGACTTTGCACATTCTGATGGTCTTCCTTCGAGTGACTCTGTCTGCGGTCTCAAGGATTTGCGTTGGCTTCTCAACGTAGGTCATGTCCTCCTGGACTTCAAGACCTTCAACTAGCAACTGCTCTTCTGGCACTCGCAGACACTTCTTCAACTGAGACACACGAAAAACATCATGCATGGCAGACAAATTCTCTGGCAGACTGAGCTGGTAGGCCACTTCCCCACGCCTTGAGAGAATTTGGTACGGACCAATGTAGCGGGGTGCTAGCTTGCCTTTGACTCCGAACCTTCTGACTCCTCTGATCGGTGACACTTTCAGATAGGCAAAGTCTCCGACTTCGAAACTCAGCTCTCTTCTTCTTGTGTTTGCATAGCTTCGCTGCCTTGATTGCGCTATCCTCAGGTTCTCTCGAACCATCTTGATGTTCTCTTCGGCTTCAAGCAAAATGTCTGGCCCGAACACCTGCTTTTCCCCAGGCTGATCCCATTGCAACGGAGTTCTACAACTCCTCCCATAAAGCGCCTGAAATGGTGACATCTTCAAACTGGCCTAGTAACTGTTGTTATAGGAAAACTCTGCATAAGTGTCCCATCCGGACTGATCTTGCAACGCACAAGCTCTCAACATGTCTTCAAGAATTTGATTGGTCCTTTCAGTCTGACCGTCTGTCTGCGGATGGTATGCTGAACTGAAATTCAGATGTGTGTCCAAGGCTTCATGCAACTGCTGCCAGAAATGAGAGGTGAACTGCGTTCCTCGGTCTGACACTATCTTCTTTGGCACACCGTGAAGACAAACGATCCGAGACATGTACAGCTCCGCCAATACTGCACTGCTATAGTTGGTCTTGACAGGTATGAAGTGGGCGGACTTGGTTAAGCGGTCCACCACTACCCAAATGGAATCGTAGCTGGCTCGAGTGCGAGGCAATCCGACTATGAAATCCATACCGATTTCATCCCATTTCCACTGAGGGATTTGCAACGGTTGCAACAATCCAGCTGGTCTCTGGTGCTCTGCCTTAATTCTTCGACAACTATCGCACATAGCCACATGCTCTGCGATTTCCCTCTTCATTCCGTACCACCAGAATTTCTTCTTCAGATCCTGATACATCTTCTCACTACCAGGGTGAATCGAATAGGCTGTCTCATGAGCTTCCTTAAGAATCAACTCCCGAATAGACTGGACATTGGGAACACATAAGCGGTCTTTGAACCATATCACGCCTTCTGCATCTTCCCGAAAATCTTTGCCTTTGCCTTCCAGAATCAGTCGCCGGATCTCACTGATCTTCTCATCATTCTTCTGTGCTTCTTTGATTTCCCGCTCCAGGGTAGGTTCCAACTCAACTGTGACTCCTCGCGAATTATTTAGAAATCTGAGACTCAACTTGTTAAACTCTTTGGCCAACTCATAAGGCATCGGATGAGCGACCATCAGATTTACTTGACTCTTCCTGCTCAAAGCATCTGCCACTACGTTCGCTTTGCCTAGATGGTAATGAATCTCCAACTCATAGTCTTTGATCAACTCCAACCATCTTCGCTGCCTCATATTCAACTCTGACTGAGTGAATATGTACTTCAGACTCTTGTGGTCTGTGTAAACATCGCATTTCTGTCCATACAGATAGTGCCTCCATGTCTTCAGTGCGTGAACCTCTGCTGCCAACTCTAGGTCATGGATTGGGTAATTCTGCTCATGAACCTTCAGCTGTCGGGACGAGTAAGCCATAACTCTTCCCTCTTGCATCAACACGCATCCCAAAACCGTGTAACAAGCGTCACAATACAACGAGAAGGGCTTGTGCACATCAGGCAAGACTAGGACAGGCGCTGTTGTCAACTTCTCTTTCAGCGCTTCGAAAGCCTCTTGACATTTCTGGGTCCACTTGAACTCAACTTTGTTGCCTAGCAACGCTGTCATTGGTTTCGCAATCTTCGAAAACCCTTCAATGAATCGCCGATAATATCCGACCATTCCAATGAAACTCTTGATTCCTCGAGCATCTGTTGGCGCTTTCCAGTTCAGAATGTCTGCCACTTTCTTCGGATCCACAACCAATCCTTCTTTGTTGATTATGTGACCCAAGAATAGGACTTCACTGATCCAGAATTCACACTTGCTCAACTTGGCATACAACTGGTGCTCTCGCAATCTCTGCAATACCATCCTCAAATGATCTGCATGCTCTTCTTCGCTTTGAGAATAAACCAGAATGTCATCGATGAATACCACCACAAACTTGTCGAGATAGTCCATGAATACACTATTCATCAGATTCATAAAAAAGGCTGGTGCATTTGTTAGACCGAAAGACATCATTGTGAACTCATACAACCTATACTTGGTAATGAATGTCGTCTTTGGAATGTCTGAAAGTCGAATCCTGAGATGATGATAACCCGACCTCAGATCAATCTTGGAGAACACACTGGCTCCTCTCAACTGGTCGAACAGATCTTCTATTCTGGGCAAAGGGTACTTGTTCTTGATTGTGACCTCATTCAAAGCTCGATAATCGATACACATCCTTTTGGTGCCATCTTTCTTCTCCACAAACAGGACAGGGGCGGCCCAAGGCGAGGTGCTTGGCCGGATGTAACCTTTCTCTGACAACTCATCGATCTGCTTCTTAAGTTCAACTAACTCTGGCCTATATATTCTGTAAGCTCTCTTGAAGATGGGGGCGGTTCCAGGAAGTAGCTCTATAGCAAACTCAACTTTCTGCTCTGGCGGCATACCCGGTAAGTCCTTTGGAAACACATCTGGGAACTCGGACACAACCTTGATACTCTCAATTGGGTCTGCTTCACTACTATCAACAGCCATCTGATGACAACTTCCTTTCTTTGGCTCAGGCGGGGCTAACTCGGTCACCACTTCCTCTCCTAGGGGGGACACCAACTTGATTGTCCTCTTATCACAACTGATAACTTCCTGATACTTATCTAGCCAATTCATCCCTAGGATGACATCTATTCCCTGAGTACCCATTACTATAAGGTTAGCGGGAAACACTATCCCCCTTATTTCCACACATATATTCAAACATATGCTATCGGCTCGAATTCTACCACCGACTGAGTCAATTTGAATGGGGGTTGACATGGTAGTAATTGGAAGATTATGTGCTTCTACCCATGATGCAGTAATGAAAGAATGCGTTGCTCCAGTATCAAATAACACTTCTGCAATATGGGAGTCGACTGGGAACATACCTACTATCATGCCGGGGGTCTCCTGAACTGCTTCAGCCTCCAAGTGGTTCAGTCTTCCATGATTGTAACGCGGCTGAGAGCGGTTGCCTGCTCCTGGCTGAGGCACGTTCTGCTTTGCTGGGGCATTGGGGCCTGATTGCTGCTGGGCTGCCTTCTTCGGACATTGCATCACCCAATGGCCTTGCTCTCCACAGTGGAAACATGCCCTGTTTCCAACCTGAGCTGGTGCTGCCTGACTGTTCTGCTGGTTTGCTGGGGCAGGAAGACGAGGTGCCTGCTGATTCTGCCTCTGAAACTGACCTCCTCCTGACTGATTGCTCTGACGATTCTGATACTGGTGCTGAGGATACTGCCTTTGGAACTGCTGCTGCTGAGGTGGACGCTGGTTCTGCCTGAACTGCTGAGGTTGATTGCCTGAGAAACGAGGACGACTGCTGCTTCCAGGCTGGGGTCCACTGATCTTGCGCTTACGATCTTCCATCTCCTTACGCTTCCTCTCTGTCATGATTGCTCTGTCAATCAGGTGCTGGAATGTCGGGAAGGTGTGATTCATCAGCTGATAGTGTAGAGGGTCAACCAAGCCTCTCAGGAAACGGTACTGTCGCTTGGCGTCGGTGTTGACATCTTCAGGTGCATAGCGGGACAACTGCAGAAACCTATCCCGGTACTCACCGACCGACGACGACCCTTGCTTAAGAGCCAGGAATTCCTCCTTCTTCACTGTCATCAGACCTGCAGGAACATGATACTGACGAAAGCTTCCTCTAAACTCTTCCCAGGTGATAGTGTCGGGGTTGGCATGGGTGGCGAGATAAGACTCCCACCATGACTGAGCTGCTCCTCTCAACAGACGGGACCATACATGACTTTCTCCCTGTCATCACACTGAGCGGTATGAAACTCTCGCTCCACAGTGCACAGCCAGTCTTCAGCATCCATGGGGTCAGAAGAGTGAGCAAACGTTGGGGGATGACCTCTCATGAATTCAGCACGCTTGTCCCTAGGCATCTGAGGCATCTGAGGCTGAGGTGGGGCCTGCTGCTGCTGCTGCTGAATGGCGGCCAGAGTCTGACCGATGGCTTGAACTGCCTAAGTCTGCATCAGAAACATCTGCTCGATGGACATCGGGGGCGGGGGTGGCAGGTGCTATTGCTGGGGCACCTCATCCTGCTGAGCTGCCTGCTCCAGCTGAGCGCGCCTTCCTCCTCTGCGCCTGTTTTCTAACATCTGCAGAATGCAACCACACATCAGAACTGATCTGGCAAATCTTGCAGCATAAGAAAAGAGTATAGAATTCTCCACAACACTGAGCAGATGAACATCTTCACTGATCTCCAACACAGACCAACACAGCTTCTCAGATAAAGAGGAAAGTGGAATAAAAGGCTTCCCAACTAAATAGCTAACTCCATTAATATATAACAGATAAACCAAAATGCAGGGGATACCCACATCCTGGTGACAGTCATTACAAAGATCCAGATCAAACATAGTTCATCATGACAAACATAAATGCACAAGATATAGCAAACTACCCTGTCTAACTAAGACTAACTAAAAGCGAGACTAATGCTAAGACTGTAGCTTCTACGTATATATTTTGTATTAATTACAAGATCCAACTCTAACGATCTATGGTTCTAGATTTATCTTGGTCTTGCAGCCGGGATTGCCATAAGACTGGCGTCCAGGCCGAGGTGAGCGGTACGGGTGCTGAGTCCCGACGGGAGCGGGGGAACCATCATCCAAGTGACGACGTTCCGCGCGCTCAGCCCGCAGCAGGGCGATCTCAGCACGAGCCCTACTCAGCTAGTCTAGTGCATGGTCCAGCTCCGTGTTTAGCACGGCGGCTAGGTTGACTGTGCTGCTCAACCTAGGATTGTCCTCACCGACAGGCGAGACAATCACACCTCCTGTGCTGCCAGATGGACGGCGGGGGTAATACTTCAGGTCGAGACCGTCAGCTACCCCACCGAGAACCGAGCAGTAGTGCGAAAGTGCACGCCGTGCGGCATCTTGCATGGCCGCCTCAGCTGAGTCCCGCTCAGAGATAGAATAGTGCTCTAAGCAGGCCTCCGCGCCCTGGAGACTGTTCTCTGGACGGCGCACCAAGCAGGTCGCCTCCCAGCGGTCCGGGTAGACCTCGTGACTATGCTGGTAGACCACACAGCGATACTCGATGGACCAAGTACGCCGGTCAAGTGCCCGACGTAGCAGGGTGTCGAGCGCATCGTGGAAGTGACACCCGCGAGCAGCGTCACGAGTGATGGGTCGAGCAACCCATCCTTCCGGCTCCTGGTCAGCAGAGAAGTCGGTGCCGTGGCTCGAGCTGTCGTCGCCACCTCCGTCGTCTGGGTCTCCTCCAGCAGCTACTCCAGAGGCTGGGGCGCCCAGTGGTGGTGCAGGGGGTGCCTCCAGGGGAAGCACGGGGGAGCAGCTCCTCACAGACTCTATCTCCTGCTGGAGCGAGAAGGAAGAGCCCTGCTGCTCCTGTCGTCGACGTTCCTGCTCCTCATGCAGGCGGTGGTGCAGTCTCTCCAAGTGGCTGGACTGTCCGGCCACGGGACAACGAAGCGGACGCTCAGCAAGGCGGGAGGGTAAGAAGGGGATGACAGACTTTCGTGCAGTGTGTCTAAGACGAGCCATCTACAAAAGACACCGCAAGCAAAAGAGTGAGAACAGAATTAATATGACCAGCAAGTAATGAATCATAAATAAATGAAGGATTAGAATAAAACACAAATTTCAGCAAGGTTTAATATATAGTAGAACATAGTTTGGTCAATATGACCAACTTTTGAAGGGATATCAAAGCCAAGGTAGGGACAGAGGTCTATAATCCTTAGAACGACCATTCTACTCTAGGTTAGCGGTCCTACAGTCAGCACGGCTTTGATACCACTTATGCCACACCCGGTTTTAGAAGGCAAACCGAATGCGAACCATGTGCGTGCTAGGATCAACAATTCACGTACACAGCAGTTACATAACATGGACATCATCACACAGTGCTCAAATAGTATTAAAAAGGGAAATAATAGTCGATTTCATCATGATGTCTGAGACATCCACATAGTCTTTACAATAAATCAAAGTGCGGAAAAGAAACGTAGATAACACGGCCTTCACAGGCAGCCGACTGGGGGTTGCCGCTAACCCACGCCTAGAACTCGTCGTAGTCTTGGAACTCCTGGAAGTCTCCTTCCACAGCTTCATCTTCGCCTAAGCAGTGGCTGCAATGCTGACAACCTGGGGATGGGGGGGGGTTTGATGTGTGGAGCAAGAGTGAGTACACATCAACATACTCAGCAAGTATCCTGTTTGGCTGTAGTGGACTAGCTTTATGTGGGGGTAAGTCAAGCAGTTGCTTTTAGTTGGTCAGATTATTATTTACTAATAGAAAGCCAGGTTTTAGCATTAACCCAAGTTATTAGCCCGATGTATCCTTTCCAAACGGAAAGAATACCACTTACCAGCACCATAGTCATAACCAAAACCATCAGTCTCATTGCCACCTATAAACCAAAGCGTCTCTGATCAAGTACCACTAATCACTGGAGCTCCCTTGGCCGCTCATAACCGCGAGCACGGCTGATATATCAGTTTTCAAACACTCTACAGAGGTTGTGCACTTTACCCATAAGCCGTGATTCCCTCTTGCCTCGGGCCGATCAAACCCTTAAACACTACCAAGGTGAATAGGCAGGGTTTCACTATGTAGCCTTTACAAAGATTCCCCGGGGCTGTAGACGCCCGTTAGGTTTCCTAAATGTACCGCACTCCTCCCCAAGGGACAAATCAACCTTGGCGGAGCGAGCCGCATACACCGAGCCCCATTAACGGCACGACGGCGAAGCGAACTACACCCCGGATCCTCTAATTACTCAGCTAAGGGTGTCCCACTCCACCCTCATGGTTGCACTATTTTCCCGGGCGGTCATCCATAGAACAGGTCCTTACGGAGAGGCACTCGAGAAACCGCTCGAGCCCCCTTAAAGGCCACAAGTACAACATCATAATAAGAAGGGGGGGGGGTGAAACAGCGTATCATATATAATCTCATCATGTTCATTGATTAGAGTTGAGCAATAGCATAAAGCTAAACAATAATAATTCGACCCAAATAGGTAAACAAGGACATGGATAACAAAAGCTAGTCAATCCTTAAGTATAAATGTGTAATGCGGGAGGTGAATTAGATAATGAATAGGACAGAGATAGGTCAAGGGACACTTGCCTCCACCAACCGACTGCTGCTCAGGGGCTTCTCCTGTGAGTTCTTCGGGCTCTTCGACCGGATCGTTCTCTATGCGAGCGCAAACATACATACATCCACATATTTAATACAAAAGAACAGTACACCATACAATAGAATACAGTAAGTAAACAGATGTCCCACGCGGGCTCGCAATTACGGTTAAGAGAGAAAGAAAAACAAACAGTCGAGAAACGATCACGTTACATTATTATGAATTAACCACTCGCTTAATAGAAGGGAATTAATTTGGACTCTACGCTCAACATAAAGTAAAGCCATGTTTCATGTTTAATCATTATAAGCAGATGAATATAATTAAAAGGACTGTCGCGCGGCGAGACGCACGACATAACACCTTAAATCGAATTAAGAAATCAATGACTCGTCGCGCGACCGAGCGCACAACGAGACACTTTGCATTAATTATAAAGAGACGTTAAGCATCGCGCGACGAAGCGCACGACGACATACGTCAACAGAGCTGAGTTTAAAGTGGAACGTCGCGCGTCTGGACGCGTGACATCGCACCTTAAACAACCTGAAATTAAAATATATCGTCGCGTGACGAAGCGCGCGACACAACACTTTAATAAATATAAACTAAAAGAATCGTCGCGCGACGAAGCGCGCGACGCAACACATTAATAGAATATGAAATTAGACAAATTCGTCGCGCGACGAAGCGCGCGACGCAGCACGTTAACTAACGGAGTTTGAGAATTAACTACAACCAAAAAAATCACCGCGCACGTGGGTTTTGCGCGCGCGGGAACGCGCTAGGGGCCAACAAGGCCACGCGAGCCGCGACGGGGCCGGGATGCCGCGCGCAGGGGCCGAAGGCCATGCGCACGTGCCGAGGCTGCGGGCGAGCCGCGCCGGGGCTGCGCGCACGCGCAGGGGCCGCACCGCGCCGGGACGCGCCCGCGCCGATCCGCGCCTGCGCCGGGACGCGCTCGCGCCGGGGCGTGCCCGCGCTGAGGGCCGGGGACAGGGGGCAGGGGGCGGGACGCGCTGAGCGCCGCCGGGCAGGGGAGGGCCGCGCCCGGCACCGACGGGCGGGACGGGGCCGCGCCGAACGCCGACGGGCGGGACGGGGCCGCGCCGGACCACCGTGCCATGGCCATGGGCGGGCGAACCGCGCCGCCGCGCCAAGGCCGCGGGCGAGCCACGCCGGGCCACGGGCGGGCGAGCGCGCCACCGCGGGCATGGGGCCGCGAGCGGGCGAGCCGCGCCGGGCCACGGGCGGGCGAGCGGGACCGGCGGCCATGGCCGGCCGGGCCGAGGCTGGGACGCGGGGGGGGGGGGGGGGGGGGGGGAAAGGGGAGCCGGGGCCGGGCGCACCAAGCAAGAAGAAGAGGGGGCGGGGAGGGGAGAAGGGGGGGAGAGGGAGGGGAGGCAGGGGCTCACCGTAGGCGGACGACGGTGGCGCGCAGGGGGAGAGGGCGGCGACAGTTAGGGTTAGGGAGAGGGAGAGAGGGAGGGAGAATGACGGGCGGGGCCCGCGGGAAGGGGATTTTGGAAAAAGAAAATGGAGGGAGGGGGCGGCGGCTGGGCTGCTTGGGCCCAAAGGGGGAGGGGGCGGGCGCGGCTGGGCCGGCCGAAACGGCCCACGACGGAGGGGAAAGGGGGGAAGGGGGGGGTGGCTGGGCCACCAGCTGGGCCGGCCGAAGGGGCGAGGCGGTTGGGCTAAAAGGGGAGAAGGGGGGGAGAGAGAAAAAGGAAAGGTTTTCCCCTTTTTTTAATATCTAGATGAATGCTTTCACAATTTTAACCAACCAAAATAGATGCATGGTTCGGCATGGTGCAGCAAACAAAATAAAGCATTTTGGGGTTTTGCTTTACACGAGATCTAAAGCCAAAACCCGCTATAACTTTGGAAAAGATCAAGGCTTAGCGAGGAGAAAAGGGAAAAGGAAAGGGTAACGCCCGAATTTGGTGAGAGAAAAGAAGAAAAAAAAATTCTACTCCCAAATTCAGGGCGTTACAAAAGCCCATCAAAATGAAGCTTCTTCATGCGATTCTCACTTATATGACCCAAACGATAGTGCCACATGTAATTAAGACTTAAATCATTAGGTCGAGGCCTTTTAGCACTAATATTACAGATAGGTGCATCATCAAGGTTTAAAATGAACAACCCATTCATAATGGATGCAAAAGCCACAAACATGCCATTCTTAGAGATCACATAACCATTGTTTTCACTCACAAATGAATAACCATCCTTCATGAAACATGAAGGAGACATAATGTTTTGACTCATACTAGGAACTAGATAACAATTATTTAACTCCAAAATCAATCCTGATGGGAGGTGGAGTTGCATCGTCCCGATGGTCAACGCAGCAACTCTTGCATTATTGCCTACCCGGAAATCAACTTCTCCTCTTTTCACGCTTCTACTTCTTATCATTCCCTGCATCAAATTGCAAATATGGGCAACCGATCCGGTATCAAATACCCAATAATTAATATAAGAATCAGCAAGAAAAATTTCTGTAATGTGAATAGCAAGTGTACCTGCTGCGGCTGTACCCTTACCGTCGCGATCCTTAATAGAGGCCAAGCACTGCTTGCAATTCCTCTTTCGGTGACCAAGTTCTTTACAATAAAAGCACTCTGCATCGGTAGCTGGTCCAGCCTTGGGCTTTTGGTTTGTTTTGGATACTGTATCCTTTGCCTTGCCCTTCTTCTTTTGAGATTTACCCTTCTTCTTAAAGTTGGGTTTGTTTTGGACCGCCATCACATGGCCGCTGCTACGAGCGCTTTTCTTTATGTCACCCTCTGCTGTTTTCAGCATGCCACATAGTTCATTGAGGCCCTTCTCCGCCCCATGCATATGGTAGTTCGTAATGAAGTTTCCATAGCTGGGCGGAAGAGATGCCAAAATGAAGTCAGTGGCCAACTCTTGGCCTATTGGGAAGCCTAGCTTCTCCAACCTCTGACTGTAACCAACCATCTTGATTACATGTGGCCCAACTGCTGTGCCTTCTGCTAGCTTGCATTCCAGAAAGGCTTTAGACACGTTGAACCTTTCAGTCTTAGCCTGAGTCTAGAACATATCCTTGAGCGCCAAGATCATATCGTGTGCCTCATGGTTTGTCTCAAACTGCACCTGCAGCTCAGGCTCCATGCAAGCAAGCATCAGGCAACTCACTTCAAGATTAGCATCCATTGCCTTCTTGTAAGCGGTTTTAGCTACATCAGTTGCATCTTCACCAGGATCCTCTGGCATTGGGGTGTCTAGAATGTCTTCCTTTTTTCAGCCCTGAGAACAATTATCAGGTTATGAATCCAATCCGTATAGTTTGTTCTATTTAACTTATCCTTTTTAGGAATTGATCGCAAAGTAAATGTTGGTGTGCTAGGTGCCATTTATCTACAACAAAATAATGCAAAATACTAAGACAAAAATATCCATGACATAGTAAATCATATTAAACATTTAATAGAGTCTACTCCCATCAAAATCAATATCCCTTGATTGATACTTAGTGATTCAGAACCCGCAACTAACAAGTCTACTAGTGAGCTTTAGCATCACCGCTAGAAGACAAGGTAGATCAGTAAGCAACTCCTTGCTAATCATATCATATATATGACTTCTGTTGTTGGGTGACATCTCTATGTCTTGGCTCCCAACCTTATGCCCTAAAGTCCTTAACCATTAAGCTGACTTTGTTTAAGTTAACCAACCCTTTCTGCAGTTCGTATCTGATACAGACCTATCTAGTCAAGGAAAACTGGTGGCACCCTAATTTCATAGACCCACCACCAATTGTACAAGACTTATGATAGTGCAAGGTTTGGAGAGGCATTTAAGCTTAAACATTTGTGAGGGATCGTCCTACTTATTTCATCGCACGCAAGGATATATATGCAACATGAACAAGTAGAACATTAAGAATGGCATTCACACAACAGTTGTGATTCGGTATGGCTTGATGTCACATGGTGATCCCCATCTCCAATAATCTGTCCATCATGGTGATCTCCATCTCCATGATATAGGTATTCCATCCTTTAGGTGATGAGTCCTTCAAGACCTATCTAACGTATGCTGGTAAACAAATTACATATATGCTTTGGATCATCACATGTTGACACGCAGGTCATTACATTAAATTTGGACAATACATATGGCTCCAGGCGTATTGCCCTGGTCACGGCTCGTAGGTCATGAATAATTCATTAATATGCATCATATACACACAATAGCCATACCGATCACAAGATGTCCTGCAAAAACAGGTTAGACAAACATGTTTCTATATGTTCGCCACTACAGCAGATAGCCACGGCGATCCCTGAAAACCTCACAGGATTCCATGCATCGTATGTATGGAAATTCCACTAAAAATCTCATGCGATTGATCAAATCAACCCAAATCCGAGACTTTCGACCCGAAGGAGATTACACTCATGAAGTCGATCTGTTACATTAATCTGCTGGTTGTGTATGCAGTTAGCCCCGATGGTGATTCCAGCCGGTAGGGGCAAGTCGCACACATAACAGAGAATGACGAACTAATCTCTTTAGTCATATAAGATGTAATCTACTCCAACCCCTTAGAACCAAATGATCTAATCACACCGTGCATCAAGTAGATCCATCTCATGAACCTAGATCCAGACCTAAAACTACGTAGAACCTGGTTCTGATACGACTATAGGATTATGGGGAGGCTACGCTAGCGAAAAACAAAATTTTCGACCCCATAAAACCAATAACTACTGTGGTTATAGGTCATGGAATTACCACTAGACACGTAGGGCAGCGAAAGACGTCTCGATGTAGACGAACGCGTCGAGCAGTGTCATGCAGTTGCCAGTGTCCTTCACGTCCTCGCGTGGTTCGTCCTAGTGCTCCAGATGCAGCACCTCCGAGGTATCCACACGTACAGGGAGGAAGCACCACGTACCGAACTGCTAGGTTCGCGACGGCGGCTGCGTGAGGGCGAGAGGCGAGCGACTGCTCGTTTTCTGGTGGCGAATTAGGGTTAACCTAACCGCTCCCCCGACCCTCATTAAATAAGCGTTATGGTGGGCTTCTGACTCTAAGGCCCATCAGTAACCCTAAAGCCCAGTCTAATTTCGGATCTAATCCGAGTTAGGCTTCCTTCCACTTAAGTGTGTGACCCTATAGGTTCACGTACAAATAGACATGGCCCGAGTACTCTTACTTGGCCCAATAATTGACAGCGGCCTCTAGCAAAACATATCAACTCCTATGCACACGTAAAGATCATATCAGACGAACCATTGCAACATTACGTATATGTTGTTCCCTTTGTCTCACGATATTTGGTCTAGCTCTAAGCTGACCTCTCTTCCTCGATACTGTGAATTGGAATCCTTTCAATGGTTAACTCTTAACCCTAGCACGGCCATGCATTTCTTGATCGAATCACTCGAGGGGCCCAGAGATATCTCTCTCAAGAAGAGAGGGACAAATTCTATCTTGACTAACCATGCCTCACAGCATACTTCCTGACAAACCCAAAACTACCTTTATAACTACCGAGTTACGGAGTAGCGTTTGATAGTCCCTAAGTAGGTCAATCCACATCTTGAGAACATGCGACAATCTCAGGTCTAAGGACAAAGTATACATGTTGCAAAAAAGAACTATATTACAATATCTCACATTGGGTCGGTCCAGCCTCATGTCATACATGCGCCCACATTATTAGTTTGACATCTCCATGTCCATGACTTGTGAAATGTAGTACATTAACTAATATATGTGCTAGTCATCGACTCTGACCAGGGACATCATTTAGAATAACCATACAAGTAAAGAATCTCACAAACAATTCACATAATTGCTAATCAGCACAAGGTGCCTTTCATGGATATTCAATTAAGCAATATATATATATCATGGATACAAAGAAATATGCTCATCTCTATGATTATCTCTAGGGCATATTTCTAACAGAATGCAGAAGTCAAACAAGGCCAAAAGAAGGTGTTCACAAGATTCGGTTATCAATATGATAAAGATAGAAGACAATACTACCCTTGTGTCATTTGTAAATCATATGTACAAGCTTTGTGGCCATACTTGTAATTTCAAGCGAAGCTGTACCTCTCCCCTATAAATAGATGAACAATATCATGCATATGGGGACCTCCTTTTCCAAGGAAGGAAGAAGACCCCCGTTTGTTCAGCTTTCGAAACTATCTTCAAGCTCTCATTTGTGTAAAGCCGAAGGTATGCATGTAAATGTTTATCATATGGCAAGGGATGAAATTTGAGATGAATATGCAGATAAGTTAGGTCTGTTCTTTATTATTTGCACTTTCTATTCTAATCAAAGATGTGCAAGTCCTTTGTCTGTTACCTTCTTCCTTCATATGCCCTTCGGATAAAGGTTAAATGAAGGAAGAAGCAGACAACGTACTAGTTCATGTTGGCTTATTTTTGGCATTCTGATGGGTTCAAAAACAAGTGTTCATCACTACCTTTGTCCTAAGGCTATTATCCTGATGAGATAATACCTCAAGGACGAAGATCTCAACTGTTTAACATTGTGTTGCCTTGTTTTTGGTCCTATGCAGCGATCGAAAACAAGTGACCAACACTGATCTTCTTCTTCATGAATGCACACTCACATTTTGATAGGATTTGAGCTCTATAACTTCAAATATTCACATTTTGAGAGAGAGGAGTTTTACTCTTGGATTCTTTTGAAGATGACACCAAAGGAGGTTGTTATGCACTCCCAAATCTTTATTGTGTTTCCTTTTTAAAGTTTTTGGTGGTCTATATCTATGGTGGAGAGACAAAACATATCTTGTTCTTATTTGCTTGAATTTATTTGTAATACTGTTACACTTTTGTCTTTCTTGCTACATGTGGAATAATGTTAACTAGCATAGAAAGGTTAGAATATATATATCGAATATTGAGGCTAGCATCGACTTTCATAGATTGGGTAAAAAAAGTTTTGTTAACACTGCTTCAAAAGCATACTTTGTGTGCGAATTGGTAGGAAATCGTCTGTCCATGTTATCACAACAAGAACAAGATTGTTAAACAAGGCGGTGAGGTGCAATCACATTTGGTCAAGTGGGATTTTGTCAAGGAATACATGGTCTAGAGGTTTCATGGCAAAGGAGATTCGAGTGGAGATCCATCCTGAGGAAACTCGTCATCATCACTAATAAAAATGCAGGCCATGGTGAGGACCCTCATCATCATCAGGCGGCGAGGCATGTCTATGATGCATACTATGGAGGTATCACCATAGGTAATTGTCCAAGGCATAGCTAACGTTGGGGGTGACAGTGATGATGAGGATCATGCTGAGCCAACCTTATTGGACCCCAAGGATAGAAGATTTTTGAGAAAATAATTAGCCACCTCAACAACATTGACCTTCTATTTGGTAGGCTAAGGTGTCTATATAATTTCAAATAGGTGAATCAAACAATAAAGGATCCACTCCATGAGTAATACCCGAAGGAATAAACGATGTTATGTTCTGATATTTAGATGATGATGCTAAAGGCTTGTTTTAGCTGAACTAACACTAACTTTAATGTGTTATTACGTATCCTTGGTTCCATGCTTCCAAAGGATAACAAAGTGCCCACCAATACCTATTAGGCTAAGAAGCTGATTTGGACAGTGACTCTAATCCTTCAAAAGATATTTAATTGCACTAACCGCTATATCATATCTGGGGCACCCAATATATGAAATTAGAGAGCTAATAACATCTTGGTGCAAGTCAATATAAGAAGAATGTCTTGTATTGCCTTGATACCAACGATGAGGGAGCCTTAAGTGAACCAAAGGAGAAGATGGCCAACAATATTAGTGTAAAGCACGTCTTGTTTTGTAAGAAGGATGAAGAAGGTTGCATGCAAAGAAGAGTTGATACCCTGTCGATGTGGTACATTCCTATGATCGGTCGCCTGTATATTTGAGAACCCTGAGGATTCCCAACTAATGTCCTACCATATAATTGGTGTCGCACAAAGGAGGATGACAAGCTACAACACCTTATCGATGCCCAAGAGTGGAAGTGTTTTGATGCCTTGTTCTTAGAGTTTGGCAATGAGCCTAAAAGGAACATAATGCCTAAGAGGGGTGACTTGGACTTCTCTAAATTTTCTTCCATAAATTTAAAATTATTGGTAAGCCCAACATTACTCCTTATGTGGTTATGCCTATAAGTGTTTCCATTTATTGATCAAAACTTTTTACACCCTAAGTTTCAATCCTATACTAGGATGACAATTATAGTAATATAGAAACTTAAAAGTAATTGATCAAATATAAATACTCAAATGAAAGAAAGGATTAGGAATTTCTCAATGATTTGCTAAGATATCAAAGATTCGCCACTCCCCATTAGTTCTCACTGGAGCACCTATCTAAGGATGTCACTCTCCCTTGATCTTCATAAGGACGAGGTCCTCTCTACAAGCTGATTATTTGCCTCTTTGGCATAGGAAACCACTCACAACTGTATTGACCCTTTAACTACTCCCAACCATCCATGAGGCTATAGCTGTGCAAAACACTATTTTGTATTATAGACTGCACTGTTTACAAAGTTGAGTTTAGAATAGGAGATGGGAATGTGTAAGTTGCTAGAGATAGCCTAAAAGGAAAATGCAATATGCCACTTGGAGGACTAAGATAATATAAGTGAGTTTTAACATTTCTATTTTCCACTCAAATTGAAACTTATTGAACATTTGGTGCTCTTGAAATGTGAAACATAGTAGAAACTCTTGATCTATCGAGGCTAAGTTTTAATTGTTTGCTTGGGACGAGTAAAGGTTAAGATTGGAGGACCTTGTGAGAGGCACGATGTAAATAGTTGTTGGTGATTTACTAATATCGGAGCGACAAAGAATTAACCCATAGAGAATATTTGGTCCTTGCGTGAACCAAGAGTGAAGTGGCTATACCTTTGCATAAGTGCTTAAACAAGGAATAGTGAGGAGTGCCAACTCTCTATCATCTTAGGAAAATATCACCATATTTGTAACCCTTCTACTTTTGTGTTTTTAGGTCCTTAGTATTGTTTTTAGGGGAAGGTCCTCAGTATTGTCATGTTTGTATAACCTTAGAACTAGGTTAACATTGCGAGCAGGTTAGAAATACTATTAGATACGTGGGCTCAAATGGGTTAGGTGATATCTTTTAATGTTGTGGAAATTTTACATCGATCTAATTCACCTCTCTTCTTCGACATCTTAATTCTTTCAGGGCACCGATCTATGTGAGCATGATGTATAGTGCATTGTGGCAGATCTAAAAACATCTCAACATAAATTACAACATAACAAATTTGTAGACCATTCCATATAAAATTAATTGTATATTAAGAATTTTTAAGCCGTGCCCCAGGCTATAGTCGTGCAGCAGGGGCAACTTCCGCCTTGCCTGCGCCATTTTTCCATGTCATGGTTTCCTGTTTCACATGCATGTAACATTTTTCTGTCAAATACTTTTGTTTAAATGATCTTCTGTTCTTGCTTGTGAATTACATGTGATGAGGACACTCCAGTTAATTTCATATCTTACCCTATAATTTAGGCTCCAATATCATTTGTGTTCAAATATTTGTTCTACTAGTGTGTTGGAGGCCTACTTTGTCGAAGATCCTCAAACCACCTCACCTTCGGCTTAAGGAAGTGTGTTTTAGGTACTATATGGAGGATAGACGAAGTCGTCCTTTGGACGAAGCAGCTTGCAAAGAGCTTCGCTCGTACATGTACGTGACGAAGGTGTGCATCGAGGCCACCACCTTTGGTGTCAAGAAACGCTTCATGCACAAAGCAAGGAAAGGGGAGGTGGTGAAGATATGTGAGGCAAGAAATAAAGGGAAAACACAACGATGCCCCTGTAATACTTGTAAACTTCATGGACATGCTTGTAATTTTGTACGAAGTTGTACCTCTCCCCTATAAATAGGTGAATAGTGTCATGCATAAATTCACTGTTCAAGGGCCCATAGCTTCATCCAGCTCAGCCTTCAAACTACCTTTGAGCAATTGTACGGTCGTTGTAGCAGTAGCTTTGGTATCATCATTGTTGTCTTCATCATCATAAAAAAGAACGAGCTCATCACTGGAGCTATACGTTCATCTTCTGTGCTGCTTGGCAAAAGTTCTAAAGCAGAAGCCTCTTTTGTCATCTAGAATTGTGATACCCGGTTTGCAAAGAAGAGAAGTGGGAGGTTATTCTTTTTTTGTTTTTTTTTCTCATTTGGGTGATGCGCTTTGGGAATTTGGAATTTTTGGAAAAACATTCACCAGTAAGACAGTAGAATTTCTTTGGTTAGACGCTTGCGACGGGGTCGGGAGCTGTCGCGTGGGCGAGTTGGGCCGTGAATCTCGATCCGGCTCACTAGCCTCCCCTTAACCCTAGCCGCCCTCCCCCTAATCCCCTCCCCTTGTGCAGCCGCCCCCCTTTTCCCCTAGCCCTTGGCTGCCGCCCCCTCCCATCTCCTCCTCCCTCAAACTCTTGCAGCCACACCACCTAACCCTAGCCGCCCCCATCTCCTCCTCCCCAAGGTGCCATTTCTTGCCGCTTGGATCTACGTCGCGTGGTGCAAGTCTCTAATTAGTTTTGGTGGAGGGAAGAAGGGAAGAAGGAAAGGGGGAGAATCCAAGGTGATTTTTGTGTTTATCTCTTGTTTATTTGTGCTGCAATTCAATTGAATAGATGTTGCGTTTGCGAATTAATAGAGGTGCTGTCCAGAAATTTAGTGGGTGGGCGAACAATAGTAGTTCTAGGGATTTCTGGGAATTTTTCGTGAGAAATCAGTGGGAGAATCATGTAGAGCTATGTCGTACCTTTCCAACGAGTACTTATGCGCTCGATTTGGAATTATATTTTAAAAGATATCGCTGTTTAAATCCGGGTATGTCGCTGCCCAAAAGAAAAAAAACAGATTGCAGGGTTTATCTTGTGGATTGTTTTGGTCTAATTAGATGTTGGAATTTAATTATAAATTGTATACAAAACTTGTGGGCAATTTTATGAAGGTGCCTCTAGAGTTTTTGTTTGTCACCACTGCGGTCATAATTTTAAAGATATGAAATGGTTAAGCAGCGCCACTACAGTGGGGGGTGTGGGGAGAGTTGTTACCTGCGGCGGGGTTTGAAGTTGTGCGTAGGTGCGGCATTGTTTATGAGCGTTGTTATGTGAAATTTGTGCACTAAGTTGTGTGTCAAAACAGGTGGTGGACTTCCGGACCGTACTTAGGGATTTGTTCAAACTTCCGGTGAAGGCAAGTAAAATAGTGATGGTTATTCCGTCAGTCGATTAAAGTGTCTTACACTTGATTATGTTTGTGCTATTTGTGTTCGTATTCATATTCCTAAATGGGTACCATGGTTTGAAGATATTCATGTTTTATTGTTTATATATGTTGGAGTTGTGGTTTGATCATGTTTCCCATGTTGTTTACTACTTGGAATGGGCGGAAGTATATGTTTGGCATATTTTATTTGGGAAGGACTCATGTTGTTGACATGCATAATGCATTCATCATCCATTGCATGGAAGTTTTGTCGCGATCTTATGGTTCGACCGTACCAGTACAATGAGCATCATATGTTGCCTGTGAAGGGGTATGATGCAGCTTCATATCCTTAGAGGTATAAAGGCAGAAGTCATTATTGCATCTGTAGCCATGTGCATCCATGGGAGAAGTGTGGAACCTATTATGGTGATGTGGATAGTGTGGATCTTTACATTGTGATTCATCTTGGCATTAAGTAATTGGTTACTTGCTTACTTGCTGTAAATTAATATTCAAGAAGGAAGTTGTGAACTACGTGGTTGTTTAAGCACGGTTGGTTTACATTGTCCAATTGTTGTTTGCTCTTTTTACTTGTTGAGATGTGTCATCTCACTCTTGCATTGTCTGATGCAGGCACCTGATCTTTGCTTTGGGAAAGAAGGGATGTAGCAGCACGGCCACTACACCTTTAAATAAAGGAACCACTGCTTAATAATGATGTTAAACAGGGAGGGTCAAGTCTAGGGGATTATTATGTTCTAGCCTTTCATGGTAGTTGAGCTGATTTTGTGGTGGGCTGAGTTACCTATCTTTTATTTGGTCATGAATGTTCATTACTACCTTTGCATTTTGATTATACTACGTGAATTATCTTTCTTTTATATCCTGTATAAACTCTATGTTCCCCTCGTTATGCTTCTTTCAAGGGAGGTGCTGCCGGAGTTTGCAATACTTTCTTTCTCTATTTCTTTTCTTGTGTTGCATAAGTTTTGTGGGAAGGGTATTTGGTGACATTCATTGTGGGATCAGTGGGGTGTTACAGTTAGTATCAAAGGAATAGGCTGTAGGTCCTAGCAAGTGGAATAATAATAAATTGACACACTGCACATGTTGGATGGGTTTCCTGCTTTACTATTAATATGTTATGTTATTGTCTGTGCTAGTTTGACATTATCTGAAGAGGTGCTATGCCAATCTTATTTACTTATTATTCTCACCCCTGTGGCTGCAGCTATACCGCCTCGTAGGGCTCGGGGCAGTCCGCAAGTTCCTAGTGGGGACTCGATGAGTCCGGCGGCAATGTTAGCCGCGATGCAGGCCATGCAGCAGGAGTTGGCCATTCTAAGGCAAGCTATTCCTGTTGCCCCTGCGGGTGCTGCTTAGGGTGCTGGTGGTGGAGGAGTGCCCGGGGGCGCTGTCCCTGCGGGTGCTGCTCCAAGTGGCGGGGTTGAGGTGCCTCTTCCAGTCAGTGGTCTTTCTCTGATGCAGTGGATGGGCATGAAGTTGGACACTTTTGATGGCAGTGGTACTTCGGTCGAGGCGGTAGATTGTCTATCTTACGTGGAGGATAAGATGAATGTCTTTGAGATTGTGTATGGTGATCGTGTTCGCTTTGGCACACAGCTACTGAAGGGAGAGGCTCAAATTTGGTGGAGAGGCGTGCAGGCAGCGCACTCCTCCTCACCAGAAGTCCTGTCGTGGGATATCTTCATCAGACAGTTTGAAAGGAGGTTCTACCCGGTCACCTTCCTGGAGAAAATGAAGATTGATTTGCAATCCTACAAGCAAGAGAAGAAGTCTGTCACAGAGTATGAAGTGGGCTTCAACAAGATGGTCCGCTTTGTCCCTCATGTGGCTTATAATGAGATGGAGAAGGCGAGCCAGTTTCGTCAGGGCCTAAAACCTTCTATCAGGCATGCCTTGGGAGCCTTTCCATTGGTGGACTTCCGTACTATAGTGGAGCAGGCACTGGGTGTGGAGATGCAACACTAGTATACCATGGAGTCGCAGAAGTCTTCAGGTGTTGATCAGCCTCGTGGCCAAGACGCGAGGAGGGGCAACACTGGAGGTCCAGCCCACAAGAGGGGCAAGTCTCAGCATCAGCGCCACCATCCCTACCGTGGCAAATCTTCTGACTCGGGTACTTTGGGAGGAAGTACTCAGAGGTTTCGGGCTGTTCCTAAGCCCGGGCTGGGGCTGGTGTGTTTTTGTTGTGGTGATGCGCATCACCGTGTAGAGTGCCAGTGGAGTGGCAGGTGTTCTATCTGCAGTCAAGACCACAAGGATGTGGTGTGTAGGAGGAATCCCAATGGGAAGCTCAAATGGGAGCCAGTGACTTCCTCCTCTTCTCAGGGCACTGTCAACATGATGTCAAGCGCTGAGCAGCAATATTCAGTTCCACTTCCTCCGCAGCAGTTTTATGTGCCTGGGACATCTCAGTTCGTGCCGATGCAGGGTTTTCCTCAGTGTCTGGCTACGCCTACTCCTGCACCAACTACTCCTATGCCGTCTCAGTTTAAAGCTCCGCGTCTGCCTCCCCCGTCGGCTCAGTGGGGTTCTTCTGTTAATTTCACTCCGGGAGCTTCCTCTTCTGCGGGTATTTTCTAGAGCTTATGTGCTACCCGCTGCGGATGGCAGAGAGCACGGAGATGTGGTGACAGGTACGATTTTAGTTTATTCGTTTGTGGCCCATGCTCTTTTTGATTCTGGCGCTAGCTATTCGTTTGTTTCGGAGAATTTTGTGTCGCAGGCTGGTCTTTCGGTGCAGAGGTTGGGTCACCCAATTTTGGTTAGTTCTACTAATGGCTCCATTAGTAGCTATTCAGTTTGTTAGGGGTGTTCTGTCATTCTTGTTGATGAGGTCTTTTCGGCCAATCTTGTTGTGATTTCCTTGGGGGCATTCGATGTTATCTTGGGTATGGATTGGTTATCTCAGTATCGCACAGTTATATCCTATTTTTGGAAGACAGTGTTATTGCAGGCGCCGTCGGGTAGGGAGGTGGTATTCTTGGGAAGTTCCCCAAAGTTCACGTTATCCTTGTTGGCGCAATTGCTTCCGGATCGCCGGTCAAGGAAGTCGGGAATCTTTTTCTCCATGGTGGTGGAGGGTGAGGCTGCCTTGGGTGCAGGACATCCGTGTGGTGTGTGACTTTGCCGACGTGTTTCCGGCAGAGCTTCCAGGCATTCCTCCGGAGCGCGATGCAGCTTTTGAGATCAAGCTGATTCCGGGTACGCAGTGTAAAGCCCAAAATTGGTAGAAGGGGAAAATTAATAAAGTGAATAAATAAATATATTTATATGATAATGTTTCAGGATTATGAAACCTAAGGAGATTAATTGGTTCTCTTTTTCCCTTTAGCAATTTCATTTAATATGATTATATTATTCAAATAATAGAATAAATAAATACAGAAATGTGCACCTCATAATGAAATTCTTGTATTTGTATTCAAATATGTGAAACAAGTTTGAGTGTAAAAAATTACAATTCTAAAATAAAAGGGGATAGAAAAGAATAGAATGGAAAAGATAAATGGAGATAAAAGAAAAATAAAAGAAAACCTAGTGGATCTCCTTTCTCATTTCTGGCCCACTCATCTTTCCCCGGCCCGACTCTGTGCGCACCCTGCGGTATCTGCCTCACTGACCGGTGGGCCGATACTGCCAGCCTCACTCCAATCCTGTAACACCCCGGGGTCCACAAACACCCCGGAATGGTACTAAACAACACTTCTGACATCTATATATAAAATTTCGGCGGCATCCCCTTTGCAAAATTGCATAAATAAGGGGGCAACAGTGTATAAACATATATCATGACAAAAACATACTAAGTATTATTAATCAGCTAGCAAAGAGAAGTTAAACATACGACATGAACTGAATTAACTAGTGCGTATGACTAGTTAAAAAAACAAACTTCCTTTGATAATAAGTTTCTAATTAAATCATGGCTGCGCCTAGGCAACGTTATTGTGAGAGTGAAAGTGGACGTGCTGCTACTCCCCTCATTCCCAACATGTATCAAGTGCCTGTATTGAGTAATGCAAGAGTGAGATGACACATCTCAGCAAGTAAAATAATATCAAACTGTTTAACCACATAAGAACATTGTTTTACCACCACTTGATTCTACAACTTTCTTATTACGAAGGTGCAGCACGTATACAACGTACAACACACCTAGTCACCACACCTCACAGGTAGAAACCACAATAGTAACATAGTAATGTCACACTTCATATATACCTCATGAGTGCAAATGTCTGCAAATGCAAGGATGACTTCTGCCTTCATACCTCTAAGGATATGAAGCCGCATCGTACCCCTCCTCGGGCAACGTACGATGCTAAAAATGTACCGGTACGGTCGGACCATAAGATCACGACATAACTTCAAAATGCAAGATGGATGATGCGATGTGCATGTCATGCCTACAACACTTCATATAACATGATTCCAAAAAAGATACTTCAACTTCATCCAAGATGGGAATCAACCACATATATCATTACCAAATTATGATCATCCACAATATTAGACAATTGAGAATTAATACTTCCAAACAAATAAACTTCATCATAGAATTCAATGATTAAAATAATTAAAACTTATGCATACTCAATGACAGGAAATAGGATGCAAACCAAACGGTAGCAACCACCACTGTATTTACTTGCCTTTACCGGAAGTTTGGGCAAATCCCTAAGTACGATCCAGAAGTCCACCACCTGTTTTTGACACACAACTTAGTGCACCAATTTCATATAATCAGGCTCATAAATGACGCCGCACCTACGCACAAACTCAAACCCCGCCGCGGGTTACATCTCTCCCCACACCCACCAAACTGCAGCAGCGCTGCTTAATAATTTCATAACTTTAAAATTATGACAGCAGTGGTAACAAACAAAAACTCCAGAGGCATCTACATAAAATTCCCCACAAGTATTGTATACAATTTATAATTAAATTCCAACATCTAATTAGCCCAAAACAGTCCACAAGATGAACCCTGTAATCTGTTTTTTTAGTCTTTTGGACAGCGACATACCCGGATTCAAACAGCGATATCTTTTAAAATATAAATCCAAATCAAGTGCATAAGTACTCATTGGAAAGATAAGACAAAACCCTACATGATTATCATACTGGTTAACACTAATTACCCACGAAAAATTCCCAGAAACTGCTAATACTACTGTTGTTCACCCACCTGAAAAATCTGTTTTTTTAGACAACAACATAACCGGATTCAAACAACGATATCTCCTAAATTATAACGCCGAATCGAGCACATAAGTACTCGTTGGAAAGGTATGACAAAGCTCTATATGATTCTCCCACTGATCCCCAAGAACTACTGCTGTTCGTCCACCCACTAAATTTCTGGACAACTCCTCTACCAAATCGCATAGGTAAACATGTAACCAATTGGATTGCAGCACAAATACAACGAAATGATCACAAAAATCACCTTGGGTTCCTCCTTTCCTCCTTCTTTTCTTCCTTCTTCCTCCCTCCAAACTCCCATGGAAGACTCACACCCACACGACGGACACCAAGCGGGGAGGCTCCACCTTAGAGAGGAAGAGGTGGGGGGGGGCTAGGGTTGAGGGGCGGCGCTGCAATCACATGGGGAAGAAGGAGAGGGATTGGGGTGGCTGCAAGAGTGGAAGAGAGGAAGAGAGGGGGGGCAAAGGGGTGGGGGAGTGAGAGGGAGGGGGCGGCTAGGGTTAAGGGGGGGAACTAATGGGCTCCCCACCGCCGGATCGAGATCCACGGCCCAAACTTGCTCTCACGTCAGCTCCCGACTCCAGCGCACAAATCCAACAAGTATTCTATTGTTTTATTGGTGAATGCTTCCTAAAAAACTCCAACCCCAACTACACAGATCACGAAAGAAAAGGGAAAAATAAATTTAACTTCTTTTCAGAAAATTGGGTATCACAAATCCCACCCCCGTCCAACAAGCTCTCGCTACCGGTGGGCCCTACATGTCAGGCCTATCCCCTCCGCTGCGCGTGGTTGTTGCAAACAAGCCGACCGAGATCGTCGGAGCGCACCTCTGCTCGGATTTTCCCCCACCTTAGCCCTTAAATCGCGCGACCTGTTCCTCTCCATGCCCATAAATAGCGCCTGTCGGACGTCGTGATTCATGTTGAGCTCCCTCCTCAGCCGCCTCCCTCATGGCGAGCACCCTCCGGTGGCTGGGTTCCTACGTCGTGCCCCTGCCACTCTGCTCTTCCCTCCGCTTCTCGAGTTGCGCCTCAATGCCCGGCCATGGAGCCCTGGTGGCCGCAGCGTGCCCCTAATCCACCCGTCGCAAACACCAGCTCGCGTAGTGGGGAGTGAAGCTTCCGCCACTGCCATCCAACTCTACCAGAAGGTCGCCCCAGCCCTGGAAAATCGTATAGATCAAGCACGTGCTCGCATAGGTTCTGAATCCATGTGGTTGCGGGAGCAGCCCGCCTCTGGGGCCCTGGAATTTCTTGTCACCGTGGAACTCCGCCCAAATCTGTGCTCCGTCGTGGACCGCGGTCCCTGTAACGATCGACGGTAAGACAAGTCCTATCGTTTTTGCCTTGCTGTCCTCTGCGTATAACACCGGTTTTTCACGGGGATTTTGCGCTAGTGTGGGTGATGGCCATCCTCTGGCGGGGCACCACTGCTGGTCGTGTCCGTGCCGCCGCCCGATCAGTGTCAGGGGGGAGAAGAAAGGTGGGTCGTCGGATCGGTAATGCAGGGCCGAGGTTAACTCACGTAGAAACAATCTCCGGCCTTCGGATTAGTGATGAACGGCTCAGATTAGAATATGGATAACAGTTTTGGTTCATAAAATCATGGACATTCACTACTAATCGGATGGCTATGATTACATACCGGTTCGCAGGAGATGGGGATCAAACCTGGTCCGTTGGATTGTGATCTAGTGGCTCATATCGTCCAATACCTCTTCGCTGTGTGGGTAGTTTACAGATGCGCCCCTACACTTTTATACAATCAACACGCCGTCCATCAGTGGGTTAATACGAGTCTAGGGATTGTTTTGTAGGATAGCCCCTGGACTTTCTAAAATTTGATGCGCGGTCCAGAGTGTAATAAAAATAAAGAAATAGTTTAGGAAATTGATTTTTAATACAAAAATAAATTCAAAAACTTGTATAAATCATATTAAATCCATTTTAGCTTCAATTTGAGTCATTCCAGTTGTAATAATTTCGTATTAATATTTTTTATCACCTAGTACGTTTGTTTAACCATGAAACTTGAATTAGAATTGCTCAATTAAATTAATCTATTCTAGGTGCTAAATATTTTTAGAAATTCATAACTCAGTATCCATGACTCTGTTTTAATCCATTCTAGTTGCATTAGTCTCACAATAATATTTATTATCATCTGGTAACTTTGTTTTGTCATGAGATATAGTTTAAAATGTTGCACTTAGTCTATTATATACTTAACCACGTGGATCTTCGAAAAACCATAACTTCTTAACCGTAGCTCCGAATTTAGCGATTCTTGAACCCTCGATCTTGTAGCAGCGTGTAGATTATTATTACGCAGTTTATTCTTATGATTAGTGTAATGTTAATTTTTGCCTATACCATGTTTGTCTGTATTGCTACGTTTAGCAGTGAGGACACGTGTCATCTGAAGAGCAAGTTGGTACTTGGAATCTCAAGTCCTAGGCAAGTTGTGTCCTTGATCACTTCTTTTTACCCACTCATGTTCTGATTAATCATAATGATATGCATAGGTTAATTTTGATGGGACCCAATAGGTTACCCTAGTTTGACTATCTTTACACCTTGGTTACCAATGAATCTTTGGGTAGTACCAGCTATTGCTTTATGTGGATTTGGGTATAGAGATACATTTTATTCATGATTATACCTTTATTATCAGTTGTTATTTATTGTTGATGATAAGATCATTATGTTAATTGGAACATGGAGAACCACTCGGGAAAACAGTGCTACCATAAGGGTTTAATGGGACGCCCTTGGCTGACTAACTTGGAAAGCTAGTGGAGGACTACCTTACCCGAAAGGGGTAAGGGCAGTAGGGGAGTGGTCAGTGTAGGGAGGTCCTCGGGTTGATTTTACTGTGATGGCGGTCAGACGAGGGATTCCTGCATTGGAGCTTCCTATAAACTGTAGCTGGTTTTCTAAAGCTAGTGGAACTTTGTAAATGCCTCATAGTGTTACCTTGCCTCGCCTCCTCGGTAGAGGTGTATGGGATTGGCCGTCTCTTGGCAGATGGGTAACATGACTTGTGGGTAAAGATGCGCAACCTCTGCAGAGTGTAAAACTAGTATACTAGCCGTGCTCATGGTCATGAGCAGCTCGGACACTCACATGATTAATTTATGGAACTAAATTCAATTTGTCATATACATTGCATCGCAGGTAATGTTGTTACTTTTGTTCTACTACTTAATTGGGTTGGTATTTACTTATACTTAGTAACTGCTAATAAAATTTTGACCAACTTTAAAAGCAATGCTCAGCTCTAACCATCCTCTTTGGTAAGCCTTACACTTCATGTGAGCTCTCACCTTTGGCGAGCTCATGCACATTATTCCCCATAACTTGTTGAGCTATGAACGTATGTGAGCTCACTCTTGCTGTCTCACACCCCCTACAGGTCAAGAACAGGTATCGCATGATGAGGCACATGGAGGATGATGTGATGTGTTCGTGAGTGGTCTAGGCCATCGTCTCCCAGTCAACTTTGGGTTGCTGGACCGTTGTCTCCTTATATTTTAATTATTTATTTATTTTGTACAGAACTCTTGTTATGTAGTAAAGATGTGACAATCGATCATGTGCCATGATTCATCATATGTGTGAGACTTGGTCCCAGCACACCTGGTGATTATGTTTGCGCCCGGGTCTTGGTGCCCCGAAACCCGGGTGTGACAGAAGTGGTATCAGAGGAATGTTGACTGTAGGACAAAACCTAAATAGAACTGGACAACCAATACTTACTTACCTTTGCTATTCTGATTCTTTCTAAACTTTTCTTAATCTTTTCTCATCTTTTTTCGCTTTACTCTGATTATTCTTATCTTTTATTTTCTAAAGACAAATGTGGATTTAACACATTGAAATCCTATGCCTAAAGTGACCTTTAAGAATAGGAGACCTACTCTTAGGAGCAAAAAAATAAAACTATTTTTATAGATATATGTGAACTTGAATGTTTGTTCTTATGATACTTGTCTGATTTGGATCTTTGATTGAGTGTGATGGGTTGTGGAGTAATGTCCACAATTACATCTGCATATACATAAATGAAAAAATGCTTATAAAAGTAACTAGACAAACTAGATTATCCCTCATTAACGTATCTATCCTAACAATATACATCTCATCTTAAAAGATTCTATCCTACACTCATAGATCCATATTATCTTAAAAGATACCCTCTTACCTTAATAGAATCATCTTATCCTAAAAAGATTTTAACTTATCATAATAGATCTAACTGACCTCAAAAGATTCTACCTTATCCTTATGGATTCATCTTGCCCTAATAAGAACATTTATCCCACTCTAGAATAACAACCATGAGCTAATCCAGAACTTATCTAGTCTAAAATAGTCATATCAATTTATTCTAGATCTGATCCAATCTAATCCAGACCTACCTAACCTAATATGATCTCATCTAGAGTAAGTTACTTAATGCTGGTACAAAGGATAAGGCCATACTCCAAATTCACTTAAGCCTAAATTGGTGACCTAGATCAACTCGGCCATACCCAACAACTTGACCTACAGAAGCAAAACAATCAAACCAGATTCTGACTAATCTCAGTTAACTCTTAGTCATCTACCAAACCAATCCTTTTGTATCCTCTTTCTTACAAATCTCGAGGACGAGATTTCTTGTAAGGGGTTAGGATTTGTAAAGCCCAAAATTGGTAGAAGGGGAAAATTAATAAAGTGAATAAATAAATATATTTATATGATAATGTTTTAGAATTATGAAACCTAAGGAGATTAATTGGTTCTCTTTTTCCCTTTAGCAATTTCAATTAATAGGATTATATTATTCAAATAACAAAATAAATAAATACAGAAATGTGCACCTCATAATGAAATTCTTGTATTTGTATTCAAATATGTGAAACAAGTTTGAGTGTAAAAAATTACAATTCTAAAATAAAAGGGGATAGAAAAGAATAGAATGGAAAAGATAAATGGAGATAAAAGAAAAATAAAAGAAAACCTAGTGGATCTCCTTTCTCATTTCTGGCCCACTCATCTTTCCCCGACCCGACTCTGTGCGCACCCTGCGGTGTCTGCCTCACTGACCGGTGGGCCGATACTGCCAGCCTCACTCCAATCCCACCCCCGTCCAACAAGCTCTCGCTGCCGGTGGGCCCTGCATGTCAGGCCTATCCCCTCCGCTGCGCGTGGTTGTTGCAAACAAGCCGACCGAGATCGCCGGAGCGCACCTATGCTCGGATTTTCCCCCACCTTAGCCCTTAAATCGCGCGACCTGTTCCTCTCCACGCCCATAAATAGCGCCTGTCAGACGTCGTGATTCATGTCGAGCTCCCTCCTCAGCCGCCTCCCTCATGGCGAGCACCCTTGGTGGCTGGGTTCCTATGTCGTGCCCCTGCCACTCTGCTCTTCCCTCCGCTTCTCCAGTTGCGCCTCAACGCCCGGCCATGGCGTCCTGGTGGCCGCAGCGTGCCCCTAATCCACCCGTCGCAAACACCAGCTCGCGCAGTGGGGAGTGAAGCTTCCGCCGCTGCCATCCAACTCTACCAGAAGGTCGCCCCAGCCCTAGAAAATTGTATAGATCAAGCACGCGCTCGCATAGGTTCCGAATCCATGTGGTTGCGGGAGCAGCCCGCCTCTGGGGCCCTGGAATTTCTTGTCGCCGCGGAACTCCGCCCAAATCTATGCTCCGTCGTGGACCGCGGTCCCTGTAACGATCGACGGTAAGACAAGTCCTATCGTTTTTGCCTTGCTATCCTCTGCGTATGACACCGGTTTTTCACGGGGATTTTGCGCTAGTGTGGGTGATGGCCATCCTCCGGCGGGGCACCACCGCTGGTCGTGTTCGCTCCGCCGCCCGGTCAGTGTCGGGGGGAAGAAGAAAGGTGGGTCGTTGGATCGGTAATGCAGGGCCGAGATTAACTCACGTAGAAACAATCTCCGGCCTTCGGATTAGTGACGAACGACTCAGATTAGAATATGGATAACAGTTTCGGTTCATAAAATCATGGCCATTCACTACTGATCGGATGGCTGTGATTACGTACCGGTTCGCAGGAGATGGGGATCAAACCTGGTCCGTTGGATTGTGATCCAGCGGCTCATATCGTCCAATACCTCTTCGTTGTGTGGGTAGTTTACAGATGAGCCCCTACACTTTTATACAATCAACCCGCCGTCCATCAGTGGGTTAATATGAGTCTAGGGATTGTTTTATAGGATAGCCCCTGGACTTTCTGAAATTTGATGCGCGGTCCAGAGTGTAATAAAAATAAAGAAATAGTTTAGGAAATTGATTTTTAATACAAAAATAAATTCAAAAACTTGTATAAATTATATTAAATCCATTTTAGCGTCAATTTGAGTCATTCCAGTTGCAATAATTTCGTATTAATATTTTTTATCACCTAGTACGTTTGTTTAACCATGAAACTTGAATTAGAATTGCTCAATTAAATAAATCTATTCTAGGTGCTAAATATTTTCAGAAAATCATAACTCAGTATCTGTAACTCCGTTTTAATCCATTCTAGTTGCATTAGTCTCACAATAATATTTATTATCATCTGGTAACTTTGTTTTGTCATGAGATATAGTTTAAAATGTTGCATTTAGTCTATTATATACTTAACCACGTGGATCTTCGAAAAACCATAACTTCTTAACCATAGCTCCGAATTTAGCGATTCTTGAACCCTCGATCTCGTAGCAGCGTGTAGATTATTATTACGCAGTTTATTCTTATGATTGGTGTAATGTTAATTTTTGCCTATACCATGTTTGTCTGTATTGCTACGTTTAGCAGTGAGGACACGTGTCATCTGAAGAGCAAGTTGGTACCTGGAATCTCAAGTCCCAGGCAAGTTGTGTCCTTGATCACTTCTTTTTACTCAGTCATGTTCTGATTAATCATAATGATCTGCATAGGTTAATTTTGATGGGACCCAATAGGTTACCCTAGTTTGACTATCTTTATACCTTGGTTACCAATGAATCTTTGGGTAGTACCTGCTATTGCTTTATGTGGATTTGGGTATAGAGATACATTTTATTCATGATTATACCTTTATTATCAGTTGTTATTTATTGTTCATGATAAGATCATTATGTTAATTGGAACATGGAGAACCACCCAGGAAAACAGTGCTACCACAAGGGTTTAATGGGACGCCCTTGGCTGACTAACTAGGAAAGCTAGTGGAGGACTACCTTACCCGAAAGGGGTAAGGGCAGTAGGGGAGTGGTCAGTGTAGGGAGGTCCTCGAGTTGATTTTGCTGCGATGGCGGTCAGACGAGGGATTCCTGCATTGGAGCTTCCTATAAACTGTAGCGGGTTTTCTGAAGCTAGTGGAACTTTGTAAAGGCCTCGTAGTGTTACCCTGCCTCGCCTCCTCGGTAGAGGTGTATGGGATTGGCCGTCTCTTGGCAGATGGGTAACATGACTTGTGGGTAAAGATGCGCAACCTCTGCAGAGTGTAAAACTGGTATACTAGCCGTGCTCATGGTCATCAGCAGCTCGGACACTCACATGATTAATTTATGGAACTAAATTCAATTTGTCATATACATTGCATCACAGATAATGTTGTTACTTTTGTTCTACTACTTAATTGGGTTGGTATTTACTTATACTTAGTAACTGCTAATAAAATTTTGACCAACTTTAAAAGCAATGCTCAGCTCTAACCATCCTCTTTGGTAAGCCTTACACTTCACGTGAGCTCTCACCTTTGGCGAGCTCATGCACATTATTCCCCACAACTTGTTGAGCTATGAACGTATATGAGCTCACTCTTGCTGTCTCACACCCCCAACAGGTCAAGAACAGGTATCGCAGGATGAGGCGCATGGAGGATGATGTGACGTGTTCGTGAGAGGTCTAGGCCGTCGTCTCCCAGTAAACTTTGGGTTGCTGGACCGTTGTCTCCTTATATTGTAATTATTTATTTATTTTGTACAGAACTCCTGTTATGTAGTAAAGATGTGACATTCGATCCTGTGCCATGATTCATCATATGTGTGAGACTTGGTCCCAGCACACCTGGTGATTATGTTCGCGCCCGGGTCTTGGTGCCCCGAAACCCGGGTGTGACACGCAGCCTATTCATAAGGCCCCGTATCGGATGGCCCTAAAGGAGCAGGTTGAATTGAAGTGGCAATTGGATGATCTGCTGGCTAAGGGTTTCATTAGGCCTAGCAGGTCTCCATGGGCTTCCCCAGTATTGTTTGTTGAGAAGAAGGATAAAAGCAAGAGGCTATGTGTGGATTATCACGCTTTGAATCAAGTGACAATCAAGAATAAATATCCTCTACCCCTTATTGAGGTTCTCTTTGAACAGTTGAGGGGTGCCCAGGTGTTCTCCAAAATTGATTTGAACTCTGGTTATCATCAATTGAGGATTCATGAGGAGGATATTGAGAAGACCACTTTTTGCACCAGGTATGGAAGCAATGAATAGGATGTTGCATGAGTTCTTGGACGACTTTGTGGTCGTGTTCCTGGATGATATTCTGATTTATTCAAAGACCGAGACTGAGCATGAGCAGCATCTCCGACTCGTTCTGGATGCCCTTAGGAAGAATCAGTTCTATGGCAAGTTGAAGAAGTGTGGCTTTTGGCTGTCCGAAGTGGCTTTCCTGGGGCATGTGATTAATCAGCAGGGCATTGCGGTTGATCCCAAGAATGTTGCGACTGTGGTGGAGTGGAAGAGACCCTCGAGTGTCTCTGAAATCTGAAGTTTCTTGGGGCTCGCTGGATATTATCGGTGCTTCGTACCAAATTTTTCTAGCATTGCTAAGCCTTTGCTTAGACTCTTGGAGAAGGGTGTTCTCTTCATCTGGTCCAACGATTGCGAGGTCAGCTATCAGACATTGAAGAACAAGTTGGTGGACGCCCCTATCCTAGCTTTGCCTGAGAGCGGTAAGCGTTTCATAGTTTATACAGATGCTTCTCGAATTGGTCTTGGCTGTGTGTTGATGCAGGAAGGCAGAGTGATCACTTATGGCTCAAGGCAGTTGAGGAAGCACGAGGGGAATTATCCAACTCATGATCTTGAATTGGCCGCGGTGGTCTTTGCTCTAAAATCGTGGAGGCATTATCTTTATGGCGAGTCTTGTGACATTTACACCGATCACAAAAGTCTCAAGTATATTTTCACTCAGAAGGAGCTGAACTTGAGGCAGCGTCGGTGGCTCGAATTGATTAAAGATTATGATTTGTCCATTCATTATCACCCGGGAAGGCAAATGTGGTGGCTGATGCCCTTAGCAGGTCCGGGGTTCCAAAAGTGGCCTTGCCTTTGACCGCTGATCTGGACCGTTTGGGGATCGCTTTGTGCTATGTTGGCACTGCTAGTGAGGAGACTCAGATGTTTATTCAATCCTCCCTCATGGAGAGAGTGCGTGCGGCTCAGCAGCGGGATCGATTATTGCAGGAAGCTCGAAAGAGGGTTGGTGATGGTAAACCCCGTGAGTTCACTATTGATGAGAATGATTTGGTTCATTTTAGGGGTCGTCTTTGTGTGCCTCATAAATTAGAGGTGAAGATGGATATCTGGAGAGAAGCTCATAAAACGCCTTACATCGTTCACCCTGGCGAAACCAAAATGTACCGAGATTTGAAGCAAAACTTCTGGTGGAAGCGGATGAAGGTTGACGTTTCTAAGTATGTGGCTGCCTGTGAAGTATGTCAGCGCGTGAAGGCCGAGCATAAGTGGCCTGCAGGTTTGCTGAAGCCATTGGAAATTCCGGAGTGGAAATGGGAGCATATCACCATGGATTTTGTGGTGGGCTTACCTCGTTCTCCTCGGGGCAGGGATGCTATATGGGTGGTAGTGGATCGCTTGACTAAGTCTACGCATTTTATTCCCATGAAGACCACAAATTCAGCTTCAGAATTGGTTCCCTTGTATATGAAGGAAGTAGTCAGGCTTCACAGGGTACCTAAGTCCATTGTTTCTGATCGAGACTCCAAATTTGTATCCAAATTTTAGGAGAGTCTTCATAGTGCATTGGGCACCAAGCTTTCACTTAGTGTCGCTTTTCACCCTCGGACTGATGGTCAGTCGGAACGAACGATCCAAACCTTGGAAGATATGTTACGTGCTTGTGTTCTGTCATGGAAGGGTAGCTGGGAAGATCATCTTGCTTTGGTAGAGTTTGCTTATAACAACAGCTACCAGGCTAGCATCAAGATGGCACCTTTTGAGGCTTTATATGGTAGGCAGTGTATCTCCCCTCTGTGCTGGGAGACTTTGGGAGAGAGATCCCTGGTTGGTCTTGATTGGGTTCAGCAGACTTCTGAGAAGGTTCGGGAAATTCGTCAGAATATTTTGGCCGCTCAGAACCATCAGAAGAGTTATGCTGATGTGAGGAGGCGGGACTTGGAATTTGTAGTGGGTGACCAAGTCCTCCTCAGGATATCACCTACTAAAGGAGTTGTTCGGTTCGGTGTCTCTGGGAAACTCAGCCTGAGATACATTGGACCGTTCACTATCTTGGCCCGGGTGGGCAACTTGGCTTATCACTTGCAATTGCTGGATTCCATGGCAGGGGTACATCCGGTTTTTCATGTCTCTATGTTGAGGAAGTTCTTGCGAGATCCGAACCATCAGATCGAGATGGAACCAATTGATGTGCAGCAGGATCTGACTCTTGAGTGTCATCCGGTGCGTATCTTGGAATCCTCATAGTGTGTTTTGAGGAAGAGATCAATCAAGTATGTTAAGGTCTTGTGGACTAATCAGTCTGAGCGCAAGGCTACTTGGGAGCTTGAGGAGCTGATGCAGTAGAAGTATCCAGAACTTTTTGTTGTGGGTGAGTGTTGTTGATTCATTTATCTTTTCTTTTGTCGTTCCGATAGAAGTGTTAGAATTCGAGGTCGAATTCTTTTTAAGGGGGGTAGAGTGTGATACCCGGTTTGCAAAGAAGAGAAGTTGGAGGTTATTCTTTTTTTGTTTTTTCTCATTTGGGTGATGCGCTTTGGGGATTTGGAATTTTTGGAAAAACATTCACCAGTAAGACAGTAGAATTTCTTTGGTTAGATACTTGCGACGGGGTCGGGAGCTATCGCGTGGGCGAGTTGGGCCGTGAATCTCGATCCGGCCCACTAGCCTCCCCTTAACCCTAGCCGCCCTCCTCCTAATCCCCTCCCCTTGTGCAGCTGCCCCCCCTTTTCCCCTAGCCCTTGGCCGCCGCCCCCCCTCCCATCTCCTCCTCCCTCAAACTCTTGCAGCCACACCACCTAACCCTAGCCGCCCCCCATCTCCTCCTCCCCAAGGTGCCATTCCTTGCCACTTGGATCTACGTCGCGTGGTGCAAGTCTCCAATTGGTTTTGGTGGAGAGAAGAAGGGAGGAAGGAAAGGGGGAGAATCCAAGGTGATTTTTGTGTTTATCTCTTGTTTATTTGTGCTGAAATTCAATTGAATAGATGTTGCGTTTGCGAATTGGTAGAGGTGCTGTCTAGAAATTTAGTGGGTGAGCGAACAGCAGTAGTTCTAGGGATTTCTGGGAATTTTTCGTGGGAAATTAGTGGGGATCAGTGGGAGAATCATGTAGAGCTTTGTCATACCTTTCCAACGAGTACTTTTGCGCTCGATTTGGAATTATATTTTAAAAGATATCGCTGTTTAAATCCGGGTATGTCGCTGCCCAAAAGAAAAAAAACAGATTGCAGGGTTTATCTTGTGGACTGTTTTGGTCTAATTAGATGTTGAAATTTAATTATAAATTGTATACAAAACTTGTGGGGAATTTTATGAAGGTGCCTCTAGAGTTTTTGTTTGTCACCACTGCTGTCATAATTTTAAAGATATGAAATGGTTAAGCAGCGCCACTACAGTGGGGGGTGTGGGGAGAGTTGTTACCTGCGGCGGGGTTTGAAGTTGTGCGTAGGTGCGGCATTGTTTATGAGCGTTGTTATGTGAAATTTGTGCACTAAGTTGTGTGTCAAAACAGGTGGTGGACTTCCGGACCGTACTTAGGGATTTGTTCAAACTTCCGGTGAAGGCAAGTAAAATAGTGATGGTTATTCCGTCAATCGATTAAAGTGTCTTACACTTGATTATGTTTGTGCTATTTGTGTTCGTATTCATATTCCTAAATGGGTACCATGGTTTGAAGATATTCATGTTTTATTGTTTATATATGTTGGAGTTGTGGTTTGATCATGTTTCCCATGTTGTTTACTACTTGGAATGGGCGGAAGTATATGTTTGGCATATTTTATTTGGGAAGGACTCATGTTGTTGACATGCATAATGCATTCATCATCCATTGCATGGAAGTTTTGTCGCGATCTTATGGTCCGATTGTACTAGTACAATGAGCATCATATGTTGCCCGAGAAGAGGTATGATGCAGCTTCATATCCTTAGAGGTATGAAGGTAGAAGTCATTACTGCATCTGTAGCCATGTGCATCCATGGGAGAAGTGTGGAACCTTTATGGTGATGTGGATAGTGTGGATCTTTACATTGTGATTCATCTTGGCATTAAGTAATTGGTTACTTGCTTACTTGCTGCAAATTAATATTCAAGAAGGAAGTTGTGAACTATGTGGTTGTTTAAGCACGGTTGGTTTACATTTCCAATTGTTGTTTGCTCTTTTTACTTGCTGAGATGTGTCATCTCACTCTTGCATTGTCTGATGCAGGCACTGATCTTTGCTTTGGGAAAGAAAGGATGTAGCAGCATGGCCACTACACCTTTAAATAAAGGAACCACTGCTTAATAATGATGTTAAACAGGGAGGGTCAAGTCTAGGGGATTATTATGTTCTAGCCTTTCATGGTAGTTGAGCTGATTTTGGGGTGGGCTGAGTTACCTATCTTTTATTTGGTCATGAATGTTCATTACTACCTTTGCATTTTGATTATACTACGTGAATTATCTTTCTTTTGTATCCTGTATAAACTCTATGTTCCCCTCGTTATGATTCTTTCAAGGGAGGTGCTGCCGGAGTTTGCAATACTTTCTTTCTCTATTTCTTTTCTTGTGTTGCATAAGTTTTGTGGGAATGGTATTTGGTGACATTCATTGTGTGGGATCAGTGGGGTGTTACAAGAATGGGTAGCTCCATAACTTCATCATCCCCGTGAGTATTCTTCAAAATGTTAAAATGGTTAAGTATATGAAATCATGATAAGTGAAACAACACCATTCAAAAAAATGTATTTTACCTTTGCTTCCTCCAAAGCCTGAGAAATCAGTGCTTCAAGTTCCTTCTTAGAGACACAAACTTTGCGACACTTCGCCATCACCTTAGTTTGTTTCTGCTTTCTCTTCTTCGTTTCCTAATCCATATGAAGATAATCAGAGTAAAAGAAACCAATAGCATCAAAAACACGATTCGAGCGCTATTTTTTCCACGTTGCAAAGGTCTTATGTAATTTTTGGGACTCTTTTTGCTATAGTTGCCAAGCATCTCATTGCATTTTGCCTCAATAGCATCTAGCCACTCATTGTAATGGGAACTCATCCTTTGGACAAGCCTTGTTTAGATTAGTAAAATCAATGCACATTCTCCATTTACCATTGGCCTTCTTCACCATAACAGTGTTGGCTAGCCATTCTGGGTATTTTACTTCTCTAATGACACTAGCACTGAGAAGTCTTTTTACTTCATTCCGAGCACCTTCGGCTTTATCATCAGACATTTCTGAAGCTTTTGCTTTCTAGGTCTGAAGGATGGATCGACATTGAGTGAATGTTCAATGACGTCCCTGTTGACACCATAGAGATCGTTGGCTGACCATGCAAAAACATCTTTGTTATTGAATAAAAACCTTATCAAGGTTTTCTCCTGCTCTTCAGATAATTGGGACCCCAGCAACACCTTCTGCTCTGCTATGTCTTCACATAGAAGCATGGACTTCGGCTGATCAGTCGAAGCAGCCTTCTCTCTTTTGTACTTATACTGTTCACAAGCTTCGGCTTCATCTATATTGTGGATTGCTTTTGAGTCTGTCCAATTTCCTTCAGCCTTTTTGGCAGCTTCCTGACTTCCATGAATAGCAATAGGCTCTTGATCCGAAGGTATCTTCATGCATAGATATGCTGGATGAAGAATTGCTTTGAAAGCATTAAGTGTCCCTCGACCAATGATTGCATTCTAGGGATATTCCATGTCGACAATATCAAACACAACCTGCTCAGTCCTTGTATTGTGAACAAATCCGAAGGTTACTGGCATTGTGATCTTCCCAAGTGCTACAATCTGCCTTCCTCCGAAGCCACAAAGAGGGTGTGTAGCATCATGAATCTTGTCCTCTGGCTCTTGCATCTGTCTGAAGGCCTTAGCAAATATGATGTCAGCTGCACTGCCTGTATCAACCAAAACATTGTGGACCAAAAATCCCTTGATGACACAAGATATGACCATAGCATCATTATGAGGATAATCCTTGAGCCAAAGGTCCTCTTGGGAGAAGGTGATTGGGATGTGGGACCATTTTTACTTGATGAAGGGTCCCTGCACCCCAACATGCTGTACTCTTCTCTGAGCTTCCTTCTTCTGCTTCTTGTTAGCTGGCTCTGAGCATGAACCGCCTGTTATCGGGAGCACTAGCTTTGTAGCCGAAGCAGCTTCAACTTGCTTGTTGGACGAAGCCATCAGCTCAATCAGTGGAAGTGAGTTCACCAGAGGTGGGCGCCAATGTTGGGGACTTGTTCTCAAATGCTATGAATTAAGAACAAAGCAACACAAAAAATAGATTAATGGTTAATGCCCTTCGTCTTTTGAAGCATTATTTCCCCAAGGATATAATGATCTTCGGACGAAGGTTATAAAGGATATACCTTCATCATTACAGTATATATCAATGATATGCAAAGCATATAAAACATGAGAAATAACATGGATAATTATATGACATTATAATATATACTTCTTATTATGTAATCATGAATGGATAAGAACTGTATCGAATTACATTTGTACCTTCGTCTTGACAGAAGATGAGAGTACAAGCGTGGCGCACGAGCAGGTACAAGTCAGCGTGAACAGTACAGGGGTACTGTTCATCTATTTATAGGCATAGGGCGCAACCTGTGAAATATTACATTCATGCCCTTTACAAAAGATCACAACTATGACACGGACTCTCATGGTCTAATCGGTCATTTCATCTTTAAGTCGGTGCAATCCTTCGTCTAGAGACATGCCACTATGCCGAAGCTTCATGGATGATAGCTTCGGCGCTGCTTTTGAAAGGATCTGCCGAAGGTGTTTCTTCCTACAGAATCTTCGGCGATGAAGCATACCCCCAACAGACAGCGGATGCACAAACCACATGATGGGGGAGAAGAAGATGTTCACCTCCTACGTCAAGAACAAGGACTCCCAAGATACAATCATATTTGGAGATGGGAATCAAGGCAAGGTCAAAGGTTTGGGGAAGATAGCCATCACAAGCGAGCACTCTATTTCAATTGTATTTTTAGTAGAGTCATTAGGATACAACCTCCTGTTTGTAAGTCAATTGTGCCACATGGGCTACAATTGTTTGTTTACAAATGTTGATGTATCTGTCTTTAGAAGGAGTGATGGTTCATTAGCATTTAAGGGTGTATTAGACGACAAGCTCTATTTAATTGATTTTTCAAAAGAGAATGCCGATCTAGATGCATGCTTATTGGCTAAGACTAGTATGGGCTAGCTCTAGCATCGTTGTCTAGCACATGTTGGGATGAAGAACCTTCATAAGCTTCTAAGGGAGATCATGTGTTAGGACTAACCAATGTCTGTTTTGAGAAGGACAGACCTTGTGCAGCATGTCAGGCAGGAAAACATGTGGGAAGCACTCATCACAGCAAGAATGTGATAACAACATCAAGACCACTGGAGCTTCTTCACATGGATCTTTTTGGACCCGTTGCCTACCTTAGCATCGGGGGAAGTAAGTATGGTCTTGTTATTGTTGATGATTTTCCCGCTTCATTTGGGTGTTCTTTTTGCAGGATAAATCAGAAACCCAAGGGACCCTAAAGCGCTTTCTAAGGAGGGCTCAAAACGAATTTGAGCTCAAGGTGAAAAAGATAAGAAGCGACAATGGGTCCGAGTTCAAGAATCTGCAAGTGGAGGAGTATCTTGAGGAGGAAGGCGTCAAGCACGAGTTCTCCGCTCCCTACACACCACAACAAAACGGTGTGGTAGAGAGGAAGAACAGGACACTTATCGACATGGCGAGAACAATGCTTGAAGAATTCAAGACGCCCGAGCGGTTTTGGTCGAAAGCTGTGAACACAGCTTGCCACGCCAGAAACCGGCTCTACCTACATCGCCTTCTCAAGAAGACCTCGTATGAACTCCTTACCGGTAACAAACCCAACGTTTCTTACTTTCGTGTATTTGGGAGCAAATGTTACATTCTGGTGAAGAAAGGTAGAAATTCTAAATTTGCTCCCAAGGAAGTAGAAGGGTTTTTTACTAGGGTATGACTCAAATACAAAGGCGTATAGAGTCTTCAACAAATCATCGGGTTTGGTTGAAGTCTCTACCGATGTTGTATTTGATGAGACTAATGGCTCTCCAAGGGAGCAAGTTGATCTTGATGACATAGATGAAGATGATGTTCCAACGGCCGCAATGCGCATGATGGCGATATGTGATGTGCGACCATAGGAACAACAAGAGCAAGATCAACCATCTTCCTCAACAATGGTGCATCCCCCAACTCAAGATGATGGACAGGTTCCTCAAGAAGAGGCGCGTGATCAAGGGGGAGCACAAGAAGAACAAGTTATGGAGGAAGAAGCACCACGGGTCCCTCCAACTTAAGTCCGAGTGACAATCCAAAGAAATCACCCCGTAGACCAGATTCTGGGTGATATCAGCAAGGGAGTAATGACTCGCTCACGTTTAGCTAATTTTTGTGAACATTACTCGTTTGTCTCTTCTATTGAGCCTTTCAGGGTAGAAGAGGCCTTGTAGGATCCAGACTAGGTGTTGGCCATGCAGGAAGAGGTCAACAACTTCAAGAGGAATGAAGTTTGGAGCCTGGTGCCCTGTCCCAAGCAAAATGTTGTGGGAACCAAGTGGGTGTTCCACAACAAGCAAGACAAGCACGGGGTGGTGACAAGAAACAAGGCTCGACTTGTGGCAAAAGGATATGCCCAAGTTGCAGGTTTGGATTTTGAGGAGACTTTTGCTCCTATGGCTAGGCTAGAGTCTATTCAAATTTTATTAGCCTATGTCGCTCACCACTCTTTCAGGTTGTTTCAAATGGATGTGAAGAGCGCTTTCCTCAACGGGCCAATCAAGGAGGAGGTATACGTGGAACAACCCCCTGGCTTTGAGGATGACAGGTACCCCGACCATGTGTTCAAACTCTCTAAGGTGCTCTATGGACTTAACCAAGCCCCAAGAGCATGGTATGAATGCCTTAGAGATTTCTTAATTGCTAATGCTTTCAAGGTTGGAAAAGCTGATCCCACTCTTTTTACTAAGACTTGTGATGGTGATCTTTTTGTGTGCCAAATTTATGTCGATGACATAATATTTGGTGCTACTAATCAAAAGTCTTGTGAGGAGTTTAGCAGGGTGATGACACAAAAGTTCGAGATGTCGATGATGGGCGAGTTGACCTATTTCCTTGGGTTCCATGTGAAGCAACTCAAGGACGACACCTTCCTCTCCCAAACGAAGTACACTCAAGATCTTCTCAAGAGGTTTGGGATGAAGGACACCAAGCCCACGAAGACACCGATGGGAACCGACGGGCATGTCGACCTCAATAAAGGAGGTAAGTCCGTTGATCAAAAGGCATACCGGTCTATGATAGGTTCCTTGCTTTATTTATGTGCTAGTAGACCGAACATTATGCTTAGTGTATGCATGTGTGCTAGATTTCAATCTAACCCCAAGGAATGTCACCTTGTGGCCGTTAAGCAAATTCTTAGGTATTTAGTTGCTACGCCTTGCTTCGGGATCTGGTATCCAAAGGGGTCTACCTTTGACTTGATTGGATATTCAGACTCCGATTATGCCGGGTGCAAGGTTGATAGGAAGAGCACATTGGGGACGTGCCAATTCCTAGGAAGGTCCCTGGTGTCCTGGAGTTCAAAGAAACAAACATCCGTTGCCCTATCCACCGCTGAGGCCGAGTATGTTGCCGCAGGACAATGTTGCGCGCAACTACTTTGGATGAGGCAAACCCTCCAGGACTTTGGCTACAATCTGAGCAAAGTCCCACTCCTATGTGACAATGAGAGTGCAATCCGCATGTCGGATAATCCTGTTGAACATAGCCGCACTAAGCACATAGACATCCGGCATCACTTTCTGAGAGACCACCAGCAAAAGGGAGATATCGAGGTGTACCATATTAGCACCGAGAACCAGCTAGCCGATATCTTTACCAAGCTATTGGATGAGAAAACTTTTTGCAGGTTGCGTAGTGAGATAAATGTCTTAGATTCACGTAACTTGGATTGATCTATAGCATACATGTGTTCTATGCCTTTGATCATGTTATTTTGAAGCATTTACATTACTTGTTATATATTTGTGGTGCTCATGTTGTACAAGACCTCGCCGAACCTCACAAGTCCATATGCAAATGGTGCACATATTTAGGGGAAGATGTGCTACAACTTGACCCTTTGAGACTAACCTTTTGTGTTTGAGTATACTTGATGTAGTCTCAAAAGTGCATTGAAAGGGCAAGGTGAACTTGGACAATGCAAAGACTTCCACTGCACTCCGGTATTAGTGTACTCACCTCCAAGTTCATACTTATGCTCTCATTTCCTTTTTGCACTTAATTGACATTTTTGGTGAGGCAATGGGGTTAAAGGGCCAAGAATGATCCCGTTTTGGTGCTTAATGCCAAAGGGGGGGAAATTAAGGCCAAAGCAAATGAATTAGCTACCACTTGTGTGAATTTTGAAAACAATAGAGTTAGAACTTTTAATTTGTCCAAAATACTCTTATTGCAAAATTTGGTCTCTTGTGGGGGAGAATTTTGATTATGGGAAAAGGGGGAGTTTTTGGCACTTGATCAATTTCACTCATGGATTATCTCTCTTTATGCCCAAACAAGTGAGTTTGACTTAGAGATAGGAAAATGAATTTGATTTGCAAAAACAAACCAAGTGGTGGCAAAGGATGATCCAAATATGCCAAATTTTAGTCAAAAACAATTTGGTCCTCATTTGCATTGATGTTGCACTTATTTTGGTTGCTTTTTGATGTGTTGGCATAAATCACCAAAAAGGGGGAGATTGAAAGGGAAATGTGCCCTTGGGCCATTTCTATAATGTTTTGGTGATTAAGTGTCCAACACATAGTAAGTGAGTTGCTATGTGCCAAACAAGCAAAAGGTGCAAATCAAAGACAAGCAAACTTCAGCTCGGCTTGGCACACCGGACTGTCCGGTGGTGCACTGGACAGCGTCCGGTGCGCCACCATTGTCTCCGGTGAAAAGGCCGCTCTCGGGAATCAACAGCGGCGTACGACTATAATTCACCGGACCGTCCGATGGTGCACCAGACTGTCCGGTGAGTCATCCGCCGCGAACTCGTCGCCCTCGGGAAAAGCAAAGGGGCGACGTGGCTATAATTCACCGGACTGTCCGGTGGTGCACCGGACTGTCCGGTGAGCCAACGGTCGCCTGCGCCAACGGTCGGCCATGCAATCTACACGCGATGTGTGGCAGCTCCAACGGTCGGGGGGGGGGGGGGGGGCACCGGACTGTCCGGTGTGCACCGGACAGTGTCCGGTGTGCACCGGACTGTCCGGTGTGCACCGGACAGTGTCCGGTGTGCACCGGACAGTGTCCGGTGCGCCAACGAGACCAGAGTTGCAACGGTCGGATGCGCCTGATTTGGAAGGCGATCGCGCACCGTACAGCTACAGGGACTGTCCGGTGGTGCACCGGACTGTCCGGTGCACCACCCGACAGAAGGCAAGTTTGGCCTTCCAAGTTGGCCTCCAACGGCTCCTAGCTGCCTTGGGGCTATAAAAGAGACCCCTAGGCGCATGGAGGAGTCACCCAAGCATTCACTAAGCATGCTAAGACTCTAAGACTCCAACTTCACACATTCGATTCTTTGTGATAGTGATTTGAGCTCCATTTGAGTTGTGAACTCCGTGTGTTGTGTTTCGAGCTCAAGTCATGACTTGTGTGCGTGATTGTGCTGCATATTTGAGTCTTGTGTGTGTTGCTCTTCCCAACCTTACTCTTGTGCATTCTTTATGATCAATATTGTAAGGGCGAGGGGCTCCAACTTGAGGAAATTCCTTGCAAATGGGAAGAAAACTATAAGGAAGAAAGTCGTGGTATTAAAGTTGATCATTGGATCATTTGAAAGGGGTTGAGTGCAACCCTCGTCCATTGGGACGCCACAACGTGGAAGTAGGCAAGTGTTACTTGGCTGAACTACAGGATAAAATCGCGTGTCTCTTGTGATTGCTCTCTCTATGATTATTTGTGTTCGCAAGAGCTCGCCTCTTTGACTTGATTAACTTGCGCTAATATCTCTTTAATCAAGCTTGTTGGAATTTAGTGTTGATTTTTACAGGATCACCTATTCACCCTCCTCTAGGTGCTCTCACCTTCATCTCTAGAATATCTGAAGCAGGCACCAAAGTTAGCTCGTGGGCTACATGCCCTACGACAATCTCTGAGGAAGCAGAGTTTGCTTGACACTAGCTAAGGCTGGTTTTGTGGCGAGAAAGCGTTCAAATCAATCTTCGAATGCAAAGCAGGCTTTGTTGGCAGGAAGCGTGACACAACATATGTCGTGTTGATGCTCGCGGGCATTGCACCTTTTATATGAGTATTTTTTAAAAGTTAATTGTTTCACTCGATGAGCACTTGACCCCACCAATCAAAGTTATCAAAAAGTAACTTTTCATAACGAGCTTTCGAGAAGGTGCTTTTTGGACCTTCAGCGCGAGGCCTCCAAATCATATTTTATGCGGTCTAAGCTCGTTATGAAAATGAACTCATTCCACAAGGATCTACTATTGGGGGCCTACTTTGCCGAATATCCTCAAATCACCTCACCTTCGGCTTAAGAAAGTGTGTTTCAGGTACTATATGAAGGATAGACGAAGCCAATCTTTGGATGAAGCAACCTACGAAGAGCTTTGCTCGACCATGTATGTGATGAAGGTGTGCACCGAGGCCACCACCTTCGGTGTCAAGAAAGGCTTCATGCTCGAAGCAAGGAAAGGGGAGGTATTGAAGACTTGTGCGACAAGAAAGAAAGGAAAAAGACAATGATGCCCCTATAATACATGTAAATCATACTTGTAAACTTTATGGGCATGCTTGTAATTTAATATGAAGTTGTACATCTCCCCTATAAATAGGTGAATAGTGCCATGCATAAATTCACCTTTCGAGGGCCCATAGCTTCGTCCAACTCTACCTTCGAAATACCTTCGAGCAATTCCCTGTGTGAGCCGAAGGTACGCTTGTAATTATGCATTATGATGAGAAGGATGAAATAATGATTACCAAGGCATAAAGATGAGTTGCATGTTTCGTGCTTTATCTATTCCTCCTTCTTCTACATCGTTCTGTATTTGCTTTCGTTTCTTACCTTCTCTCTCAAAGTAACCTTCAGGAAAGAGTAATTAAAAGGAGAAGGTCGTAATCTTTTAACTTGTATTGTCTTGTTTTTAATGCTATGTAGCAATTGGAATAAGTGACCAACAACTTGTAAATGACATTTTACCATTTTAAAGCCTGTTTAAGCTTATCCAAGCAAATGTGCACGCCAACCGGTATAGGAAAGCAATATCCATACCGAGACTAGCTAGCTGACATAAGAGTATGTTTCTATTAGTCAACCAACAACAATAATGCTCGTCGAAATGGAGAAAGTCAATCAAATGAAAAATGGCACCTACCTAAATAAAGTTATGCACACACCTAAGCTCCGCTGTGTAGGCTTGTGTTAAGACACCTACTTTTTTTTGTCTTAAACCTATTAAGGGCCTGTTTGGAACCACCAATTTTTTAAGAAATTGAATTGTAGAAATTGAGATGGTTCCAAACATTTCAATTTGTACCTAGTTTATAGAAATTAGGTTCATAGTTTGTTAAAAACCAAAAAGCTAGCCTCTCATAGTAAAAATAAATAAAAACCGGTTTCTTAAAAACCGAGTCACTTCCAAACAGTGAACTAAGTCCAGCGCTGGTTCTTGAGAGCACTTAATTATTCAGCGAGCTTGTTGCCGTTCACAAGCGATGACGAAGATGTTGCCATAACTAGATCATGCTTTCACGTACTCTGATGTTCAAAACTTGCTAATTTCAAACGTTGCACAGTAAAATCAAAAACTTTTATACCAACATATTGAAACATTCTCTGTAGTTCAAAGTTCGTAATATAAACTTCTAATGTCATGATAATTTCAAACGTTGCACAGTAAAATAAAAAACTTTTATACCAGCATATTGAAACATTCTCTGTAGTTCAAAGTTTGGAATATGAACTTCTAATGTCATGATATAAAACTTGTGTACATCTAATTTGGAAACGTTGAAATTAAAACTTGACACTCCAAGTTTCCAAACTTTGTTGAAGCGTATTTCAAACTTTGTATTTGGAAATCCCAAACTTTGCAACCGAAGAACAGAAACTTCACCTAGGTATGCTCCCACATGCATTGTCTCAACCAAAACAAATCTACTTAGCAAAACGCAATGTCACATCCGGATTTAAGAGGCAAACCCGGGTGTGTCTCATATATGCGCCAAACAAGATCAACACATATAATGACTAGTGTATAGAGACGAATGTCACAATCTTCATTACATAACGAAAATGTCTTACAATATAACTAATAATAAATAAAAACAAACTAATATTATTATTCCTTGGTGCCATCAAGTTGATTAAAAACGACATCTAGACCTCGTCAAAATCGTCATAGTAGTCCTCCTCCGGGGCCAGCTGCTCTTCACCTGTGGGGGGGTTTATCACAAGAGTGAGCTCACAAAAGTTCATTGCTCAACAAGTGTACGGAATAATGTGCATGAGCTCACCTACAGTGGGAACTCATGTATAGTGTAAGGCCGATCAACAAATAATGGTTATAGTTAAGCATTGCTTTTAATAAGTTGGTCAAATTTTATTAGCAGTTAATAAGTACAAGTGTTTACCAGCCCAATAAAATAAAAGATCACTAATATAATAAACCCACAATGCAGTGCATATGACAAATTAAATTTATTTTCATAAGTTACTCATGTGAGGGTCTGAGCCGCTCATGACCGTGAGCATGGCTGATATACCAGTTTTACACTCTTCAGAGGTTGCACATCTTTACCCACAAGTCGTGTTATCCATTTGCCAAGGGATTGCGACTTCCCATTCATCTCTGCCGAGGAGATGAGGCAGGGTAGCACTACGAGGCCTTTACAAATTTCCACTAGCTTCAGAAAACCCGCTACAAGTGTGATATAGGAATCCCCCGTCTGAAAAGTCATCACAGCATGATAAACCCGAGAACCTCCCTATACCGACAACTCCTCTACCGCCCTTTCCCCTTTAGGGTAAGGTAGTCCTCCACTAGCTTTATTGATTAGTCAGCCAAGGGCGTCCCATACCACCCTTGTGGTAGCACTATTTTCCTGAGTGGTTCTCCATGTTTCAGTTAACACAATAGTCTTATCATGAACAGTAAATAATTCAATAATAATAGATATCATCATCATGAATAGTATGTATCTTAACACCCAAAACCACATAGCAATAGCAGATACTACTCAAAAGTTCAGTGGTAAGCAAGGAGTAAGGTACCAAACTAGGGAAACCTATTAGGTCCCATCAAAATTAGCCTAAGCATGTCATAGTGATTAACATGAACATTATTAGGTAAAGAAGAGTGATAAAGGGCACAACTTGCCTTCAGCGAGCTCCTGCTTAGAGTTTTCCACCGGGTGTGCTCCGGGTTGCTCTACTCGCAACAATTCAAACAAAAAATATGCATATAAGAAATTAACATCACAACAAACATGAGAACAAAATGCATAATAATGATCTACGCATGGCTACAAGATCGTGGGTTCGAAAACCACTAAAATCGGAGTTACGGTTACGAAGATATGGTTTTCCGAATTTGGAGGTGATTCAATAGTAAAATAATTTCCATGTTAAAATAAATCATGTGAGAAATAGAAGTAACTGATTTCTTCCCGGTCATAACTTGATTATACATCTTATCTTATTCAAATTATAATTATGAGCAAGTTAATCTTTATTAAAAATTAGTCAACTAAACATAAACTAAATAAATTTCTGATTGTACAAGTATGTGAGATGCCATGGATAGTACTATTAATGCGTAGGGAAATTTATTACGAAGCTAACACAACTGGAACAAATCAATTTGGAGTTAAATTGGTTAAGTTATGGAATTTACAAGTTTTTGGAGATATTTAATACTAATTTATACTAAAATATACACTTAGGGGTCAATTTGCAGATTTTGAGGGACCTAGATGTAATAGTTCTCCACGGTCGAGGATGACAGGTCGGTTTTATAAAACCCTAGGGTCACTTATGAAATTATGCCACGGTCGAAGGGGTACGCTCTGATCTGAGCCGTTGGATTGGAAGCCCATGGCAGAGATTAGATCGTTCTAATAAATGAACTGGTATGCGCCTCGGTTCGCTCTATCCAAGATCTACGATCATCACTTCATCGGGACAAGACTCGATCCAACCCACTCACTCTCTAATCAACAACTTGGATCAATCATGCCGAAGCGTTATGCATATTCTAAACGCGACCATTCGTGAGCCAATCAACGGTCGGCGCCACGTCTCTCCCACCCCGACTCTCGGCCACGGCGGTTGTGGGGGACGGGTATCCCCTTGGTCCACTGAAAGGATGAAAGACCTCACGAAAGGCCCGTGGGCCCGATAATTCGCAAGGTCATTCCTTCGTGGGCCTGAGGAAGAACGTCTAGAGAAGTAGTTTGACACAAGGTCGGATCGGCGTAGGCCCAGACGGTTCGACGAGTTTGAATTGCGATCACAACAGAGACCCGACCTTCCCGCGCAGGGGCCTCATACATCGAAACAAGGCAGGGGAAGATCGGCTGGATTATAGGAAGATAGACTCAGCCGGTTTACTATTACTTAGGCTCGCATTGTTATCATATCTACATGTAACACCCCACGGTCAAGTATATAAGGCCTAGGAGGCACCCCCTCGAAAGGATATCTCATTACTTAGCCCTCCGCTCGTCTCTCTACGTCCATAACACCAGAGAGCTCCTTTGTAACCGTCCACATAAAGTACTCACGCCAGGACATAGGGTGTTACGCATCTCAAAGCAGCCCGAACCTGTACAAAATTGTCCACTGCCTCTCGTGCATCCCGCGCGAACCATCGAGCTACAGTCGGTAACAGCGCCCTACTCCAAAAAGCACTCCGAGGGGCAACCTCGGGTGCGCGGTTGGACCCAAAACACCGACAGCTGGCGCGCCAGGTAGGAGGGGGTGTCACTGATCCAAGCTAGCTCAATGGCCGTCACTTTCCAGCACAAGATTGTCCTCCGCCCTAGGTCCGTGTTCTGCTTCAGAACCATTTCGTCCGTAGCAGATGAAGAAGGAACTCTACATCGCATCGCGGATCCGCCAGAAAGAAAATTTTCCTCAAAAATCTCCGGGAAAGTCGGAATGAAACAGGAAAAAGCGCAACCTCCAGCGCTCCGAGCAAAAACCACCTTCAGCAAGCTCGGAGCCGAGGGCCCGTCAACCCAGAGAACTCCATTGTCCACCTCTCCGACGAAAGCATGGACACAAGTCACAAAGAAAAAGGGAGTGAATAAGGTAAAGGATTGTCGAACCACTCTTTTAGTACATCTGTCCTCAAAGGAGAACAGAAAGAGGCTCGTCGCAACGTTAGTTCCATTCTACCCTGATGTCCTCTTCATCGGGAGAGTGGAGTCGCCCCCCATCTCCGACGATGAACCAACCGCGCCCGGGGAAGAACCTCCTCAGCGGGAATCCCGCCAACGAAGGAACCGATGTCAGAACATTCGGTGACATCATGAGGCCAGAGAGCGGGACCTGGCGCAGCCCATATCACGAGACGAGGTCTCGGAGATAGGAGAAACTCCAGAAGAACGGGTCTTTAGGGAAAGGAGGAATTCCCGACGATGCGACCGTCGGCAAGCTCAAGAGCAGGATGAGCAGGAAGCGAAGCAACGTCGAGAAAATCCGCTTTTCAGACGCAACCTAAACCCCGATTTCGCCCAAGCCATGAACACACCAAGCGAAGTTGGTGGAGTATTGGCTCGGATAGCCGATGGCCTCCCCCGGACTCTGGACGCCGAGGGCTATCGGTGGCTGTTCACTCGGGAGACCAACCACCTTCTACCTCTCGCTCATCCACCGAGCGACCTACGACATGCCATCAATAGTTGGCGAGACGTACGAAGCTCCATCAACGCCTCGCGCGAGCGACGACATGAGAACGAGATCCGGTGCCGGGAAGAATATGATCGGGATCATGGCATTCCTGCGCGGAGTTAGGCCACTAGAACTGAGTTGGCAACGGCTTCGACTAGTGGCATAGCCCGGGGACGGTCGAGGTACCATGACAACAACTCCCCTCCCCAGGACAGGCATCATCATCGACGACAGGAGGACACATGTGGAGTATCGGCACTCACTCCGCGCCTTAGGGCCATTCAATGGCCCCCAAACTTCAAAGTCTCCAACGTCGACAAGTACGAGCCTAAGCAGGATCCAGGAGGCTGGCTAGCCGTCTACACCATCACCGCCCAAGCTGCTGGGGCAACCGAAGACGTGACGACCGCGTACTTGCCTATCGTTCTCGGGCAGGATGCACTCCAATTGCTACGACACCTACCTCGACACTGCATCGATGACTGGAGTGATTTCAGTCGGCGTTTCACCTTCAACTTCCAATCTCTCTCCGACAAACCAGTGCAGCCATGGGACATCAAATCCATCAAGTGCCGAGGGGATGAGACTCTCCGGTCATATCTCAAAAGATTTCAGACCATGAGGAATCGTATCCCCGAGGTCGCAGGAGCAGCAGTGATCGAAGACTTCTACCAGGGATCTAATGACTCGGCCTTCGTCCGTGCCATACTGCAGAAGGCATCAACTACCTCCGAGCAGCTGTTCTGAGAAGCCGACCTCTACATCACCGCCGACGAACGAGCTCAAGACCTCATCGGAGGAACAAAGCCTACGCCGGCGGCACCGTGACGCGACATGAACCAACAACCCGACAAACGTTGGGAAAAGAGGCCCCGTGAAGAAGTCCACGCCGCCGGACCGCCCGCCTCTCGCGCTCGAGGAGGACCACGCGGAGGCGAACGCACGCTGGGCGACATCCTCGACGCCCAGTGCCCGTACCACAAGGACATGCGCCACACCCTCCGGAACAGCAAAGACTTCAAGCATTCCGTGGGGAACGGCCGACCCTTCCAACCTCTACCTCCTCCCCCACCACGAGGAGGACCTGGAGAACCTTGACAGCCCCAACAACAGGAGGAGGGGGGAGGTGGAGCCTTCCCTCGTGTGGACAGAGAAGTCAACGTCATCTTCGGCGGACATGGGTCACAAGAAAGCAAAAGGCAACAAAAGCTTAACGACCGTCAGATATTGGTGGCAACCACTGGTCCTCCCGCCCCATATCGATGGCCCGAACACCCGATCACCTTCACCCGGGCAGATCAGTGGCTCAACTTCGACCACCCGGGCAAGTACCCGCTCCTCGTCGATCCAGTGATCCGGGAGAGCAGGGTAAAGAAGGTATTAGTGGACGGGGGAAGCAGCATCAATGTCACCTTTCCCCGAACACTTCAAGGCTTGGGAGTTCCCCTCAAAGAGCTCCATGAGTCGGACACTCCTTTCTTCGGCATCGTGCCAACTGAAGGAGAATATCCACTGGGACACATCTACATGCCGGTCACCTTTGGAACTCCGGAAAACTACAGAACCGAGTTCCTGAGGTTCGAGGTGGCAAACTTCGACTGCGGGTACAATGCCATCATCGGCAGGCCGGGATTGGCAAAGTTCATGGCCATTCCACACTATACATACATGATATTGAAGATGCCAGGACCACAAGGAATCATAACTGTGTGCGCTGACTTCCAAGGCGCTGTGGAATGTTTCCGAGTGGCCATTCAGGCGGCCCTCACCACCAAACCATCGGCGACTTCTTCTGCGCAGGCGATCTCAAAGCCTGAGGAAGACCTCGCGGTACCTGCAAATGAAGCTCAAGCCATGACCTCTATGCGACCGACCGAAGAAGCCAAGAGAATCAACCTCGGGTTCGCCGATGAGCGCAAGACAACCATCATCAGTTCCAGCCTGGATGACAAATAGGAAAGCGTGCTCGCCCGGTTCCTGCAAGATAATCGAGACGTATTCGCATGGCAACCTGCGGATATGCCGGGAGTCCCGAGAGAACTGGCCGAGCATAAATTGAAGGTTTACCCCCAGGCGAGGCCGATCCGACAAAAATTACGGCGCTTCACGCCTGACAAGAGAGAAGCCATTCGAGCAGAGTTGGCTCGCTTGGTCGTGACCGGATTCATTAGAGAAGTGTTACACCCTGAGTGGTTAGCAAATCCTGTTCTTGTACTCAAAAAGAATAAAGTGGATTGGCGCATGTGCGTCGACTATACGGATCTCAACAAGCACTGTCCGAAGGATCCCTTCGGACTCCCTAGAATAGACCAGGTGGTAGACTCGACCGCCGGATGCTCTATGCTGTCTTTCTTGGATTGCTACTCCAGGTATCATCAGATCAGCCTAGCAAAAGAAGACGAAGAAAAAACAGCATTCATCACCCCGTTCGGAGCCTTCTGCTATACCTCCATGTCGTTTGGCCTAAAAAACGCTGGAGCGACTTACCAGAGGGCTATTCAGACATGCTTAGCCAACCACTGGGGCAAGTGTGTGGAAGCTTATGTGGATGATGTGGTGATCAAGACAGAAAACTCAGAAAATTTCATTGAAGATTTACAGCTGGTCTTCAACAGTCTACGACGATATCGATGGAAACTTAATCCCGAAAAATGCATCTTCGGAGTACCAGCAGGAAAATTGCTCGGGTTTATTGTCAGCCATCGGGGAATTGAGGCCAATCCGGAAAAGATCGAGGCTATCATGAGAATGGAAGCACCACGATCACAAAAGAAAGTACAAAGACTTACCGGATGCATGGCAGCCCTAAGGAGATTCATATCAAGGCTGGGAGAAAAAGGCTTACCGTTCTATAAATTGCTTAAGAAGGTAGACAAATTCTAGTGGACTTCAGAGGCTCAGGAAGCTCTAGACGCACTGAAGAAATTCCTGACAACACCACCAGTGCTAAAACCACCGCACCGAGCCACGCCAAATCAACCGGCTGAAGATCTGTTGTTATACATCTCTTGCACGACTCACGTGGTGAGCACCGCATTAGCAGTCAAGCGAGTGGAAGAGGGACACGCGTACCCAGTGCAACATCCTGTCTATTTCATCAGTGAAGTCCTGGGTCCCTAGAAGAAGAAATACCCTCAAGTTCAGAAACTATTGTATGCAGTACTTCTAACTGCACGCAAGCTCTGTCACTACTTCGACGATCACCAAGTCATAGTAGTCACTGGATTTCCAATAGGGGATATTCTCCACAATAAAGAAGCCATTGGAAGAATAGCCAAGTGGGCCTATGAACTAGGAGCTCATGACATTGAGTTTCGACCTCGCACCGCAATCAAGACTCAAGCACTAGTTGACTTCGTATCAGAGTGGACCGAGCAACAAGTGCCTGATAACCTAGAGACCACAGAAGTATGGTGAATGTATTTCGGTGGCTCGTTAAAGCTACAGGGGGCAGGTGCAGGGATCCTTTTCATTGCACCTGGAAGTGAACAACTCAAATATGCTCTTCAATTGCTATTCCCAGCATCCAACAATGCAGCAGAATATGAAGCTTTGATTCATGGGCTGAACATTGCCATATCACTGGGCATCAAGAGACTGATGGTATATGGGGATTCTCTAGTGGTCATAAGTCAGATAAACAAAGAATGGGACTGCTCGAACGATTCCATGGGAAAATACTGCTTGGCCGTCCGAAAGCTTGAAGACATGTTTGAAGGTTTGGAATTTCATCATGTGGAGAGAGACCGCAACATGGCAGCTGATGCATTGTCCAAACCAGGATCCAGTCGGACTCAGGTCCCGCCTGGAGTTTTTGTCCAAGAAGTACTGCACCCGAGCATTTCACTAGATCGGGTAGAAGAATGCAATATTCTGAGCCAATCAGAATCAGATCCTAATGACTGGAGGGAGCCGATCATCAGGTACACAAAGAATGACGAAGAGCCGGATGACAAAAATGCAGCAGAGCGCATTGCTTGGCAGTTAGCTCACTATACTCTCATTGGGGAAACACTATACAGAAGAGGCGCATGAGGCATCAGGAGTCCTCATGAAATGCATTCTTTCGGCCACAGGGAAGCAATTGCTAGAAGAGGTCCATGTCGGGCAATGCAGAATACACGCAGCATCAAGAACTCTAGTTGGGAAGGTCTTCAGGTCTAGTTTCTACTAGCCAACGGCAAAGAGTGATGCAGCTGAGTTAGTCCAGAGGTGTGAAGCCTACCAGTACTTGTCAAAACAGCAGCATCTACCAGCACAGCAACTGCAAACCATACCTGTAACCTGGCCGTTCATGTGCTGGGGGCTGGATATGATTGGACCTTTCAAGAAAGCTTAAGGAGGATACACTCATGTACTGGTTGCTATCGACAAATTCACTAATTGGATAGAGTTCAAGCCCATTGCTTCTCTAACATCAGCTAAGGCAGTGGAATTCATACAAGACATAATATTCAGGTTTGGGATACCAAATAGTATCATAACCGACCTGGGGTCCAAGTTCACAAGTTCAGAGTTCTTCGATTTCTGCGAACAAAAAAGCATTAAGATCAAATATGCCTCAGTGGCGCACCCAAGAGCCAACGGGCAAGTAGAAAGAGCCAATGGGATGATATTGGAAGCACTCAGAAAGAAAGTCTTCGACAAGAATGAAAAATTCGCAGGAAAGTGGATCAGAGAGTTGTTGTATGGAGCCTAAGAACTAAACCCAGTCGAGCTTTGCATGGAAACACTCCCTTCTTCATGGTATATGGTTCGGAGGTAGTGTTACCTGCTGATCTCAAGTTTGGGGCTCCAAGATTGATCTTCGAAAACATAGCTGAAGCTGAAGCTACTAGGCTGGAGGATGTTGATATACTAGAAGAGGAATGGTTGAATATGGTGATTCAGTCAGCTCAATACCAGCAAACTCTGAGGCGCTATCATGATAAGGCCATATGGCATCGATCCTTCGCAGTGGGAGAAATCGTCCTCCGCCGAATTCTAACGGGGGAGGGACGACACAAGTTATCGCCACTATGGGAAGGGTCGTTCATAGTAACAGAAGTCACTCGGCCTGGGTCATATCGTCTTACTCAAATGAACGGCATGGAAATTGGGAACTCATGGAATATAGAACATATCAGGAAGTTTTACCCCTAGCTATATTTCAAAAGCTATGGGGACGACCTTGTATTCTGTAAACTGGGAAGTATATCATCAATAAAAAGACTTTGTTCTCAAAGGCACTCCAATTGTTTACTGCCAACCTGCACGCTTACTTAACTCAGGGTGACCACTATACCCTACTAATGGAGCAATCGACTTAAGTCGGCGACGACTTAAGGCGGTGTGACATGCTCACGCTTACTTAACTTAGGGTGACCACTATACCCTACTAACGGAGCAATCGACTTAAGTCAGTGATGACTTAAGGCGGTGTGACATGCTCACGCTTACTTAACTTAGGGTGACACTATACCCTACTAACGGAGCAATCGACTTAAGTCAGTAACGACTTAAGGCGGTGCGACATGCTCACACGTAACCCAGGGTGACCACTATACCCTACTAACGGAGCAGTCGGTTTAAGTCGGTAGCAACTTAAATTGGCACGGCGTGCTCACGACTACTCGATCCAACATAAGCACGTTTATGATTACCCATATTAGGGCGATCTCTATGCCTCGCGAAATAAGAAGATATTTCAAAATCATCACACTGCATTTACTTCTGCAATTTTAACTATTGCCGAATTCTAATAACAGGAAAATAATAAGGGCATCCAGTACTGAAAACACTTTCTGACAAAACATTCGAGCACACTAACAACGAACACAAGGCATTCAGTGTTTCTACTTGGTAATGTTTTTCTCAGGAGCGATCGATGAAGAGGGTCGACTTGAAGAATCAGGAGCGACATTCACGTCTGCAACTATGTCGTCAGGAACAATCACACCGGGTCTCCTCATCAAGATTCGACCCGCGCGAATGGCTTTGTCCATAGCCCTGTCGCGCTGGGCCCTCAAAATAGAGGAAGCATCTTCAGCAGCCTTAACAGCCAGTCGAGCAGCCTCTAGCTCCTGGACGACTGACCTCTTGGAAGTGCGCAGATCCTTGATGATAGAATCTTTGCTCGATACCAACTGCCTAAGACGAGTCATATCATCCAGAGACTCTTGAAGCCTATAACGATGATTATCCATGTCCTCCATGGTGAAACGATGGCTCCTTTCCAAGATAGTCAAAGAGTTGCTGGCATCGCGATACAACCTGTCGAGGTTGTCACGAGAAGTTGCAAGGGCACGTTTTTCCTCCTACAGACAAGAATCAGTTCTCCAACGTCAAACAAGCATTAAGAACACAACCGAGAAAGTCAAGTAAAACTCAATTCACTAGCCACCTTTTCAGAGCCAAGCTGAGCATTGAGAGTGGAATTCAGCATGTTAGCATCGGTTAGAGAAGCAGAAACCCGGGCCAAGTCCGTCTAACCTTGAGAATATTTCTCGTCAAGATCAGAGTACCACCAGGCCATATCTAGCAAGAAACGGTTAAACAAGGATATTCAGTCAAAAAGCAGATCAATCAAGCAGCCAATGAGGAAACAAAGGGCACTAACCAGCATTCGCCATCTCCAACTCAGATACTCGCTGATGAAGCAGCATAGGATTCCAATGTGTTAGAGACAGAGCTCTTTCTGGGACAGAGGCACCCTACGATCTCAGCTGACCAGCCATCTCGTCAACCAACGCCTGACATTAAAAATAAACGAGTATAAGAACAGTATTTCACCCGGAGTATAGTCAGGTCAGGAAAAACCAAATAACCTGGAGATTGGAGAAGAAAGAGGGAACCCCCAAATTATGGGAATTTAGTTGATGACTTGATGAAGGATTACCAACCAAAGCAATCTGCAGAGCATCAGCGGGGACCAATTCAGCGTCACCAGCAGAAATCAAAACTCTGTCATCAAGTGCGCCGGCCTCTAAGGCGACCTCCTGACCCGAAGCTGGTGCTGCTGCCATGCAACCAGAATGCGGAGGAGAAGACCCGACATGAACATCCATGGAAGTGTGAGAAGGAGAACACGCTCGGACACCCTCGGGGGCTGGGTCATAACTCGCGCTGCCCACCCGAGCCAAATCATCACTGGCAACACCCTCGGGGGCTAGGTAAACACAAGCACCATCCTTGGGGACCGAGTTATCTGTATCAGCCACCTCTAAGGCTGAAGGATTTTGAACCACCTCCATGGGAACAGAGCAATCTAGATCAGCCGCTTGGCTCTTAAAACCGCGCTCCAAGGTCGATGAGGCACGAGATGCTGCTTGGGATAACTCTAACATGACAGCAGGCACATCAGCACAAACTTCCATCGTTCCATCATCTGCCGGCTCTGACAACAGATCTTTAGGGACCATATCTTCGAGATTCTGATCAAAATTTGCCAGATACAATTCTTGTAGACCAACGAGAGCAGACAAAGCTGGAGAAGGAATACCACTACTCTCCCCACTGGCTATATAGCACCGACTGTTCTTTCGAATTAAGGGGATTTCTTCCTCCTCCTCATCTTCATCAATATTATAGACAGTACACCCATTGGGGTCAGCATCATCAAGGTTACACCCATTGGGGTCAGCATCATCAAGGTTACACCCATTGGGGTCAGCATCATCAAGGTTACACCCATTGGGGTCAGCATCGTCAAGGTCACACCCATTGGGTTCAGCATTAGTCGGGTCACACCCATTGGGTTCAGCTTTAGTAAAAGTCGGTACTGGCACTTCCCCGGCAGCAGGAGCAGAAGGGCCAGCACCCTGATTCAAGCATGACACTCGCCGAAGCCGTCTCTTTTTCTTTTCCTTCCCCTTAGCAAGAGAAGTTGGATGATTATTTCGGCGAGGATGCTTCGGGCGAATACTTTCAGATCTTTGAATGTCCAAAGCCTTTCCAGACTCTAGGATGGATGCTACAGCTAGTGTTTCAGCAGGGACCGAATCAGAGGAATCCTCAGCCAACATGTCCAACATGGCACTTATTTCTGCATCACTCGGATTTAAAGGCATTTCAAAATGAACCTGCCTCTCATCATTGGGAATTTCACCTAGCGAAGCAACCAAAGCCTCAACCTCTTTGAGAGAGGGTCGCACTCTAAGGCCCAAACCGCTGTCACCGGCAGGAGGATTTGACACAAAACTGATGAAAGCCTTGGAAGGAGGCAGATTCCATGCTGAATATGCAACACGAGCACCGATATTCGACACCTTGCCTCTAAGAATCATTTCAAGCCGGCTTACCAGATCCACAGCAGGAATCCTTCTGTTGGTAACCCGGGTCGAATCAATGGTGCCACGATACAAATAAGCTGGATACGCTCTGTCTTTCAGTGGCTGAATGTTCTTAAAAACAAAATCGGCGACCACAGCCTCGGCAGCCAGACCCTTCTCCTTCAACAATCCAACCTCGGCAAGCAGAACCCTGGCCTCCGCTATCTCCAAGCCTGTGGGGGATTCAGTCCAACTTGGAGCGCGAACATCCGACTATCTCCCTGACCGAGGAGGGAGGGAATTCCCGTGATTCTCCACGATAAACCATTCTAGGCGCCATCCTTTGATGTTGTCCTTGAGCGGGATGTCGAGGTACTCAGTTTTCCTCCCACAGCGCATCTCCAAACTCACACCCCCATGAGCTGGTGCTGTCCTCCGGCCATCCTAGGCCGACAGTGATACAAGTATTTCCACAAGCCAAAATGTGGCAGAATAACAAGGTAGGCTTCACACAAATGAACAAAAATGGAGACTTGCAGAATAGAATTGGGATTCAGATGGGTTAGATTCAAATGATAGAAATCAAGGAGACCACGGAAGAAAGGAGAAATAGGAAGAGCAAGGCCGCGGATGAGAAAAGGAATATAGATAACAGACTCATGGGTGTCCTCTGTTGGAACAGTGACCCCGCGATAGATCCGCCAAGAACACAGTTCCTTTGGAGGAAGAACCCCGACAGAGACAAGGTGAAGAAGGTCAGACTCAGAAACAACAGACATGTGGTTACCTGCGAAAGGCAACTGGCTGTTCGGATCGATGGGAGGAATGGTTGCGGCAGATGAACTCTGAGTCTTCCGCTTAGGCGCCATCTCAATCTTGTTGGCAAGAGGAACGGAAACGATATCACAAGAAAGCAGAGAAGGTCTGGATGCAGAAAAGCAAGACTAGGGCTCAGAATACAGAGGCATGTGACGGCGCAGTACAAATGGGGTTTTTCCCGGGCCAGATGCCATCTCTAAAAAGTGCCCAGTCATCACCCGGTAGTTATTTCTAAAACATCGGCGTGCCCTATCATCGCTCGGCCGTTATTTCCAAAACGGCCGACGTGACCCAATATAGCTTAGCTGTTATTTCTAAAAACGCTAACCAGTCTTCACTCGGCCGTTGTTTCCAAAGCGGCCGACATGGCCCGTTATCACTCGGTTGTTTTCTCTAAAATGCCGACGTCACTAGTAACTGCTCGGTCGTTATTTCTAAAACGCCGATGTGGCCCGTTATCGCTCGACTGTTATTTCTAAACCGCCGACATCACCAGTAGTCATTCAACCGTTGTTCCTAAAGTGACGACGTGGCTCCAAGGGACCCAGCTGTTACCTCTAAAACGCCGACGTCGCAAAAAAGGAAAAACTGCTCGGTTACCACCTCTGAAAATACTAACAGTAAATCAGCCGTTTTTTCTCTATGAATACGCAGGCAAATTTAAGATGCGGCTCGATGATTCTAAAATCGATTACTCAAGCATTACATCCAGGAACAACGGCTACATTAAGCACAAATACGATCGACCGATCGACGAGAAGAGTAGCGACGGGAAAGCAAAGGAATGCACACAGAATGGGGCGAAATCTTCTTCATTATAAAGGGAAGAGAAGTATTACCAAACTTAAAAAACCAACTCATTATGAGTCGACTTTCTTCCCATTGTTCTATACTACTAATTAATACTACATTACATTTCACTACACTATACTACTAACTACTACTACATTATTTCACTAATACTACTTCTACTACTAATCTATACTAACATTTAAAACCAGTGGTGCCTAGCCACTGGCCTTGTTGCTGCCCCTGCCGCTGCCCCTACCGTCGCCGCTGCCGCCCTTGCCGCTGCCACTGCTGTCGCCGCCGTGGCCCTTGCCCTTGCCGTCACCGTCGCCGCTGTCGTCGTCGCCATCGCCGTCGCCTCCGCCGTCGTCGTCGCCCTCGCCATCGCCGCCACCGCCGCCCTCCTCGGACGAGTCTGAGGAGTTCTCCTCATCCGAGGAGACCTCCGACTCATCCGAGCCCTCGAGCCCGGCGCGCTCGACGGCCCGGATGTAGGACCATACCTCCGCGACGATCTCCTGGGAGTCGTTTGAGTCATCAGACGACGCTGGGGGAGAGGCAGGGATCGGCGATCCCTCGGACCCAGAAGAGAACTCCTCCTCCGAGTACTCCGAGTCGCCGAAGTCCTCCGAGGGAGGAGTCGGCTCGTGTTTCCACTTATCACCGGAATGGTGTGAGGAACACCCACCTTTCTTGCTCTTGGCCATGGTGGAGTAGAAGGGAAGTGAAGAAAGTAAGCAACAAGCGGCAGAAAGAGATGTGAAGATGTCAGAGAAGCAAGCACACTATTTATAGAAGAAGAAGGCAACCGCTCACCTCCTACCGCAGCCACTGAACAGTCGCAAAAAATCAATATGCAATTCAAACCGTCTGGAAACACGTCAGACGGCTGGTGCCGTTCTACGTAACACGACACCCATTGGGACTCTAGTCAACTGCTTGGGCAATATGATTACACCGCGGTCACGTCAAGTTACTACTCAGAAGCAGTTTGCTAAACGCTCAGCGCACCAAGCCATCCCTTGCCCACACCCATTAGGGGGACATCTAGGAATTTTCAATAGATTTTCCCAAGCAGTCACGTCCATACAGTATACACAATGAATACCTCAAGGCAGAAGGAAGATATCAATAGAGATCAGAGAGAAGCCAAATATAGCCGATGAGGTACAAGTCTAATCAACAGAAGCATTGAAGCACGAAATGATATGAAGACTAGGCAAGGGCCATCCACCGAACGTCCAATCAGTCGCAGATCAAATAAATTGTAAGACCTAACAAGATATGGGCAGATCGCGTGCTCGATTTCAAAGACAAAAATGAATGCTGACCTCTAAAGCATAATGTTGATGATATAGTGCTGATCTCTAAACCATTCAACAAAAGGAAAGGATGATTCCTGAAAAACAGCATGAGATGAAGACCTTCGAGCGGATTATTTTCAAAAAATCCACTCGAAGCTCGGGGGCTACACCCGGTGCACCCAATGAATCATCAACCCCAAGAGACAGAATGCTGATTTCTAAAGCATAAGACGAAGCTGAGACAAGGCTGATTTCTAAAAAGCACGGGTGGAAGATAAAAATGATTCCTGAGAAGACTTGAAATGAAGACCTTCGAGTGGATTATTTGCAAAAATCCACTCGAAGCTCGGGGGCTACACCCATTGGGTGCACCCAATGAATTTTGAAGTTCTAAAAGAGCAAAATGCTGACCTCCAAAGCATAAAACCGAGACAGAACACCGAATTTTAAGGAATAAATAGCAGAGAAAGACAATAAAAGATCATTTTTACCGGGTCACTCAGAGTTCAGAAGCAGTGGCCAGGCAGACTTATTTTCAAGGCATTCCTTATCAAAATCAAAAAACTGCAAGCTAGACCTAAGATCTTTGGGCCGGTTATTTCGAAATCAACCCAAAGATCGGGGGCTTGTGGGGGACGGATATCCCCCTGGTCCACTGAAAGGATGAAAGACCTCACGAAAGGCCCGTGGGCCCGATAATTCGCAAGGTAATTCCTTCGTGGGCCTGAGGAAGAACGTCTAGAGAAGTAGTTTGACACAAGGTCGGATCGGCGCAGGCCCAGACGGTCCGACGAGTTTGAATTGCGATCACAACATAGACCCGACCTTCCCGCGCAGGGGCCTCATACATCGGAACGAGGCAGGGGAAGATCGGCTGGATTATAGGAAGATAGACTCAGTCGGTTTACAATTACTTAGGCTCGCATTGTTATCATATCTACATATAACGCCCCACATTCAAGTATATAAGGCCTAGGAGGCACCCCCCGAAAGGATATTGTAGGAAACGGGTGACGCCTAAGAGGGGGGGGGGGGTGAATTAGGACTTCTAAAACTTTTACTAAACTAGGCCACAAATAAATCCCTAGAGCAAAACCTATGCAAATAATCAAACTAGAATGTGCAAACTAGGTTTTGTCTAAGTGTTCCTATCTCTACCGCAAAGGCTAAGTTTCAATCTACACTAAATTAGTATGGATACAAGATTGAAACTTAAATGCTTAATATAAATGCGGAAACTTAAAGAGCAAAGTAGAGAAGCAAACTCTCGTGGATGACACCGGTATTTGTACCGAGGTATCCGGAACCACGCAAGGTCCCGACTAATCCTCGTTGGTGCCCCTACGCAAAGGGAAGCCCACGCGAGGGCCAAGCACCACGGTTGAGTAACTCCGTAGAGAGCCGCGGGCCTTCTCCACGCGCAAGTGGTGCTCCACTTCCGGCTCCTCTCGGACGCACCCTGCCGTCTCCACTATCGAGCTTCCGGCCGAAACGCCGCAGGCCTCGTTCCCTCCGGTACACGATGGCGACCGTGACACAAACGCGGTTGTCACGGTCTCGCAAGACTCTCGCCCCACTCGGTACAATTACAATGACTCACGCAAGAGCCGAGGGGTTGTGTGGTTTTACAAACTAGGGTTCACCTAGAGCAAGCGCTAAAGTGGTCTAACTAACCTAAGCACTTCGCAAAGCACCTACACTAATCACCGAGTGATTCTATTAAGCACTTGGGTGTTTGAGCTCTTGGAAATGTGCACTATATGCCTTGGTATGTTGCTTGGGTTCCCACACCTTCAAATGGACGGTTGGGTGAAGTATATATAGGCCCCAACTCCAAAATAGCCGTTGGAGAAAAGCTGCAGTTCTCTGCGGCACACTGAACAGTCCGGTGGTGCACCGGACAGCGCTCTGTAGCCTGTCCGGTGCACCTAGCTGTTGCTCTGTCAGAGCAGGTGACCGTTGGTGCCACAGGCTTTTCCACACCGGACAGTCCGGTGGTCTTCTCTCCGAGTGCCACCTAGAACTAGCCGTTGGGCTGGAGTTCCCTGGTGCACCGGACAGTCCGGCGGTGCGCCTTCGCACAGATAGTCCGCAGTAGCACGCTTGGACATTTCTTGGATCTTCTTAATGTCTTCTTTTGAGGTGTTGCTTTCCTCAATTCCTTAGTCCAAGTAAATATTACATCATGTGAACTACAAACACAAACACTAGAAAACTTATTAGTTCACGGATTGTGTTGTTCATCAAACACCAAAACTCAATTAGCCAAATGGCCCGGGGTCCATTTTCCTTACAATCTCCCCCTTTTTGGTGATTGATGACAACACAACCAAAGCAAGCAAATAATATAAGTATTTGAATGAAAATATGCAATCTACTTGCTAGGATGCATGTTTGTCCCCACGAAGTGAAATTATGGACTTAAGCCTCCCCCTAACTGTGTGGAACCGCCCGAATTATTCCAACTTAAGTGCCTAAGTCCCGCCTTAGAGGCTAGACCACACTTAAATAGGAATAACACGTCAGTCCCTCGGATCTAGTCCGACGAGGCCACTAATAGGATCAAGTACCACGTACTCACTCGATGGTGAGGCACAGAGTAAATACAATAAAGCATAAAACCATACATTGAGGAGTATTAAATTTATTACATCATCATCGGAGTTTAGCAAAAGTAGTCATCATTGTTCAGAATGCAGCGGAATAAAACTAGCGATAAATAATCCGAGAGATGGGGAAGCCTGTCCCATCACTCCTCATGCTCCTCCTCCACCGAGGTAGGGTCCCACTCGACTGTCCAACCCGGTGGCAAGGTGGACGGCCAAGTCACTCCAGCAACCATGTCCTCCAGAGCACCTGTAAAATTATGCCACAAGTAAGGCTGAGTATACTAATACTCAGCTAGACTTACTCGGTGTGAGGAGTCTACTCCTCTACCTCTAGACATGCAGCTGTTTGGCTGAGGGGTTTGGTTGCCAAAAGCACTAGCTGAGTCTATAAATCAAGTTTTAGCTTTGTCAAGTTTTAGTGTGACTCTCTTAAGACTAAATGTTTACCTATCTAATCATACATGGTATCAAACATTTAGCAATCAACAACTTTTGCTAAATCATCACATTTCCACTTGTTACTCAATGCAGTACAATGGATCAAGCAGTCTCATTAGCTGCGAGAAGCAGACGATTCGAATCGAGTTTTTATCCATGCAAGGTAAACCTAAACACACGACGTGGCGAGGCACTCCGTCCCCACACACATCAACCGTCCCCATCGATTCCCCGTCAGCAGATCAGGACTCACCGCCTTGGCGTACAATGCCTCACTGACCCCGACTACCGTCGTGCAGTGATCGCACTTGTACCCACCATAACCAGAATGGGAGACCATGTCTCAGGTCGCGTGAGGGGTAAAGTCTACTGCCAGGTTCAATCAAGTACTAGGCTTACCGATTTACCATATTTCTTGGCATGTGCTTAGTACGTTCAAACGTTTGACACAGGTATCCGCACGTAGGTCCTTATTCCAATTTCATCTCGTAGGCCACGCATCCTCATGGATCCGTGTCCACAGACCGACATCAGTATGATATGAAAGTGGATACAACCAATGTCCTGACCTCGCGCGAGTGCTAGAAAAATCACTCGACTTCTACCGAGATCCCTAATTAGCAAGCAACTACTCGACCTAGCATACTAGTATCCATCTCAAAAGGCATCCTGAGTCATGCAACTAAGGTTCCAAACAACTCCTACACTTATGTGCACAATACAAGCCTACAAACATTAAGTGTAGTAAAATAGCATATAGAATAGGTTATGCATAAAACCAGGGCTTGCCTTCCAAAGCTGGGGCAGGCAGATCCTCTGGGGCAGGTTCTGGTGCTGGATCCGGGGCTACCTCCTGAGCAACTCCTTGCTCTGGCATGAGGATGTACTCTCCGTCCGCGAGGTTGCAATCTATCGAATGCAATGAATAAGATATATGCATGCTATGATATGTAGAATTTAATAGCAATTAGGCCTTAGTGCAGAAAAACTAAGTTAGTTAATCATTTAGGGTTTCCTTGTTATAAGAGGCTCTTAGGGTTTTAGGCTTATCAAATTAGGTTTGAGGTTCTTGCCTAAGCACAATGGATTAAGACTTGGAATGCCCCTTAAATATTTCAGTGTGTACTCAAGGGGTTTTGCTGGTTTGGCTAGGGTAACATTAGTCTCCATTATTAATTTCCTTTTTCTTTTTGTATTTAGGCTTTTAGGGTGGGTTTGAACTACAACAGTGATTTAACTTTTTTCCAAAAATTCTGTAAAAATTATAGTGGGTTACTATTTGTTACTGCAGTCTGTCTTATAAATTTGAGGTCCAGAACAATTAGAATATGCCCTGGACAAAAATAACAAAAGTTGGGGCAAAGGGATCACTTTGCACTACAACTCTTATCTAGGGGTGGGTTCTGTACTAAGAGTCATTTTTACTGGTATCTATAGGTAATAACATGCTTCTGTGCCAAAAATCACAGAAGGTTACTTAGTGGTTATTTAATTGTGATTTTCTAGAGTTTAATGCTAAAAAGATACTTATAACTAACTTGTTATTTGAAAAATATCAAACAACAGAACTCATAATTTTTCTATGTTTATAGTAACAAATCATTTGTTATCCCAAGGTTTGGGGTGTTCTCTCCTCAGGGTTATTTTTCTAGGGTTTTCTAATTTTCCTTGTTTTTCTAAATTAAAAGATATCTCCTTTCTTTTGTACTAAACAAGGGTATAATAAATTTTTCTAGTGAACTACACTGAATAAGGGAGCCAACAAAAATGTAGGTGCTCCCTGGTTATTATTTTAAACTACCTTTTATATTTTCTCTAACTTTAGGCTAAAAGTGCTTTAAATGGCAAACTCTACCTTAATTTGGTGTACAGAGGGGTTTATTATTTTAAACAGGTTAGGAAGTGATTAAGTGCTTCTCTGAATTTTCTTAGCCCCAGTCTAATAGTGTAGCTATTTTTCCTTATTTTCTTTAGCTTTTGACTAGATAATCAATTAAATCATAACTTTAAAGTTTTCTGCAACACTTAGGGGTTTTATATTTTTTCTATGTAGTTTATATTATTTAGGATCTGGCAAAATTGGTTTGACTTGATTTGAATGAACCAAACTGAAGTTATGAATTTTTCAAGTTCTGTTTGGATTTAAACCAGAAATATTAAAAAGGTTTTCTGGAAAACTACTTTGCATCGAAGACCCTGGGTTCTTTCTAAATTAATCCCTTCAGTTATACCCCTGCGCCACTATTCCCTTGAGTCGCTGACAGCGCACAAAACCTCCTGGCCTTTTCTTCTTCTCCCCCGAGGTTCCTCCCCTTATGAAAACAGTAACCGCAGAAGGAAAAGGCCGATGCGGCTTACTGGTGAGGGGCGGGGTTGGCTCCGGGAGGTCCTGGCGGTCACAGCGAGGTATGGCTCGACGGCGGTGGTGGTCGGAATCGGCCAGTCCACGTGCGCAGGCGGGTGAACTCGTCGGCGGCGAGTGCTCCGGCCTAACCACGGCGATACCGGTCAATCCAAGGGCACGGGGAGCTTCACGGGGTGTTAATGAGTCGACTCGTGCAAGGAATTGAAGAACAACTCACCGTGGAGCTCGGTCTACGTTCACCGGCGGTCGGGTGAAGTCCGGCGACCGTGGACTGGCTTCTCCGGCGAGGCAAAGTTCGATTCCTTGCTCGGGGATCTTCACTGAGGCATGCACGGTCTACTCCGAGGGTCGGACGCGGCTGGGAGAGGCTCTGCTGGCCGGTCTACAATGGTGGGTGTTCTGGTGGCCGTGGGCACGCCGAGCGCGGGGCAATGCCGGTGATCTGGTGCTCCAATGAGGTTGAGCGCGCGTGGAGGAGTACAGTCGACGTCTCTAAGGGCTTTATAGGCGCGGGCGCGGGCAACAGCGCCGGCTCGGCTTTGGCTCGACGCGGGGCACGCGGGGGCACGCGTCGGGCATGCTCTGGCGAACTCAGAGCGCGTCGAACATGTGGCTCTTTGCTTCTGTCCTTGTTCTTCCCTCTGCTGAACGGTCAAAACGTGTGAATCTTGCCCTAAGGCCTGTGAGAGATCTCTTCCCTGCACCTAGAGCTATCTAGTTCATGTGAGTACCGAGGGTAGATATGGTCTGGTTTGAGAGATATGGGGGTGGGAAGTTGTCTCTGTCCTAGCTGTCCAAACCGAGACAAATCTTGTGCCAAGTCATGTCAAACGACTTAGGGTTGGGTTCAAACTTTTACAGGGTGTTCTAGAGGTATTTTGGCGCCACTTTGTCAATTGGGCCAAGTGATTTTGAGTTTGGGATCAAGGTGAACATGTTTGATCTTTTGCAAGAGGGTTGGTTTTGGACTTGGAAAAATTCTGATTTTTCTTTTATGCTCAACCCTTTGGTGAATCTTTTGGGGTTTTTCTGAAATCTTTTTGGGGTCACTTTCTTACTATTATTTGTAGGGTACTAAGTGTACTACAACTTTTATAATTGGCCCAAGTCATGATCATGTGGTTTTCATAACCATTTGGTCATACTTACATCTAGGGTTCCTATTGTCTAAAGGGATTTGAATTAGGGTTTGGGCAAATCTCCCCCTTATGTGCACATGATAGAGCCAAGTCATGAAATCTAAGATGGATTGCACTTACTTAGGATCCTGAGTTCCAAGTTTGAAGTACTTTACTCAAGTTAAGTCACATGTGATGGTGGGCTTTCCTTGTGTAGTCCTTGGTGAAAATCCCTAAGTAACACCTGGGGTGTTACAGCCCTCCCCCCTTAAAGGAATCTCGTCTCGAGATTTAGGTAGAGTCCCTTGGAGGGGTGCCATGAAGGTGTGCTGGGGTGTTGCTTCTTCCTTTGTCCAAATTTCACTAGTTGACTGCTCTTCGAATGTCATCCTCTTTGCAACCTCAGAAGGAAGTTCTTTTAGAGTCAGTTTCAAAGCTTACACTACCTTCAATATCTAAGTTTTTCTTATATTTTGATTCAAAGGGCAGGTGGGGTGGGGTTTTGGATTATGTACCGACTCCTTTGGGTAGAAAGTCGGGGAAGCAAGAACGTAGAAAATCCTCTGTCTCCCATGTAGCCTCTTCTACTGAATGGTGACTCCACATTCTGATCGACTTTGCCCGCGTTGATCTCTCCTTTTGATCCAACACCTTGATGGGGTGCTCTTGATAGGACAAGTCTGGTTCTATCTCAATTTCCGGTTCAGGCAGTACTTTAGTGGGTAAGCGGATACACTTCCGTAGCTGAGATACATGGAACACATCATGAACTGCTGACATGTGGGGTGGCAACTTCAATTGATATGCTACTGGTCCACAATTGTCTTTGATCTCATAGGGTCAAATGTAGCGAGGAGCTAACTTGCCCTGGATTCCAAATCTCTGAACACCTTTGGTGGGTGACACCTTAAGATAAACATGATCTCCTACTTCAAACTGTAGGGGCTTCCTCCTTTTGTCATCATAACTCCTTTGCCTGGCCTGAGCAGCTTCTAGGTTCTTCTTAATAACTCTAACCTTTTCCTCTGCTTCGAGTACCAAGTCTGGTCCAAATATTTCCCTCTCCCCAGCTTGTGACCAATTTAGTGGTGTTCTACACCTTCTCCCATACAAGGCCTCAAAAGGTGCCATCTTTAGACTCGACTGGTAGCTGTTATTATAAGAGAACTCCGCCAATGAAAGACACTTGTCCTGATCCTTTCCATAGTGTAGCACACATGCCCTCAACATGTCTTCCAAAATCTGATTCACCCTTTCTATTTGACCATCTGTTTGAGGATGGTATGCTGAGCTTCTTATTACATGGGTCCTAAGTAATTTTTGGAGCTGCTCCCAAAAGCGTGCCACAAACAGTGCTCCCCTGTCAGACACAATGGTCTTCGGAATTCTTTGCAAACGCACTATTTGATCAACATAGATTTCTGCATATTTCTCTGTCTTGTGGGTGGTATGCACTGGCAAGAAATGAGCTGTCTTGGTCAACCTATCCACAATGACCCAGATGGAATCATGGTGCCGGGAGGTATTGGGCAATCCCACGATAAAATCCATGCAAATGTCCTCCCATTTCCAAGATGGTATGGGAAGGGGTTGTAAAGGGCTTGCTACCTTCAAATGACTGGCCTTGATTCTCTGGCAGGTGTCGTATTCTGATATATACTTCGCAATTTCCCTCTTCATTCTGGTCCACCAGTATAAAGATCTGAGATCATGATACATCTTGTTACTGCCGGGGTGCATGGAGAATTTTGAAAGGTGAGCTTCATCCAATATCTTCTTTCTGAGCTCAGGGTTCTTGGGAACAACCAATCGGTCTCCAAACCATAGGATTCCTTTGCTGTCCTGACGGAAGCATTTGTATTTGTCCACCTTCTGTTTGATCATTTCCTTGATAACTTGAACACCCTTGTCACCAATCTGTGCCATGACTATTTGCTCTTGTAATGTAGGCTCCACTGAAATATAATTTAAAGCTCCGGAGGAAATGACTTCTAGGTTCAGCTTGCACAACTCATCACATAAGGTGGTGATTCTTGCATCCATATTCATACAATTGCACTAGGCCTTCCTGCTTAAGGCATCTGCCACAACATTAGCTTTGCTGGGATGGTAATGAACCTCAAAATCATAGTCCTTGATTAGCTCTAACCATCTTCTCTGCCTCATATTAAGATCAGCCTGGGTGAAGATATATTTGAGACTCTTATGATCAGTGTAAATGTTACAGTGAGCTCCCATCAAGTAATGTCTCCATATCTTGAGAGCATGAACCACAGCTGCTAACTCCAGATCATGTGTGGGGTAGTTCTGCTCATGGGGTCTGAGTGCTCGGGAGGCATAAGCAATGACTCTATAGTCTTGCATCAAGACACATCCCAATCCAGTACCGGAAGCATCGCAATAAACCTCAAATGGTTTGGTGTTATCCGGCTGAGCTAGCACTGGTGCTGTTGTCAAATGCTGCCTTAGTGTATGAAAGGCATCCTCACACTTCTGGCTCCATTCATACTGGACTCCCTTCTTCAACAATTCAGTCATTGGCTTGGCAATTCTGGAGAAATCCAGAATAAATCGTCGATAATACCCTGCCAATCCCAGAAAACTTTGAATTTGCTGCACTGTGGTAGGAGGTTTCCAATTCATTACTTCTTGTACCTTCTCAGGATCAACTAATATCCCATCTTGAGAAATTGTGTGGCCCAGAAATTTAATTTCCCTCAGCCAGAAATCACACTTAGACAATTTAGCATAAAGACGATGATCGTGCAGTCGCTGAAGCACGATATGTAGATGCTTAGTATGCTCGTCTTCATTCTTGGAATAGACCAGAATATCATCAATGAAAACCACCACAAATTTGTCTAGCTCTGGCATGAATACTGAGTTCATCAGGTACATGAAATAAGCTGGGGCATTGGTCAGCCCAAAAGACATCACCAAAAACTCATAGAGCCCATATCTGGTGGAGAAAGCCGTCTTCGGAATGTCACTGGCACGGATCTTGATTTGATGGTAGCCCGAGTTAATGTCTATCTTGGAGAACACTTTGGCTCCCACCAACTGATCAAAATAAACATCAATGCGAGGCAGTGGGTATTTGTTCTTGACGGTCACCGCATTGAGAGGGCGGTAATCGACACACATTCTCAGACTTTCATCCTTCTTCTTTACAAACAAGGCTGGGCATCCCCATGGTGAAGTACATGGGCGAATAAACCCCTTGTCCAACAACTCTTGTAGCTGCTTTTTCAACTCCGCTAATTCCGCGGGAGGCATCCTATAGGGTCTCTTGGATATAGGAGCAGTCCCGGGTTGCAATTCAATCGCGAACTCGATGTCTCAGTCAGGTGGCATTCCTGACAATTCGTCAGGAAAGACATCTGGGTAGTCACAGACTACGGGGATCTTCTCAACAGGTGACTCTATCATGGTGAAGGCACAGGAACAGGTACATCCCTGGTCGAGTAAGTACAAGGTGATCTCGCCATCTAGTGGGGAGTGGATTTCTATGGCTCTGGCTGCGACATCCATCACCGCATGGTGTCGCGATAACCAATCAGTCCCCGGGATGATATCCACACTATCCAATCCCATTATCAAGAGAGTGGTTTTAAATATGAAACTACCCAACTTTATGGGTACGTGTCTATTGATCTGATAGGTGGCAACCCTGCCTCCTGGTGTAGAAATTGTAATACCCCCATTGGTGTGATGAAAAGGTAACTAGCACTTGGCACTAAATTTGGTACTGATAAAACTGTGTGATGCACCAGAATAAAAAAGAATAATTGCGGGATAATTCAAAACTGAAAAGGTACCAGTCAAGACGGGTGCTCCCTCTGGAATATCAGCCATGGTAGTGAAGTTCAGCCTGCCCTGCCTCACTTGCACCTTCTGCCTCTTGCCTTGGTTCTGGTTGACATTCTGTCCCTGCCTCTGTTGGTTTCTGGGGCAATTCTTAGCATAATGTCTGGTGTTACCACAAGTGAAACAACTGTTGTCATTGGTCTGGCGGTACTGCTGCTGCTGTGGTTGATTGTTCCTCTGAACTGGAAACTGGGTGCGGTTGGGTGCCTGCTGCTGCTGCTGTGGTCGGATCACCCAACGTCCTTGTTGCTGCTGAGGTCCCCTATTCTGAGTGTCAAACACGATCCTGAAGCGCTGTGGCGGAGCTGAAAGTCCTGCCACAAGGGTCTTCCTCTTCTTCTCTGCCTGACGAGCTGTGATACAGTCCTCCTGAGAAATGACCATGTTGACTAACTCATTGTAGCTGTTGGCCCTGATGGTGTTGATACAGTCGCGGAGCTTAGTGCTGAGCCCTCTCCTGAATCTATCCCTCTTCTTCTCATCAGTGTCTGCATGATATCCGGCGTACTGGCACAGGTCATTGAAGGCCTGAGCATACTGTAACACTGTCCGGTTCCCCTGAGTGAGTGTCAGGAACTCATTGAGCTTGCGATCCATAATGCCTGCTAGTATATGATGCCCCCTGAAAGCTGCCTTGAATTCTCTCCATTCCACCACGTGGCCATCTGGCTGCATAGCGAGAAAGTGATCCCACCATGTCCGCGTGGGTCCGCAAAGCTGCTGAGTGGCAAAACGAACTTTGGCCGCATCTGAACAATTACCGGTAAGTAATGGGAATTTGGATTCCACTACCCTGATCCATACATCAGCATCAAGTGGGTCCTCTGCCCGAGTGAACAACGGTGGCTGGGTACTGAGGAACTCCTGATAAGTGGCTGCCGCCGAGGGACGCTGATGGTGATCACCACCACCATAATGCTGCGGTGGTGACTGACGCTGAGCCAACTGACGTAGAATCTCATTCTGCTGAGCCATCAACTCTTGCATGGTAGGAGGCGGTGGCGGGGGTGGAGGAATGCGCTCATTCTGTCCACGACGCGCTCTTCCTGCCATCTAAAAAATCATGGATATTCTCAATATCATATCTCTGAGGTTCAATACTCAATCGTGGTGAAAGAGTCAAGGGGGTAAAACCAACATATACATCCTTGCATAATTTATAAAAGATTTCACATGGCATAAACTTTTCTTCTTAAATTAAACTGACATCATTCATCATCCATACTTCCCAAAAGAGTTTGTCACGATTACATCGACAACTCAAAAGACTCAACTCTATCTAGCCTAGTACCCCAAAGGTGCAAAAGCTAAGCTAGCCTCGAGGAGTTCTACCGCTGCAGACTTCCAACTCTATCTCTGCAACCTACTTCGCAAATGAGGCAACAGTCGACTCGGGGGAAGGTGGTCTCCCTAAGCCAGCAGTGTCCAAGCTGGAGGCAGGCTCATCTCCTCCCTCGATGTCGACATCCTCGTTGGCCTCCATGTCCTGGATCTCCTGGTGGTGCATATCTAGATGATGGTTAGCCTCCGCAAGCTGCTGCTGAGTGTTGATAAGCTGATCCTCGAGAACCTCGATGGTGTTCTCCCTGGTGCCCACTAGCTCCTCAAGCTCGTGGATCTCATCTGACAACTGCTCCACTTGTAAGTCTTTTTCCACCATCTCAGTGGACAAGTCTACCACAAGTTCCTCCCTGTTATCCAAGGTGATCTTGGTAGCCTCCAACAATGCCATCAGATGGGACATTGCCTCTCCTCGCATCACTTGCAGACGATATAGGGCATTCATGCACCGCACCGTCAAGTGAGCAGTCTGACCTGGGTAGATAGCCCAAATATCCTTGGCATTCTCCACTCGGTCCTTCCACATTGGGTCGTCCTCCTTCTCCACGGGGAACAAACCAATGGGGTGAGTGGACAGCTCCAAGGGGTGGAAACCACAGAAGGTGGTCAGTCCGTGAAGGGCAATCGCCTCGATAGTATCCTCAGCCCTATATCCAAAAGACTCAGAGTCCAGCGAACGCCATCCTGGCTGCAGGGGATGAGGCTCTAGGGTCATCCTCACCCTACAGCGGGGTACTCGGTGCTTCTCAAACAGCTGCACCGCGTACTGGGGAGGCATCGTGTAACGAGCTCCCTGAAGTACCTCCCACAAGATACGGGGGAAACCCTGTCGTGCAAGTCCGTCCGTGTGGGACTGTGCATTCCCTTCGTTCGAGGATCCGTGAGAAGTCATCTATGCACGGTTAAGCGTAAGTAAAAGGAAAAGAACTATAAAATAAAAAGGGTTCACAACTCAGCCTCTCTATAACTACGACAATGGTACTGGGGGGTACTTAATTTGTCATCATTGTGTATTAAAGTTCTTACCCAAGTGTTAAATAGTTGAATTAAGGATGCATGCATGCTCGTCCTAAACGACCTCATTTCAATTTAGAGGGATTAGGGAAGAACTCCCATCCCTTATAGTAGCCTGTAGGGCTTACTCAATTAGCCACCTAGCTACCCCTCTATCATCCTAAGTCTCCACGTCCTAGGTCTATCTTGATCGTCCTACGATCTATCCAACATTTGTTTTCTACCAAGTTTTACTTTGAAAAGGATGGTATTTATAGTTTATTGATTCCTCTGTGGTGGTACGAGCTCCGATACCAGCTGTGGCGGAACCGCCCGAATTATTCCAACTTAAGTGCCTAAGTCCCGCCTTAGAGGCTAGACCACACTTAAATAGGAATAACACATCAGTACCTCGGATCTAGTCTGACGAGGCCACTAACAGGATCAAGTACCACGTACTCACTCGATGGTGAGGCGCAGAGTAAATACAATAAAGCATAAAACCATACATTGAGGAGTATTAAATTTATTACATCATCATCGGAGTTTAGCAAAAGTAGTCATCATTGTTCGGAATGTAGCGGAATAAAACTAGCGATAAATAATCCGAGAGATGGGGAAGCCTATCCCATCACTCCTCATGCTCCTCCTCCGCCGAGGTAGGGTCCCACTCGACTGTCCAACCCGGTGGCAAGGTGGACGGCCAAGTCACTCCAGCAACCATGTCCTCCAGAGCACCTGTAAAATTATGCCACAAGCAAGGCTGAGTATACTAATACTCAGCTAGACTTACCCGGTGTGAGGAGTCTACTCCTCTACCTCTAGACATGCAGCTGTTTGGCTGAGGGGTTTGGTTGCCAAAAGCACTAGCTGAGTCTATAAATCAAGTTTTAGCTTTGTCAAGTTTTAGTGTGTCTCTCTTAAGGCTAAATGTATACCTATCTAATCATACATGGTATCAAACATTTAGCAATCAACAACTTTTGCTAAATCATTACATTTCCACTTGTTACTCAATGCAGTACAATGGATCAAGCAGTCCCATTAGCTACGAGAAGCAGACGATTCGAATCGAGTTTTTATCCTTGCAAGGTAAACCTAAACACACGACATGGCGAGGCACTCCGTCCCCACACACATCAACCGTCCCCATCGATTCCTCGTCAGCAGATCATGGCTCACCGCCTTGGCACATAATGCCTCACTGACCCCGACTGCCGTCGTGCAGTGACCGCACTTGTACCCACCATAACCGGAATGGGAGACCATGTCTCAGGTCGCGTGAGGGGAAAAGTCTACTACCAGGTTCAATCAAGTACTAGGCTTACCGATTTACCATATTTCTCGGCATGTGCTTAGTACGTTCAAACGCTTGACACAGGTATCCGCACGTAAGTCCTTATTCCAATTTCATCTCGTAGGCCACGCATCCTCATGGATCCGTGTCCACAGACCGACATCAGTATGATATGAAAGTGGATACAACCAATGTCCGGACCTCACGCGAGTGCTAGAAAAATCACTCGACTTCTACCGAGATCCCTAATTAGCAAGCAACTACTCGACCTAGCATACTAGTATCCATCTCAAAAGGCATCCTGAGTCATGCAACTAAGGTTCCAAAAAACTCCTACACTTATGTGCACAATACAAGCCTACAAACATTAAGTGTAGTAAAACAGCATATAGAACAGGTTATGCATAAAACCGGGGCTTGCCTTCCAAAGTTGGGGCAGGCAGATCCTCTGGGGCAAGTTCTGGTGCTGGATCCGGGGCTACCTCCTGAGCAACTCCTTGCTCTGGCACGAGGATGTACTCTCCATCCACGAGGTTGCAATCTATCGAATGCAATGAATAAGATATATGCATGCTATGATATGTAGAATTTAATAGCAATTAGGCCTTAGTGCAGAAAAACTAAGTTAGTTAATCATTTAGGGTTTCCTTGTTATAAGAGGCTCTTAGGGTTTTAGGCTTATCAAATTAGGTTTGAGGTTCTTGCATAAGCACAAAGGATTAAGACTTGGAATGCCCCTTAAATATTTCAGTGGGTACTCAAGGGGTTTTGCTGGTTTGGCTAGGGTAACATTAGTCTCCATTATTAATTTCCTTTTTCTTTTTCTATTTAGGCTTTTAGGGTGGGTTTGAACTACAATAGTGATTTAACTTTTTCCAAAAATGCTGTAAAAATTATAGTGGGTTAGTATTTGTTACTGCAGTCTATCTTATAAATTTGAGGTCCAGAACAATTAGAATATGCCCTGGACAAAAATAGCAAAAGTTGGGGCAAAGAGGTCACTTTGTACTACAACTCTTATCTAGGGGTGGGTTCTGTACTAAGAGTCATTTTTACTGGTATCTATAGGTAATAACATGCTTTTGTGCCAAAGATCACAGACGGTTACTTAGTGGTTATTTAATTTTGATTTTCTAGAGTTTAATGCTAAAAAGATACTTATAACTAACTTGTTATTTGAAAGATATCAAACAACAGAACTCATAATTTTTCTATGTTTACAGTAACAAAAAATTTGTTATCCTAAGGTTTGGGGTGTTCTCTTCTTAGGGTTATTTTTCTAGGGTTTTTCTAAGTTTTCTTTGTTTTTCTAAATTAAAAAGTATCTCCTTTCTTTTGTACTAAACAAGGGTATAATAAAATTTTCTAGTGAACTACACTGAATAAGAGAGCCAACAAAAATGTGGGTGCTCCCTGGTTCTTATTTTAAACTACCTTTTATGTTTTCTCTAACTTTAGGCTAAAAGTGCTTTAAATGGCAAACTCTACCTTAATTTGGTGTATAGAAGGGTTTATTATTTTTAAACAGGTTAGAAAGTGATTAAGTGCTTCTCTGAATTTTCTTAGCCCCAGTCCAATAGTGTAGCTATTTTTCCTTATTTTCTTTAGCTTTTGATTAGATAATCAATTAAATCATAACTTTAAAATTTTCTGCAACACTTAGGGGTTATATATTTTTTCTATGTAGTTTATATTATTTAGGATCTGGCAAAATTGGTTTGACTTGATTTAAATGAACCAAACTGAAGTTATGAATTTTTCAAGTTCTTTTTAGATTTAAACTAGAAATATTAAAAAGGTTTTCTGGACTAATCCCTTCAGTTATACCCCTGCGCCACTATTCCCTTGAGTCACTGACAGCGCACAAAACCCCCTGGCCTTTTCTTCTTCTCCCCTGAGGTCCCTCCCCTTATGAAAACAGTAACCGCGGAAGGAAAAAGGGAGGCGCGGCTTACCGGCGGCGAGAGAGGTCCGACGAGGGGCGGGGTTGGCTCCGGGAGGTCCTGGCGGTCACAGCGAGGTACGGCTCGACGGCGGTGGTGGTCCGAATCGGCCGATCCACATGCGCAGGCGGGTGAACTCGTCAGGGGCGAGTGCTCCGGCCTAACCACAGCGATACCGGTCAATCCAAGGGCACGAGGAGCTTCACGGGGTGTTAATGAGTCGACTCGTGCAAGGAATTGAAGAACAACTCACCGTGGAGCTCGGTCTACGTTCATTGGCGGTCGGGTGAAGTCCGGCGACCGTGGACTGGCTTCTCCGGCGAGGCAAAGTTTGATTCCTTGCTCGGGGAGCTTCACTGAGGCATGCACGGTCTACTCCGAGGGTCGGACGCGGCTGGGAGAGGCTCTGCTGGCCGGTCTACGGTGGCGGGTGTTCGGGTGGCCACGGGCACGGCGTGCGCGGGGCAATGCCGGTGATCTGGTGCTCCGGTGAGGTTGAGCGCGCGCGGAGGAGTACGGTCGACGTCTCTGGGGCTTTATAGGCGTGGGCGCAGGCAACGGCGCCAGCTTGGCTTTGGCGTGACGTGGGGCACGCGGGGGCGCGCGTCGGGCGTGCTCTGGCGAGCTCAGAGCGCGTCGAACACATGGCTCTTTGCTTCTACCCTTGTTCTTCCCTCTGCTGAACGGCCAAAATGTGCAAATCTTGCCCTAAGGCCTGTGAGAGATCTCTTCCCTGCACCTAGAGCTATCTAGTTCATGTGAGTACCGAGGGTAGATATGGTCTGGTTTGACAGATATGGGGGTGGGAAGTTGTCTCTGTCCTAGCTATCCAAACCGAGACAAATCTTGTGCCAAGTCGTGTCAAACGACTTAGGGTTGGGTTCAAACTTTTCCAGGGTGTTCTAGAGGTATTTTGGCGCCACTTTGTCAATTGAGCCAAGTGGTTTTGAGTTTGGGATCAAGGTGAACATGTTTGATCTTTGCAAGAGGGTTGGTTTTGGACTTAGAAAAATTCTGATTTTTCTTTTATGCTCAACCCTTTGGTGAATCTTTTGGGGTTTTTCTGAAATCTTTTTGGGGTCACTTTCTTATTATTATTTGTAGGGTATTAAGTGTACTACAACTTTTATAATTGGCCCAAGTCATGATCATGTGGTTTTCATAACCTTTTGGTCATACTTACATCTAGGGTTCCTATTGTCTAAAGGGATTTGAATTAGGGTTTGGGCAAATCTCCCCCTTATGTGCACATGATAGAGCCAAGTCATGACATCTAAGATGGATTGCACTTACTTAGGATCCTGAGTTCCAAGTTTGAAGTCCTTTACTCAAGTTAAGTCACATGTGATGGTGGGCTTTCCTTGTGTAGTCCTTGGTGAAAATCCCTAAGTAACACCTGGGGTGTTACACTAACTCCATAATTCACTTACTTCCTATTTTAGGACCAAATGACCAAAACCACTTGAAAAACCATTGGAGATATAAAATTTAAATTGGTGGTGTTTGGTGTTTGCAGGGATGAAAACGGTAATCCGAACTGTTAGAACAAATTTAATATTTTAAAATAGATATGCATAAAATTTAATGTTGATCTTTTCTTATGTTATCAAGCACATTAGTACACATATGAATAAAATATTACACAAATTGTTTTATGTATTATTTGGTCCCTACAACACGAAACGTTGAAAAAATTACCGAATTTATTTCCGAATCCATACCGAAGTTTATATCTATTATTTGAGAAAATATAGAATGAATTTGAGGTTTACCTTTTATGAATCTTTACAAGTTGGATGTTAAAAACAAGAATACAAATTTGTATTGTAGATTATATATCATATTTATTCGCAATCAAAGAAAACGACTAAAAAACTGATTACCGAATAAATACCGTTTCCGACCGTTTTCATCCCTAGGTGTTTGATATAGTTTTCATTGCTTTGGTCCCAAAACTTCTCCCCCTTTGGCATCAACCACCGAAAAGGAAGACATTAAAAGCATGTAGGAAGTAAATAAAAGCTTGCCCTCATTAAGAATTTTATCAGATGATACCACTTGAAGAATACTAAATTAAACCACATGAATGATATCAGTTGAAAGGATTACTCCCCTTAAACAAGTGTTCTCTTTTAGAAAGAATTTTCTCCCCTTTTTAGAGATGAAGAAATACTCCCCCTGATAGAGATCCTCTACTTAGGGAAAAGCATGTGAAAATTAGAGGTGCAAGACGAGATTTGAAAAGACTGACTTCCCTTATGCATAGGTAACAGAATATGAGTTAACTACTTATGCATTTTTAGCAACATGGAAGCATATGATATGAGATACAGTCTAATCAAATATTGGAGAAGACATGTAAATGATACTTGATGTAGTCTCAAAAGATACCAATTGAAAGTCAATGGCGAGCTTGAGAGACATGAGAGTTCTTGGAGATTTTGCAGTGGAAGATTGTTGTCTTTCTCCGGGGACCTCATTTTCCTTACAATGAGACTATCACATAAAACAGACTTGAAAAGGTGTTAGTCTCAAAGTATTAGCTTATAGAGTAACCTCCCCCTAAAGGTGTGCATACAAGTTTTGAATACTTGTAGGAGACTTGCACTTTGATTTGATATCAAGAGGGGCAAATTATCTACAATCCGAACTTTGGCACATATAAGTTAAATGATACAACTTGTAGAAATCAAAATTTTCAATTGATGCATCATTTACTATGGAGTGATATAAAAGCTATGTGTCGTGCTTTAACTACACATTTTAAACCATGTAGGTTTGCTTAAGTATATGAATTGAAAGCAAGCAATCCTACCATATGATTTACCTAGTATGCATAATTTTAAACAAAAGTAAATAGCAAATGTAATACTAGGCAAGAAAGGTAAACTAGATACAAGGTAAATAGATACGCATATCTAAAACAAGAGATGCAATAAATCTAGTTACCTTAGTCATGGGTGGGAAATTTGGGTCCAAAATTTTTACTAACCCACTTGGCAAGTAAACTTGATCCAATATGATGTATCCCATGATATACATCCTGAATTTGCCAAGTCTCCAAATTTCCCGACGACCATCGGTCCACTCACTTCCCTTTCAAGATCCAAACCTTCTTGGTGCTTTTCATGGTTGAAATAATTTCCTTTGGCACCCAGATGCGTTTGGCCCCCTTTCCTTTGTTGGCTTGCTTGTTGGCCTTGATTGCTATCACCTTTCCATTCTTTTTCTTCTTGATCAAATATGGTGTAGCAGACTTTTTATTCACCTTTTTCATGTAGGTGTTGGAGATTTTGCTTGATGGCTTTTGCTTGAGCTTTTGCCTTTGTTTATCCCCGGTCATCACCTTGCATTGGAAAGACTTATGGCCTTCCTTATGGCATAGCCTACAAATCACAGTTTCTCCCTCCATAGGCTTGTTCACTCCCGCAGTGGTGTTACCCTGTGGAGGTTGGATTTGTTTGGCTTTGCCTTTCTTGTCATACAAAGCCTTTCCAAGGCGAGCCACTTCTTGCTTTAATTGTTCATTTTCCTTTGCAACCTCATCCGAACATGTTTCTACAACAATATTCTCAACAAGAACTTAGTTGTAGTGGTTAGAATCATCAACTAAATCAAAGCAGGAAGTAGAAGCATCTTTCTTAATAATTTCAGGTATTTCAATTAAAGATGCTACTGGGGTGCTACCAATGTTTTCTAGCTTAGTAGTTAGCTCATTATTGTGTATTCTAAGAATTTCCATTTTCTCTAGCAAATTTTCAATAGCTTCTTGGGAGCTAGCTAACTGAGCCTTAACTTTTTCATTCTTTTTAATAAGGTTATCATCGGTAACAGTGGATGGAGCACTAGATTCTAATAGCTCAATTTTAGTTGATAGCTCACTATTTAAGTTTGCAAAAGTTTTAAATTTTTCTAGCAAACCTTTGTAATCATTTTGAGAGCTAACCAACTTATTTTTCAAGGTTTTAAGTTGAGCCTTTTGTTTAGTGCAAACATCCTGAAAAAATTCTACGGCTTCCGCAAGCTCATCTATGGAGGGCTTTCCCTCACCTTCATCATCGCTACTACTATCATCACTAGAGGATGGAATGCTTTTGTTACCTCTTGCCATAAGGCATTTGTGTGATGACCGAGATGAGCGTGATGAGGACCGGTGGCTGCGCGTCCTTGGAGGTTCATCTTCACTTGAAGGATCATCCCAAGTTCTAACACTTGTTAGCGCCTTGCCTTTGCTCCTCTCCTTTTTGGGTTTAGCCATATTTGAACAGTTGTCCCTGAAGTGGCCCTTCTCCCTACATGCGAAGCATCCTCTCTTCCTTTGCTTTTTCCTGTCAATGTTAAAGAGAAGATCCTCGACCTGCAAGGGCACACCCATTAGATTAATCTTGCGAATCATCCTCATTACCTTTTCGATGCGTCGGATTGTTTCTTCATCCTCGGAGGATGATGTGCATGGTTGATTATCTTCATCATCGTCACTTTCTTCTTCCTCCTCTTCTTCACTTGAGGAACTTGGAGTGGGAGCCTTCTTTTTTCCCTTCCTTTCATCACATGCAAAAGCATATGGTCTTGAGGAAGTTGGCTCCTCTCCCCGACACATTTTTCGCAACATCTCAAAAGCCACGATTTTCCCAATCACGATGGTCGGGGTCATGTTACTCAAGTCCTCCATGTTGTGAAGGATGGTGATGATGCTCCCATATCTTTGTTGTGGTAGTAGGGAGATAATCTTCCTTACAATGTCCGCATCACCTAGCTTATTAATGCCAATAGAATTGAGCTCATTGATGATTAGATTCAAACGAGAATACATGTCTCTAACAAGCTCATCATCTTTCATAGCAAAAGAATTATACTGATTTAAGACTAGGCAGTGTTTTTGATCACGGACATTGGATGTGCCGTCATGGAGCTCATGCAATTTTAGCCAAATCTCATTAGCAGTTTTCAAGGTAAATATTTGATTAAAAATATCCATTCTAAGAGATTCATACAGGCAATTTTTGGCTCTAGCATTTAAATGAATTTCTTTTTCCTCACTCGTGGTGGGTTTCTCGGGATTCTTGAGGGGTTTCATCCCGTCACGAGTGACTCTCCAAACACCTAGATCAACGACCTCTAGGTAACAAGCCATTCTAGCACTATAATATGGGAAGTTAGTGCCGTCGAAGTGTGGTGGCCTATGGGTATCCATCCCTTCCTCTAAAAAGCGTTGGCTCTTTTAGCGGTGAAGCTAAAGCGTTTCAAATGAGCCAAACCGGGCTCTGATACCACTTGTAGGAAACGGGTGATGCCTAAGAGGGGGGGTGTCTAAAACTTTTAGTAAACTAGGCCACAAATAAATCCCTAGAGCAAAACCTATGCAAATAATCAAACTAGAATGTGCAAACTAGGTTTTGTCTAAGTGTTGCTATCTCTACCGCAAAGGCTAAGTTTCAATCTACACTAAATTAGTATGGATACAAGATTGAAACTTAAATGCTCAATATAAATGCGGAAACTTAAAGAGCAAAGTAGAGAAGCAAACTCTCATGGATGACGCCGGTATTTTTACCGAGGTATCCGGAACCACGCAAGGTCCCGACTAATCCTCGTTGGTGCCCCTACGCAAAGGGAAGCCCACGCGAGGGCCAAGCACCACGGTCGAGTAACTCCGTAGAGAGCCGCGGGCCTTCTCCACGTGCAAGTGGTGCTCCGCTTTCGGCTCCTCTCGGACGCTCCTCGCCGTCTCCACTATCGAGCTTCTGGCCGAAACGCCGCGGGCCTCGTTCCCTCCGGTACACGGTGGCGGCCGTGACACAAACGCGGTTGTCACGGTCTCGCAAGACTCTCGCCCCACTCGGTACAATTACAACGACTCACGCAAGAGCCGAGGGGTTGTGTGGTTTTACAAAACTCACTCAACTAACTAGGGTTCCCCTAGAGAAAGCGCTAAAGCGGTCTAACTAACCTAAGCACTTTGCAAAGCACCTACGCTAATCACCGAGTGATTCTATTAAGCACTTGGGTGTTTGAGCTCTTGGAAATGTGCACTATATGCCTTGGTATGTTGCTTGGGCTCCCACACCTTCAAATGGCCGGTTGGGTGAAGTATATATAGGCCCCAACTCCAAAATAGCCGTTGGAGAAAAGCTGCAGTTCTCTGCTGCACACGGACAGTCCGATGGTGCACCGGACAGTCCGGTGGTGCACCGGACAGCGCATTGTAGCCTGTCCAGTGCGCCTAGCCGTTGCTCTGTCAGAGCAGGTGACCGTTGGCGCCGCAGGCTTTTCCACACCGGACAGTCTGGTGCTCACACCGGACAGTCTGGTGGTCTTCTCTTCGAGTGCCACCTGGAACTAGCCATTGGGCTGGAGTTCCCTGGTGCACCGGATAGTCCAGCGGTGTGGGCACCGGACAGTCCGGTCCGCCTTCGCACAGACAGTCCGCAGCAGCACGCTTGGACATTTCTTGGATCTTCTTAATGTCTTCTTTTGAGGTGTTGCTTTCCTCAATTCCTTAGTCCAAGTAAATATTGCATCCTATGAACTACAAACACAAATACTAGAAAACTTATTAGTTCACGGATTGTGTTATTCATCAAACACCAAAACTCAATTAGCCAAATGGCCTAGGGTCCATTTTCCTTACAGATATCTCATTACTTAGCCCTCCGCCCGTCTCTCTACGTCCATAACACCAGAGAGCTCCTCTGTAACCCTTCACATAAAGTACTCACGCCAGGACGTAGGGTGTTACGCATCTCAAAGTGTCCTGAACCTGTACAAAACTGTCCACTGCCTCTCGTGCATCCCGCGCGAACCATCGAGCTACAGTCGGTAACACCGCCCTACTCCAAAAAGCACTCCGAGGGGCAACCCCGGGTGCGCGGTCGGACCCAAAACACTGACAGCGTGCCTACCTCTACGGCGGAGACCACGCCGGTGCAATCCCTGTCCAGCGATTCTGATCTCCAATCACCTATCCAACTAGTGTTAGGCGAAGAGAAGGACCACGCGAACACGATGAATGGGTACTCACCGGTGATCCTGAGACAGAATATCGCAGCGACGTTGTGGGGCGAATCGACTGCACCCACAAAGTCCGATGACGAATCCTTGCCAGAGCCAGCCAGAATTTGGCTTGATGATGTCGCGCACATTTACCCCACGTGTCGTAGAGGCTTCTGTGCCGTTATTTTCGACCGTGACGGCACCAACGAAGTGCTCACGAGGCGGTGCTTGGGATCTCCCTCTTCGTACTCTCGGTGAAGTGACTAAGTGTAGGGGGAAAAAATAGAGGGCAGGGGCTCTGCAACGCATGATTTTGTAGTCAGGCCCTGGGCTGTAACACCCCCCAACTGGCGGATCCAACAACCCCGGTGATTTTTGGGGTCTGTTACGTGCGGTGGATTCACAGCTCGGGGATGAGTCTGAGCGGTGGGGTCCAACGACCAGGGACAACGTCAAGTGTTAGCGGGTGCTAAAATCGAGCTTGTGGGGCCATTTGTTGGCACGCCGGGTTCCTTTGGTCGTCGGCGTGGGGGCTGACCATCGGGGCCCATAGGACAGCGCCTGAGTCTACGAGCTCATGGAGTGGCCGAAGGGTGGGGCCCACGTGTCGGCGCCAAATGCAGGGGACTGGGCTGTGCGTTGGGTCTGTTTGGGCCGATTCTGGTATTTCTCCTTTCTTTTTTCCTTTGAATTTTCTTGATTTCATTTTCTATTCCTTTCCTTTATTAGAAATTTGACTTAGTTTTGAACATAATTTGAATACCAACTTCAATTCAAATGCAACACAACAAAAAGGTCCAGCATGATGCACAACTTTTAAATTTGTATTCATAATCTTTACTAGGTGTGTGCCCGTGCGTTGCAACGGGAGTACGATGGGATAAGCATCGACACATATCTAATCAGATCTTCTATTTCCTTGGGGGTCTGGAGAAAGTTTGCTCGGAAGCCAAACATGTTAAGACCTGAGCATGTGTTACCCTTGTGCTCCATCAGCACACTGTTCCGCGCTTGTATGAGTCTTGTTAATTTGCATGTCTCGTGCATAGTCTCTCACCATCTATTCACTATAATATACAGAATCTGTGTGACAGACATTATCAATATCGCACAAACTATTTTAAAGAGTCAATATAGATTTTTTAATAATAGACAAATATGTCGACAACCGTACATTAATCTAATCCTTTTTAGCGATATTGATAAGTCTTTGTTGTATATTTGCAGGGATGACATATAGGCACGAATTATCCTCATAACTTAATAGATCACTAACAAAGTTTCTTCGAAGAATCTTTGCATCCTACACACAAAGACATAAGAGAACAAAACGTCAAATTTATATTATGTAACTAAAATGTATGTTTGAACATGAAACAAACGTACTCCACTCACCCTATCAAATTCCATCCGTATATCATTCCCCCACATGACCATACCTTGTAGAACGAAGTAGCTGGTATTAACCCTATAGAATAATGTTTGGCCAACTATATTATATACAATGGTTATCATAGAAAAAATTTAAACTGTTGAGAACGTGGTATTGAGAAAATACCCTTTTAAGTCAATTGGAACACCAGACCGAATTGTATTTTTTTGAGGCCATGATAATTGCTTCCGCAAACCTCTTGTATGGCATGTGTTTACACCAATCTTAAGTGGGTGTAAAGTATATAAAAATTACGTGCTTTTTACCATGATCGATTACGAAAAATGTGTAGCATCCGTTGAATTTCCATGGCATAAAAACCTACAAAATAACAGTCATTAGGATTGCAACAAAGTGCCTTTTATAAATACATTTGAAATGAACACATACTTACATATTTACAACAAGTGATATAATAGTTCAATGAAGGCCAACTGTTGAGTGTTTTGGCTAACTCTTCTGCTATAGGATCCCCATGGTACTTTGGAAGTTTACCAAAACTAACCATTCTCCGGATAAATATATATACATGTCCACATGATGATTATATGTATAGATACTATATATTACTACATTATTGATTGGAAGTTCACCAAAATCAACCATTCTTTGGATTGTACGTGTGACATTAGAGAGGCCATTATAGTTTAGGACGATACATATAAGAACAGTAAAAAATTTGTATGAAACATAGATACAAAATGACAAACATCACTCTGATATGCAAAATTTGTGTGTATAATATCATTGTAACATTAATATTATATTGATGATATAAATATGTATATTATTATAAATACACCGACTCAAATAGAATGAACTGATATTGAACAAACATTATAATATCTTACATATTATTTCTAGATAATCAATATAGAATTTTGAATAATAGGCAAATATCTCGACAGCCATACACTAATCTAATTTTTTAGTGATATTGATAGGTCTCTATTATATGTTTACAGGGATACCGTATCGGTACGAATATTCCTCATAACTTGACATATCGATCACAACTCACTCTACCTGATGCATGAATTCGCTGCCCAACAAAAGCGCAAAGCGTCCATATACACCATAGTTTCGAAAGATTCCTCCTATCCTCAGACCTCTCGAGCATCCATTTGTATTAACTTGAACCAATCCAGGAGGTAGAGGTTGCCATAGAATAGAGTGGTTCGCTGGAGTTTTGCGTGGTTTTCTTTTAAGCCACAATACCCGAAGTCTAAGCAGATCAGTTTGCGAAAGTGTGCTTAAAGCATTTGGTATATTGGGCAGCCCGTTTGATCACACAAGAGATGAAAATTTTAATTTCCAGTGTAGCATCAATGAACTGATTAAACACTTGAACTGATTAAACACTAATCTTATCTATTAAAACCTCACGCCTTCTTAGGCCATGCCCGTATTTCATGTCACCCAGCATGGCTCAACGTGGTAACAAGTGTCAGGTACTGTCCATCGGTCGTTGTTCATGGCTTTTTTTTACTTTTCACATGTTCTTTCGCACGCTTCAAAGTGGAGCGCACCGATTGGTCTAGTTTGATAAAGCTTCATTTGGTTCTGATTTTCCAAGAGAAGTGATTTTATGACTAAAAATGTTTATATTGGTTCTTTAGTGTAAACTCTCAAAATAACAATGAAGAATTACTTAACATGGAGAACCATATCACGATAGAAAACCACTTATCAGAACTAAGCAAAGCTACTTTTCAACTCCCAACCTCATAATTTATTTTAGATATTCACTTCACAGAATTTTAGTAGTATCACTTCTATTTGGCAGAGTTCTCCAACAGAGAACTGGCTGCTCTAGGAGCAATGAATAAGGAGGCTTCACACTGTGAACCCTCAAAATAAATTATGAGGTTGGGAGTTGAAAAGTAGCTAGGAAGATTCACAGAACTGTGCATTTAAAAGATATAGAACTGGCTGAGAAGAAACTGAATTTTAGGGAATAACTGAAATTCTACCTTCACACTATGAACCCTCAAAATAGTTTCCTTGATTGGTTCTAGAAGTAAAGGATACACAACAGCATCAACTAATTCTAGAACACTCCAAGTGAAACAAGCAGAATCATCACCATAAATAACATCATGCAATCTACAAAGGTGAATCATCATGTATACTAAATTGTATAGATGAATATTTCAGCCATAGGGCTACAGAAGATCCTCAAAATAGTTTCCTCAAAATAGTTTCCTTCTGTTGGACACCAAAATGAGCGGACAGTCCAGCCCTTGGGCCCAGACAGTCCGCGTGTCCCGAGATTAGATTAACTCGGGTGTTTATCCTTATCCCATGCGTGGTTATCCATCTAATCATGTGGGAGTTGTTGGCTATCTCTTAGGAAAAGGTCCAGACCTCCTCCCCTATAAATATAAAGGGGTACGGCCGATTGAGAACCCCCGAACACATTCCAATCGAACCAATTACTTTACTTACTTTTCCTGCCCTAGGAGTAGATGTAGCGTAGTTCTAGTTTAGCCTCTCAATCCCCAAATTCTCCACTTCTCTTCGACTCTACGTTGACTAGAGGAGTCTAGGTCGGTCTACCCGAGCCTAGACATCACCTAGGATCTCTCCTCCTCAACGAGGTCCCTCCCGGGAGCGAGATCCAGGCGCCGCCGGCGACCTTCGTCGCCCCCTACGCACGCGCGGACCATCCGGTCCTAGGGCGCGGACCATCCGGCCGTCAGGCAGGGAACCCTAGCCCCTACGCCAGGTCGCGGACCGTCCGGCCCCTGGCCACGGACCATCCATGCCTGACCAGAGAGCACCGCCGCCGGTTCTTGTTGAGCGATTGGCACCCGAAAAAGGTGCCAACACACTTTTTGGCGACTCCACTAGGGACGAGGTTGTAGATCTAACAAATCAGGCTTACATGGCCGATTCTAAAGATCTCAATGGTGCTTCTCCAAACAGCAACACAAGCCTAACTAATTTATCAGCCGTTGAGCATGAAAGATTAAAAGATGACATGAAGAAAATAGACGAGGAGGTCCAGCGACAAATAGATCAGGTGCTCAAGGTGGCGGATAAGTGGTTCTCTCGCACTTCAGGGTGGATTGCCACCAAAAGACCGTCCAAGAGAGGGAGATAAACGTCGAGTACATGACGGCCGTGCTACAACAGCTCCCCACGATATGTGATGCCAGGTCAGCCGATGATATTCCATCTATTAAAATTTCTTTTGATAATCGGATTAAAAGTATCATGGAGGATATAGAGAGGATGGCGCATGCACTAGGAAAAACTCACATACCTAATTTTTTATCACATAAATTAGGCGCCAAAACAATTGCGCCAAACATATCGGTAACAAATGGATTTCCCCAGCCATATTCTGGTATGCTAATGGACTCATATCTAGGATGACCATCACCACCATCTTCGATAAATGGTGAGTCAACTCTGAGTACGGTCGGACCGTCCGCACACAGTCGTGGACCGTCCGGCCCTCCATCAGACCGTCCGGCACCCTACGCCAGACAGTCCGGAGTTACATAGAGCCCACCACAAGGGTCACAGGTGTTGCTTGACGTGACCGGACAGTCCGGGGATAGTATCGGACCGTCTGATCCACTCACGAACCGTCCGACTGCGCAAGTCAGACTGTCCAGAGCACCAGAAGTCACCTGTGATCCGCCTAGTGCAGAAGGTCGGCATAAATATAACCGGTCACCCAAGCCCCAAGAACCAAAAAAGTCACATGTCCCTGAGCTTGTTTGGCCCACTAAGGCCAAACCTTCTGTTCGCTCTCACCCGCACTCGACACAAAAGGGAAAAGTTAAGTTCACATTTAATATTACTAAGTGTGATAAAATATTTGATGAGTTGCTTAAACATGGTAATATTAAATTATCACATGCAATTCCTCCGGTTGAACAATTAAAAGGGCGCGTTTATTGCAAATGGCATGGCTCCTTTCTCCATAACACCAATGATTGTGCCGTCTTCCGTCGGCAAATACAATCGGCTATAAACAAAGGTCGGTTGACGTTTCAAAAAGAGGTGAAAATTGACAGGCCACCTGTTCCTGTCACCACATTAGAGCCGACGAGCAAAAAGGCCATAATTTGGCCTTGTGCGGCCGATAAAAGCAAAGATAAAAATATCGTCATTGGTGATCCTCGCACACCAAATATGTCACGCAGAATGGTTGCTCGGAAGGCTCTAGACAAAAGAAAGACCGGAGGCACCGGGGGCAAGCACGATCGGACACCCGATCACGGTCACCTGTCCAGCGTACCCCGGACGGTCCAGGTACTAAGGCCGAACAGTCCGAGACAGGAGCGGACGGTCTGGCTATAATGGTCGGACGGTCCGCCGACAGTCAGAAGCAGCAACCTCAGACCATCGGACCACAACGTTCCAAAACAAGTGTTAGCAAATAAAATACTACTAAGACGTCTGGACGACTCAGTAGAGTCGGCCCTACTTTTGGTCAGTTGCTTGCCAAATATATGAAGAAGGTCGTTCCACACAACTGGCCAATAAAACAGACGAAGTCAAAACGGCGATCTGTGCGAAATCAAAAGCCAACTAAACGGACCCAAAAGGTAGCACAACCAAGATCGCCTTGTCATCCTCCTCCGAGGATAGCATGGTGCGTCCCGTTCTATCCATCGCTGATGTGTTGTCCTACTCATGTGTGGGGTGGTGCGGCGATGAATTCGTATTACTGGCCTAATCCGTTTGCTTATTTGGGCTGGGGGCACCACAAGTTTTTGCCTATTGATAGGTTAATCAGGTAGACATGGCCGACGAGGATGCAAACCGAAACGGCCTCTATGCATTAAAGTTCCATCAAGTATTTATATTATCTGATCGCAAGAGCCGATGACTTGCATCGAGCTGAGTCCTTACTTCGGGGACAAAGTAGCTCATGAGGTCAATTGTTTCCAAAGTTTTTGCTGGTACTTTTGGTTCACCAAGCTCCACCAAAGGCAGGGGCATATGTTGGACACCAAAATGAGCGGCCGGTCCGGCCCTTGGGCCCGGACAGTCCGCGTGTCCCGAGATTAGGTTAACTTGGGTGTTTATCCTTATCCCGTGTGTGGTTATCCATCTAATCACGTGGGAGTTGTTGGCTATCTCTTAGGAAAAGGTCCAGACCTCCTCCCCTATAAATATAAAGGGGTACGGCCGATTGAGAACCCCCGAACACATTCCAAACGAACCAATTACTTTACTTACTTTTCCTGCCCTAGGAGTAGATGTAGCGTAGTTCTAGTTTAGCCTCTCAATCCCCAAATTCTCCGCTTCTCTTCGACTCTACGTCGACTAGAGGAGTCTAGGTCGGTCTACCCGAGCCTAGACATCACCTAGGATCTCTCCTCCCCGACGGGGTTCCTCCCGGGAGCGAGATCCAGGCGCCGTCGGCGACCTTCGCCGCCCCCTGCGCACGCGCGGATCGTCCGGCCCTAGGGTGTGGACCATTCGGCCATTAGGCAGGGAACCCTAGCCCTTGCGCCAAGTCACAGACCATCCGGCCCCTAGTCGCGGATCGTCCGCGCCTGACTAGAGAGCACCGCCATTGGTTCTTATTGAGCGATTGGCGCCAGAAAAAGGTGCCAACACCTTCATACTAAACCGTAGATCCGAGCGCTCCTCCGTCCTCCTGGGCCACAGCGATCATCACCGCCGCTGTGCCACCCATATCCACAGCTGAGTCGCTCGCCCTATAGCTTCACCTCGGCCGCGCGTGGGGCGGCCATGGAGAACTACCCGGAGGAGCTGCGGACGCCGCCGGTGTCGCTCGTGTCCATCGTGGGGTGCCCAGAGCTTCACTCCTCGATATCGACGGCACTCAGCTCCCAGCAGCCTCCCATGAACACACTGGCCCTCCCGGACTTCGCCAAGGCCTCTATTCTGGCCCACAGCATTAAGCCCCATGACCTAGCGCGCGCGGAATCGCCGTGGCATACCGGTGCGAGGGGGAGGCGGGGCTGTGCACGGAGGGGGAGGCGGGGCAGGGGAGATAGCGCGCGGACAATGAGACATGGCGGAGGTTGCGGCGCGCGTGGAGCTTCCGTGGCGTGCCAGCGGGAGGCAGGGTTGTGTACGGAGGAGGCGAAGCAAGGGGAGCAGGGGCGGTGGAGTAGGGGGCGCGAGCATCGCGGAAGACGGCGGCTTGCTTGCGGGCTAGGCCGGCTTGGTTGGGGTTTGCAGGTGGGTGGGGGTGGGGGGTGGGGCAGTCTACACTAATGACTTAATAGTTAGTAGAGATTTGCTTAGCCACATATACTAAGTGTTGTTTGTCACATAGATGAAAAAGACACATCATAACAATAATTCCGTACTTTCTTTATTCTAAAATGTGGGTCTTACAAGCAAGCTGCACATCGCTCTCCCACGTTTGACGTTTCAATTAGATGAATTATCTAGTTCTCCCGCTTTTATGCATTAGAAATTATTTATTTTAAAACTTAGGTATGTAGGCGTACAAAATTAATAAAAATATGTAGTCTCTTGCTTTCAAAATAACGATGAAAATAGCCTTCGGGAATTTGCGCTTGGAGGTTATGACTCTTCGGAATGAGGCACTTGAGAAAGATAAGATCCTAAATTCTTTGGTCGAAAGGTTAAAGACAAGCGAAGCTAATTTGGCCGAACTTTCTGAAGTGGACCAAAAGATTTTAAAATTTGAGGGAGTGAAAGAAGCAGATGCAAAACGTATAGCTGATCTAGAAAATGCTTTATCTATTCAAGTTGGATTACATAGATCTAAAGTAGCAGAACTCGAAAAGAAGCTTGATGTAGTTACTGAGAACTTCAATGTGGAGCAATCGAAGTGTGAGATATCCGACACCGAGCGGTCAAGGGTTCAAAAGAATGTTGAAGAACTTCATCAAGCGAAGGAGGAATGCTATAACATTGCCTTGCAGTGCTCAAACAAACTAAAAAATGCTTTTACTAGTGTTGGCGTGTTCTCAGCTGAGCGGAATTTCATTCGTGGTGACCTCGAGGGCGTGATCAAATAGATTAAGGGCGAAATCGAAGCATTTGACGAAGATCTCACTGGCATAGTGGTAGGGGGATTTCTGTGCCTGTGTTGGTGCTCGGGGAGCTATATCTTTGCTTGAAAAAGTCGGCTGTGATCATGCGAAGGCTGTAATTCAGCTAGACTTCTCAGTTTTAGCGACTGACATCAAAGAGCCTTCAGCTGAAGCTACTGTCCTTAGTGGGAAATTCTTTTTTGAAGTGTGGATGAACGGTGGCCGAGAGATAGCAGACGAAGCTAACAGGCAGAGCGAAAAAGAGTCTCATCTTGCCTCAGAGGAAGCAAGAAAAGCTGAAGAGGTCGTTTAGCGCGAAAGACGTAAATTTGTCATATTTTAGCTTCGTAAGTGTTTTAGCTTCGTATTTGACAAAAGCTTATATTTTGATGAAGCTGAATTGTCTCCTCCTCCGGAGCCATACAACCCGGACGCCAATTCAGCCATAAGGGTACTCTCGATGAAATCAGAATAGTGAATGCAGCAATTGATGAAGCTGTAGAAAGACTTCTAAATGAAGCTATAGTCCTGAAGGAGGATGATTAAACTTTGTGTAAAAAAATTTGCAGAATTTGTATGCTGCTTTTATGTAAAAAAACAATTGCAAACTATGTGATTCATTGTGTAATATATTTCTTTGTGTAGCGTGAAAGTGTCATACGTACCGTTTTTTGAGCCGAAGGCGAAAAAACATATCCCCTTCTTTTCACGCGTCATAAAGAAAAATCCTTTTTTCGCCGAAGCGTCAGTATTACACTCGAAGATCTTGTCATATGTCTTGCATAAGTAATACCGTTGCCGAAGTGACAGTATTAGCACCGAAGGTCTGGCTATAGGTCTTGTATAAGAAATTATGTACCGTTTAATAGCAACTGGTAGAGATGCAATATCCTTTCATAGTTCCTTGACAAAAACACGCTTAACTTTGAAGACTATCCATTGCGGATGAAGGAGCAATTTTCCTTCTTTTCCGCTTTTTTGGATAATGTGAAATGATGAATGATGCGATGTTATGATGCGGAATGATGTGTGTTGGGGCGAAGGCGAAGACACCACCCTTCGCTCAAAGTCTTCGCCGACCTCGCTGCACCGACGAAGGCAAGACGACGGGCAGACCTACCCTTCGCCCCACACGTCGCCGGACAAAGGCTTGTGACGAGGTCGTCTCATCCTGCGACCTCGCTCGACATGGAGGCCCACGTATGATCCGGCCCATTGTAACAGGCCCTGCGCGGCCGCCGCGCTTTACGGGCCTAATTTGTAAAGGTCTCCATGTAATTACGGTCTGTAACCCTGCTTTATGGGAATATTCCGGGGGTAACCTAGGTGCCTGAGGGCACATGCGTCCTTAACACGGGATGCTGGGCACTCAGATACCTATAAATACCCCCGCACAGTGCCCTTGAGAGTCTAGGTTAACCGAGCTATTGCCATCTCGTGTTGTAGCCCCGTTGACACCACTTTTGCTCCCCTGTTGGATCCACTCGCTCAGGAGAGCAAGTGCCAACATTTGGCGCCCACCGTTCGTGCTACAAAAACTCCACCCGCGATGGCACCCAAGAGAACCTCGTCGAAGGCTGATGAAGCCGCGAAGGCGGCACTGCTGGCCGAGAAAAAGGGCAAGGCCCTCGTCGAAAACACTCTCCAAGAGCCCAGTGAAGACGATGCAAACAGCAAGAAGCAGCGCAATGAACAACCCACCACCGAAGGCAGCCTCCGCACATGCAGCTCCGGAGGACCACAACAGCCTCCCCCAGGCTTCGCCCCACCAGAGGGCGCGGACGCGACCGAGGACGGCGAAATCATCGGCGTCTCGGCCGAAGAGCAGCTACAGCTGCGCGCCCTGCGCATCAAGAACCGCAACCTCCAAAAGCAGAAAGAGATCCTCGAGGCCAAGCGCCAACGTGTGTCTGCACAAGCCAAGGTGCGATAGATGATACGCGACGAGGAGCAGAAGGCACAGGAGCTCGAACAAGAGATCGCGCTCATGCAGAGCGAAGGCCAACTCGACCTGCATCATGGCCCACCCCACCAACATCGCACACAAATTGAAGACCTGTTCATCCCTCAGCACGGACACACCATCCCTCGCGCCACAGCTTTCCAAGGCGTCAACTACCTTGACGAGCGAAGCCCCCTGGCACCTCACCTGCAGGTGACACCATGACTCGCCAACTTCAGGGTAGGGACCTACCCCAAATACAACGGCAGCACCGACCCAGCGTAGTACATCATGAGCTATCAAGTCGCCGTTGCATCATCCGGAGGGGACGACGCCACGATGGCCAAGTCATTCATCATTGCCCTCGAAGGCCCAGCCCTCACCTGGTACACCAGGTTGCCCCCACTGTCCATCGACTCCTGGAGAAATCTCTGGGACAAATTCTTGCTCAACTTCCAAGGGTACCGCCCAGACACCGACGCCTTGGCTGAACTCTCACTCTGCAAGCAGCTGGAACGAGAGACTCTGTGGGAATATTACCGCAAATTCCTGACCCTCAAGTCTCAACTGCCTTCGGTCGATGACCAGATCGCCATCCACTACGCCATCAGTGGCCTTCGAGCCGGCGTCCTCTACAGCCACTGCATCAGGGACCCACCCAGGAACCTCCAGGAGCTGTATCAGCTGTTCGAGAAATATGCTAGATCCGAAGAGCTCCACCAGCGCAAAGTCGAGTCTCAGAGGAAGCCCAAAGACACCCCGCAGTCCAGCCGCACTTGGACGAGGCCCTCGCAGACAGACTCCGGCCGAGATGGCCGTAATCAGCAGCAGGTGCACAATATCGCCAACCAGCCCCCCGCTGGTGAGGCCCCTCGCCGCCAGGAGTATCCCCCCCAGGGCCGAGGAAATGGAACTCGCGGTCGAGGGCGGGGGCGTGCGCAGCAGCCACGAAGATTTTACTGCCTGTTCCACGGCGAAGACTGCACGCATCCCACAAAAGACTGCCCAGAGACGAAGGCCACCAGAGACAGAATGGCACGGGCACAGCTAGCCGACAACCCTAGAATTGTCGCGCACGCATACCAGCAACCCCCTCAACCATACAACCACGGCCCCGCTCCGCCTCCGCCGCACCACGCATACCAACACCACCAGGAGGTACAAATTGTGCCTCCCCCACCCCCACCACCACACCATCAACAGCAAAATATCCACCACCCCAACCACCCTCAAGCACCAAAGCAAGAGGACTTCGCCGATCAACCGTATCGCAGAGTCATCCATATGATTACCGGGGGGTCCAGCGCCGACTTCGACACAAAGCGGCAGAAGAGGGACCACTACCGCAGCATCAACCACGTCGCCGTCACCGGCCCGATCGTGCAGACAAAGTGGTCCCACGTGCCATTGACCTTCGATGCCCGAGACGTCGATCTGCGCAGCGCCCCCCACATCGACGCCATGGTCATCAACTGTAGCGTGGCAGGCTGGGACTTGCACAAAGTCTTGGTCGACAATGGCAGCCAGGCGGACATCATCTTCCTCCATGCCTTCGATCGCATGGGCATAAGCCACAGCCTGCTCAAGCCCTCGGACAACCCCCTATACGGCTTCGGCGGCAAGGGCACCTTTCCCGTCGGCAAAATAGAGTTGCCCCTCTCCTTCGGTGTAGCACCCAATGCCCGAAGCGAGCAGATCACGTTCGACATTGTTGACATGGTGTACCCGTACAACGCCATAATGGGCCGGGGCTCCATCAATAAGTTTGAGGCAGCCATCCATGGACTTTACCTGTGCATGAAGATCCCGGGTCCCGGAGGCGCCATCACAGTTTATGGCAACCATCAGGTTGCGCGTAACATAGAAAGAGACTTCGTCCCTGGACAAAGAAACGTGCACTGCCTCATGACCCAACGCGAAGTCTCCGAGCCTGCCAATCCAACCGCCAAGGGGCATGAAAAGGCACAACTACAGAGCAACGACGGGACCAAGACCGTCCCCCTCGACCAGGCAACGCCCCAGCAGATGGTTACCATCAGCGAAGACCTCACTTCACACGACGAAGAGCGGCTCCTCTACTATCTATCCAAGAATAAAGACGTATTCGCCTGGTCTGCCCTCGACCTGGTCGGAGTCAGTCGCTCCATCATCGAGCACGGCCTAGGAATTGACCCTTCGGTGAGGCCGAAGAAACAACGGCTGCGCAAGATGTCTGACGAAAAGACAGAAGCCGCCAAGGCCGAGGTGCATCGCCTGCTCGAAGCCAAGTTCATCGAGCCGATCGCCTAGCCCACATGGCTCGCCATGTGGTAATGGTGCAGAAAAAGAGCGGCAAATGGCGGATGTGCATAGACTTCACCAGTCTTAACAAGGTCTGCCCCAAGGACAACTTCCCGCTGCCCCGAATCGACAAAATTGTCGATAGCGCAGCCGGGTGCGAAGTCATGTCACTCCTCGACTATTTCTCCGGATACCACCAAATATATATGAAGGAGGAGGACAAGGCAAGCACCAGCTTCATAACACCCTTCGGCACATATTGTTTCATCAGAATGCCGGAGGGACTCAAGAATGTCGGGTCCACCTTCTCTCGACTCACCAAAACGGTGCTCGAGAGCCAGATCGGCAGAAACATCTTCACATATGTGGACGACATCGTCGTTGCCAGCAGAAGCAGGGCAGACCACCTGGCCGACCTCGCTGAAACGTTCGCAAGCATGCGAGCCGCACGACTTTGCCTCAACCCTGAGAAGTGCGTTTTCGGGGTCCGCCAGGGAAAGATCTTGGGCTACCTGGTATCACACCGCGGAATTGAGGCCAACCCAACCAAAATCCAGGCAATCATCAATATGACACCCCCGCAGTCAGCCAGAGAAGTGCAACGACTGACAGGCAGGTTGGCCGCCCTCAATAGATTTATCTCCAAGTACGCGGAGCGGAGTCTCCCGTTCCTCAAAACACTACGCGGCGCAAAAGACTTCGCATGGGGGCCAGAGCAGGCGGCGGCCTTCGCCACACTAAAACAGTACTTGTCGGAGCTGGCGACTCTCACGAGCCCCGACCCTTCGCTACCCCTATTGCTCTATGTCACGGCTTCGCCACATGCGGTCAGTGCAGCACTGGTTCAAGAGCAGACCAGAGAGGGCACAACCAAGCAGTATCCAGTTTATTGCGTCTCTGAAGTGCTCACAACATCAAAATGCAACATGACAGAGATGGAAAAGATCGCCTATGCAGTCGTGATGGCCTCGCGCAAATTGCGCCATTATTTCGAGGCATTCAAGGTCCGGGTTACCTCAGACAGAGGACTCAGCGAGCTGTTTAGAAACCCGGAGGCGTCAGTACGGATTGCCAAGTGGGCAGCCGAACTCTCCGGCTACCACATCACATTCGAACCCAGGACAACCATCAAGTCGCAAGTCCTGGCAGACTTCGTCGTAGACTGGACTGGTCCAATAACGCAACCGGAGCTGTCAGCAGAAAAAATGTGGACAATCCATTGTGACGGCGCATGGTGCCATGCGGGGGCAGGCGCCGCTGCAGTTATTACTCCGCCCACCGGGATCAAGCATAAATACGCAGCGCGCCTCAGCTTTGCGTTGGAGTCTGATAAGTGCACCAATAACATAGAAGAATACGAAGCTGTCATACTCGGCCTTCGCAAGCTAAGGGCACTCGGCGTCACCACCTGCATCATCAAAACAGACTCCAAAGTAGTCGCTGGCCAGGTTGACAAAGACTATGCAGCGAGGGACCCCGCACTCATGCTGTACCTCGCGGCCATCCGCAGCCTCAAAAGGCAATTCAAGGGCTTCACGCTGCAGCATGTGGACCGAGCCAAGAATGAGGAGGCCGATGCTCTAGCCAAGGCAGCCGCCAGGGGCGAAGCCCTACCCTCCGACGTGTTCTACCATGTCATCGGCACGCCAGCCGTCCGCAGCCCTGAAGGGCTCCAAATAACCAACGACAGCGAGGGCCACCGCATAGTCAACCTCATCATGACCGAAGACTGGCGGGCACCAATAACCCTGTACCTGCAGGGGTACTATCACCCAACTGACAGCAATGAGGCCAAGCGCCTCAAACACCGAAGCCGGGACTTCGCACTGATCGAGGGCCAACTTTACAAGAAGGGGGTCAGTCAACCGATGCTTAAGTGCATCACCGAGACCGAAGGCATCCAAATTCTGCGCGAAGTCCACAACGGGACCTGCGGCTCCCACGCAGGGCCTAGGGCCCTAGCGGCAAAGGTGATTCGCCAAGGTTTCTACTGGCCCGCCATGATTTGCGCCGCAAATCGGGTCGTGAGATCCTGCGAAGCCTGTCAGAAATTTTCCCCACGCTCGGGACGCCCCTCGCAGTTCACGAAGTTGATCGCCCACACGTGGCCCCTTCAGCGCTGGGGCCTCGACATTGTCGGGCCCCTGCCCACGGCTCAGGGGAACCTCAAGTTCACCTTCGTCGCCGTTGAATACTTCACCAAATGGATTGAAGCGAGGGCAGTATCCACTATCACATCGAAGACAGCCCAGAAATTCTTCTAGCAAAATATTGTTTGCCGCTTCGGAGTACCGTCCGAACTCACGGTCGACAACGGCAAGCAGTTCGACAACCAAGATTTCAAAGATTTCTGCTTCTCCATCGGCACCAAGCTTGCCTTCGCCTCCGTGTACCACCCCCAGTCCAACAGAGTCGTGGAGCGCGCCAACGGCAAAATTTTTACAGCCGTCAAGAAAATGCTCCTCGACGACAAAAAAGGCAAGTGGCCCGACCTGTTACCCGAAGTGGTCTGGGCGCTGAACACAACTGTGTGTAGGGCGACTGGGTTCACCCCTTTCCGCCTATTATACGGATCGAAGGCCATGTCTCCGCAAGAAATAAAACATGGGTCGCCTCGGACAGCCGCGTCGGCCGTCCCCGACGTAGATGAGCCGACTTCGAAGGACCTCATCGACGGAGACCGCGTCTTCGCCCTACAGGCTCTGGACAAGTACCAAGCCCAGACAAAAGCATGGCGCGACCACACAGTCACCTCGAGGGAGTTCAGCGAAGGAGACCTCGTACTTGTCCGGACAGCTCGGACAGAGTCCCGGGGCAAGTTGGAGCCGAAGTGGGAGGGCCCTTTCATCGTCAAGACAAAGGCGTCCCCCAGTTCGTACAGACTCACAACTCCATCCGGCGAAGACTTAGAACATTCTTGGAACATTGATAATCTTCGCAAATTTTTTGTTTATCTCCTCAGGGCTAATTCGCCCTTATAATCCGCAGAACAGTTTTCAGCCGACCCGCACTCTTTTCCTCCCGTGGGGTGAGGTTTTTAACGAGGCGGAGCCATGTAATATACACGCGAAAAATCCCCTGCAAAAACTACATCAAAAAAGACCGACTAAACGGTCTTCGACATTCGACCGACAGACAAGTCACCGCGAGGGGCAGCGACGGCCACCCCTCGCGTGCGACAATCCGTGCAAAAGTCGCCTAAGGGTGCAGCCGGACTAGCACAACAAGTGCGTAAATTTGAAGTCTTCTCAAAAAAAGACTATCCGTGCAAAAGTCACCTAAGGGTGCAGCCGGACTAGCACAACAAGTGCGTAAATTCGAAGTCTTCTCAAAAAAGACTATCCGTGCAAAAGTCGCCTAAGGGTGCAGCCGGACCAGCACAACAAGTGCGTAAATTCGAAGTCTTCTCAAAAAGACTATCCGTGCAAAAGTCGCCTAAGGGTGCAGCTGGACCAGCACAACAAGTGTGTAAATTCGAAATCTTCCTCAAAAGTCTACCCATGCTAAACCCTACACCAAACTGCCCGCGCCAGGACCGACCACAGGCGCGCCGGACCGGCATAATAAACATACTAGACCAAGCGCACAACGCCTTTACAAGCACAGCGCAGGCGCATAACCTCATCATACAAATTACAATTACATATGTACAGCGAGGGCATCACACCTTACATCGGTTCAACCTTCGGAATGATCCCCATCTCCCTATAGTTAAATAGCATTATCCTAAGCTCCTCAACCTCAAAAAGACTTCGCAACTCACCCTCACCTACACTCGCAATGGCCGGCGAGGACAGCAACTCCTGCTTGCCAGCTCCGTCCACACGAAGCCGACTGCCGTCCACCTCACTCACCCTACGATTCGCAACCGCTCTTCGCCGCCTGCGCCCAGCGCTCGGACCAGGCACAACTTCAGCATTCGCAGCGCTCGGCGAAGACTCAGCCGCTGCCACATCCAAGGCCGCAAAGTAATCCAAGTCCTCATCCGAAGACTCCTCCGTCCACTCAACCGAACTCCCAGAGCCACCAAAATCAGAAAACTTAGAAGCAGACTCATCTGATTCATTCCTAGCATCCACGGTCGAAGCCACCAAAAAATTAGCAGTGACGGTTGCGTGCGCAGGCCCAAAACCTTGAACCTACGCAGCAACCAAGGTTCAGCAACATATACAAAATTCCCTAACTACCCACACCCACTAAGCCACCTGCGAAGGCCCAGCCGCCGTGGGGTCCACCGCTGCTGGCTCCGTCGCCGTCTTCGGGGGATCCTCAACCCTCGGCACTGCGGCTGGCGACGAGCCACCACCAGACACAGTAGCCGTAGGGGCGGCGAGGGAGCCTTCAGCGGTTTCCGGGGGCGGTGCCACCGGGCCCGACTCCGCTTCAGGCTGCGCACTGTTCAAAGCTCCGAAGTCCTCCACTGTTTCATCACGCGCCGCCTGCAACACAGCACACCGATTCAGCAAGCCCACGTACAACCCACATCCAATAACACCAAACAAAAGATGAACATTACCTGACCCCTCGCCCGGTCAGCCCGCTCCCTCGCCACCTCCCGACCGTGGGGGCCCCACATCCGGTCGAAGAGGGCTCCTGCGGATTCCTTCACCACAGGGTCCTCGACCTTGTAAATGTCGCGCTCGAAATCCTCATCAGATCGGTCGAAGACCTGATAGTGGCTGCACCCTTCGCGAGACAGCGTGTTCATCGCCCCTTCGCAGGTGACCAGGGAGGCAAAAGACATAAATCCCTCCACAATGGTCGGGAGCGCCAACAACTCCTCCTGCAGCCACTCATGGCAGCGAAGGCCCGACTCTCGGTCGGGCACTTCGAAGTCAGCAGTCTGCGCGCCCAGCTCGCGGTATGAGTCCATGAGCTGTTTGCGCGTCCGCTTAACTTCCGAGCGCATCGAGGCCTCGGCCCTCTCCACGCGGGCCTGTAGAGCGTTGAACCGCGTTTCCCATTCCTCGACGCACTGGCTGGCGAGGCTACCCTCCGCCCGCGCCAGATTGGCCTCCGCCTGCGCCGACTGCGCCTTGGCGAGGGCCTGATTAGCCTCCCTCCTTTCCTCCGTCAGCTGGCGCCGGAGGTCAGTCCTCTCGCCCTCCAGCGCGGCCACCCTCTCCGTCAGCTTGCGACACTTGCTATCAGCGGCCGACTTTTCCCGAACAGCGTCAGCATGCTGAGCCCGAAGTCTCTCGACTTCGGCAGACACAACTGCCGTAAAGGTCCCCGACGCCACGCGGTTGGTGAAGTCAGCCGCCTACAAGACAAACATAAGTCCACAATCCCAACGAAAGCGGTAAAAACCGAAGTCTAGCCCAACTACCTGACTCAGCCGCTGCGACGCCTCCCTCAGCCGGCGGGACACAACGCCCGCTTCGTCTTCAACGATGGTGAGCGCCAAAATCTCACCGCCAGCGCTGGGGGCGCTACCCTTCGCCCCAGGCACTGTGGCAGACACCATGGTCGCCACCGCAGGCGGAACAACAGCAAGTTGCCCCTCGCTTGATCCTGCAAAGCATCAACAGTCAAAAAAAAGAGAACGGGCCAACGACTTACCAACGAGATAATCTTCCACACCAATATCAGTGCCGAAATCGGCAACACGCTTCGCCGGCGAAGGCAAGTCTCGGACCTTCGCGGCTCCGGCCGAGGCGGACTTGGCCACGCCGGCGCCAGCTGCCTTCACCACATCAGGCACCTTGCTGGACCCAGGGGGGCCGACTTCGCCGCTAGCGTCGGCTAGCTACCGCCGGAGGCGGCAGCCTTCGCAGTCCCCCGCGCCCTCTTCGGCCTAGCCTCGGGCAGCCTGATGACCGCCCGGCGCTTTTGCGCAGCCTCCTGACGATCCTTGTCCATCACTGCCGACACAACAACAGCAATATTCCGTCCATAAGGAAACACTTTCAAGTCACGAACCATGCGAGATGTAAAAAAGTCTTCGCCGGCCGCACGGGAGATAGAAACGTTCTTAGGCCACCAACCCCCGGTAACCTTCAGCATCCGCGCCAAAGACTCCCGGAGCTCGGGCGAAGACATCCTTCCCCCGGGGGCCGCGCATGTCCCCATCAGCTCCATAGCAAAACTATCGGAGACCCCCAGTCCTCCCATCACAGTACCTAGCTTCCTCTTCTTAGTGGATGGGGCGGCCGCCGGCGCGGGGTCGTCTTCAGTCTCTGTCGCCGGTTTCTTCCCGCGACGATCGATGTCGTCTTGCCCGGGATAACCGCCATACGGCAGACGGTTCAACTCGAAGACCCTATTGAAGCGATCGTTGGATCCGCGTATATCCCAACTACGCTGGCCCTCCGTCTTTGGCACGTAGCGACCAATTATCCACGCCGCCCCATCCTCCGCCTCACGCACGAATGCGGTGGGGTCTCTTCCATGCAAATCCAGTGCGAAGGCGGGACTCCGCACCAGCATCCCGCCACGGGAAGGCATCTGGCGAGGGCATACTTCGCCCAGCACCCAGCCATGCGCCAAGGGCCACACGCCATACGCGACAAACTCCTCAACCAGATCACGCCCGCTACTCAGGCCGGCCGCGCACCGCAAGGCCCCTTCGTCCGCATCCTCCTTCGCAACTTCAAACCGCGGGTATGCTGAATAATAATGCGAGCACATCTCGGCCACAGGGAGCCCCGGATGGTCTTTGACCGTCCCTTCGGCAACATAGAACCAAAACTCCCACCAGTTGCCCCATTTATTGCGGGCACAGGGAACCAACTCAACGACTTCCATCGATGTTTTGCCCGTCTTCGGCGTAAACGTGCAAGATCCAAATTGGGCAATCTTATTTCTGATTTTCCTTTTCTGCCAGTGCAGACAATAATACTTCACGAAGACTTCGACCGAGGGCTGCCCGCCGTACGAAGTCGTCGCCCAGACATACTTCACCAGAGCCACCACGACATTTGGCGTCAGCTGGTGGACCTGGACGTTAAACCTACGCAGGACTTCTCCCACAAATCGATGTGCGGGCAGGCGAAGACCAGCAGTGAAAAAAGCATCGAACACAACCAACTCGCCTTCTGGCTCGGGGACCTCCTCCGTCCCCGGGACACGTGCCACTCCGCCGCCGAAATAACCAAGCTGTTGCATGTCTTGCACGCGGACCGAGGACATCCGCGACACGCCGAACTCCACTGTATCACCGGCGTGCAACTCCACCGCCGCCACATCATTCAGTGTCTCCCTGGACGACGCGCCAGCCGGCGGCGTAGCGGCAGCAGAAGAAGAAGAGGACGGCATCGCTACGTACCATCGGCGGCGGTGGGCGGTCTGCTTCACACAGGCCAGATCTCCAACGAGCAAGAGCAAGGAGGGCAGACGAGCAGCGAGCGGTTTGAAAAGGCGGCTAGGGTTTTCGTGGAGCGCGGAAAGACAAAGTTCAAAACGTCGCCCCCCGCCCCCTTTTATACACAGAGCGCGGCGCTTCGGGAAACCCGCAATCCAACAGTACGGCGTCAATCAACGGTCATGTCAAAAACCCCCGCGGAACCACTTCGAGCGAGGGCAGCGACTCCACCATCTAGCGACGACTTCGGCACCAGATGACTTAGTCGAACTGGTCCCTCGGAGGGCAAATGTTGGGGCGAAGGCGAAGACGCCACCCTTCGCTCGAAGTCTTCACCGACCTCGCTGCACCGACGAAGGCAAGACAACGGGCAGACCTACCCTTCGCCCCACACGTCGTCGGACGAAGGCTTGTGACGAGGTCGTCTCATCCTGCGACCTCGCTCGACATGGAGGCCCACGTATGATCCGGCCCATTGTAACAGGCCCTGCGCGGCCGCCACGCTTTACGGGCCTAATTTGTAAAGGTCTCCCTGTAATTACGGTCTGTAACCCTGCTTTATGGGAATATTCCGGGGATAACCTAGGTGCCTGAGGGCACATGCGTCCTTAACACGGGACGCTGGGCACTCAGATACCTATAAATACCCCCGCACAGTGCCCTTGAGAGGCTAGGTTAAGAGAGCTATTGCCATCTCGTGTTGTAGCCCCGTTGACACCACTTTTGCTCCCCTGTTGGATCCACTCGCTCAGGAGAGCAAGTGCCAACAATGTGATGTTATGATGCGACAAATGTTGATAGAAAACATTTTGCAATAGTAAGACTCTACATCCCTTTAGGAATGACTTTGGAGTCTCTTCACCTTTTACTTAGGTGGCATTTAAGCTCTGCATTCCCTTAGGAACGACTTTAGAGCTTCTTCACCTTTTACTTAGGTGGTATTTTAGCTCTGCATCCCCGTAGGAACGACTTTGGAGCTAAGCTCTGCATCCACTTAGGAACGACTTTGGAGCTTCTTCACTTTTTACTTAGGCGGTATTTTAGCATTGCATCCTCGTAGGAACGACTTTGGAGATTTTTCACCCTTACTGTTACACTCGATGGTGTAACCACAGATTTGTTACAACATGCCGAAGGTCATACCTTCTCAATTGTTTCTGAGGCCTAAACATGAAAATGAGAGAAATGAAAATTACAATAGGTGTATATGAAAGTTTTTAACCCAACCCCTCTGTAGCTTTAGTAAATGTGCATCGACTTTGGAACAGTGCTATTAACTATCTGAGCTTCGGACTCTTCTCTTGCATCACGTCGTTGCTGAATTTGGTGCTTCCCTTCAGGCTGTTGGTTGTGGGACAAAGTTGGAGCCATGACCGGTGGTTGTGGCAAGACCCATGCAGCTGGAGAGTGGTTTGCTAAAGCTACTGAAACTGTAGGTTCTCAAAATGGCTATTGATTGCCCACATACTCAGGAATGTACTGGGAATAACACGAAACAGTATGTAGGACTTGCTTCGGTTCATTCTGTCGTGCTTCGGCCTCAACTATCTCTTTTTGCTTCTGTATTGTAACTTGGCATGTCCTAGTTGTGTGCCCCTTATTCTCTCCACAGAACAAGAAAAACAACCTTCTTGGTTGTGAGTTGAATCTTCCTCCAAAGCTTCGTCACCATCCGCCTCTTGGGGCTGGTGGTCTGAAGGAGCTTTGCTGTGTCCCAGCTGATTGGGAGCTATGTTGATGCCCTTGGTTGTGATTGTCTCTGTCTTCACTTTGGCTGGGATTGTGTATCGTCCTGACATGCCTTGGGTGGAGCCTTCCTCTGAAGCCCCTGGTCATCTCAAAGTATCTGTAAGCTTCCTCCCTTCTTTGCCGGAAGTCATTGTTGTCTCTGATGTACTCATCCATCTTCTGAAGAAGCTTCTCCAGGGTTTGTGGGGGCTTTCTGGCGAAATATTGCATTGTTGGACCTGGATGAAGTCCCTTGATCATGGCTTCGATGACAATCTCATTTGGCACTGTTGGCGCATGAGCTTTGAGACGCAGAAACCTTCGGATGTACGCAGAAACCTTCGATGACAATCTCATTTGGCACTGTTGGCGCATGAGCTTTGATGTGCACTGAAATAGGGCTTGAGCAGTCACTAGCTTCGTCTAGAAGCCATGAAAGCTGGTGACTAACATATCCTTCAACTTTTGCCATGATGTGATTGTTCCTGGCCGAAGAGAAGAATACCAGGTTTGAGCAACACTCCTGAATGCCATGACGAAGGACTTTGCCATGACAGCGGTGTTGCTACCATATGATGATATAGTTGCTTCATAACTCATGAGGAACTGCTTCGGGTCCGAATGCCCATCATACATGGGAAACTGGGGTGGTTTGTATGAAGGTGGCCATGGGGTAGCCTACAATTCTGTAGCTAGGGGGAAGCATCATCAAAAGCAATGTTATCATGATGAAAGTCGTCATACCATACGTCATCATGGCTTGGGCTTTCTTGACAAAGCTCTCTCTGTTGTGGCTTATGTCCTTGTTCGTTGTCTTGTGTGATGTGATACATCTCTTCGGCTGCTTCATCAATCTTTTTTCTGGAGCTCGGCCAGTCGAAGCATCTTCTCCCTTCTTCTCTCCACTTGTTGGTGGATAGCTTCTAGATCTCTGATTTCTTGGTCCAACTCTCCTTCCTATGGTGTTGGGCTAATAACTTTCCTTTTCTGGATTCAGGCCTCCCTTAGAAGGAGCCCCTCTTGATTGGTGTCCAGCGGTGCAAGGGCGGTCCCTAGCGTTGCTGTATTCTTCAGCGGCATGACAAAGGTAGTTGTTCGAGTTCTTCTTAACGAAGTTGGTCCTTTGAGTTCACCAAAGGTGGGCGCTAATGTTGGTCACTTGTTTTCGATTACTTTGAATCAAGAATAAGGCAACACATTTGTTAAACATTAAAGACCTTCGTCCTTGGAAGCATTATTTCCCTTCAGATATAATGGATCTTGGACGAAGGTCATGAAGAACAAGTCTTCCTCATTCACAAATATAAAAACATAATAACAAATGCAGTATCATGCCACATATTTACTTCGTATTGAATATATTGATGATATTAAAATTCATATTACATTGATACCTTAGGCGTGTTCGAAACCAATGATGTGAATGCAATTATAATCCAGCGTGAACAGTACGGGGTACTGTTCATCTATTTATAGGCAATTGTACAGTTTCGTACGTTATTACATTCATACCCTCAACAATTACATACAAGGTTTACAAATGTCGCAGGGACAACATTGCCATTTGAACTTAGTAACTTGAACAACACCTTCTCCCTACGTCGCCTTCCTGCTTCATCGTGACGAAGCTTACTTCGTCGTACTTCCCTTGATCTATGTCGAACCTTTTATGGTAACGAAGCTCCTATAATACTTAATAATATACTAAAAATAAATGGCTAGCCATTTTTTTAAAACCTTCGAGAGACGAAGGCCCCCAACAACCCTCAAGCTATAACAAGTCCCCCAGCTAGCGTATCCAACAACCCTGACGATTTTTGAGGTTTGTTATGCACGGTGGGTTCACAGCTCGGGGATGAGTCTGAGCGATGGGGTCCAACGACCAGGGACAACGTCAAGTGTTAGCGGCTGCTGAGACTGACCTTGGGGGGCTATCTATCGGCACGTGGGTTCCTTTGGCCATCGGCGCTGGGCTGACCATTGGGGCCCACAGGACAGTTCCTGAGTCTATGGGCGCGTCCGCGCGTGGAGTGGCCGACAGGCGGGGCCCACGTGTCGACACCAAATGCAGGGGTCTCGGTTGTGCGCTGGGTTTGTTGGGTCGATTCTGGTGTTTCTCCTTTCTTTTTTTTCTTTTTCTTTTGAATTTTCTTGGCTTCATTTTTATTCCTTTCCTTTATTAGAAATTTGACTCAGTTTTGAACATAATTTGAATACCAACTTCAATTTAAATGCAACACAACAAAAAGGTCCAGCCTGATGCATAACTTTTACATTTGTATTCATAATCCTTTATTTGCTTAGCCACATATACTAAGAGTGTTGTTTGTCACATAGATGAAAAAGACACATCATAACAATAATTCCATACTTTCTTTATTCTAAAATGTGGGTCTTACAAGCAAGCTGCACATCGCTCTCCCACGTTTGACGTTTCAATCAGATGAATTATCTAGTTCTCCCGCTTTTATGCATTAGAAATTATTTATTTTAAAACTTAGGTATGTAGGCGTACAAAATTAATAAAAATACGTAGTCTCTTGCTTTCAAAATAACGATAAAATTTTGTTAGATTTAACTATATTTATATAAAAATATTGACAATATTTATAGCTGTGAATAAATTTATTACAAGAATATACTTTAATAATCTATCGCCAAATTTTATATAAAAAAAGAACTCGACCAGACCCACGCTTATTGTGCCACAGAGGGAGAGGGAGCTTTGCCGTGCGGCATGCAGGGAACGGGTTCAGACGACTGCCGGGAACGGGTTCAGACGAGCGGTCGGACGGAGCACAAGCGGGTGCTTGCGAGCGCACACCAGACCCCCGTCGGATTCATCCATACCCATCGCCGCTGTCTCACCATCGACAGCGGCCCAATCAAAGCACTGCACGAGGGCCGCGAGGACCGTCGGCACGGACTGCTGCGCGAGCCCCATGCCGGGGCAGGCCCGGCGGCCGCTGCCGAAGGGTATGAACTGGAACTGCTGGCCGCGGGGCGGGAGTCCCTCCGAGGCGCCGCCGGGCATGAAGCGCTCTGGCCTGAACGCCAGCGGCTCCTCCCAGCAGGACGGGTCGCGGCCGATGGCCCAGAGGTTGAAGAACACCGCCGTGCGCGGCGGAACCGTAAACCCGCGGACCACCATCTCGCCCGTCGACTCCCGGTGCGCGATGGGCGCCCCCGGGTGCAGCCGCAGCGTCTCCTTGAACGTCGCCTGCAGGTACGGCAGCCTCGGCAGGTCTTCCTCGCCGACGATCCTGTCCGCTCCGACCACCGCGTCGATCTCGGCCCGCACCTTGCGAAGGGCCTCCGGGTGGTTCATCAGCTCAGCCAGCATCCACTCCACCGTGGCCGCGGACGAGTCTGACCCAGCAGTCACCACGTCCTGCAACGTCAACCGTGCACGCCGTTTTGTTAATACACCATCGGTCCCACTCCTAAATCATAAATTACTATGCAGTATTCTAATTCTATTAAAAAATCAAAGTATTTTAAATTCAACAAAATAAATATAATAAAATAATAATATTTACGCTACTAAATATATAGTATTAGTTGTTTACTATATTTTATGCTATATTTATAAATCTTTAAAATTCTCAAGTATAATTTTGTTAAATTTAAGATATTTTAACTCTTCAAAATAATTTGAATGTTTTAAATTTGAAATGGAGAACTAAATTATTAAACTGAAACCTAGAATACATGGACCGTGTGGACGCTACGCCAAACAGCTGACCTTAATTAACCCTCACAGGCTTAATTACTTACAACGATGAAGGCTTTCATGTTTTCCCTGGTGAGCTTCACCTCCGCCGTCTCGTTCTCCGCCATGTCCAGCAGGATGTCCAACAGGTCCTTGTTGCGCTGCTTGCACGTAGCCGGCCACCCTTTCTTGTCCTCCTGCGCGGCGCCGCCGCGGCTACGCTCCCTGTCCCTAGCCTCCTCCTTGTGCCTGATCATCTGCTCCAACACGGCGTCGAACCGCCGGTGGACACCGTTGGCCTTCCTACGGAGGCCCTGGAGGTCCCAGCCGCGGCACAGGGGGACGTAGTCCTCCAGGTTGAACGCGCCGAGCAGCTCCGCCACCCCTTTCACCAGCTCCTGCGCCTCGTCGGTGACGCCCACGTCGCTCGCCACCATCCGGATGATGGAGGTGGTGGAGAAGCGGATGAGCTCGCGGGTGAGGTCCACCTTATTGTCACCCCGCGCCGACGACGCCAGCACGGATCGCAGCAGAGACACCAGGCTGCCGCGCCGGACATGCCGCAGCTGCTCGACGGTGCGCGGGCCCAGCACCTCGGACACGCACAGCCGCCTGAGGAAGCGCCAGTGCGGGCTGTACGGCGTGAAGGCGAAGCCGGCCGAGCCGTAGGAGAAGAGCCGGGACAGCACCGAAACTGGCCGTCCCGAGATGGTGGCATCGTGGTCGTGGATGAGCTCCCTAGCCACGTCGGCCGAGCCCACCACGACGCAGTGCGTGGAGCCGAGGCGGATGTGCATGAGGGGCGCCCCTAGCCGTGTTGCGAGCTCGTGGAAAGTGCGGTGCACCGGTGGCCGCAGCAGGTGGAGGTGACCGATCACCGGGAGGGGCGTCGGGCTCGGGGGAAGCCGCCGCCGAGGAGATCGTCGCCATGACGAGAGCAAGTGCTTCAGGGCAACAACTGTGGCCACGGAAAGGAGCACCAAGACGGCGGCTGCTGAGTCGGCGGACAGGAGCACTGGCATTGCTAGCAGGTCCATGGCCATGCTACCTCACATCCGCAACTCGATGTAGCGCAAAGCTAGTCTGACGGTGCAGGTTATAACCTTTCCTATATATAACTACTGAAGACTGGAAGATTATTTTGTTTTTAGGTATAAGAAATCTATATATTTTGACGAGAGGCACGCGCACGCCTATGACGTAAATAGATTATAAAAAAAACATGCGTTTAGCATGGACTTGTTCGCCCACGCCGACCACGTGCGGCTGCGACTAGGGCTCACTCAGGATGCCTCGTGAGTAGGGCTGAATGCAGATGCAGGCCTCGTAAATGTATCGTTTTTTATAAAGTTGATATCGTTTCTAAAAATTAACATATTTAAAATCTAAATTTTCAGTATCTACCATTATTATATTGTAGTCGTTAATAAGTATATTAATTATAAAACCGGATTAATTTTTAATTGACGGGCAATCGTGTTTGTATAACGATATCGTTCCCGACCTTTTTTTATCGTTTTCTCACCTACGTCCTCTTTTTTATTATTATTATTATTATTATTATTATTATTATTATTATTATTATTATTATTATTATTATTATTATTATTGTTGTTGTTGTTGTTGTTGTTGTTGTTGTTGTTGTTGTTGTTGTTGTTATTATTTATTTATTGTTTAAGCCTTAATTTATTTGAGCTGCAGTTTTTAGCCTTTTTAATATTAGGTTTTGCAATAAATATTTAGCTTCTCGTCATATCTAAAACGGGAAAAACTCCTCTCAACATTTTTAAATTATTTCATTAAAAACTAGCTTTCGAACATTCCAAAAATAAGGTCAACAACTGAACTGTTTATTTCACCTTCTAGCTATCAGATGCCAGAAAAAAAAACTAAAATGAACTTGTCTTAGTATTGTTCTTTTGCTTTCTTTACTTTTTTTTTGAAGAGAGCCTTATTCTCTTTCAATCGCCCTTCCCGTTGTTTGTCCTTTCATATGTTAATTAGTGGGCTTCAGTTGTAAATTGAACGACCCACCTTCTGGAACAGACCGTGTGATAGTCTTACGATATTTGAGTAAAGCAAAAGTTTTGTTTAGGTGGAAAATATTATATAAACATGGAAATGAAAATTTTGTACACTTCTCTCTATATAGTTTAGATATTAGGAGCCTTAGACTTCCAAAGAGTGACCAGAAGCCCTGACCCAATAACACCTTTCGGTTCAGCCGCACCACATCAAACAGACCAGGTCTCGAGTCGTCTATAAAAGCTATCCGAGACCACCATAAACTAGTGTTTAGGCGTGGCAGCGATTGCGGGCGGGCGGATCCAGCGCGGACGGCACTGGCCGAGCGCACGATGGAGGCCTTGCGAGCCGGCGGATCCAACGTGGGTGTTGCTGGCCGAGCGCGTGGTGGCTGCCGCGCGGCGTGGCGACCGTGCAGGAACCTATTGCCGCTGTTGGCCCCGACCGTGAAGGAACCTGCTGCGCGCGGTGGCTGCCGCGCGGCGTGGCGGCCGTGCAGGAACCTGCTACCTTGAGGAAGAGGGGCATGTTAAATGTTATAGTCAATGAGTTTGGTAAAATATAATTGGTCTCCATAATGCATTGGTCTTGTTGTGTTAATTTGTTAAAGGGTGGAACATAGAAAGTTAAAGATATGTACATGTGATCTATCAAGGGACCGACTCGAGAATGAATCATTCCCTAATGGGGAGCGCAATCCTATACCATGGCTATGACCCTCGGCCCACAAGTGCTACATAATCCGAGGCTGGGGCCATCATGGAACACAACGGTTCTCGTGCTTTCGCTAAACCCTAGCTATCACATACACCCAATCGAGATTCAATCTCTCTCTAGCGCCTAGTGACCAAAATTGTCCAACCAAAGGAGCCATTGTCCATAGAGATCAATGTTCCTACAATGCCTTCGATCACCAGCACTTGATCCCAAGGTCCTAGTATGTAAGGGAGAGGAGGAGAACTGAGCCAGGATGCAGGCACTCAACATTCAGATCCTATGACAACCCTAACCGTCGCCGCCCATCTCAAGCCCAAAGGTATGCTATCTACACTCCCTCATCTTCCTCCACAACCTCTATAGTATACAAGTGACGAACCTATTTGATCTATTAGACAAAACCGATACTGGTTTAAAAGGAATGAGCCAGTTCCTAAAAGCAAGAAAGGATATACTCATCTATCAACATAGACACACTTTCACATTCAGGGGTGGATCCAATTAGGATGCTCCAGCCTCCTCTACCATTCTAGCACAATATAAAGAAACGTAGAAGGTATATAAAAAGTAGAGAAAGAAGAATATGGGTGCTCAGAAAGAAGGAAGAAACTTTTAATCTGTTTGTTTAGCTTTAATGCTTCTACTGCATCTATGGTATATTTGGCTATATGAATTGCAACTACAGCAATCCAAACAGCCGGCTTTAATCCGAAGTGAACTGCCATCAATCCTACGCTCGTCTACCATCCTAGCACTTGATCTGATGTGATATCGATTTATCGAGTCGAAGACGATCCCAGTGGTCTTGTTAGGCCACGCCCAATGCTCCTACGTGGTTGGTAACCTTAAGTCTACCCGCCTAATATAGTTGTCCATCTTAACCGGTTTGATTGCTTGCAGGTTGTGTGATAGTTTCGTTGTGAAAACATATTCTGTTAGTTTTGTGTGGGATAAAAAGCTCAGGAATGATTGTGACATGTGCAGTTGACAAACAAAACAAGTACTTCTACCGCTGATGACCCACTTTATGCTTGCATTAGATGTAGTGATCTTAGCGTGTATTTAGTTTGGCTTTTCGTTTTTGCTCACCAAAAATAAAAGCTAAACCAAAGGGTTTGATCCAAAAAAGCAGTTCTATACCTGCTTTTAGCGGCTTTCCGATGAAACTGTGTAAATATATATAGAATAACTTTTAGTAAATTTTAGTAGTTTTCACCTAAGCGCTTGTTCGGTTAGCTCTCAATCCATGTGGATTGAGTAGGATTGGGTGGGTTTAAATCCCAAATAAGTCAAATTTGTTCTTAATTTTTTCCAATCTCATCCAATCCATGTGTACTGGGAATAACCGAACAAAGCCTAAAGGTTTTTGTTTTTTACCACTCACAGGCCACAATAGTTTTAGCTCACAGTCCACAATAGTTTTTTCACAGTGTTGGGGGCCTTCGGCTTTCGAAGGTTCTCAAGAACATGATTTGACAATGTTTTCCAAGTGAAATATGTGAACAGGTATCTTCGGAATCGGATTACAAGTATATGAGTATGGTCAAGACGAAGCTTGAGTGGGACGGAAGGCGATTGTGACGAAGGAAAAGATCATCACGAAGCTATGCGCAGATAAGCTTCGGCATAACAGCAGAAAAGGGGATCCGACTTAAAGATGAAAAGCCAAATTAGACCCTGAAGAATTACTATATAGTTATTGATAAATGTAAAGGGCATTAATGTAATTTTACATGGGCTGCGTCCCGTGCCTATAAATAGATGAACAGTACTCCCGTACTGTTCACGCTGACTTGGCATTGTCATCACGCTTATGCCCTTACTTTTCTTCAGACCGAAGGTACATTTGTAATTTGCTATTGCTTGTATAAGTAAAATGAATAGAAATAAATTAATAATAATGTTTAAATGTAATTATATTATTCTCTGTATTTCATACATAAATCTTTTCTTGTCTTTTATTATAACAATGAAGGTATGACCTTCATGACCTTCGTCCGAAATTCATTATATCCAAGGGGAAATAATGCTTCAAAGGACGAAGGGTTCTGATATTTAATATTCTATGTTGCCTTGTTCTTAATTCATAGCATTTGAGAACAAGTCCTCAACATTGGCGCCCACCTCCGGTGAACTCACGTCCATTTTTTGAGTTTTGAACACCTTCGGCAAGCATCACCTTCGTCATGCCGCCGAAGAAAGCTTCGGCAACAGGGGCTGCCGCTCTGCAGCCGCTGGATCCCAATCAGGATGTCCTTTCTCTTAGGGAGGCCCGAAGCCAGAAGAGGAAGGCTGCTAGTCCAACGTCTCCGGAAGATGACTTGGATCAGGAGATCCAAAACCTGGAGATCCTTCAGCAACAGGTGCAACGAAAGAAGGAGAAGATGGCTCGTTTAGCTGATCTTCAGAGACAGATAGATGAAGCTTCCGAAGAGGTTCGTCATCTTGTTCAAGATGATCAGAACCGAAGGCCTCCGCGCAGAGAGCTTCATCAGGAAGGCTTCTACAATGAGGACGACTGGTATGAAGATTTCCATCATGGAAATTTTGCTTTCGATGATGCTTCTCCTCTCTCAACAGAATTGCAGGCTACACCATGGCCCCAGTCTTACAAGCCACCCCAGCTCCCCATGTACGACGGTCATACAGACCCGAAGCAATTCTTGATGAGCTATGAAGCAACCATATCTTCGTATGGTGGCAATACTGTAGTCATGGCAAAGTCTTTTGTCATGGCCGTCAAGAGCGTCGCTCAGACCTGGTACTCCTCTCTTCGGCCAGGGACAATCACTTCTTGGCAGACGTTGAAAGATATGTTGATAACTAGTTTCCAAGGGTTTTAGACGAAGCCAGTTACTGCTCAAGCTCTATTCCAGTGTACCCAGGACCACGAAGAATACCTCCAAGCGTATGTCCGAAGGTTTCTGCGTGTGACGGAACCTCCCAAGTAATTAGGCCCACCTACAGTTGTCCTTGTCTAACAGACATCAGACATCTTGTAGATGTTCCTAAGTCACTTGACAAGTTCGGTATCTTTTCTTACCTCACCAGGAACGATTCACCCGCCTTGCAGACATTACAGAACATCGGAGATAAAGAAATGCGGAAGCGATTACATAACTTACATTTATTTAAAAAAAAGCAAGCTCAAGTTGTTTTATTCAGACCAGAACTAAAAAGGCGAGTGCTGAGTAGTAATATTATACAAACCAAGGGAGACACAGACTCCTCCCGATATGTGCTAGGCAAAAGATTTCTATGCGGAGGACCAAGTCCTCCCGTACTTCAGTCTTGTTTTTCTTCTTTGGGAACCACCTTGGCACAGAAGCAGCAGAAATCTGCTACTTCCTCACCTAAAAACAACGAAGGGATAAACCCTGAGTATGGAATTACTCAGCAAGTCTTACCCGACTAAAGAAAAGACTCTCAAGGGTATGCTGGTTATATGGGAGTCAAGGTAAGGCTTTTCAATAATCAAAGACTCTGTTTTGCAGAAATGCTTACTAAAGTGGATCCTTAAAAATCCAATTTTATTTGTCAAGTTAAGTACAATTACCTGCAACTAGAGTTCTTTCTATCCTAGTTCAATCACTGGTCCTGCACTAGCCAAATTCTTAACAAAAACCCATCATTTTTAGTGGAATGCTACGTGTAGGGCAGTGACCAAGTCTTCATAACCGCGAAGGTACGGCGATCCGAATCGATTATACTCAGCTGAGGATCTCCAATCACACGACATATGTAGCACTTAACCCTTGCATATGTCAACCCGCCACCGGGGTTCTTAAGACCAGATCAGGTTCACGCAAACCGAGAGCACAGTTACACCACCGTCCAGCCTCTTGCCACGGAGGGTACATGCTACTCTCGCCACCGCTCCACGCCCATTTCGTGTTATCTTATTCTGGCCTTAGTCTGCCCGAGGCAAGGCTTACCCATGACGAGGCATGTGACCAGTTAAAGGGTCCTCGATCATCAAGCCTACATCGACAAGGTCCTTAATCGACTCAGACGGAGACACTACACCGAGACTCCTTTCCCGTGCAAGTCACCCGCCTGGTCTCAGCTTAATCTTTTAACCCAAAAACTTGGTACCTGGCAGAGGTACATCTTTTCCGATGTTGAATCCATCATAGCCATGATGGATTCACCATCAAGTTTTATTTTTGAAAACAACCCTCCCACTTTGCCAAACATCTTTTGTAAAACAAATCCTTTTGTTTTTCTAAGCAATACTAAGCATAGTAAAACCTTTTTGTAAAAACAGGATTTCAAGGAGGGTAATCAAGATCAAGGAAGGTAATGCAGGAATTGTTTAATCAATCAACTCCTATCACCTAATGCAGCAATCAAGTGAGAAAAATTTTAAAAACATCAAGGGAGGTGGCAAATGCACCGGGGCTTGCCTTCGTTCACAGGTGAGTCGGGTTCGGATCCACAAATATCGAAGTAGAAGCAGTTGCCTGCTTGAGAATCCGAAGGTGGTGGTGTCCTTTCCTCGGTGACTTCTATTTCTTCTTCACGTTCTAATCATAACCATACATAGGTATAAGAATGGATGCCATGGGATGCTCATGAGGATGCAAAGATAATATAAACTTATTATCTATGTCTTGAATACAACTTTCCTTCACGGAACTCCGGGAACTTAGGGTTTCCGGAGTCGGTAAAGGAGTTCACAGGGCAGGGGGTGTTTTGGGGTTTGGTGATCAAACAAGGTCCAAATCAATTCAAACTCTACCCAAGGCTTCTAAATATTGTTTTAAGTTCCCATAAAAAGTTTGGGCATTTTTGGACTTACCAATTATTTTCTAAAAATCCATAACTAATACTTTTAACCACTTTAAATACCCTAAAATTTCTTATTTCCTTTAAAAATCACAAACTTATTTTTATTAAATTCTAGGGAAAATAACCAGCCTAGGAAAATTGGTTTCACAATTTTAGGATTTTTCTGTAATTTTCTACAATTGTTTTAGCTCTGGAGATAAAAGAAAAAGAAAAAACAGATGAATAGTATTGGACTGAATCCAGCCCAGGTCGGCCCACTACCAGAAGAAATGCGCGCGCCCGCGCCCGCGCTGGCAGACTTGCACAGAGGCCCTCGCGTTTTTGTCTAACAGCGAACGAGCCCTTTCACTGTGGCACTATGTCGCTGACAGATTACAGATAAGCCCCTAAGGTTCTATTTCTTCACCGTGCTAGCCCCCGACAGCGAGCAACACACCAGAGCGCGACACCGACGAGCTATACCGGCCGGAGGGGGCCAAGACCGGCGCTCCCGAGCGGTGGGCATCACAGCGGACCTATCCCGAGCCTTTCCCCCAACCCAATTTCATCTAAGACCATCTAAGGAGCACTGGCCACGGCGGCCGTGAACCCCACGGCAAGACAGCCGTGTTCCCGGCGATTAGGGGCGGTTTGGTTCGATTGGAAGGGTCAGAGAGCATCACCAATACGTAAGTATGCTAGAACAGGGATGAAAAAGGAATGAGCAGACCTGGGGACGGCTGGCCGCGGTGAGGGTGTTCTTGCGGTGGCGGAAACCGAATTGGGGGAACTGTGAAATTCCAGCTCGCTGGCGATCAACTGGGGACAATACTGGGTGTCGGGGTTCTTGACTACCCTATGGAGCTTGCGGTGGCTTCAATTTATAGAGAAGTTAAGCGGCGGTGACGAATTCGGCCGAGCAGTGCTGGCGGCCGCAGGAGAGACGAGCTCAATGCGTGGAATAAATGGCTTTCACCGTGGCAGTTATTCTGGTGATCACCGGACATGCAACCCATGAGTCACCACGACGAGGACTAGTGCTTAAGCATGTGGCGCGCGGCAGTAATCGGCCGGCGGCGAGGTCTTATCCGATCAGTCAACGCGCAAGGGAGGTGCGGCGAGCCTAGCTTCGACAGGACCACGGTGATGGCACGGTGGCCGCCGATTAACCAGGGCCTGCCACCTCCCCGTTTTAACGCCACGTTGCAACAGCCTTTTACCGTGGCCGCCGACGACCATCCACGCGGCGGTGGCGTTCTTATCGCCGGCGCGATTTTTCTGAAGATCGGTGAACAGTGCGCCTTGATTCAGTGCAAAGCTTGTCTGACAGACCAAGTTGGAGCTTAATTTTCTCCCAAATTCCTGTGGTAACATAAGTTAATCTTTGCAGCAAACTTGTAGAGCATTATACAAACTACAACCTTGCTATGGCAACCATAGGTAGATTTCCACTGGATATTAGTCTAAATGTCTCTTAATGTTGGATCAAGGTCACTGTCCAACAGAAATTCAGTCTATACCAGCCTGACAGTCCAAGTTTGGGTATGATTATCTTCCAAGTTTTCACAAGAACATGGCTTGCACTCTTAAGCAAACCTGTTCTCCTATAATTGGGCTACAATTTTGATGTGGTGACCTAGGGCAAACTCTCTTTTGTTTAGAAGTTACAGGGTCACAAAGATGAGCACAATACACCGAAATTAGACTTAGTCAAAAGAGTTCAAATGTGACTCTTTTGCAAATAAGCCCAAAACTCAGGGTTTGGCTTGTAAATCTTCCCAAATGTGAACCATGTGACTTAAGATACTTATTTGGCTTGGTTTTTGCACTTTAGTCCAAAAGTGGACTAATTTTGCACATAGGCCCCTAGGGTTTAGTTTTAGGGTTTTCCAGGGTTCCAATTAGGGTTTCTGGTATCTTAGGGGTATAAAGGTGATTCAACTTTGTTTTTAGGGATATTTTATAGCTATTACCCTAAAGTATTTAGGTTTTCTCAATTTGGGTTAGGTTTTACCCCTTTAATCCCTATTTAGGGTAAAGCTTCCTATCCAGGGTCCTATTTGTAAAACATTAAAACAATACAACTTGCTCGAAATTTTTGCCTAGTGAATGCATTCTAGGTGTATCAAACATATGCAATGCCAATGTTATGATGTCATGCTCAAGTTTTAGTTATAGTAACACCAGGGGTGTTACATCCTTCCCCCCATAAAAGAATCTCGTCCCGAGATTAAAAGTCCTAGGGTAAGTAATGGAAAAGGAAACGCGGAATACTTTTATTTCCTTATTTCTGGTACAAGGCAGGGTGATGTGGGGGTCACTTCTTTATTACACAGTTATACAGGCTTTACAATTTACATGAGGCTAAAAAGCCTGGGAAATTCTTTTCTAGAAAATCTTGAGTTTCCCATGTAGCCTCATCTTCAGAATGCTGGTTCCACTGTATCTTATAAAACTTGAGAGTTTTTCTCCGGGTAACCCTGTCCTTTTGATCCAAGACTCGAATAGGGTGCTCAGAGTATGTCAAGTCCGGTTCAAGGACAACATCCGTTACTTCAATGGTTCGATCGGGAACCCGAAGACACTTCTTCAATTGTGACACATGGAACACATTATGCACAGCAGACAAGGTTTCGGGTAGTTGGAGTCGGTATGCCACTGGTCCACATTGCTCAAGTACCAGGAATGGACCAATGTACCTGGGTGCAAGCTTCCCTTTAACCCCAAAACGCGATACTCCTTTCATTGGTGAGACTTTCAGGTAAACATAGTCTCCTTCCAGGAAATATAAGGGCATTCGCCGTGTGTCTGCATAACTCTTCTGACGAGCTTGTGCCTTCTTCATATTATAAATAATTTTCTGAACCTTTTCCTCGGCCTCCTTCACCATATCAGGCCTAAAGAAGCACCTTTCACCAGGTTCAGACCAATTTAGCGGAGTACGACATCGACGTCCATATAAAGCTTCAAAGGGTGCCATCTTGATACTTTCTTGATAGCTATTATTATATGAAAACTCCGCTAAGGGCAAACATTCATCCCATTTCTGTGAGAAGTCCAGAACACATGCCCGCAGCATATCCTCAAGTATTTGGTTCACTCTCTCAGTTTGTCCACTGGTTTGAGGATGGTAGGCCGAACTGTGGAGCAGCTTGGTACCCAGGGATTTATGAAGTTCTTCCTAGAATTTGGATACAAATTATGGTCCACGATCCGACACTATAGTCTTTGGAACACCATGCAAACTGAGAATACGGGCGATGTACAACTCTGCATAGGTAATGACGGGATATTTTACTTTGACAGGGAGGAAGTGGGCGATCTTGGTAAGTCGATCAATGATAACCCAAATAGAGTCATACCCTTTTGTGGTCCTGGGCAATCCCACAATAAAGTCCATACTGATGTCTTCCCATTTCCATGTTGGTATTGGTAGCGACTGTAATGGACTAGCAGTTTTCATGTGTATGGCCTTGACACGTCTGCAAATGTCACACTTAGCCACATAGCGTGCAATTTCGATCTTCATCTTTGTCCACCAGTAATGTTGCTTTAAGTCTTGGTACATCTTAGTGCTTCCGGGATGAATAGAATAACGACTAAGATGTGCTTCATCAAGAATTTGCTGGCGGAGTTCTTCGTTCTTTGGCACTACTATGCGGTTTTTAAACCATATCACACCTTGATCGTCTTCCTTGAAACATTTGGCTACTCCAGCCCTTATCTTTTCTCGTATGTGCTTCATACCCAGATTATCCTTTTGAGCATCAATTATCCTTTGCAAAATGATTGACTCAAGCTTTAGCTGATTTAGAGTCCCTTGTTGGATTATCCCCAGGTTTAGCTTTTCCATCTCTTGACACAAAGTGTTCTCAGAGGTCTTCACCATAAGACAGTGGCAGGAAGTCTTACGGCTCAGTGCATCTGCCACCACATTGGCTTTGCCTGGGTGATAATGGATCTCCAGTTCATAGTCCTTAATAAGCTCAAGCCATCGTCTTTGCCTCATATTTAATTCTGACTGGGTGAAGATGTACTTCAAACTTTTATGATCTGTATATATGTGACAGATATTTCCCAGCAGATAGTGACACCATATTTTCAGGGCATGAACCACAGCAGCTAGCTCCAGATCATGAGTTGGGTAATGCTCCTCATGTCGGCGCAACTGCCGTGAAGCATACGCAATTACTCGGCCCTCTTGCATTAATACACAGCCGAGTCCACTGCCTGACGCATCACAATATACATCAAAAGGCTTAGTGATGTCCGGTTGAGCTAATACCGGAGCAGTGGTCAATAGTGTCTTCAATTGCTCAAAGGCTTCATTACACTTAGAAGACCAATTGAACTTAATGTCATTCTTTAATAAACTTGTGATTGGCTTCACAAGCTTAGAAAAATCTGGTATGAATCTACGATAATATCCAGCTAGTCCAAGAAAACTCCGGACTTGGTGAACAGTGGTTGGGGGTTTCCACTCCAGAATATCTTTGACCTTGCTAGGATCTACCGCAATTCCTTTAGCCGATAACACGTGCCCCAAAAATTGAATTTCCTCCAGCCAGAACGCGCACTTGCTGAACTTGGCATACAGCTGATGTTCCCTCAGGCGCGTCAATACAATCCGTAGATGCTGAGCATGGTCCTCTTCATTTTTAGAATATATCAAGATATCATCGATGAAGACCACCACGAACTTGTCCAACTCGGGCATGAACACCGAGTTCATCAAATAGGTGAAGTGGGCAGGAGCATTTGTGAGCCCGAAAGACATTACCAGGTATTCAAACAATCCGTACCGCGTAGTAAACGCGGTCTTCGGTATATCTTCGGGCCGAATACGGATTTGGTGATAGCCCGACCTGAGATCAATTTTGGAAAATACCCTCGCCCCAGTTAGTTGATCAAATAAGATGTTGATCCTTGGAAGAGGGTATTTATTCTTGATGGTGACCTCATTCAGGGGTCGATAATCCACGCACATTCGCAAGGTTTGATCCTTCTTCTTAACAAAAATGGCGGGGCAACCCCATGGGGACGAGCTTGGCCGGATGAATCCCTTATTCAGTAGATCTTGTAATTGAATTTTCAATTCTGCCAACTCATTAGGGGGCATACGGTACGATCTTCGGGAGATGGCAGCCGTACCGGGCTTTAACTCAATTACAAATTCTACATCTCTTTCAGGGGGCAGTCCAGGCAAATCTTCCGGAAATACATCTGGAAACTCACATACTACCGGAATGTTCTTGATCTCCGGTACAATGGCTTCATATACTCTACCAGAAACTTTGGCTGGATTGGTTACGGGGAGAGACAAAAGAATCTCTTCTTGATTATAGCTCAACCTGACGGTTCTGAGTTCAGTGTTGAGAATTGCCTTGTGTTGGGTTAACCAATTCATACCCAAAATTACATCTATATCCTGGCCTTTCAGAACAATCATGTTAGCAGGAAAGTTCCGTCCGGCCATTGTTACTGGCACTTCATAGGCCACTTCTCTAGTAAAAATGTGTCCCCCAGATGAATGAATTTTAAATCCCTCTTTTGATTCATGGCATGCAATATGATGTTGCTCCATAAATTTCTTGCTAATGAATGTATGCGAAGCACCAGAATCAAAAAGAATAATTGCAGGGTGACTGGCCACGGGAAACGTACCCATCATCACCGGCTCTCCTTCCGGTGTAGTGGCCACTTGGGTGTAATATACACGCCCCGTCTTTTTTGTATTTTCCCCACAGCATTTCCTTTGGGCTGAGCTGATCTCCCAGATCCTTGCGGAGCATTTGATTGATTTTGCTTAGGATATGGGTAGTCTTTGATGAAATGTCCCGACTTGCCGCAATTAAAACACCCAGTTGAAGAGCTGGGCAAGGCAGGGAATCGAGTGCCTGGGGCACCCGGCTGATTTGGAGTAGTGGGGGTATTGTTGGGGCGAATAATGATTGGCTGTTTGAAAGGGAATGAGGGTGGACGAGAAAAAGTGCGATTTTGGCTTGAAGGCCGGATCACAAACCGTTGCCTCTTCGCCTGGCCCTGATTAGGCCTCTCACCACTGAATCCCTTATTCTTCCCAGAGCTTGCGTATTTTGCTTCAACAGACAAGGCTGTGCTGACAGCCTTTCCATACGTCAAGTCAATACAAGCAGCCATTTTCCTCTGTAGCCGATCATTTAGTCCTCTCATAAAACAGTTCTTCTTCTTTAAATCAGTATTCACCTGGTCGATGGCATACTGCGACAGGTGATTAAACTTGTTGAGATACTGATTGACGGTATCTCCTTCTTGTTTTAACTTCATAAATTCTTCTTGTTTCATATGCAGCACTCCTTCGGGTATGTAGTACTCACGGAAGGCTGCTTTAAACTCTTCCCAGGTAATTTGATGGTTGACAGGTTGAATAGCCACAAAATTTCCCCACCAGGTACTGGCAGGACCACGTAGTTGTTGTGCTGTGAATAACGGCTTCTGCGTTTCTGAACAACGGAGAAGACCAAACTTCTGCTCAATAACTCGTATCCATTCATCGGCTTCTAGTGGATCTTCAGCTTTCACAAATAGTGGTGGACGGGTTTCCGAGAAGTCCAGATAAGTGGTCTCACGGGGGCCTTGCTGATAACCCCTTCTTGCCTGCTGCTGGAATTGCTGTTGACCCGCCATTTCCCTAAGAAAGCGGGTATTGTCTGCGGTGGCATTCACCAGGGCGGCAATCGCCTCGGCTAATGTGGGAGGAACCAGAGGTGGGTTTGGGGTAACATCCCTTCCCCCAGAAGTTCCTGCTGCGTCCTGTCCTCGAGTCCTGGTCGGCATCTGTGGCAAAGAACATTTGAAGTAAACATAATATGCCAGAGAAACCTTCCATTTTACATTACTATAAAAAGTAATGATACAGACTCGATATTACATAACAGGATACATTACCCATTATACAAAAGTTCAACCTATTACACAATAGTACACCCTACAATACACTACTCTACTTCTATTACACCATTAGTCCTGCTTTCCATTACTCTTGGCGGCCTCTTCGTCAGGTGTGGGAGTCCAGACGTCAACCAACCTCAAGGAAGGAGGGGGCTCAAAAAGGTCTAACTCCCCACCCAGCGCGCGTCCCGCAACGTGAGAGGGTCCGGCTTCTGCCTCAGCAGGGTGTGCAGATGCACTAGGGGGTAATTGCGAGTATAGTACATGGACTTCCTCATGCAACGTATTGCAATAAACCTGCAGGTTGTCGACAGTTGAGCTAAGTTCTTTAATTCGGGCCTGAGCCCTTGCTTCCTTAGCACATGCCAGCAAACGAGACTGTACTGCCCAGTCAAGTGCTAAGTCCCGATCAGCAAGCTGATCCTGCAGGTGACGGATGTCCCTTCTTAGTTCATTGATTCTATCTCCGTCTGCGACCCAAGCATCGGTCCTGTGTTGCAGCGCTGCTTGAAGTCGACTCACTCGAGCTTCAAGATCTCCTATGGGGTCATTACTCCCACTGCTACTGCTTTCATGTCGAGGGGCTAGTTGATGCCGGGGCACTCCAATTGGTCCAGTGGACTTGCGTGCCGTTAGCCTTGTGCGTGGCGGCATCTTTCTAAGGGGGAAAATGTTATTAGTATAATTCTTAGCATGATGCATGTGTAAGTATAGAATCAACCTTAGTCGATTCAACCTTCTATACATTGCACTCTTCCTATCTGGTCTTTAAGATAGACTCTTCAGAATACATAGGTAAGAAGAGAAAAGAGTTTTTAGGTAAGACTTTTGAAAATCCTTTTGAAGATGCCTCATAATATCTGCAAAGAAGGGCTACGCTCCGATACCAGCTGTGACGGAACCTCCCAAGTAATTAGGCCCACCTACAGTTGTCCTTGTCTAACAGACATCAGACATCTTGTAGATGTTCCTAAGTCACTTGACAAGTCGGTATCTTTTCTTACCTCACCAGGAACGATTCACCCGTCTTGCAGACATTACAGAACATCGGAGATAAAGAAATGCGGAAGCGATTACATAACTTACATTTATTTTAAAAAAAGCAAGCTCAAGTTGTTTTATTACAGACCAGAACTAAAAAGGCGAGTGCTGAGTAGTAATATTATACAAACCAAGGGAGACACAGACTCCTCCCGATAAGTGCTAGGCAAAAGATTTCTATGCGGAGGACCAAGTCCTCCCGTACTTCAGTCTTGTTTTTCTTCTTTGGGAACCACCTTGGCACAGAAGCAGCAGAAATCTGCTACTTCCTCACCTAAAAACAACGAAGGGATAAACCCTGAGTATGGAATTACTCAGCAAGTCTTACCCGACTAAAGAAAAGACTCTCAAGGGTATGCTGGTTATATGGGAGTCAAGGTAAGGCTTTTCAATAATCAAAGACTCTGTTTTGCAGAAATGCTTACTAAAGTGGATCCTTAAAAATCCAATTTTATTTGTAAAGTTAAGTACAATTACCTGCAACTAGAGTTCTTTCTATCCTAGTTCAATCACTGGTCCTGCACTAGCCAAATTCTTAACAAAAACCCATCATCTTTAGTGGAATGCTACGTGTAGGGCAGTGACCAAGTCTTCATAACCGCGAAGGTACGGTGATCCGAATCGATTATACTCAGCTGAGGATCTCCAATCACACGACATATGTAGCACTTAACCCTTGCATATGTCAACCCGCCACCGGGGTTCTTAAGACCAGATCAGGTTCACGCAAACCGAGAGCACAGTTACACCACCGTCCAGCCTCTTGCCACGGAGGGTACATGCTACTCTCGCCACCGCTCCACGCCCATTTCGTGTTATCTTATTCTGGCCTTAGTCTGCCCGAGGCAAGGCTTACCCATGACGAGGCATGTGACCAGTTAAAGGGTCCTCGATCATCAAGCCTACATCGACAAGGTCCTTAATCGACTCAGACGGAGACACTACACCGAGACTCCTTTCCCGTGCAAGTCACCCGCCCGGTCTCAGCTTAATCTTTTAACCCAAAAACTTGGTACCTGGCAGAGGTACATCTTTTCCGATGTTGAATCCATCATAGCCATGATGGATTCACCATCAAGTTTTATTTTTGAAAACAACCCTCCCACTTTGCCAAACATCTTTTGTAAAACAAATCCTTTTGTTTTTCTAAGCAATACTAAGCATAGTAAAACCTTTTTGTAAAAACAGGATTTCAAGGAGGGTAATCAAGATCAAGGAAGGTAATGCAGGAATTGTTTAATCAATCAACTCCTATCACCTAATGCAGCAATCAAGTGAGAAAAATTTTAAAAACATCAAGGGAGGTGGCAAATGCACCGGGGCTTGCCTTCGTTCACAGGTGAGTCGGGTTCGGATCCACAAATATCGAAGTAGAAGCAGTTGCCTGCTTGAGAATCCGAAGGTGGTGGTGTCCTTTCCTCGGTGACTTCTATTTCTTCTTCACGTTCTAATCATAACCATACATAGGTATAAGAATGGATGCCATGGGATGCTCATGAGGATGCAAAGATAATATAAACTTATTATCTATGTCTTGAATACAACTTTCCTTCACGGAACTCCGGGAACTTAGGGTTTCCGGAGTCGGTAAAGGAGTTCACAGGGCAGGGGGGTGTTTTGGGGTTTGGTGATCAAACAAGGTCCAAATCAATTCAAACTCTACCCAAGGCTTCTAAATATTGTTTTAAGTTCCCATAAAAAGTTTGGGCATTTTTGGACTTACCAATTATTTTCTAAAAATCCATAACTAATACTTTTAACCACTTTAAATACCCTAAAATTTCTTATTTCCTTTAAAAATCACAAACTTATTTTTATTAAATTCTAGGGAAAATAACCAGCCTAGGAAAATTGGTTTCACAATTTTAGGATTTTTCTGTAATTTTCTACAATTGTTTTAGCTCTGGAGATAAAAGAAAAAGAAAAAACAGATGAATAGTATTGGACTGAATCCAGCCCAGGTCGGCCCACTACCAGAAGAAATGCGCGTGCCCGCGCCCGCGCTGGCAGACTTGCACAGAGGCCCTCACGTTTTTGTCTAACAGCGAACGAGCCCTTTCACTGTGGCACTGTGTCGCTGACAGATTACAGATAAGCCCCTAAGGTTCTATTTCTTCACCGTGCTAGCCCCCGACAGCGAGCAACACACCAGAGCGCGACACCGACGAGCTATACCGGCCGGAGGGGGCCAAGACCGGCGCTCCCGAGCGGTGGGCATCACAGCGGACCTATCCCGAGCCTTTCCCCCAACCCAATTTCATCTAAGACCATCTAAGGAGCACTGGCCACGGCGACCATGAACCCCACGGCAAGACAGCCGTGTTCCCGGCGATTAGGGGCGGTTTGGTTCGATTGGAAGGGTCGGAGAGCATCACCAATACGTAAGTATGCTAGAACAGGGATGAAAAAGGAATGAGCAGACCTGGGGACGGCTGGCCGCGGTGAGGGTGTTCTTGCGGTGGCGGAAACCGAATTGGGGGAACTGTAAAATTCCAGCTCGCTGGCGATCAACTGGGGACAATACTGGGTGTCGGGGTTCTTGACTACCCTACGGAGCTTGCGGTGGCTTCAATTTATAGAGAAGTTAAGCGGCGGTGACGAATTCGGTCGAGCAGTGCTGGCGGCCGGAGGAGAGACGAGCTCAATGCGTGGAATAAATGGCTTTCACCGTGGCAGTTATTCCGGTGATCACCGGACATGCAACCCATGAGTCACCACGACGAGGACTAGTGCTTAAGCACGTGGCGCACGGCAGTAATCGGCCGGCGGCGAGGTCTTATCCGATCAGTCGACGCGCAAGGGAGGTGCGGCGAGCCTAGCTTCGACAGGACCACGGTGATGGCACGGTGGCCGCCGATTAACCAGGGCCTGCCACCTCCCCGTTTTAACGCCACGTTGCAACAGCCTTTTACCGTGGCCGCCGACGACCATCCACGCGGCGGTGGCGTTCTTATCGCCGGCGCGATTTTTCTGAAGATCGGTGAACAGTGCGCCTTGATTCAGTGCAAAGCTTGTCTGACAGACCAAGTTGGAGCTTAATTTTCTCCCAAATTCCTGTGGTAACATAAGTTAATCTTTGCAGCAAACTTGTAGAGCATTATACAAACTACAACCTTGCTATGGCAACCATAGGTAGATTTCCACTGGATATTAGTCTAAATGTCTCTTAATGTTGGATCAAGGTCACTGTCCAACAGAAATTCAGTCTATACCAGCCTGACAGTCCAAGTTTGGGTATGATTATCTTCCAAGTTTTCACAAGAACATGGCTTGCACTCTTAAGCAAACCTGTTCTCCTATAATTGGGCTACAATTTTGATGTGGTGACCTAGGGCAAACTCTCTTTTGTTTAGAAGTTACAGGGTCACAAAGATGAGCACAATACACCGAAATTAGACTTAGTCAAAAGAGTTCAAATGTGACTCTTTTGCAAATAAGCCCAAAACTCAGGGTTTGGCTTGTAAATCTTCCCAAATGTGAACCATGTGACTTAAGATACTTATTTGGCTTGGTTTTTGCACTTTAGTCCAAAAGTGGACTAATTTTGCACATAGGCCCCTAGGGTTTAGTTTTAGGGTTTTCCAGGGTTCCAATTAGGGTTTCTGGTATCTTAGGGGTATAAAGGTGATTCAACTTTGTTTTTAGGGATATTTTATAGCTATTACCCTAAAGTATTTAGGTTTTCTCAATTTGGGTTAGGTTTTACCCCTTTAATCCCTATTTAGGGTAAAGCTTCCTATCCAGGGTCCTATTTGTAAAACATTAAAACAATACAACTTGCTCGAAATTTTTGCCTAGTGAATGCATTCTAGGTGTATCAAACATATACAATGCCAATGCTATGATGTCATGCTCAAGTTTTAGTTATAGTAACACCAGGGGTGTTACATCCTTCCCCCCATAAAAGAATCTCGTCCCGAGATTAAAAGTCCTAGGGTAAGTAATGGAAAAGGAAACGCGGAATACTTTTATTTCCTTATTTCTGGTACAAGGCAGGGGTGATGTGGGGGTCACTTCTTTATTACACAGTTATACAGGCTTTACAATTTACATGAGGCTAAAAAGCCTGGGAAATTCTTTTCTAGAAAATCTTGAGTTTCCCATGTAGCCTCATCTTCAGAATGCTGGTTCCACTATATCTTATAAAACTTGAGAGTTTTTCTCCGGGTAACCCTGTCCTTTTGATCCAAGACTCGAATAGCCAGAAGGGAGTCAGCACACTCACATTCAGAGGGACTTCAGGGAGGAGTCCGAAGCACGCACAGTCAATAGCACCGTGCCAGAGTCGAAGCACATTTATTGACAGATATCCTACCTCGATAGTAGTTTTTCCGCATTTTTACATTCAGTATTACTTTCTTGTTAACAAGGAACAATTATGGGAAGCCTAAGTGTCGTTTATCGTTTTCCAATTTCGTGTAACAATTTCGTCTTTTATCATAATAAAAGTATGTCTTCTCCATAGGATTGAGTTCCTGAAGCATACGAATATATGGTGGTATGAAGGACCTTTGTACTATCAAAAATTTGTTTTAAGAGGCACATTGCAATTTATTCGAAGCAGTAAAAAGTCGTTCCTAAGGGAGCGCAGTGTAAGTTTTCTAAACTTACAGCGAAAAGTCAGCGCTGATTCCGCCGAAAGTAAAAGGCGAAGAAGCTCCTAAGGGAGGCTTACAGCGAAAAATAAATGCTGATTCCGCTGAAAGTAAAAGGCGAAGAAGCTCCTAAGGGAGGCTTACAACGAAAAGTCAGCGCTGATATAAAAAGTGTGTGTGCTCTATTGCAGGGATATGTATCTGCGGCACAAATATCATTTTGCATAACATAACATCATCACATCATTCTGCATAACATAAGCATCATACAGCATATTGCATATGGAACAAGAAGGGGATACAGTATTGATCTTCGGAGAATATTTTGGAAAAGAGAAAATCGTGCTAAGGCACAAGATAAACCGAGAAGAAGTGTAGCTTCATTAGAGAGGCAACATAAAACTTTTTATAGCTTCGGAGGAAATTTCACGAAGCTTGGATATTCTTCATCAGAGAAGTATGCAAATTCTTGTAATATAGAAAAGATTTTCTTCACGAAGCATGAAAAGAAGGGAAGGTGTTTTTTCGCCGAAGGCTCAAAAAATGGTATGTATGCAAAATTTCATGCATCGTAAAGAATTAAACTATAAATAGATTATATATTACATTCAAAGTTACAATGCATTACATACGTTACGTTCCAAATGTTTCTACAATAGCATTTAATCCTCCTTAAAAACTATTTCTACAGCTTCGTTCAGTAGCTGGTCGACAACCTTGTCCATAATGGCTTCGGCCATTTTTCTAATTTCATCGTCCCCTTTCGGGTGGGGGCCCGGAGACGCCTCAGCAGGTTCTGAGGGAAGAGAAGATACGCCTATATTACTATTACAAGCCGCGAACAAAGTCTGGAATAAAAAATTACAAATAAAAACCACTAATTAATACCTATTTGCCCTTCGGGCTCTGTACTTTTCTCGGCAGCCTCCGCTACTTTTCTAGCATCGTGGATGCCTTTTTCGCTCTTCTGAATAATTTCTTGCACCATTTCTCGGCCGCCGTTGTCCCAGATATCGATAAAAAAATTTCCGCCGATCATGCTTGCTTCGGCGGAGGGGTCTTTAATGTCTTCGGAGGACAAAGTAGCTTCGGATTGCGCTAAAGATTTTACATGCTCACAACCTTTCTTCTCCAAAACAGTAGCAATTCCTCTAGCACCCGAAAAAGCACATATGTCTCCGCGGCTATTCAGGATTTCTTCGAAGGCCTCAGCTTCGTGGCTGATCCATTCCATCGGACCTTCGGGATTGCCCCTTGAGAAATTCTCTTCGCTAGAGAATGCGCCAACGTTGGCGAAGCTGGATTTTATCTTCCTGACACACACCGTGGATTTATCATAACATCTTCTCTGGGATGCACGAAGCTCTTTAACATTTATTTCTAAATGATTGGCCCATTGATCACTAAGCTCTCGTTTTGTCTCTTCAAGTATATGTTCTTCTTTAGCTCTGGCTAGCTGTTTCTGAAGATCTTTAATTTCGCGTTTTTGGGCTTCAGCTTGAGCTTTGGAGAAAGTGTCGTCTTCCTTTATCTTGTCTACCAATGTAAGCAGAATTTTATCTTTTTCCAGAGCTTCGTTCCTCAGCTTAATAACCTCTGATCGTAGATTGTTGAAAGCAATGTCATAGCTCTCGTCTTCGGCATTCTTTTGCGCTCTCAGCGCGTTGCTCAATATTAAACCCTATATATACAAGAATTAGTATAAGGATAAAAGAATAATTCAAAAATTGTAAATTTCTAAATATACAATTCTCGCACTTTCAGGCTATTGTATGCAAGGCTATCCGCAAGATCCTCCTTCGTCATAGCGCATAATCCAGCTTTAAAGCTTCGGAAACCCCATACTCCTAGCCATCTCCCGGTAGACGGATAATTCTTTGTTGTCAGGAAGGCAGTATAGGAAGTCATCTTCGTCTGTTCCATTGAACACTAGTGCCCCCTTCGGATATTTCAATTCTTTGGCATAGTGATTAGCTTCAAAAACTTCTTCTTCGGATAATTTCTTCCCCGAAGCGTGTCGCACAATATAATCGTATATTTTAGAAGGTGCTTCGGGGGCAGCAGTATCAGTTTCTTCAACCAAAATTGGCTCTGACATTTTCATTTTTTTCGGTTGCCTTTGCAATTTTCGTTTCTTCTGCTTCCAAAGGTTTTACCTTGGTGGGCTCTAAAGGCCCGGCTTCAGTTCCAGTCTGTTGCTTCGAAGCTTCAACAATAGATGCTTCAACAGACGCTTCAGAAGTTTCAACAGTCTTCTTTGGAGTTATACTTGAAGATTTAATTGTCTCCAAAACATCCAACACATTAACCATTCTTTTTCTTTTCGGGGTCACTGTTGGCCCCTTTTGAACTTTTGCTACTTCGATTTCTCCTGAAGGACTTAAAATTTCTGATATTTTTACTCCCTCAGCTGATGTTTTTGCTTCTTCAGTCTTTGGTTCTTCCATCTCTTCTGTTACTGGCACTTCGGCCAACTCTTTGATTTCTGGCAGCAGGGTTGGTTCTTTAGCTTCGGTGGCCGAAGAGGTCTCACCGGTGAACTCAGGCACCGTGGCTGGTTCAATATAGCGTGGCCGGTGTGTGAGAACCTTTACCCTTTTTCTCTTCGGCGCTGGCTCGCTAGGAGCGGTTGAAGCAGTTTCTTTTTCAGATGTTGTGCCTTTTCTTTTTTGTCCCCGCGCTGGATAGCGGTAGTCGGGGTAGACAAAACCAATTGCGTCAAATACTCGGTTGAGTCTTTTCTTCTTTCGACCTCCGAAGGCCGCTGATAATGCAGTGTCTTCGACCTTTGAATATACCCCAAGCAATTCATCACTTACAGTCTCAATGCTTTTTAGCCAATCATCATCAGGTTCAATGAACTTGTCTCCGTACTTGAATGTGTACTTCAGCCTGACTAGTCCACCTTCGTCAGTTTCTTTAATAGTTTCTTTTGGCATTTCCCAGTTATCTGCAAGTGGCCAAACTCTGAAGGCAATGTGTTCTTGTATTAAATCCCTCGTCCCAATAAAAGAGCAGACTACGCCGAAGGCCCTTTGGCATTCTTCGACTACTTCATCCATTTCTACCTTCGGTTTCCGGAGTCCGAAGCGCTGCCAGATAGGGCACATGATGATATCCTTAATATCTTCTCGAACCTTCAAATCATTTTTTACATAGAACCATTCCTCCATCCATTCCCCGGGCCATCTCTTCCGAAAGGTTGGCACGGGACAGCTTGATCCAGAGCGAGCACCAAAGCTGTAACAACCAAAGTTGTTATGATATTGCTCCTTACCCCAGGGCTTCGTCTCATATAATAATTCGTGTATATTGCAAAAGCTTTTCGCATTTGGCTCTAGGCCCTGGCTCTTCACGGCCCATACGAAGACTCACATTCTTATTATTGCTTCAGGGGTAAGCTGATGAAGGTAAACCTGATATATTTTCAGAACGTCAACCACAAACTTACTTAAAGGAAATCGTAGCCCAGCTTTAAAAAAGCTTCAGAAGATCACGACTTCATTATCTCCGGGAGTCGGCACAGTCTTCTCCCCGTCATCTGCCCTCACAATGGATATATCCCGAAAATATCTTCCTCTCATGTTCTCAAGGTGACTTTGTCCAATAGTTGATTTTCCGAAGACTGAATGGCTCGGTGGCCATGGTCGATCTTCAGAGTCTTCACCTCCGCTGTCTACATCATAACTATCACTGTCACCAGTATCTTCGGATAAGCCTTCCAAAATCTCCCTAGTAATCTTCTCTGTATTTGTTTTTGCTATTGATTCAATGAAGCCCAGATTTTTCTCCTCAGAAAGGCTCAGCTTCACTCCGGCAGCAACTTTCTTTTCCTGAGACATCCCTTCGGAAGTCCTGCTTCTCGGGTCCGAAGCTTAAAACTAGAGAGGCAGTCAAATATTTGTGGGCAGAGAGCTATTTGAGCAAGCAAAACAAATGGCAAAAGAGCGTGCCAAATAACTTGTGGTGAGCCCTTATTTATACACCGAGTATGTCGAAAACTGGAGGGACCCACTTGTCAATAACTGTTGCTATTCTAGCAAAGGGAAGGTGTTTTTTCGGACCTTCAGCTTATAGCCTTCGTCCATTTCGCAATATAAATTTATCTTTACAGTAAATTAATATTGCGAGGGGCTACTGTTGGGGGCCTTCGGCTTCCGAAGGTCCTCAAAAACATGATTTGACAATGTTTTCCAAGTGAAATATGTGAACAGGTATCTTCGGAATCGGATTACAAGTATATGAGTATGGTCAAGACGAAGCTTGAGTGGGACGGAAGGCGATTGTGACGAAGGAAAAGATCATCACGAAGCTATGCGCAGATAAGCTTCGGCATAACAGCAGAAAAGGGAACCGACTTAAAGATGAAAAGCCAAATTAGACCCTGAAGAATTACTATATAGTTATTGATAAATGTAAAAGGCATTAATGTAATTTTACATGGGCTGCGTCCCGTGCCTATAAATAGATGAACAGTACTCCCGTACTGTTCACGCTGACTTGGCATTGTCATCACGCTTATGCCCTTACTTTTCTTCAGACCGAAGGTACATTTGTAATTTGCTATTGCTTGTATAAGTAAAATGAATAGAAATAAATTAATAATAATGTTTAAATGTAATTATATTATTCTCTGTATTTCATACATAAATCTTTTCTTGTCTTTTATTATAACAATGAAGGTATGACCTTCATGACATTCGTCCGAAATTCATTATATCCAAGGGGAAATAATGCTTCGAAGGACGAAGGGTTCTGATATTTAATATTCTATGTTGTCTTGTTCTTAATTCATAGCATTTGAGAACAAGTCCTCAACACATAGCTCACAACTCACAACAATTTTTTCATAGCCAGAGCCCAACCAAACAGACCCATAATGGGACATCTTTTTCATGGACTACTTTCACAATGTGCTTTGCAGTGGTCATGTTCTTAATGTGGTTCTAGTGCAGCTGGCTCTTATCGATCGCCACATTAGCCATCGACCATGATACCGATTGTAGGAAACGGGTGACGCCTAAGAGGGGGGGGGGTGAATTAGGACTTCTAAAACTAGGCCACAATTAAATCCCTAGAGCAAAACCTATGCAAATAATCAAAACTAGAATGTGCAAACTAGGTTTTGTCTAAGTGTTGCTATCTCTACCGCAAAGGCTAAGTTTCAATCTACACTAAATAAGTATGACTACAAGATTGAAACTTAAATGCTTAATATAAATGTGGAATGTAAAGAGCTAAGTAGAGAAGCAAACTCTCGTGGATGACGCCGGTATTTTTACCGAGGTATCCGGAACCACGCAAGGTCCCGACTAATCCTCGTTGGTGCCCCTACGCAAAGGGAAGCCCACGCGAGGGCCAAGCACCACGGTCAAGTAACTCCATAGAGAGCCACGGGCCTTCTCCACGCGCAAGTGGTGCTCCGCTTCCGGCTCCTCTCGGACGCTCCCCGCCGTCTCCACTATCGAGCTTTCGGCCGAAATGCCGCGGGCCTCGTTCCCTCCGGTACACGGTGGCGGCCGTGACACAAATGCGGTTGTCACGGTCTCGCAAGACTCTCGCCCCACTCGGTACAATTACAATGACTCACGCAAGAGCCGAGGGGTTGTGTGGTTTTACAAAACTCACTCAACGAACTAGGGTTCACCTAGAGCAAGCGCTAAAGCGGTCTAACTAACCTAAGCACTTTGCAAAGCACCTACGCTAATCACCGAGTGATTCTATTAAGCACTTGGGTGTTTGAGCTCTTGGAAATATGCACTATGTGTCTTGGTATGTTGCTTGGGCTCTCACACTAGAGAATGGCCGGTTGGGGTGGTATTTATAGCCTCCACACCCCCAACTAGCCGTTGGACAGAAAGCAGCAGCTTTCTGTCGTCGGGTGCACCGGACAGTCCGGTGCACCACCGGACATCAACTGTGCAGTGTCCGGTGCACGCCACGTCAGCCGACCGTTGGCGCCTGTAGTAGTCGACCGTTGGATCCGACCGTTGCCGTCTGCCCGTGGCACACCGGACAGTCCGGTGCTACAGCTAGAGAGCGCCTGTCTGTGGCCTATCTGCGCAGACAGTCCGGTGCCACACCAGACACAGGTGTCCGGTGCGCCACCAGGCGCTGGCTGACAGCCCGCTTCTTGGGTTTCTTCGCTGATCTCTTTGGGCTTCTTTTGTTCTTGAGTATTGGACTCCTATGTATCTTTTTATGTCTTCTTTTGAGGTGTTGCGTCCTCATTGCCTTGGTGCAATTCTCTTCGCATCCTGTGAACTATAATTATAAACACTAGCAAACATATTAGTCCACAAGTTGTGTTAATCATCAAACACCAAAACTCAATTAGCCAAATGGCCCGGGGTCCATTTTCCTTACAATCTCCCCCTTTTTGGTGCTTGATGACAACACAACCAAAGCAAGCAAATAATACAAGTATTTGAATTAAAATATGCAATCTACTTGCTAAGATGCATAATTATCCCCACAATGTGATATTATGGACTTAAGCCTCCCCCTAACTCCATAATTCACTTACTTCCTATTTTTGGACCAAATAACCAAAACCACTGGAAAACCATTTATAGACATAAAATTTTAAATTGGTGGTGTTTGGTGTTTGATATAGTTTTCATTGCTTTTGTCCCTAAACTTCTCCCCCTTTGGCATCAACCACCGAAAAGGAAGACATTAAAAGCATGTAGGAAGGAAATAAAAGCTTGCCCTCAACAAGAATTGTATCAAATGATATCACTAGAAGGATATTAAATTAAACCATATGAATGATACCAGTTGAAATGATTACTCCCCCTAAATGAGTGTTCTCTTTAGAAAGAGGTTTCTCCCCTTTTTAGAGATGAATAAATACTCCCCTGACAGAGATCCTCTACTTAGGAAAAAGCATGTGAAAATTAGAGGTGCAAGACAAGGTTTGAAAAGACTAACTTCCCTTATGCATAGGTAACAGAATATGAGTTAACTACTTATGCATTTTTGCAACATGGAAGCATATGATATGAAATATGGTCTAATCAAATTTTGGAGAAGACATGTAAATGATATTGAAAGTAGTCTCAAAAGATACCAATTGAAAGTCAATGGTGAGCTTGAGAGACATGAGAGTTCTTGGAGATTTTGCAGTGGAAGATTGTTGTCTTTCTCCGGGGACCTTATTTTCCTTACAATGAGACTATCACATGAAATAGACTTGAAAAGGTGTTAGTCTCAAAGTGTTAGATTATAGAGTAATCTCCCCCTAAAGGTGTACATACAAGTTTTGAATACTTGTAGGAGACATGCACTTTGATTTGATATCAAGAGGGGCAAATTATCTATAATCCTAACTTTGGCACATATAAGTTAAATGATACAACTTGTAGAAATCAAAATTTTCAATTTATGCATCATTTACTATGGAGTGATATAGAAGCTATGTGTCGTGCTTAAATAAACATTTTAAGCCATGTAGGTTTGCTTAAGTATATGAATTAAAAACAAGCAATCCTACCATATGATTTACCTAGTATGCATGATTTTAAACAAAAGTATATAACAAATGTAATACTAGGCAAGAAAGGTAAACTAGATAAAAGGTAAATAGATACACATATCTAAAAACGAAGAATACAATAAAACTAGTTACCTTAGTCATGGGTGGGAAATTTGGGTCCAAAATTTTCGCTAACCCACTTGGCAGTAAACTTGTTCCAATATGATGTATCCCATGATATACATCCCAGCTTTGCCAAGTCTCCAAATTTCCTGCAGACCTTTGGTCCACTCACTTCCCTTTCGGGATCCAAACCTTCTTGGTGCTTTTCATGGTTGAAATTATCTCCTTTGGCACCCAGATGTGTTTGGCCCCCTTTCCTTTGTTGGCTTGCTTGTTGGCCTTGATTGCTATCACCTTTCCATTCTTCTTCTTTTTGATTAAGTATGGTGTAGCAGTCTTTTTATCCACCTTTTTGATGTAGGTGTTGGAGATTTTGCTTGATGGCTTTTGCTTGAGCTTTTGCCTTTGTTTATCCCCGGTCATCTCCTTGCATTGGAAAGACTTGTGGCCTTCCTTGTGGCATAGCCTACAAATCACAGTTTCTCCCTCCATAGGCTTGTTCACGCCCGCAGTGGTGTTATCCTGTGGAGGTTGGATTTGTTTGGCTTTGCCTTTCTTGTCATACAAAGCCTTGCCAAGGCGAGCCACTTCTTGCTTTAATTGTTCATTTTCCTTTGCAACTTCATCCGAACATGTCTCTACAACAATATTCTCAACAACGACTTGGTTGCAGTGGTTAGAATCATCAATTAAATCAAAGCAGGAAGTAGAAGCATCTTTCTTAATTATTTCAGGTATTTCAACTAAAGATGCTGCTGGGGTGCTACCAATGTTTTCTAGCTTAGTAGTTAGCTCATTATTGTGAATGCTAAGAATTTCCATTTTCTCTAGCAAATTTTCAATAGCTTCTTGGGAGCTAGCTAACTTAGCTTTCAGTTTTTCATTCTTTTTAATAAGGCTATCATCGGTAGCAGTGGATGGAGCACTAGATTCTAATAGCTCAATTTTAGTTGATAGCTCACTATTTAGGTTTGCAAAAGTTTCAAATTTTTCTAGCAAACCTTTGTAATCATTTTGAGAACTAACCAACTTATTTTTCAAAGTTTTAAGTTGAGCTTTTTGCTTAGTGCAAACATCCTGGAAAAATTCTACGGCTTCCGCAAGCTCATCTACAGAGGGCTTTCCCTCACCTTCATCATCACTACTACTTTCACCACTAGAGGATGGAATGCTTTTGTTACCTCTTGCCATAAGGCATTTGTGTGATGACCGTGATGAGCGTGATGAGGACCGGTGGCTGCGCGTCCTTGGAGGTTCATCTTCACTTAAAGAATCATCCCAAGTTCTAACACTTGTTAGCGCCTTGCCTTTGCTCCTCTCCTTTTTGGGTTTGGCCATATTTGGACAGTTGTCCCTGAAGTGGCCCTTCTCCCCACATGCGAAGCATCCTCTCTTCCTTCGCTTTTTCCTGTCAATGTTAAAGAGAAGATCCTCGACCTGCAGGGGCACACCCATTAGATTAATCTTGCGGATCATCCTCATTACCCTTTCCGACGCGTCGGATTGTTTCTTCGTCCTCGGAGGATGATGTGCATGGTTGATTATCTTCATCATCATCACTTTCTTCTTCTTCTTCCTCTTTTTCGCTTGAGGAACTTGGAGTGGGAGCCTTCTTTTTGCCCTTCCTTTCATCACATGCAAAAGCATATGGTCTTGAGGAAGTTGGCTCCTCTCCCCGACTCATTTTTCGCGACATCTCAAAAGTCGCGATTTTCCCAATCACGATGGTCGGGGTCATGTTGCTCAAGTCCTCCATGTTGTGAAGGATGGTGATGATGCTCCCATATCTTTGTTGTGGTAGCAGGGAGATAATATTCCTCACAATGTCCGCATCACCTAGCTTATTAATGCCAATCGAATTGAGCTCATTAATAATTAGATTCAAACGAGAATACATGTCTCTAACAAGCTCATCATCTTTCATAGCAAAAGAATTATACTCATTTAAGACTAGGCAATGTTTTTGCTCACGGACATTTGATGTGCCGTCATGGAGCTCATGCAATTTTAGCCAAATCTCATTAGCAGTTTTCAGGGTAAATACTTGATTGAAAATATCCATGCTAAGAGATTCATACAAGCAATTTTTGGCTCTAGCATTTAAATGGATTTCTTTTTCCTCACTCGTGGTGGGTTTCTCGGGATTCTTGAGGGGTTTCATCCCGTCACGAGTGACTCTCTAAACACCTAGATCAACGGCCTCTAGGTAACAAGCCATTCTAGCACTATAATATGGGAAGTTAGTGCCGTCGAAGTGTGGTGGCCTATGGGTATCCATCCCTTCCTCTAAAAAGCGTCGGCTCTTTTAGCGGTGAAGCTAAAGCATTTCAAATGAGCCAAAACCGGCTCTGATACCACTTGTAGGAAACGGGTGACGCCTAAGAGGGGGTGAATTAGGACTTCTAAAACTAGGCCACAATTAAATCCCTAGAGCAAAACCTATGCAAATAATCAAAACTAGAATGTGCAAACTAGGTTTTGTCTAAGTGTTGCTATCTCTACCGCAAAGGCTAAGTTTCAATCTACACTAAATAAGTATGACTACAAGATTGAAACTTAAATGCTTAATATAAATGCGGAATGTAAAGAGCTAAGTAGAGAAGCAAACTCTCGTGGATGACGCCGGTATTTTTACCGAGGTATCCGGAACCACGCAAGGTCCCGACTAATCCTCGTTGGTGCCCCTACGCAAAGGGAAGCCCACGCGAGGGCCAAGCACCACGGTCGAGTAACTCCGTAGAGAGCCACGGGCCTTCTCCACGCGCAAGTGGTGCTCCGCTTCCGGCTCCTCTCGGACGCTCCCCGCCGTCTCCACTATCGAGCTTTCGGCCGAAACGCCGCGGGCCTCGTTCCCTCCGGTACACGGTGGCGGCCGTGACACAAATGCGGTTGTCACGGTCTCGCAAGACTCTCGCCCCACTCGGTACAATTACAACGACTCACGCAAGAGCCGAGGGGTTGTGTGGTTTTACAAAACTCACTCAACTAACTAGGGTTCACCTAGAGCAAGCGCTAAAGCGGTCTAACTAACCTAAGCACTTCGCAAAGCACCTACGCTAATCACCGAGTGATTCTATTAAGCACTTGGGTGTTTGAGCTCTTGGAAATATGCACTATGTGTCTTGGTATGTTGCTTGGGCTCTCACACTAGAGAATGGCCGGTTGGGGTGGTATTTATAGCCTCCACACCCCCAACTAGCCGTTGGACAGAAAGCAGCAGCTTTCTGTCGTCGGGTGCACCGGACAGTCCGGTGCACCACCGGACATCAACTGTGTAGTGTCTAGTGCACGCCACGTCAGCCGATCGTTGGTGCCTGTAGCAGTCGTCCGTTGGATCCGATCGTTGCCGTCTGCCCGTGGCACACCGGACAGTCCGGTGCACACCGGACAGTCCGGTGCTACAGCCAGAGAGTGCCTGTCTGTGGCCTCTCTGCGCAGACTGTCCGGTGCCACACCGGACAGTCCGGTGCACACCGGACACAGGTGTCCGGTGCGCCACCCGGCGCTGGCTGATAGCCCGCTTCTTGGGTTTCTTCGCTGATCTCTTCGGGCTTCTTTTGTTCTTGAGTATTGGACTCCTATGTATCTTTTTATGTCTTCTTTTGAGGTGTTGCGTCCTCATTGCCTTGGTCCAATTCTCTTCGCATCCTGTGAACTATAATTATAAACACTAGCAAACATATTAGTCCACAAGTTGTGTTAATCATCAAACACCAAAACTCAATTAGCCAAATGGCCCGGGGTCCATTTTCCTTACACCGATCACATTATCAATCATCATCAGCCTTTATGTACCATAGTGTTTTTGTGTACAACCTTTATTGTTAGTCTATAGACACCTCAACATCACATCAACTTTTCTTTTAGAGACTTTTAGTTGAATTGAAACACAAGTTAAATTAAAATTCATTGCGTACATAATTAAGCAAATAAAAATTAAATAATTCATAAAAATAAATTATAAAATATATAAAATAAAAATTACATAGCTTATAAAAATAATAAATACACTACTAATGTTCTTCATCTTTCTCTTCCACCTCTTTTTTCTCATCTAATTTTAATTGCTTTGTCAACTTTTTTAAGGCCACCTTGTGGGTCTTTTCGTGTCATTATTCATATAGATGGTGGAGCAATCTAGCAACATGTTGAATTGCTCAAATAATTTTGATTGAGTCATCCTTGTAGAGCTTGTTCAACACACTCTTCTTCATGACAAGGGATTCATTACTACACAATGCTGGCATATTCATTGGAGAATAGTTGGTTTCTTTCAAGTAGAGAATGAGTGGACGACATACTAGTCACATGTTGGTTGTGGTCTTTACTGAAATCATGGTTAAGTGATTTGTTGAGAAGAAATATATTTGTGTTGACTTTGGACAATTCAACAAACAACTTAGTGGTTGTCGTCATTGATTTAATTCATGATCTAAGAAAGAATGGTAATGTGTCCTTATTATGTGATTGCATGTTTTCTCAAATTAGATTTGCATGTCACATTATCTACTTAGTTGCTCGGGATGGGCTAACTGTTATTTCAAAAGCTATCGAGAAGATCAAATAATTGGCACTAACTACAAAGGGCTCTCCCTCACAACGGGTTACAACGGGAGGGACACATGAAGTGTGCTAGCGAGTGTGGGTTGAATACTTCGAAGGGCATTCAATTTGATGTTACAACCAGGTGGAACTCAACATATAAGATGCTAAAAGATGTCTTGCATTACCTGCCTACTTTTATTAGGATCAAGTCATCATATCATAGTAAGTACAAGAAAATTTCTCCTAATGATGATGAATGGGACATGGCTATAAAAGTTTCTCAGTGCTTGAAAATTTTTATGATCTTACTAAAATCTGTTCCATAGAGTTTTTTATGAGAATTTTTTTTATTATCTGCCTCAGTCCGTGCTTGGAAGCCGTGCTAGCGGTTCACCTTGCGTTGCATGTGCTCTTTTTGGTCCATGGAGATCACGTGGATTGATAATAATCATATTATATATGGTCGGTGGTCCAATGTCCAATGGAGTCTGCGAGAAGCTGGAGCATGAACCTTGGACAAAGCTTTATGCGTGGTTGGTGGTCCAATTTTTTAGTAGCGGGGTCGACTTCACACGCCTTGACCTCCAATTCCACTGTTCAGACATGGGTTGAACACTCCGACCACCTCCCTTCCAACATCCTACCTACTTTTAGGCTACCTAGAGTCTAAATTTCATTATTTTACTATCTCTTTACACTAGCTGATGGCAGATAATATTACATAATTGATCTGTATAATTATGATATTAACTGGTAACCCTAAATGAAAAAGTACTCATGTCATTTTTTATTAAATTGTTCGTTATCTATGAAACCAAATACCTCACTGTTAACTAAACTTGACGATAGCAAAATAGCTCTCCAACAGACTAGCCATTTAACTTGACAAGCTATCCGGCTCTCTAAATTGACTCCCTCACTAGCCAAATTTGGTTAGCAAATCTCGCTAGCCAAGCTAACTTGTATGTTGGAGAGTCTGTTGGAACGAGATGTTATATTTAGAGTTTAATCTTTATAGAGTGATAAATAAAGAGTCAAATAAAGAGTCAAAAATAAAGAGTCTTTTGGAGATGCTCTAATACATTCAGCTAAACATTAGGTTAGCTAAAGTGTAACCGGTGGAACCAAACGGGCCTAAGCTATTGTTGGACTTATTATTATATTTTTATTTCTTCTTTTTACTTTTCCTATTTTTTTATTCCAATAATTACAATACTTTTTATTTGGCCTTTTTTTATGTTTTTACCTATTATTTTTTTACTTTATATTAGTGTGACAGAATTGTTATTCTCCTAAGGTAGTCTACAACAGCTTATCCATCCCATCTTCTATGTCATCTCCTATTTTAAATATTTTAAACTTCACTTTATGAATAGTACAATCTACGGTACAAAACAGTATTTTGCACAACCACATATGAAGACAATCTAAATATAGCATATAGTATTTTTTTTCTTTTTATTTATTGTATTCTAATATATTTTCTTGTCCTGATTGTTCTCTTGATCTAGAATATCATAGACTACGTGCAAAATTATTCTTCTATGTCTAGTTCTTATCAGGAATCTAGTATATTTTCCTAGATTAGAATACTGTTATCCTAATGTTCAGAAGTATTTTCTATGGAATATTGGTGTCCTTGTCGTTGCAGGAAAACCTATGGGCAGTCTCCTGGGCAACCGACACATGTAGACGACCCGGAAGATACGTTGCCACTATGATCGCCTCTTCTAAATGCAGCTCTAACCATCTTTGAGTACTATAGGTAGTCAAGAGTTCTATACGTGCCACATGGCTTGACTTATCAGCTAGAGATGGTGTGTAGTGATCGATGAATCACTCTGCATATACACAACAGTAAATAAAACATCAAATTTTGGCAAGATCGTGTGGATCGATCTATACTTGGTTGCATTGATCGGCGCCCTTGAGCCGATTGTCATCTTTTCCATGTTGGTAGAGAACAAGAAAATAAACATAAACGTGCATCGAAAGCTATCAAAAATTAAATAAATCTGCCTAAAGAATGATTTAGAAGATTATTGGTCTTAGATTGACGCATGTCATGTGTACAACCTAATTAAGGCGCAGAAAATGGGCCAAAATGCTATCAGGACTACCCACCTTGTGAACCAAAACTAGGGCTAGATAAGCAGTAAGCCATTTATAGAAACATCCTAGATTCGATCTACAGTACGTATCATGCCAATAACCTTATGAACATCCGTGACCACTAGCCGATGATCACACGCACAAACATGGATCAAGACCTTCAAAGAAGTCCATCCAAAACAAATAATCCTACTAAAGCATGTAGGACAGGGTGCCAGATGCATATCAAACTCTCGAGTTGTCGCACACACATGTTGCAGCCACATGTCGTATGATGTAGCAACCGGGCGACTCATACACATTTGGTCATGTGAGATCAGTCTAATAACGCGAAGCTTGAATAGGAAAGGTAGATTGGTGCTACACAGAATAACTAGGTGATCTTGCCAACAACAACACTTAGTACAAGATCTAGCATGAGTATGGTGATACAACGAACTGCCATGATACGATCTACTAGAGACCATATCATGGCGGCATGACACTTACCTTAGAAACCCTTAGAAAACGAGTGGCGATGTACTGAAGAGGTGAGAAGCACATGATGCTTGGCGAACTTGCCTTCTTTTGATTGATATTGTGAAATGTACATTTTATAGTTTGTATACTTTGAGTGATAAGCACTCATTAATTGATTCTATTCGACTGAAGTATATCTATGGAGATACACTACCCATGGGGCCACCTTGTCACATAGGACGATTTGCTTTCTCGTGATGAGCCCATCGGTCAACTACTATTGCACCAATCTGATCAGGATTTGGCAGCAACACATGCTACCCTAGTTTTGGTAATAGCTTTTTATATCGAAACTAAATCATTACTCTACAAAAAGTTTTTAGCTATGCATATCATGTCAGCGGTCAAATCGTACTTGCCCAAGTGGTTGACTCCATGTCACGCAACCTCTCCTCGAGGCTTGCATTTTTCCACTTCCACTTCACTTGCTTGTTTGTCTTTTTGGTAGTAATAATTTGTACCGCCCTCCTCTTGGTGACACGAGCATCTCTTTATACAAGAAAAACTCATTCTAGACCATGGCAGTCTCTTTCTCTTCCACCATGGGGAATATTTCCTCTTTTTCCTCTAACCCATCTTCTACCATTTTGGTCCTCTCGAGATCCTCTCTCTCCATTTGCGACTGCGCTTTGCCACCTCCTCATATTTGTGATGTTGAGGAGCCATCTGACTACCTCTAGAATACCATCCTAGAGGTAATCGATTGCATCTAGATGGACAATGACGCATCCAGTAGGGATGCAATGGTTGATGGGATAGTTCCTCATCTCCTTGCCCCCTCATTCCCTTAGATTTTGATGGTGACTGGAGCTAGGATGGCTCCATCGATAACTCCGAGGAGGATGCCAACTGCTTCAAGGATGATGATGAGAAGTCACCATGGAGGAAGAGAAGAAACAGTTAGGGAGGTCATCGAAGAAGATGAGCTTGCATTCTAGGACACGTTTGAAGATTTCAGCAGCGGTGGATATGATGGTGATGACAACATTGACAATGAAGACAAGGATGAGCACCCACTGATGAAGTGCAGGAGATTCTAGATAGAATCATACGATTGCCCATAGGGATTTACTACTTGCATCTTTTGTAATGCAATTCATGTATTGCCCATCAATCCTTTTGCTATGAACATATACTTGATGGGTTCGTCATTACTTTCCAATGTTCCTCCTTGCATTTTTGTTTTGCCATGGTTCTTGGTGAAAGGAATCGAGATGTCTAAGAGGTGGAGTGAATTAGGACTTCTAAAAACTTTGCTAATCTAGGCCACAAATAAATCCCTAGAACAAAACCTCCGCAAGACAAGTGTTCTGGATGAGGAGGCTGAGTCGTTGCTTGGTGAGGCTAACGTTCGTTTGGAGAGGGCGGATGCAGAGCCCTTAAGAGAGTGCAGCACAACTGGAGGTGAAGCCTTTTCCTCATCCTTATGTCTTTATCATTTTATGGTTTTTTATCTGTCTCCTGTTCTTAGATGGAAGTTTTTTTGAAGCCCAAGAGGCAAAGAAAATGGAGGAGGAGGCGAAGGCTAGGATGCGAGAGCTTTTGCTTGCTCATGATGGTGGCGTTGCTGTAACGGCCGAGGCGTCAATTGCGCCCTCCAAGCGGAGCGTAGAGCTTTAGGAGTTTCACCTGGTTGTCAGTATGGTGTGCGCCCCCTCTCGCCCCTGCCTCTGATCAAGGTGCCTCTAGTTGATCGGCTGTGGGCGTTACCTGGACACGTGGAGCGCGTTGTTGCTGAAGGCACGTTCCACTAGAGCAACGTAGCTCTAGGGCAGATGGTCTCCCATTTTGATGAGATCGACGTTGTCGTGATTGCAGAAGGTTTTGCCATCAATTGGAGCGACAAGGAACTAGATGCCATTGAAGATCAAGACCACCCCCAAGCTTGATTGCTCACCGAACGGGTTGATGTGAAGACCCTACTGACGACACTTGGAGCCTAACTTCGCCCACCGGTGATCCGCTAGCCGGTGCTTAGACAACTTTTTATTTCAATGCTTTTTTGTAATAATTCTTTTGAATGGACAGGATCCCTGCGTGATACATTACTTTTGCTTTGAATTCTTTGTCCTTCTTCCTTCTTTGGGTTCTAGTCTCGATAGCAAGTTGTCTCCTGCTTCATCTATCACAGCGGTCGTGGACTCCTGTAGCAGTGGTGCCTTCTGGGTCGACCAATGTTCCTTTTGTAGATGTAGAGCATATTCATTACTACCCGCACTGAGCGTGACGACCTGGTCACCGTAGCGACTAGGTCGTCACGTTCCGTTGATCGAGAGTGAAGCCTGCGACGGGGTGCTTGGGTTGGGGAAGATTTATGATTTGCTCGGTGGCATCTTATTTAGGCAGAATGGTTGACGTGCATCCCTTGATTCTCATTAATTCTACTCTTAGATAATACAAGGTTTGTGACTCATACTTGACTAAGAACATTTTTTACAAAGCCTGTATGCTAAGAATTTTTTGCGCGAGCTCCCCTTTGTCTTCCCCATGCCTAGCTATGCTTCGACCTACGCACGTATGGCGATGTCCATGGCGTCAGTCGAAGTGCCCCCCTTGCCAACAAGTTCCATGGAAACGAGCTCCTAGGGATCGTCCAGCGTCGAAGAGAACTCACATTTAGCTTGCTCGCAAGTGTACATGGTCTTGATAGAAGAGGAAGTCGTATTGATCCTGCGTGGTCCGGGCATCTTCATCTTCAAGTATGTGTAGTTGGGCGCAACCATGAATTTGGCATAGCATGGCCATCCAAGTATGACGTTGTAGGACCCTAGAAAGTCCACCACCTCGAACTTTATTCGTTTGGTGCGAAAGTTGGAGGGGTTGCCGAACGTGAAGGGCAGAGTGATCTGCCCGAGCAGGTAGGCCTAGTGGCTGGGGATGACGTCGTGGAAAGGCGCAGTGCTTGGTCGCAGCGTAGAGCGTGTGATCCCTAGTCCATCAAAGGTCTCAATGTACATGATGTTAAGGTCGCCACCCATCCATCAGCACCTTGGTGATGCGCTTCGAGCCTACGACTAGCTCGACGACAAGGGGATAAGCCCTAGGATGTGGGATTCTATTTGGGTGGTCGTGGTGGTCAAAGACGACCAAGAATTCTGACCACCGGAGGTATCGTGGGATGGGACGTTCTACGACATGGACCTCCCAGTGGGTGGCCTTGAGGCGATGCTCGTTGTCGTATGCCTTAGCTCAACCGAAGATCATGAGGCACCATGTTGTTTTGGGAAAATCTTCTGCAGGGGCCTCTTACTCCTCCGTCTTTGCCTTCTTGGTGGGTGGCTTGGAGATGAAGCGCTTCAGGAGTTCACACTCCTGAAGCTTGTGACAGACGGGGAAGCCATGGTTCTGGCATGGTGAGTCCATCAGCTTCTGGAAATGGTTGCCGCCGTTTTTTGGCTTGTGGCCTATGTGATCGGTCCATGGTGGCGACTTTTCTTTGTCATGTCAGGGACGGTGGTTCCTCTAGCGCTTGTCGGGGTGTTCCCAACACTCCCTTTGCTCTCTGTTGGGCTCGCTAGCATCGTGCGAGCCCTTTCCCTTGTGAAAAATAGCCCCCACTGTATCCTCCCAGTCAGCGAACTTGGTTGGTATGTCGAGCAAGTCTGCAGTTGTCCTTGGTCTCCCCCGCCCAAGCTCATGGATGAGCGTCTCATTTGTGGTGCCATAGGTGAAGGCGCTCACTATGTTGGCGTTGATAGCATCGGGGAGTTAGTTTCTCTTCTGAGAAAACTTCTAGATGTAGTCCCTTAGGCTATCTCCACTCTTCTGGGTGTACCTCTTCAGGTCCTACGAGATTCCCGGCCGCTTGTAGGTGCTCTGGAAATTCCTGACGAAGGCCCTCCGGAGGTCGGGCCAGTCGTGGATGGTTTCGGGCTTTCGGCTAGTAGGTGCTCAAGCCAAGCCATTGCTCCTTCCACGAGGTGGATGGTGAGGAAGACCCAGTCATGGATGGTTCCGGCTAGCAGGTGCTCGAGCCAAGCCCTTACTCCTTCCGTGAGGTGGATGGGGAGGAACTGGATGATGAGGTGATCATCTTTGATTCCCGCCATGCGATATGCAAGGTGATAATCTTCTAGCCATATGCAAGGATTCAAAGATCCGTCGTACTTGAAATGTTGGTTGGTGCTCTTACCTTCGCAGGGTATTGTGCCCTGTGTATCGCACGTCCAAAGTTGTGTGGCCCCAATCTAGGCGGGTTGGGGCTTCGCTCGCGCCTCCTTTCGCGCGACTGTTCTACCTCTACTTGCTCTCGACACCATTTGTTGAGGATGTGCCAAGTGTCATGGATGCTTCCGATGCGGTCCTTCATGGGATCACGCATCCTTGTGGATTGGGAGGGTTGTGCCCCTGCTCTAAGACAAGGCCATTTGTGGGTCATAGATTTCTGTCCTGAGGGGGAACTATCGATCGTTCTTGGCTTAATGTACGTCAACCCTCTCCACAAAATTTTGGAGGTTCCAGTACATCGCCCTTGCCTCCTGTTCGTTCAGCTCTAGGATGGATTAGAGCATCATGGCTGTTGTGGCCATGTTCTGCCCAAGATTGAGGAAATATTGTGCGTCGTTGCTGCTCTCGGCGAGCTGGTCGCATACCTTTCTCGTCTAGGGCCTTTCAGACTCGAGGTGCCTTCGCTCGACATCACCATAGATGCAGTCGAGTTTTTGCACGAGGGCGTCGAGCTCTTCCTGCTAATGGCGGTGGAATGCCTCGCGAGCGAGGATGCGTGCCTGGCGTTGATGCTAGTACTCCTGCTTGATTGGAGGCCTCCTTGTCCCCCACCCCCATTGTCATTTTGCGACGGTGTTGCCACGAAGCAGGCCCTTTCATGTGCCTCGTCGACATCAAAGTTAGCCTCGGTCAAGCCATGGCTCGAATCGTCCTCAAAACAAGTCGGGAACGGATGTTGGCTGGTGACCGATGATGGCCACCAGAGTTGGCACACCAACTATCGTGGTTTCAGAAACCGGGGGACAATGAGATTTGTGTTCGGCAGGGGATGCTAGCGCGGAATCGCTAGGACTCAATGAGAAATCTGAGACACAGAGTTATACTGGTTCGTGCTCGCGCCCTACTCCAATGTAGTGTTGATCGTAGTATTGCTTGGAGCGTGTTACAACAAGTGTGCTTGTGTGACTAGAAAGAAAGTGGCCCTTCCCTTTTATAGTTCAAGGATATGACTTTACAATGGGGGCTTGTATTCTACTAGGCGGTGTCCGGCCAGTTTCCCTTGGATGCTTAGTCCTTCTGACGTCGTTTGTTGGGTCATACGCCACCGTACTTTTGGTATGGCGTACCACCCCATCCATTCGACATACGGGTCCATGTAGCAAGTTCGACGTTGATGTAGCGGCGTCCGACAGGTCCCATAGGGTAGGCTTATAGTGGAGCTCAGGGTCATGCTTGGTGTGACTTTGTCTTCCGTCATGACCCCCGCGTCACTTCCAGCATGTGTAGGCATACATCTAGTATGGTATACCATCCCATCCTTTCCTGTACATTAGTCACTGTAGAGACTCCGACGGTGAGGTCTCTATGACCGGGGTTGACTGGCCCCATATGTCAATTGGGGCTCATCTGATATTGTACGTGATGACGTACTATCGTGTTCGACAGGGACCTTTCGACACGAGCGCACTAGTGGCCAGGACGTGGTTTAGTGGTGATGTGTCTTGTCATGCTGACGTGGATCAACAGCATTGGGTTAGCCCTTCCCTTTTGCTGGTTAGCTTGACATGGGGGTTGGTTGTTCGCTCCGCCTCGCGGGTTGCTCGGCAGGTGCTTGGTCGTCCGCTCCGCCTCGCGGGGTCGCTTGGTAGAGGCTTGGTCGTCCGCTCCACCTCGCAGGGTCACTCGACAGAGGCTTGATTGTCCGCTCTGCCTCACGGGGTTGCTCGGCAGAGACTTAGTCGGTGAGCCGTTATAAAGAGTTTTTTGTGCTTTCTTTGGGCACCCCGTTCCTGGGTGCCCGACACATGATTAAAATGATGCTAAACATGAACGAGTGCACATATTATATTTTTTGCTTCATTCATAATCTCCATGCTTATAATATATATGCTTGGAATTAAAATATATCATAAAATACCTAGTTTCTAACATAGTACATTTTACTATATTTAATTTAAATTTTGATATGAATACCGGTATTGTTGGATATGGATGTAAAACGAATAACTCAAATTTGGATGTACATTCAAATATCTACGAGATTTTTACAATATACATCTTCAATAGACTTAGTAGAACAAAACAATTATACATGTACAAAATATGATTATATGAGCCATAGATATTGACAACTCATATGTAACATATATATATAAACTATTTAATAATTGAATATATTTAAAGCAATAAACTATAATAATATTTATTAAAAAAAGTTTAAAATATATATTAAATTTAATTGATACTCTTAGGAGACATCTTCTGTGGCAAGGGGGTCGTCAGTCCAAAAAATTTCATTTAGTGGATTGGGTGTCAGTGTGTTCGCCCAAAAGTCAGGGAGGATTGGGGGTCTTGAATCTTGAGCTTATGAATGATTCCTTATTATCTAAATGGCTCTGGAATATTGAAACTTCGAAAGGCTTGTGGCAAAAGATTATTGCCAGTAAATATATTAAGGGAAAACCCCTCATTTTGATTAAACAAAAACAAGGTGATTCGCATTTCTAGAAAAAAAATCCTGAGTTTGCGTGACAATTTTTATAAATTCTGTAAAACTGTGATTGGTGATGGTCGGAAGACTAGCTTTTAGAAAAGTATTTGGATTGGGAATCTGCCTTTGTCTGTTCAGTTTCCTGTTCTTTTTGACTTGACCTATGTCAAAGATGTTACAGTTAATGAGGCAATTACTTCTAATTTTGAGGCTCTTACTTTTAGAAGAAGGATTGTGGGTTTTTTGAGGGTGCTATTTGATGAAATGATTGCTCGTTGTAAGCAGGTGTCTTTGTCGGATCAGGAGGACAAAATTATGTGGAATCTGGGAAAAAAGGATTCTCTGTGAATTCTATGTACAAAAAGAGAATGGTTGATCAAGTTTTGATTCCATATAAGTTTTTGTGGAAATCTAAATTGCCTCAAAAAATCAAGGTTTTCTTTTGGTTAGTTGTAAGAAATAAAATTCTTACTAAGGATAACTTGAAGAAAAGGAACTGGAAAGGCTCTTTGGCTTGCTGTTTCTGTGGGGTTGATGAATCTATTGATCATCTGTTTTTTCAGTTTCACATTGCGAAGTATATGTGGAGAGTGATTCAAGTGGCCTTGAATTTGAAATTGATCCCGAGTAGCATCAGCAACCTTTATGACAACTGGTTATGTAAACCAAAGGACAAAATTGCTAATTTGGTTTTGTTTGGTTGTGGTGCTCTATTCTGGGCTATTTGGCGCACTAGAAATGATTGGTGCTTTGGAAATAAACATTTGCTTGATCCTTCTAACATCATTTTTCTTTGCTGCTTCTGGCTGGACTCCTGGGCTACTCGTCAGAAAAAGAAGGAGCAAAAAATGGTGGTTCTAGGAAGCAAGCTAATCCGAAAGACGGCAAGTGAGGCGTTCGGCCGGGCCTTTGGGTGGTGTCCTTTTGACAGGCGCATTTCTGGTTGATATGGAAGCTGGAATTGGAAGTGGTGATGGAGATTGTCGGTCTTTTGATGTTTGTCTTGTTCAGTTCCTTTTGTGGCTTCTGCCTGTCAGTTTGGGTTGTAAATAAGAAAGTCTTATGTAGTTAATCGTAGGCCAAACTTCATCTGCTATCGTAGGCTCTTCACTGATCTAGTTTGATAGTGCTTAGAGTCTAGATAGGGTTCTGGCCGTGCTCGATCCTGTTGGTTGGTGTGCCGCGTGGTTGCGGTTGTTTCAAACTTTCCTATTTCTTAATGAAATAGGGGGCTTCGCCCCTTAAAAAAATAATATATCACCAATTAAAGTAGTTAAAACTAATATAAATAGACATATAAGTACTACCAATTCCATACAATTAATAAAGAATAATGATAACAATAACAAATATTAATGATATAATGTTATTAGACACATAGCTAGGTTTTAAATAGTTTAAATAAAGCATATTATTTGCTATGTTAAACTTAATATAATTTACATTACTAATTAGGACCCGTTTGAATCCAGGTGCTAAAGCAAACGAACTAAATTTTAGATCCTCCTTAGGAGCTAAAAGTGACTAAAATAGTTTTTTTACTAATCAAGTCATTTTTAGCTTTTCTGTTTGCATCTCTTTAGCTCGTAAAGTAACTAAACTTTAGTCATTTTTGTTTTATCTTCTGGAATCTAAATAGGCCCTTAGTTATAGATATAAGTTTTGGATGACTTTACATGGTACTTGATAATGTCAGATATTGCGTGTTTTTTTAATACGAATGTGGAATTAGAATGATAAAAAACATAGAAAATGAATACAGATATATCCACTTATGGGTGTTTGGTTTAAAAAATATTTTTTTCTACATAAGATAGTGCGTCATAAGTCCGAATTTTTTGTTTTTTAGCACTAATTTCGAAAAATATTTACGTTTAGACCTTCAGAAATTTTATATACGTTTTTGGACCCCGATACTCGGCGCCATAGGCTATGGCGCCGAGGTAACACAGCTCGCCGTCATAGGCTATGGCGCCGAGCTGTGACGTGGCGCTAATGGCTCCCTGCAGTTAGGGCTGACTTGGCATCGACTTGGCGCCGCCGCGGCCTCGTAGCTCGGCGCCACAAATCTTGGCGCCGAGCTACGGATGCCTATAGAACCGACCGTGCTGCTGGCCGAGAAGACCTCATCCCCTCTCAATTCAAAACTTCGTCAAAAGTTACTGTATTCAAAGTTTCGAGTTGCAACACTTGGTAGAGCAAGGTATGGTGTCTCACTGATTCGTTTCGTATATTGGGTTGTACTTTTTCGATTATTAGTTTCCAATGTTGCTCATAATATATATAGTATCGTTAATATGATGAGTACATTTCATATGATAGTTTGTGTAAACCGATTATAAAGTCTATTAGGTACAAGTGATAATTATAATCGTTTATTAGATGAAAGACATGTACCGGGAGGTGTTGTGGCAGAAGAGAGGTCGTCCTCGGGAGTTATATCCGGACGTGTCTAGTAAGGATGCTCATGTTCCTCCTGAACTTCCTGTGCCTAATTGTGACTATGGCAGACTGGCTTGGATATGTCAATCCAAACATCCAGACACGGCTGCTCGCTGCTTCTACCTTTGTGGCAGTTTTAACGTACGTAGCTTATGACTTGTGACTTAATTTTGTTCGAATTTTTTATTTTTTAGATGTGTAATAGTGCTTCGTTCCATTGTTTTAGGAGCACCTGAGGTGTTTCTTTTTCAGTGGATCGACGGTCCTGATAAATTTGATCCTCGATATCTTCTTTTCGCTAATTGGCTATGTGGAAGGACTAGTCATGAGCGTTTTAAGCGTTGGATACCTCCTCCCCCGAATCCTCCACCAATGATGGATGCAGAGAGGGATGTAGCAACAGAAAGAAGGATGGACTCACCGTCTCGATGTGATTGTGGAGATCGTGCTGTCATCGACGAAGACACTGCGAAGTACTTCGTGTGTCCGAACATTGATTATGTGAGCCCATCAATACGCTAAATGTATGAACTTGTTATTTTTTATAATAAATTACTAATTTATTCTCCTGCAGCCATACAGGTGGCGTAAGTGTCATTTTAGAGAGTGGTTGTATGGTCCTTTGTCCCATTAGCCAGAAGCAGAGGTAAAGGAAAAGAAAAAAAATCAGTGGGCGGAAGAGTTGAAGTTTGATCTAGTACTCTGCAAATGTGGTATTGAAGCTAAGTATGGATTAGTTCCTTCCGAGCTTGGTGTTGGATATTTTTGTGGACATATGGTAGATTACGATGAGGTTGGTATTTATTTATTATTTTACACCAGCTGTAATGTTAGACCTGTACTTACTATTTTTTTGTAGGAGACGAGGAAATGCAGTTGGGAGAGTTACGACGACAAAGGAGAGGTAATGCGCACAATAGAGTCCAAGAGACTAAAGGGACAGAAGATGCGTTGTGGATCTCAGCTCGTCGATTCGTACATTAACGATCACATACGCGACATGCGTAGGTACGCGAAATCTGCCTTTTTTGATAGCCCGAAGCTTGTAGAGCAGAGGAGGTTGAAGGCGGCACATGAGAAGAGAGCATAGGATGCAAGGGAATGGGAGGCGGCTAGAGCCGAGAAACAGATGTTGGATAATCTTGCTGATCGTCTCAAGGGAAGTGAGTGACAAAAATGATACTATAATTTTGTTAGTACAATTTATTTATCCTGACTTTGCTAACTTATTTTTCTCATTATATTTGTAGAGATTGGATGTGGCGTAAACTATATGGCAGATGAGGCACATGCAAGATATGTTCAGGAAAAAATGGCGACGGTGGAGCTGATGGAGGAGGAGGACGATGACACTTCTAGATTGAGTGAGCTTATCGCTCTCGCAGAGGCAGGATTACATGGGGAAGAGGAGGACGACACATCAAGGTTGAGTGAGCTTATCGCACTAGCTGAGGCAGGATTACGTGCTTAAGAGGAGGAGGAGGAGTTTATGTCTCAGGCCGCCGATGAGGTAGAGGCGGCTTATTACAAGCAGAAGTCTGATGAGGCTGAGGCTGAGGATGAGCTATTCTCCCAAGCTACAGATGAAGCAGAAGCCAATTATTACAAGAGAACTGCTGACAAGTGTGATGCAGGACAATGCAGCAGTGGAACGAGGTTGTCATTGAGGATTGCATGACAGATGACTCCGAAAATGAATTACTTATAGATTGTGATTCTGATTGAACAAACTTGTAGTCTGTTATGTAGTACTTTCATATCAAAATATTATAGAACTCTAATGTTTCAAAATCGTATTGTTTTTATTGCATTTGTCATGTTTTTTTACAATTCACCAAAAAAATCGCAAGAGTTCCCCTTGTTTTATTAACAACCACAGTTATAATAATCACATATTATAAGACATCACCACATTTCAATATACAATACATCACAAAATAACAGAGAATATGACAAAATCCACATGACATAGTGCTTAATACAATGTCCACATAACATAGTCCAAAATACATCGTTCACATCACAAAGTTTTCATCATTAGTCCATATCACAAAGTTTTCAGCATACGACCACATCACGTAGTTTTTATTTCCTCCTAGTCTTACCCTTGCCCTTGGCCCCAAGAGTGTCGGTGCCTGGAGTGTAAGGGTCACGTGGACGCCTTCTACGTGGTGTCAGTTGTGATGGCTGAGTTGTAGGAGCATCCTGCAGCTGTGATGGTCTAATCTCCTCCTGACCTGCGGCGCCAGCGTCGTCGTTGTCGTCGTCGTCGTCGTGCACGTCTTGAAACGTATCCGGCATCGATCGTGAGGAGCTCAGTCCAGCTGTAGATGGTCCAACTGCAGAAATGGGACACTGAACGTCCGGCTGCATAGGAGGCACAGGCAGCTGCACGTCAACGCTCGCTAGAGACTGGCATCCACAATGAGTCGCTGCACGACAAAGATGACGTGATACCCTCTGTAATTGAAAGATGAGTTACATAAATATGTTAGAACATACAAATAAACAATTTCGCTTCTAAACATTCATACTCACTGATAGTAACGAAAGCGTAGTACTGTCTGAAGTTCTATGTGAGATACGCTCAAGTTCAACAACAGATACGAGCATAGAGTTTCCCTATTCACAAGTTAGAACATTAGGATGCACAAAACAAGACATAATGCATTGAATTAACAGAACTAATATTAGTAAAGAACTTGGTACCACTCTGTCAAGGATTGGAGCAGCCTCAATGTGGGACCCTAGTCGAGCTGCTATGTCGAACGAAGTGTCTTCGTCGTCTGACGATTCTTGCTTGGCATAGTCAGCAGCTGTCAACTGTCCCTTAAGCTTGCACCTAGTCACACCAGCATACCAAATCAAATACCTTCGGAAGTTGTAGTTTGTGTGCGGCTGGTCGTTGACATAGTTTAGATCCCCCTGCTGATCCTATTCATCAATATAATCACGGTGGTGGGTCTCAAAGTCCATGACCTTCGTTTGCCTCTATCTGTCGAACCTGCAAAAGTTAGACACATATATTAGTAACTCATTGCATATTTGAAATAATAGTTAGAATAACTAGTGGACAAAGTCACTCACTTGTGAAGTTGTATTGAAGTCGAGAACGGCTCGACCAGAAACTCCTGTCGCAATCCGAACTGTCGAGCAACTATGTGGGGCAAGTGGTACTCAACAGCATAAAAACAAATGAGGGGACACCTCATTAGGTAGATGTTCTCGTCTATTGAGCACACGCTGCTCAACTGTATGCTGGTGAAATATGGATCAAGATACGGTTGCCAGGTCACCTGGAAAAGTATTAGAATTCACATATAAGTTTATAGTCATTTTACCAACCTCTTAAGAAAAAAGATAAAAGTAGACAACTCACCATCGAAGGAGTAAGTGCGTCGAGCTCATTTGAGTACTCCACGTACGCACGCTGGTGTCGTGCGAATGGCTCCTCGACCTAGTCCCAGCGGTAGGCAGCCGTGGGCTTAAGCCGATGTCCGGCTACCACGAACCACTGACGAGGAGCAAACTCTCTGGGTCGACCGACGGGTATGTGTGCCCACATCCACAACTGTAGTAGGTAGACACACCCACCTAAGCTAGCGGTCCTCGATGAACAACGACAAGCCTCGCAAAGTTGCCTGTAGAGGAAGGCCAACACTATAGAAGCCCAGCTGTAACCTCCTGTCGTATCCCAGTCCATCAGGCAGGGCAGAAACATCCATGACGTGTTGTCGCCTATCGCCTCTGGAAAAAGAACTGAACCAAACAGGTGGAGAATCCAAGCTCGACAATGGTAGCCAACCGTCTGCTCGTCTGCACCAGGTGGACACTCCCCAAAAGCCTGCCTAAGCCAGGTGAGTGGGACTCCGGTGTTGTGGCTACCTCGTAGGTCATCAGGAAGCAGTCTGCCAAGGAAGGCCTCCACCCTTTGCCTCCAACCACCTGGTGCTGCCTGACCGGTCATTGGACGACCCATAATGGTGAGACCAAGAATCTTCTGGCAATCTTCCAGCGTCACTGTCATCTCACCGCAGGGAAGGTGGAAAGTGTGAGTCTCTAGCCGCCACCTATTGGAAGACAAACGAATACAAAATCATTAGTATGCAAAGTAGATATGATTACTGTTAAAGTTAAACAAATATAGAAGTCTTTACCTGTCGACCAGAGCTGTCAACGCTGCTGGGTTGAAAGTGGGCAGTCCACGACAAACCTGGAACGATACGACGTCCAAGCCAGCCCTCTCTAGGAGAGGAGTGTACCTGTCATCGTACCTCATCTCCTCCAAAAACTGGTCGTGGGTTCGGACCCGCAGAACGGGCAACACCTAACAATCAAAGTAATTTCATTAGTCAAATATACGTCGCATATACTAATTCGAAATTTTAATATATGTGCAAAATATTACCTCTCCCTCTGCGGTGAGACGGCCCCTGTGGTGCTCGTCGTAGTGAGGGTCCAGCAAGTGGAACTGCGCCATCCTACAAATTAAGATATCAAGGTTAGTACAAATATTAAAATGTAACAAAGACATTGACATAGTACAATAAAAGTTGTGTACAAAGTGTAACAAAAACATTGACATAGTACAATAAAAGTTGTGTACAATAAAATATTAAAATGTATCACACCTGACTAAGTGTCCAAATGCATGTACGTGAGTTGTGGCCAAGTCTCCCGCATTTTCCGCATTCATTCTGCTCTGGGTCCACGAGAAAGGGGGACGCTCGACCTCTCCTACTACTGCCGGAAACCTGATCCATAACCATGTTGCACCGGCTCCTTTTCCTACTACCACGTTTGTCCCATCGATGCGCTGGATCAGCAACGTATACCAGACCGGTGTATGTTGGCCACTGTGACTAATCAAGAAATGGCTCAAAACGAGGGCTCCAGGTACGTACTAAGCTCTCTACACTGAACTCCGAAGGTATTCTGCTCTCAAATGCAAAGTTACGATGACGTGCGACCGCAACATAATGAGAACATGGAAAATGGTACTATCTAGGTTTACCACAACCGCACGAGAATGCATCAAGTAACACGACATGTGTCCTCGAAGGCCGCACCTCACCGTCAGAAGTTATGCCACCTATTGTTGTTACCTCGTATTTACCCAACTTCTCATCAAAGCATTGTACCTCATGTCTATGGGCACGTTCCTTTGAATTATTAAGGTGTGATGTTGGTTTAGGTGCCCATCTCTGCCCTCGCATCTACATTGCCTTGGCTTGTACGTGTCTATCATTAAACCAAGCCACGAGCCTATAAAAAGTGAATGTTACTATAGCATTGACTGGCATGCCGCATATACCCTTGAGCACACTGTTAAATGACTCGGCCATGTTGCTAGTCTGGAACTCGAACCTCCAGCCACCTTCGTCGTAGGCCCTTGTCCATTTCTGTGGTTCCCTCAACAAACTAGCAATCCAGTTCTTACCTTCAGCATTTGTTGCATATTTTAGTTCCTTCAACTTATCCTCGAAAAATGAAACCTCCAACTGTCGACATACCTCTTCAAAAAGGGGGAAGTTAACCTTGCTACGATCCTTTCGAAGAAGATTTTCTGCTAGATGTCGAGTGCACCATCTGTGGTGCATGGGTGAGTAGCCAGGAATCTGCTCTTGCACTGCATTAAGAATACCTTGATGTGTGTCAGATATGACACCAACCTCGCGACCAGGGCCCACGACATGGATCCAAACAAGTCGCAAGAACCAAAACCAGCTATCTCTGTTCTCCTCGTATTATTTAGTGGAATAAACTCATTCCTCATATTATTACTAGTTATTAGTCTATGACTATAAGTAATAGAATGGTGATGTATCAACTTAAGTGAGAAGATTATGTACTACCTCATTTCTTAAATCAACCATGTTATTAGTATCCATATGAAGAAGAATATGAATGCATATATCCATATCGTCACTAAAATGGATACGTATATCAGATGTTTCGGTTGAATTAGGTGTCACTCGCCACCAAATGCTGTGATCAGTTACACTTCTCAACTCACACGTCGCCAACGATCGAGCGAGAAATTAGTGATGGCGAGCCCGAATTTTTTGTTTTTTGGCCATGTTTGAGAAAAAATGTACAATTAGACCCCCGGAAAACTTAAGTACACTTTTGGACCTGATACTCGGCGCCATAGGCTATGGCGCCGAGGTAATACAGCTCGGTGCCATAGCCTATGGCGCTGAGCTGTGACGTGGCACTTGTGGCTAGGGCTGACTTGGCAACGCGGCACCGACGCGGCCTCGTAGCTCAGAGCCATAGATCTTGGCGCCGAGCTACAGAGGCCTATAAAATGGTCGCGCTGCTGGCCGAGAAGGTCTCATCTCCTCTTATTTCAAAACTTCGTCAAAAGTTGTTGTATTCAAAGTTTTGAGTTGCAACACTTCGTAAATAAAGGTATGATGTCTCACTGTTTCGTTTTGTATATTGGGTTGTAATTTTTCGATTATTAGTTTCCAATGTTGCTCATAAAATATATAGTATCGTTAATACGATGAGTACATTTCATTTGATGGTTTGTGTAAATCGAATATAAAGTCTATTAGGTACAAGTGATAATTATAATTGTTTCTTAGATGAAAGACATGTACCAGGAGGTGTTGTGGCAGGAGAGAGGTCGTCCTCGAGAGTTATATCCAGACGTATCTAGTAAGGATGCTCCTGTTCCTCCTGAACTTCCTGTGCCTAACTGTGACTGTGGCAGACTAGCTTGGGTATGTCAATCCAAACATCCAGACACGGCTGCTCGCTGCTTCTACCTTTGTGGCGGTTTTAACGTACGTAGCTTATGACTTGTCACTTAATTTTGTTCGCATTCATTATTTTGTAGATGTGTAATAGTGCTTCTTTCCATTATTTTTCGATTTTTTTGTTTACTAGATGTGTAATAGTGCTTTGTTCCATTGTTTTAGGAGCACCTGAGGTGTTTCTTTTTCTAGTGGATCGACGGTCCTAATAAATTTGACCCACAATATCTTCTTTTCGCTAATTGGTTGTCTGGAAGGACTAGTCATGAGCGTTCTAAGCGTTGGGTACCTCCTCCCCCGAATCCTCCACCAATGACAGATGCGAAGAAGGAGGTAGCAATAGAAAGAAGGATGGACTCGCCGCCTCGATGCGATTGTGGAGATCGTGTTGTCATCGACGAAGACACTGCGAAGTACTTCCTATGTCCGAACATTGATTATGTGAGCCCATCGATGCGCTAAATGTATAAACTTGTTATTTTTTATAATAAATTACTAATTTATTCTCCTGCAGCCATACAGTTGGCATAAGTGTCATTTTAGAGAGTGGGTGTATTGTCCTTTGTCCCATTGGCCAGAGGCAGAGGTAAAGGAAAAGCAAAAAATAAGTGGGCGGAAGAGTTGAAGTTTGATCCAGTACTCTGCAAATGTGGTATTGAAGCTAAGTATGGATTAGTTCCTTCCGAGCTTGGTGTTGGATATTTTTGTGGACATATGGTAGATTATGAGGGCTCTAGGTACGTACTAAGCTCTCTACACTGAACTCCGAAGGTATTCTGCTCTCAAATGCAAAGTTACGATGACGTGCGGCCGCAACATAATGAGAACATGGAAAATGATACTGTCTAGGTTTACCACAACCGCACGAGAATGCATCAAGTAACACAACATGTGTCCTCGAGGGCCGCACCTCACCGTCGGAGGTTATACCACCTATTGTTGTTACCTCGTATTTACCCAACTCCTCATCAAAGCATTGTACCTCATGTCTATGGGCACGTTCCTTTGCATTATTAAGGTGTGCTATTGGTTTAGGTGCCCATCTCTGCCCTCGTGTCTGGATTGCCTTGGCCTGTGCATGTCTATCATTAATCCAAGCCACGAGTCTATAAAAAGTGAATGTTACTATAGCACTGACTGGCATGCCACGTATACCCTTGAGCACACTGTTAAATGACTCGACCATGTTGCTAGTCTGGAACTTGAACCTCCAGCCACCTTCGTCGTAGGCCCTTGTCCATTTCTGTGGTTCCCTCAGCAATCCAGCAATCCAGTTCTTACCTTCAGCATTTGTTGCATCTTTTAGTTCCTTCAACTTATCCTCGAAAAACAAAACCTCTAACTATCGACAGACCTCCTCAAAAGGGGGAAGTTAGCCTTGCTACGATCCTTTCGAATAAGATTTTATGCTAGATGTCGAGTGCACCATCTGTGGTGCATGGGCGCGTAGCCAGGAATCTGCTCTTGCACTGCATTAAGAATACCTTGGTGTCTGTCAGATATGACACCAACCTCGCGACCAGGGCCCACGACATGGATCCGAACAAGTCACAAGAACCAAGACCAACTATCTCTGTTCTCCCTCTCCATGACATGGATCCCAATGCGTTATCTGCGTCACATGATATGGCAACCAACAATGTGCCCTTATACTTCCCAAGCAAAAAGTACCATCAATAGAGAGCACGGGACGATAATGCCTGAAGGCCTCTACGCACAGCGAGAAACACCAGAAAGCACGAAAGAAGATCTCTCTGCCGTTCCTCCATTCATTAGGTTTGGGATGTACTCGTAATGCATGCCTGGGTTTTTTGCTTTGATTGCATTGAACAATGTTGGTAACTTCTCGTAACCCTCCTCCCAATCCCCGTATATCAATTTCCATGCTCGCTGCTTTGCCCTCCATGCTTTCCCATACTTGATCCTGTAACCAAACAGCTCTGAAGTCATGGTCATAATTGACTTCACCTTCAAGTTTGGCTGACCCTTCAATATCCCCAATAGCCTTTTCACAATTAGGGTAGATGTCAACTGATGATGCTTAGAGTTCAGCTATGTCTGGGCACAAGTGTGTGGACCTACAATTTTGGTGATCTTAAACTTTCCGGTTTCCTTCTGCCTTCGGGCACATACCCTCCAATTACATTTCGACACCTCGCACACAACTATGTAATGACGTTGTGCATACGAGTGTCTCACCTTGAACGACCTCTTGCGGTTCATAGAATATTCCTGTAGCCATCGTCTCAGTGTAGGCAGGTCCTTGAAAAGTAAGCCTACCTTAATCTCAATGCTGTCAACGTTATCCGGAGCCTCTAGCAGTTCATCATCACGTCCTTCTGCATATGCACCAGTGGAATGACTTAGACTGCTAAATTCATGTACTGCAGGGTCATGCTCGGGACACAAACGTCTTATGAGTTCAATTTCTTGCTCGGTCATTTCTTGAACCAGACGGTCATCATCAGAATCTAAGGCTCGTGCAGCCTCATATGGCTCCTCCTCATCCTCAATCTCAACATCAACACTATTTGATGCCCTGCATATGTTTTCCATATTGTATGATACAGACACATCAAGCTAAGCACCATTATCTAGTAGTGGAGATCCTGCATCACGTCGAAGGAGGAAATACTACATTAAAAAGTCTAATAAAATGAAATAACGATGGATACGAACAACGTGTTCAAGACACTTACTAGGATGATCCTGAATTGGTCCTAGGTCAATGGGATCTCCTAGGGGGTTACCACCGGATTAGAAGCCCCACATACGTCGCGAAGACGATGAGAAATCTTATACTCGTTCGGGCCCGATTGAGCATCGGGCACAACAACCACTTCTTCCGGAAGCTCTAGCAAAGGAGCTTCAATACGAGATGCATTTGGCATTTGTGGAGACAACTCGACTAGAGCATCGCAATGACTAACAGATAACTTTCGAACAACCACATCCAAACATGGTGGAACAATCGTCTTCACAATTCTGACATATCTCACCCAATCATCTTCTGAGGCAATGGAGATCAACCGTCGGACAACTGTCCCAGATGTAATATGGGTCAACAAACCCTGAATTGATATTCTAGGGTCGTTTAAATTGCAACTAATCTCCTCACAAGCTCGAGCGAAAATCTAGGCAAAAGAGGGTCTTTCATCGAACATCATGGTCACGTTCTTCATACCATAAAAACTAGCATTCCCATAAACATCTGTCTCCACGCTTCCTCCATGGTATAGTGTCAAACTAGGGTGTCCATCTATTGCAAACATGGATTACTAACTCAATAATGGCTAAATACTAGTGCCTCAATACTTACTAAGTAATAAATAAATAATAACTACTTACTATATAGTAAATATTAAATGACCACATTAACTGAAATTACATAATCTATGAATAATATACGAAAACAATGTATACCTGAGATCGTGTATGAATCCAGCTAACGGTGGAGAAGGTCAAGTCAGAAGAACACCTATGTACAAAAAATACAATTGTCAATAAAAAATTCGGCAGCACCTCCCCTATAAAGTGATGTTTCTAAAACCTGCAAAGAAACAGCAACACGATGGTTGCTGTCGGGGACCATAATTAGGGGTACCCTCAAGACTCCTAATTCTCAGCTGGTAACCCCCATCAGCATAAAGCTGCAAAGGCCTGATGGGTGCGACTAAGTCAGGGATCAGTCCATTCGAGCGACTCGATCACGCCTCGCCCGAGCCTAGCCTCGGACAAGGGCGGCCGACCCCGGAGGATTTCCGTCTCGCCCAAGGCCCCCCTCCAGCGGCGAACATATTTCCGGCTCGCCCGAGGCCCTGCCTTCGCTAAGAAGCAACCCTGACTAAATCGCCACACCGACCGACCAAGTCGTAGGAGCATTTAATGCAAAGGTGGCCTGACACCTTTATCCTGACGCGCGCCCCCCGGCAGAGCCGAAGTGACCGCCGTCACTTCACCGCTCCACTGACCGGCCTGACAGAAGGACAGCGCCGCCTGCGCCACTCCGACTGCGGTGCCATTTGACAGAGCGAGGCTGACAGGCAGTCAGGCCCCGCCGGAGGCACCATAGGAAGCTCCGCTTCGCCCGACCCAGGGCTCGGACTCAGGCTCAGCCTCGGAAGACGGCAAACTCCGCTCCGCCCGACCCAGGGCTCGGACTCGGGCTAAGTCCCGGAAGACGGCGAACTCCGCTCCGCCCGACCAGGGCTCGGACTCGGGCTAAGTCCCGGAAGACGGCGAACTCCGCTCCGCCCGACCCAGGGCTCAGACTCAGGCTAAGTCCCGGAAGACGGCGAACTCCGCTCCGCCCGACCCAGGGCTCGGACTCGGGCTAAGTCCCGAAAGACGGCGAACTCCGCTCCGCCCGACCCAGGGCTCGGACTCGGGCTAAGTCCCGGAAGACGGCGAACTCCGCTCCGCCCGACCCCGGGCTCGGACTCGGGCTAAGTCCCAGAAGACGACGAACTCCGCTTCGCTCGACCCTAGGGCTCGGACTCCGCCCTGGCCTCAGCCGATGACCTCCGCCTCGCCCGACCCAGGGGCTCGGACTCGGCCTCGGCCACGGAAGACAGACTCGACCTCGGCTTCGGAGGAGCCTCCGCATCGCCCAACCTAGGGCACAGGCTAGCCACGTCAACAGGAGGCGCCATCATCACCCTACCCCGAGCTGACTCGGGCCACAGGGAACCAGACCGGCGTCCCATCTGGCTAGCTCCGCCAGATAGGCAATGATGGCGCCCCGCATGCTCTGTGACGACAGCGGCTCTCAGCCCCCTTACGGAAGCAAGAAGACGTCAGCAAGGTCCCAACCGCTCTGACAGCTGTCCCTCCGCCAGGCTCCATCGCTCCTCCGACGGCCACGGCATCACACCAGCTGGGTGCCAAAATCTCTCCGGCTGCCACGACGGCATGAACTTAGGGCGCTAGCTCTCCCCCGCTAGACACGTAGCACTCTGCTACACCCCCCATTGTACACCTAGATCCTCTCCTTACGCCTATAAAAAGAAGGACCAGGGCCCTCTTAGAGAAGGTTGGCCGCGCGGGGACGAGGACGAGAACAGGCGCTCGCTTGGGGCCGCTCGCTCCCTCTCCCGCGTGGACGCTTGTAACCCCCTACTGCAAGCGGACCCGACCTGGGCGCGGGACGAACACGAAGGCCGCGGGATTCCCACCTCTCTCACGCCGGTCTCCGGCCGCCTCGCTCTTCCCCCCTTCGTGCTCGCCCTCGCGCTCGACCCATCTAGGTTGGGGCACACGGCGACATTCACTCGTCGGCCAAGGGACCCCCCGGTCTCGAAACGCCGACAGTTGGCGCGCCAGGTAGGGGCCTGCTGCGTGTTGACGAACAGCTTCCCGTCAAGCTCCAGATGGGCAGTCTCCAGCAACCTCTCCAACCCGGGACGGTGCTCCGTTTCGGGAGTCTTGAGTTCATGTCCCTCGACGGCAGCTACGACATGATACTCCTTCCACCGCCGCGCGACGACGACAATGGAGGCTGGCAGCCCGCCCGCCGGCGGCGGAATCGGCGACTTCTTCCCCGCATGGTGGGAGAGCAACCTTCGAGCTCACCCCGTCCCCTCCCCCGCCGACGGAGGAGGAGGTGGGGCAACCAAGGCCAAGCAGGAGACAGCGCCTCGTCGGCTGTCGAGCGAGGCGACGGCCCCGGCACCCCAACGGGGGGCGCACCGGGCGTCGACCTCGCGCTTGAGACGAAGGCGAGCGCCGTCTCCCCGCGACACGCCAATCCCGAGCAAGCGGACGACGCCAGCGCGCTCGCGGAGAGCTTGCTGGACGTCACCCTCGCACCTGAGACGACGGTGCAGTCAGTCCTCGACGTGACTTCATCGCCGCTCGTCGACCAAAAGGTACCGACCGATTCCCATCCTACGTCATTTGGATTCAGCCTCAACCCGCCTAGCGACCTCGCTTTGGCGGACGCTCTCGTAAAGGCGAGTCCAAACCCTATGGGGTTTCGCATGCGATCGCCTTGGGACCGGCTGACGGACGTCTCGACCTACGGGCCCTCTGGGTTCGAGGAAGACGACGGGCCCAGCATCTGTTGGGATTTCTCTGGACTTGGCAACCCAAGTGCCATGCGGGACTTCATGACCGCATGTGACTACTGCCTTTCTGACTGTTCCGACGGTAGTCGCAGCCCCGGCGACGAGGACTGCGGCCCAAGCCGCGAATGTTTCCACGTCGATCTAGGGGGTCCCTCCGAAGGCAATCACTCGGCATGCCGGAGGGCGGTGATCTCCCTAGGACAGTGTCCCGCGTCGACATCCCACGGGAGCTAGTTGTGGTCCCCGTTTAGGCAGGGGGCCATGACCCACAGCTCGAGCAAATCCGCGGGGCGCAGGCCAGGTTCGACGAGGAAGCAGGGGCGCTTGAGCCGATCCACCGGGACGTCGGGCAGGCATGGGCGGGCCAACCCCCGGCCGGAGAAATACGTCATCTGCCCCAGGGTTTCCAGCACCGCGTCGTCGACGACGCTAGGGTCAGGCCGCCACCCGCATCTAGTGGCGTCGGCCAGAACCTGGCTGCCGCAGCGACGCTTCTCCGCGCGATGCCGGAGCCATCAACCACCGAGGGCCGGCGAATCCAGGGGGAGCTCAAGAATCTCCTGGAAGGCGCCGCGGTCCGACGGGCCGAGAGCTCTGCCTCCCGAAGGCAGGGATACCCCTCGGAACCTCATGCCGCGACTTCCCGATTCATGCGGGAAGCCTCGGTCTACACCGGACGCACGCGCAACACCGCGCCTGCGGCCCCGGGCCGCCTCGGCAACGAGCACCATCACCGCGACCGTCGGGCCCACCTCGATGAGAGGATGCGCCGAGGCTACCACCCCAGGCGTGGGGGACGCTACGACAGCGGGGAGGATTGGAGTCCCTCGCCCGAACCGCCCGGTCCGCAGGCCTTCAGCCGGGCCATCCGACGGGCGCCGTTCCCGACCCGGTTCCGACCCCCGACTACTATCACAAAGTACTCGGGGGAGACGAGACCGGAACTGTGGCTCGTGGACTACCGTTTGGTCTGCCAACTGGGTGGAACGGACGATGACAACCTCGTCATCCGCAACCTCCCCCTGTTCCTCTCCGACTCCGCTCGCGCCTGGTTGGAGCACCTGCCCCCGGGGCAGATCTCCAACTGGGACGACCTAGTCCAAGCTTTCGCCGGCAATTTCCAGGGCATGTACGTGCGCCCCGGGAATTCCTGGGATCTCCGAAGCTGCCGGCAGCTGCCGGGAGAGTCCCTCCGGGACTACATCCGGCGATTCTCGAAGCAGCGCACCGAGCTGCCCAACATCACCGACTCGGATGTCATTGGCGCGTTCCTCGCCGGCACCACCTGCCGCGACCTGGTGAGCAAGTTGGGTCGCAAGACCCCCACCAGGGCGAGCGAGCTGATGGACATCGCCACCAAGTTCGCCTCCGGCCAGGAGGCGGTCGAGGCCATCTTCCGAAAGGACAAGCAGCCCCAGGGCTGCCCGTCAGAAGATGCTCCCGAGGCGTCAACTCAGCGCGGCGCCAAGAAGAAAGGCAAGAAGAAGTCGCAAGCGAAACGCGACGCCGCCGACGCGGACCTTGTCGCCGCCGCCGAGTACAAGAACCCTCGGAAACCCCCCGGAGGTGCCAACCTCTTCGACAAGATGCTCAAGGAGCCGTGCCCCTATCACCAGGGGCCCGTCAAGCACACCCTTGAGGAGTGCGTCATGCTTCGGCGCCACTTCCACAGGGCCGGGCCACCCGCGGAGGGTGGCAGGGCCCGCGACGATGACAAGAAGGAAGATCACCAAGCAGGAGAGTTCCCCGAGGTCCGCGACTGCTTTATGATCTACGGTGGACAAGCGGCGAATGCCTCGGCTCGGCACCACAAGCAAGAGCGCCGGGAGGTCTGCTCGGTGAAGGTGGCGGCGCCAGTCTACCTAGACTGGTCCGACAAGCCCATCACCTTCGACCAAGCTGACCACCCCGACCACATGCCGAGCCCGGGGAAATACCCGCTCGTCGTCGACCCCATCATCGGTGACGTCAGGCTCACCAAGGTCCTCATGGACGGAGGCAGCAGCCTCAACATCATCTATGCCGAGACCTTCGGGCTCCTGCGTGTTGATCTGTCCTCTGTCCGGGCAGGCGCTGTGCCCTTCCATGGGATCATCCCCGGGAAGCGCGTCCAACCCCTCGGACAGCTCGACCTTCCCGTCTGCTTCGGAACACCCTCCAACTTCCGAAGAGAGACCCTGACGTTCGAGGTGGTCGGGTTCCGAGGAACCTACCACGCGGTACTGGGGAGGCCATGCTACGCGAAGTTCATGGCCGTCCCTAACTACACCTACCTGAAGCTCAAGATGCCGGGCCCCAACGGGGTCATCACCGTCGGCCCTACGTACAAGCACGCGTTCGAATGCGACGTGGAGTGCGTGGAGTACGCCGAGGCCCTCGCCGAGTCCGAGGCCCTCATCTCCGACCTGGAAAGCCTCTCTAAGGAGGCGCCAGACGTGAAACGTCATGCCGGCAACTTCAAGCCAGTGGAGACGGTTAAGGCCGTCCCCCTCGACCCCAGCAGCGATGCCTCCAAGCAGATCCGGGTCGGCTCCGGGCTCGAGCCCAAATAGGAAGCAGTGCTCGTCGACTTCCTCCGCGCGAACGCCGACGTCTTCGCGTGGAGTCCCTCAGACATGCCCGACATACCGAGGGATGTCGCCAAGCACTCGCTGAATATTCGGGCCGGAGCCCGACCCGTCAGGCAGCCTCGGCGCCGATTCGACGAGGAGAAGCGCAGAGCCATAGGCGGGGAGATCCACAAGCTAATGGCGGCGGAGATCATCAAAGAGGCGAAAAGCGCCAAGCTCAATCCTGGTCTTGGGGTTTATCATCTCCAGGCGGGGCATCGAAGCCCACCCGGAGGGGATTGCGACCACCGCACAGCACCCCGAGCCCTTGTTGGGGGCACCCGGGGGCTACACGCACCCCCGGGAAGGACCGCTTATCACCACCAAAGTTCTGAAGCTCGGAACGTACAAGCTGGCCAACAGTCAGGGCGAGGTCTACGGCAACGCTTGGAACATCCGACGGTTATGTCGCTTCTACCCTTAAGATGTTTTTAAGTTGTTCGTATACCTCGCTCCCACGCAAGTCTTAGTCGTCAAGGAAGGGTCAGCCTCGCCTCGGCAGAGCCTGACCCTCCCTCGGGGGCTAAAAAGGGGGAAACCCCCCTTATCGCTCTGCGTCAAGATTGGGGAACCCCTCTGCGTCCAAAATTTTCAAACAAAAAGGCTTTTACGTTCCCCCGGCTATGTCAGAAGCAGGACCCCAAGGAGCGAACGTGGGTACATGTAAGTGGCAAGGCCGACCGAGCCGAAGTACTCCCATGCCTCCGGGTTAGGGACATCTCACTCGTCACCCGCCACGAAAAGTGACCCCTACTTGGGGAAGCCACCCTGCTACCGACAGGCGAAGCGGGACACGCAAAATAAAAGGAAAATGAGTGCGACTTCATGCAACGGTAACAAAGTGTTCAGGCCTCAGCGGCCGCAGAAAGACACACGCGCATCCAACAGAAACTGTTCCAACAAGTTAGGCGTCGCCTTGGGAAGGAGCCGCGCCTTCAGCTCCGTCCCCACCTTCAACGAGGTCCATCTCGGCTTCCGGCGACGGCGCAGGTGGGAGGATCTCCGCCTCAAAGGTGGTCGCCAGCACTGCGCTCGGACCCGCGGCGGCCGCATCGAGCCTCTGGACCTCTGCCAGGGCGGCTTCATCTTCGTCGGGTAGGCAATACCCCTCGCTAACCCGCTCCAGGTCCACAACGTAGTGGGAAGCAAGCACGGCGAAGGCCCGCCTAACGCCGTGGTGTAGCGCCTCGCGGAGTCTGCCGCGCACATGATCGCCCAAGACTTGGAGGCAACTTTGAGGGGAGCTTCCTGAGGGAACGTCGCCGAAGCCAAGGATCCGGTAAACGTCCGAGACGGCTTCGGACATGGCCGTGTGGTCAGCCTCCCTCTGCTCAACCGCCCCGGCAAGCGCCTCGGCAAGTGCCTTGGCGGACTCATCAAGGGCGGACTCAAGCTCTGCGAACAGCCAGAAGAAAGATCTCAAACACAAGCAGAGGAAACAAACAGGAACGAAAACCAAGGATGGCCAAGGCGTACCTCCGGCTCGGGCACACTGCTCCGAGGCTGCGACTTGGGCTACGGCTAAGTCGGCCGCAAGGGTTTCGTCCCGGCTTTCGGCCTCGGCAGCCCGGCCCCGAGATTGGTCCCGCTCCTCGACGACCCGGTCGAGCTCCGACCGCTGCCGTTGCACTTCTGCGCGTGCCGCGGCTGCCTCCGCGCGCGCCGCTGCCGCCTCGGCTCTCAGGTCAGTGCAGAGCAACTGGAGGTCCGCTACCTCGACACCCTGCTGAGAAAGGCGCGCAGTAGCCCCGGCGAGCGAGGTCCTCAGGGATCGCAGCAAGCCCCAGACGTCGACCTCGCGGCGGATGAACGACGACTTGGCGGCGCTCCGATCCGTCAGATCCTGAGGGAAGGAAGCGGGGCGTCACGAAGAACGCCTCGGTCACAAAAGAGAAAAGGTATGCCTGAAACCGTTACCTGGAGGATTTTGGGGATGTCCCTGTAGAAAACCTCCAGCGACGACCGGAGCGACCCCGCCGTTGCTTCAGCACACTTGCGGAGCTCATCCCAGGACTGGTCCACCCGTTCATCGTCGAGAACGAAGACGGGGTCCGAGGCCTCATGGGTCCGGAACCGGAGCAACTGGTGCCGGCCCTCGGAGCTCTGCCGCACAGCGACGAGGCTGCCGCCCGACGGGACGGATTGCGTCTCCATGCCCCCCTCTTCCGAGGCACCAAGCGCCGACGCATCAGCCGTCTCAACGTCGGCAGCAACCGATCGCTCTCCGACGGGGGCGGCGACGACTTCAGTAGCGGCAGGCGCCGGCGTGGCCGGCACGTCCGGTGGGCTCGGGACCACGTCAGCATCAGCCGCCTCCCCTATCACAATGGCCGCCCCGGCAGAAGAGCCAGCCTCGGGAACCTGCTCCACGGCGACCGGTGCCGCCTGAGCCCCCTGCGGTGGAACGCCTTGCGAGAAGGTCGGCTGGACGGCAAGGCCTGGAGCGGCGCTGGCCACGCAAGCCGGTGCCGTCTTAAGGGCCTTCCGGGGTGCCAGGTCGGTCAGGCCATGGCTCCGCTTGCTGAGGGAAAAAGGAAAATCACGGCCGGGACATATGAACAAAAAGCCAGGACGAAGACATTCCGAGATACTTACCCGCTCCGGGCCATGATCAACCGTGCCTGGGGGGAAGTCTCTTGGACCTCGACCCCCGGAACCACTGCCGAGGTCCGCTTCGCCGGCAGCTTCGGCATCACCCTTGCTTTGAGCGCCCTGGACGCCCGGGGGGCGGACTGCCCAGGCACTGTCACGGCGACCTGAGGGTCGCTCCCCTGCGCTGCCGGCGCGGGTGGTGGCTCTCGGGGAGCAGACGCTCCGGCCTGGCCCCCTGGGGTCGCCTCAGCTTTTCCGACCGAGGGGTCCGGTGCCCTCTCGGATTGCCCCCGCCCCTCGGGCTGGGACCTCGGCGTCCCGACCCCGGGGACTGACGGCATCAGCCCGCTCGGGGGCGGGTTTGACGGCTCCTGGCCAAACCCCAAGCCGGGGCTGAGGCCGAGGCGTCCAGCCATGTCGTCCTCCTCGTCATCATCTTCATCATCGTCGTCGTCGTCGGGCGTTTCCGGCGACGGCTCCCTCGGGAGCCCCTCCCTCTCCTGCCGGCGACGAAGCTTCTCCAAGGCGTCTCGAGCCCGCCTCCGCTCACGGGCCCGGGCCTTTTCCGCGTCTTTCTTCTTCTTCTTCTCCTCCGCGGCGACCCGCCGCGCTGCTCGGTCCACCGCATCCTGTGGGACCCGTGGCAGGGAAGGCTTGTGCCACCCCACCTCCTGAAGAAGGAGGAAAAACCCAACCGTAAGAACCAGGAGCAACCCGATGCAAGAGGAAGGAAGAAGCGGACACTCACCAGGGTCACGCACCCTTGGTCTGGGCGCATCAAAAGCTGGGAATAGGCAGTGGGGTCTGGCTTCCCCAACGCGACGGACACCCGCCCGTGGAGGGCGTCGAAGGGAAGAGGATCAGAGGACATCCGCGAGCCCTCCAAGTCAGCCTCCGGTGTCATCTCCCAAAGCGACAGCCGTCGCTCCGCCAAGGGAAGCACCCTCCGACGGTGGATGGCGGCAATCACTCCCGCAGCGGTGAGTCCCCCCTTCCGCAACACCTCCAAGGCCTGGAGAAGGGGTTCGAGGTTCTTCTGTCTTTCGTGCGGGGTCCCGTGGCGCCAAGCGTCGGCGGCAGTGGTGACTACTCGCTGGGAGAACGGCGGGAGCAACTCGCCATCATTCCGAAGGTAGAACCACCGGCGCTGCCACCCCTTGTCCGAGGACGCGAGGATGGCAGGAATGTATAGCGACGCCCGCGACTGCCTCAGCAGGAGGGTGCACCCACCGGCCCGCACCGCTGCGCGGACTTTCCTCTCCCCCGTCGGCGAGGCAAAAAGCTCCGCGAAAAAGAGATGGGTCCACAAATCCCAATGGGGGCGATCCCCAAGTACCCCTCGCACACCGCTACGAAGATGGCGGCCTGCGAGATGGATTTGGGGGTGAGGTTGTGCAACTCCACCCCGTAGTGGTGCAGGATCGCCCGCATAAAGCGGCCCGCCGGCACACCGAATCCCCGCTCGTGGAAGGAGACGAAGCTCACGATGTACCCCGGCGGTGGGGACGGAGCGGCTCCGCCCATAGGAGGAATCCATTCTGGTCGCTGCTCATCGGTGAGAGGGCGAAGTAAACCCTCGCCAACCAGATCCTCCAGATCACTCACCGTCACCGTGGAAAAATGCCATGGATCGCGCGGCGAGATGATGGTCACCCGGTCAGCCATCACCAAGCGGAAGGGATGGCGGCGCAAGGGGCAGGAAGGGCGGTTTCCTCTTCTCTGGCTAAGTCTCTCGGGTTACGAAAACCTAAGAAGGAGGCAGGAAGCGGAGCAAAGAACCGTCACCAGACCCTCTCCCGGGTATATAAAGACCAAGGCGAGACCGGTTCAAACGTTCCGCCCGGACCGGACGCGGGATTCGAAAACGCAAAGCGAACAGTCGTTCCCCGGACGACTCGCGCACGCGCAACGATCGCCTCGCCAACCACTCGCCCCGTCGCATTAACTCCGCGGCGGGACAGGCGGCGCCTCTGGCAGGAGGAGCGGGCGACGCTTCGCCTTCGCCATAATGACCGCGCCAGTAAAGGTACGCCGCGTCGTTCGATTTCGTATCCTTTTCTTTTTTTCCTCTTTCTCTCTCTCTCTTGCAACAGGGACCGGGAAAGGGGGATACCCCGAAAAGGGTCCTTCCCCGTGAAGGAACCAGGCTCCGAGCCTCCCTACTGATCAGAGGTTCGAAGGCTGGCCCCCCGAAGGGTTCAACAGCCGCCTCAGATCGCGTGGGCCCTACACCCACTACTGGTCAGAGGTTCGAAGGTCGGCCCCCCGAAGGGTTACACGGCCGCCTCAGGCTACTCGGGCTCCGTGCCCATTACTGATCAGGGGTTCGAAGGCTGGCCCCCGAAGGGTTCACAGCCGCCTCAGACGCCGAGCGAGGGATGACCATGGGTACGTTCGATACATAACCAAGGCTCGGGCTGCGCTCCCGAGGTACCCTAGGACATTTCTGAGACCAGCGGGAGCGATCTTGTAACGGAATCCCATCAGAGGGAGGCATCGAGCCCTCGGACCCCGTCGCCAGGGGACCGGGTCCGGCAGATCACCCGTAGGTACTTTTGGGCGTGCCTCTGGGCCCCTAGCCGACCCCTAACGAACGGGGCACGGACGACCACTCGGATTACCCGCTTGCAGCTCACCGGAGACACCATGTTCGACGCCCATCGAGGGCAACATGGCGCTTTCCCCCCTCCTCCTTGCGGAAAGGCGACGCAGGGGCGTATGTAAAAAAGCCGAGTCTGTCCCTGATCGCCCTCTCGCCGTGTGCAGAGGCTCGGGAGCTGCTCTCACAAACCTGGCTCCGGCCGAACCGTTGACAGCGTCAACATACCAGCCCGAGAACTTGGGACCCGACCGTACACCCGGGCTACGGCCAGCTCGCATGAGGGAACAACCAGACCAGCCGAAGCATTACGCGAGGCATTAAGACCTCGGAGGAGTGAAACCACTCCTCCGAGGCCTCGGGGGCTACACCCGGCGGGTGCGCTCGCGCGCACCCACCGGAACAAAACGCAACCGAGAAAGGCTGGTCCCCTTGCAAAAAAGTGCGACGAAAGCCTCCAAGCGAGTGCTAACACTCCCTTCGAGGCTCGGGGGCTACTGTCGGGGACCATAATTAGGGGTACCCTCAAGAATCCTAATTCTCAGCTGGTAACCCCCATCAGCATAAAGCTGCAAAGGCCTGATGGGTGCGACTAAGTCAGGGATCAGTCCATTCGAGCGACTCGATCACGCCTCGCCCGAGCCTAGCCTCGGACAAGGGCGGCCGACCCCGGAGGATTTCCGTCTCGCCCAAGGCCCCCCTCCAGCGGCGAACATATTTCTGGCTCGCCCGAGGCCCTGCCTTCGCTAAGAAGCAACCCTGACTAAATCGCCACACCGACCGACCAAGTCGCAGGAGCATTTAATGCAAAGGTGGCCTGACACCTTTATCCTGACGCGCGCCCCCCGGCAGAGCCGAAGTGACCGCCGTCACTTCACCGCTCCACTGACCGGCCTGACAGAAGGACAGCGCCGCCTGCACCACTCCGACTGCGGTGCCATTTGACAGAGTGAGGCTGACAGGCAGTCAGGCCCCGCCGGAGGCACCATAGGAAGCTCCGCTTCGCCCGACCCAGGGCTCGGACTCGGGCTCAGCCCCGGAAGACGGTGAACTCCGCTCCACCCGACCCAGGGCTCGGACTCGGGCTAAGTCCCGGAAGACGGCGAACTCCGCTCCGCCCAACCCAGGGCTCGGACTCGGGCTAAGTCCCGGAAGACGGCGAACTCCGCTCCGCCCGACCCAGGGCTCGGACTCGGGCTAAGTCCCGGAAGACGGCGAACTCCGCTCCGCCCGACCCAGGGCTCGGACTTGGGCTAAGTCCCGGAAGACGGCGAACTCCGCTCCGCCCGACCCCGGGCTCGGACTCGGGCTAAGTCCCAGAAGACGACGAACTCCGCTTCGCCCGACCCCAGGGCTCGGACTCCGCCCTGGCCTCAGCCGACGACCTCCGCCTCGCCCGACCCAGGGGCTCGGACTCGGTCTCGGCCACGGAAGACAGACTCGACCTCGACTTCGGAGGAGCCTCCGCATCGCCCAACCTAGGGCGCAGGCCAGCCACGTCAACAGGAGGCGCCATCATCACCCTACCCCGAGCTGACTCGGGCCACAGGGAACCAGACCGGCGTCCCATCTGGCTAGCTCCGCCAGATAGGCAATGATGGCGCCCCGCATGCCCTGTGACGACGGCGGCTCTCAGCCCCCTTACGGAAGCAAGAAGACGTCAGCAAGGACCCAACCGCTCCGACAGCTGTCCCTCCGCCAGGCTCCATCGCTCCTCCGACGGCCACGACATCACACCAGCTGGGTGCCAAAATCTCTCCGGCTGCCACGACGGCATGAACTTAGGGCGCTAGCTCTCCCCCGCTAGACACGTAGCACTCTGCTACACCCCCCATTGTACACCTGGATCCTCTCCTTACGCCTATAAAAGGAAGGACCAGGGCCCTCTTAGAGAAGGTTGGCCGCGCGGGGACAAGGACGAGAACAGGCGCTCGCTTGGGGCCGCTCGCTCCCTCTCTCGCGTGGACGCTTGTAACCCCCTACTGCAAGCGCACCCGACCTGGGCGCGGGACGAACACGAAGGCCGCGGGATTCCCACCTCTCTCACGCCGGTCTCCGGCCGCCTCGCTCTTCCCCCCTTCGCGCTCGCCCTCGCGCTCGACCCATCTGGGCTGGGGCACGCGGCGACATTCACTCGTCGGCCCAGGGACCCCCCGGTCTCGAAACGCCGACAGTTGCCAACACAGAAAACTGCACGATAGCTACATAATAGACAATATGCTAACCATGTAATATCAATGTGCTAAACAATATGCTACAAGTATATGCTAAACCCTTTATAATCACTCACTTTCCTCCATCCAATACACTAACAATATGCTACCAATTTACTAACTATATAATCACTAACTATATATACTAACAAATAAATATCTAGCTAACTATTTTTACTAACAAGTGAATAGCTATCAATCTATACATTAAAACAAGTAAATTAGCTAACTAAATACTAAAAACTAAGTAAAGCTAAGTAAATAAAAACAATGAAAACAATTACCTCTCGTTCGGCTGCGACAGACGGCTCGCAGTGGGGGGGAGCTCGCGGAGGAAGCGCGCGGCGGCAAGGCGTGCGGAGGAAGCTCGCGGCGGTGGCGGCGCGCGGAGGAGCTGGCGTTGGCGGGGGCTTGCGGCGGTGGGGGCGCGGTGGCGGCGCAGCGCGGAGGAGCAGGGGCGCGGTGGCGGGTGGCAGAGGAGCGGTGGCAGCGCGGCGCGAAGGAGCGGGTGGCGCGGTGGCGGAGGAGCGGGGGCGACGTGGCGGGTGGCAGACGAGCGGTGGCGGTGCGGCGCGGAGGAGCGGTGGCGGTGCGGCGCGGAGGAGCGGGTGGCGCGGTGGCGGAGGAGCAGGGGCGCGGCGTTTGGGCTCGCGGCGGCGGGTGGCGAGGGCAGTCTAACGGCGGCGGGAGGAGAGGCGGCGCGGTGAAACAGAGAAGAGAAACGCAGTGAAAGGAAACATGAATTGCAGCTAAATCCTAGCTCGGCGCCAAGATCTATGGTGCCGAGCTAGGTGTCCACGCGGGCCGCCACGTCAGCCCTGGCCGCCACCGCCACGTCAAAGCTCGGCACCATAGGCTGTCTATAGCGCTGAGATATGTTATCTCGGCGGCATAGCCTATGACGCCGAGAAAAGGATCTAAAAATAATATTAAAATTCTTTATAGTCTAAACGTGATTTTTTTCCCGACAAAGAGCCAAAATGTAAAAAATTCGGACGACGAGCACCCCACCTCCATCCGCTGCAGTGCAGCCGATGCTCCAGCCTCTACCCACACGGCCACACGGCAGTGACGGCACACACCACCACCAGACACAGTAGTCACCAGCATGCTCCAAACACTGACTTTGCACTAGCTTTGTTTCGAGCAGACCCTGGACGGCGCCACATCACCTCAGTCTTCAGGCCTTTCGGTTGCACGGGGATTATATTGCAGGGCACTGAGAAGACCTTTCTATTCACTTTTAACGGGCAAAGATTTAATCTCTTTTTCCATCCTTTTGTTTCTAATTTTTTTTGAAAGATCAGGAGGGGAAACCCCTACCGTAAATTATTTATTATTAATGTTAAATTACAACACATCGAATGTCAAGGGATAAAAATGTGCTGGGAAGTTCTAATTAAGGCTGCCATTAATCAAGCTAGTTCGGGATTGAGGTATCATATTTTCCTCTCGCTATGTGGATGACCAGGAGTAATTCCTTTATGAATTTATTTTTGCAGTGCTGCACCGTTGGGTCTTTGTTCTCAAATAACCATTCATTTCGGCATTTCCATATACTCCAAGTCATGAGGATAATTATCTCCATAGAGAAAGGAACATTGAGTTGCTGCTTGAGATTAGCCGATGTCTCCTCTGGATTAGCAATTCTGGGAGATGTCATACCAATGGAATTCTAGCAGGCCTTTGCAAAGTTACATCTAAGAAATAAGTGATAAAGTGTTTTTTTTTCCTTTTGCCAGATACAGTTTTCATACGAGTACGACTCCAGTGTTATATTTTTCCTTCTCAGCATATTTCTTGTGTTCAGTCTGTTTTTAATCCATAACCAGTAAAAAACTTTATGCTTTGGTTGACATTTGTTTTTTCCACAGCGATTTATAGATAAAATGGACCTCAGTATGCCCCATTAGGTGCATGTAGTTCTTTTTTGTTGAATAAATATCTGAACCCCAAATATATCTCCATTTGTTCTTCAAATTTTGTTTCTAAATTTTCTGACGGAGAAAGGTTCCCACCTGATATTTGCATGAGGCCTGAGCGGCCGACAAGATCTCCAAGGTATTTTACAAGAAGGAATTACATTTGAGAGAGAGTGGCATACCAAACGCTCAGTCGGGCATCGGCAAGACGCGCTCATGTTCGGTTTGTAAGGGAATAAAAGAGTATGGAGAGGATTAAATTATTTTCTAGTTAAAATTAAATAAAAAGTGATTTAATCCGCATTAATTCTCTTTGATCCCTTCGTAAACTAATAGAACCTAAGTTTATATTTAAATACTCTAGTATTCACTCCAATATATATGGATTAAAATAAATTAAGTTGTAAATTAGTTTAATTTATATCTTAATCTCTCTCGATCCATATGTATTTGGATGAATACTAAAACATCTAAATAGCCCGGAAACATTTTCCTCGGAACACATAGTTGTTCCGGCGTTTCTAGAGTTGCCAGTCACATAGGCTGACAAAGGTGGTGAAGGAGCTGGTGTGGATGTGGGTGCATCAGGTGGAGTTTTCGATTTCGACAGCTGCCCAGAAAAACCGAGCAAAGCTAGAGATGAAGAGCACATGAGTTGTCATCTCCGGTTGATTGTAGCAGATTTCGCAGGTGTTGTCAGGGACAATCTTCTTTCAAACCGAATTTTTTGTATTTTGGTCCTTAAACAGAATTAAAATCATGTTTAGACCTTAAAAACATTTAATCTCAGATTTGGACCCTTAGCTCGGCGCCATAATCTATGGCGCCGAGGTAACACATGTCGGCGTCATAGAGTGTGGCGCCGAGCTATGACGTGGCGAAGCCGATGTGGCAGGCCGCGTGGCACCTAGCTCGGCGCCACAGATCTTGGCGCCGAGCTAGGATGAAATCGCGCGGCTACCTCCTCACCGCGGTTTTCTGCACACTCTCTCTGTTTTCTCTCCGCCGTCGTGATCGCCGCACCGCCCGAGCGCCCCGCCGCTGCGCCGCTGCGCCGCCCGAGCGCCCTTCGTCGGCGGCTCCCAGGCACGGCCGCTCCCTCGCCGCCACGCCGGAGCCGCTCCCTCGCCGCCCCTCTGCCGCCACGCCCCTCTGCCGGCACGGTCGAGCCGCCGTAGCGCCGCCACGCCCGAGCTCTCCCTCGCCGCGCCGCTCTAGCGCCGCCACGCCCGAGCCGCCCGTCCTCCCCGCGCCGCCCGCCCTGCCGCCCTCTGCTCAAGGTATTGTATTTACTAATTTTAAAATATTTTATATGTATTTTTTGTGTTAATGTTTAGTTTGTTTTTAGTTATTTATAATTAGTTCTCATGTCATGTGCCATTTATTTGATATATGTATTTATTGGTTAGTAATGAGTTAGGTTTAGGTTATTTATTAGTTATTAGTTAGTCGTTAGTGAGTAGTTATTTATTTTGTAGCATAGTTTAAGGTTTGTGGTTTACTTGTAAGTAGTAGCTAGTGTTTATTAACATTGTTTAGCATTTATTTACCCTAGGGTTTATTTAGTACTTTTATATGTTCAGCCATCGCGCTGAAGGTTTATTTGCAGGTTTTAGAAACCTAACCATATAGGGGAGGTGCTGCCCAATTTTTTTTACTATATAGTGTTAGTCACATACCATATTAAATGGATATTGAGTTAGTAATCCATTTTTGCAATAGATGGACACCCTAGTGACACTATACCATGGAGGAAGCGTGGGGATAGATGCGTATGGGAGTGTTACTTTTGATGGTATGAAGATCGTGACCATGTTGTTCGATGAAAGACCATCTTTTGACAAGATTTTCGCTCGAGCTTGTGAGGAGATTAGTTGCGACATAAACGACCCTAGAATATCAATTCAGGGTTTGTTGTCCCATATTACATATGGAACAGTTGTCCGACGGTTGATCTCCATTGGCTCAGAAGATGATTGGGTGAGATATGTAAGAATCGTGAAGACCATGCTTCTACCATGTTTGGATGTGGTTGTTCAGCCGTTATCTGTTACTCATCGTGATGCTCTAGTCGGGTTGACTCCACAAATTCCCAATGCATCTCGTATTGAAGCTCCTTTGGTAGAGCTTCCGGAAGAAGTGGTTGTTGTGCCCGATGCTTAATCGGGGCCGCACGAGTATGGGATTTCTCGTCCTCTTCCTGGCGTTTGTGGGGCTTCTAATCCGGTCGTACCACCCCAAGAGATCCCATTGACCCAGGATCCAGTTCAGGATCATCCTAGTAAGTGTCTTTGACACGTTGTTCATATTCATCGTTATTTCGTTTCATTAGACTTTTTAATGTGGTATTTCTTGCTTCCATCCGATGCAGGATCTCCACAAATCGATAATGGTGCTTATCTTGATGTGCCTGTGTCATATAATATGGACAACATATGCAGGGCATCCAATAGTGTTGATGTTCAGATTGAGGACGAGGAGGAGCCATATGAGGCTGCACGGGCCTTAGATTCTGATGATGACCGTCCGGTTCAAGAAATGACCGAGCAAGAAATTGAACTCATAAGACGTTTGTGTCCGGAGCGTGACCCTGCAATACATGAATTTAGCAGTCTAAGTCATTCCACCCGTGCATATGCTGAAGGACATGATGATGAACTGCTAGAGGCTCCGGATAACGCCGACAGCATTGAGATTAAGGTAGGCTTACTTTTCAAGGACCTGCCTACACTGAGACGATGGCTATAGGAATATTCTGTGAACCGCAAGAGGCCGTTCAAGGTGAGACATTCGTATGCACAGCGTCGTTACACTGTTGTGTGCGAGGTGTCGGAATGTAATTGGAGGGTATGTGCCCGAAGGCAGAAGGACACCGGAAAGTTTAAGATCACCAAAATTGTAGGTCCACACACTTGTGCCCAGACAGAGCTGAGCTCTAAGCATCGTCAGTTGACATCTACCCTGATTGCGAAAAGGATATTGGGGATATTGAAGGGTCAGCCAAACTTGAAAGTGAAGTCAATTATGACCATGACTTCGGAGCTGTTTGGTTACACGATCAAATATGGGAAAGCATGGAGGGCAAAGCAGCGAGCATGGAAGATGATATACGGGGATTGGGAGGAGGGTTATGAGAAGTTACCAGCATTGTTCAATGCAATGAAAGAAAAAAACCCAGGCATGCATTACGAGTACATCCCCAAACCTAATGAATGGAGGAACGACAGAGAGATATTTTTTCGTGCTTTCTGGTGTTTCTCGCAGTGCGTAGAGGCCTTCAGGCATTGTCGTCCCGTGCTCTCTATTGATGGTACTTTTCTGCTTGGGAAGTATAAGGGCACATTGTTGGTTGCCATATCATGCGACGCAGACAACGCACTGGTTCCTTTGGCATTTGCTTTGGTGGAGAGGGAGAACAGAGATAGTTGGTCTTGGTTCTTGCGGCTTGTACGCATCCATGTCGTAGGCCCTGTACGCGAGGTTGGTGTCATATCTGACAGACACCAAGGTATTCTTAATGCAGTGCAAGAGCAGATTCCTGGCTACGCACCCATGCACCACAGATGGTGCACTCGACATCTAGCAGAAAATCTTCTTCGAAAGGATCATAGCAAGGCTAACTTCCCCCTTTTTGAGGAGGTATGTCGACAGTTGGAGGTTTCGTTTTTCGAGGATAAGTTGAAGGAACTAAAAGATGCAACAAATGTTGAAGGTAAGAACTGGATTGCTGGATTGCTGAGGGAACCGCAGAAATGGACAAGGGCCTACGACGAAGGTGGCTGGCGGTTCGAGTTTCAGACTAGCAACATGGCCGAGTCATTTAACAGTGTGCTCAAGGGTATACGGGGCATGCCAGTCAATGCTATAGTAACATTCACTTTTTATAGGCTTGTGGCTTGGTTTAATGATAGACACACGCAGGCCAAGGCAATGCAGACGCGAGGGCAGAGATGGGCACCTAAACCAACATCACACCTTAATAATTCAAAGGAACGTGCCCATAGACATGAGGTACAATGCTTTGATGAGGAGTTGGGTAAATACGAGGTAACAACACTAGGCGGCATAACTTCCGACGGTCAGGTGCGACCTTCGAGGACACATGTCGTGTTACTTGATGCATTCTCGTGCGGTTGTGGTAAACCTAGACAATACCATTTTCCATGTTCTCATTATGTTGCGGCCGCACGTCATCGTAACTTTGCATTTGAGAGCAGAATACCTTCTGAGTTCAGTGTAGAGAGCTTAGTACGTACCTGGAGCCCTCGTTTTGAGCCATTTCTTGATGAGTCACAATGGCCAACGTACACCGGTCCGGTATACGTTGCTGATCTAGCGCATCGATGGGACAAACGTGGTTGTAGGAAAAGGAGCCGGTGCAACATGGTTATGGATCAGGTTTCCGGTCGCAGTAGGAGAGGTCGAGCGTCCCCCTTTCTCGTGGACCCAGAGCAGAATGAATGCGGAAAATGCGGTAGACTTGGCCACAACTCACGTACATGCATCTGCGAGAGCGATAAGCTCACTCAACCTTGATGTGTCGTCCTCCTCTTCTTCATGTAATCCTGCCTCTGCGAGAGCGATAAGCTCACTCAATCTAGATGTGTCGTCCTCCTCCTCCTCCATCAGCTCAACCGTCTCCATTTTATCCTGAACATATCTTGCATGCGCCTCATCGGCCAAATAGTTTACGCCGCTTCCAATCTCTGCAAATATAATGAGCAAAATAAGTTAGCAAAGTCAAGATAAATAAATTGTACTAACATAATTATAATATCATTTATCTCACTCACTTCCCTTGAGGCGATCAGCAAGATTATCCAACATCTGTTTCTCGGCTTGAGCCGCTTTCCATTCCCTTGCATCCTGTGCTCTCTTCTCATCTACCGCCTTCAACCTCCTATACTTTGCATGCTTCGGGCTATCATAAAAGGCAGATTTTGCTTCCCTACGCATGTCGCGTATGCGATCGTTAATGTACGAATCGACGAGCCGAGATCCACAACGCATCTTATGTCCCATTATTCTCTTGGACTCTATTGTGCGCATCACCTCTCCTTTGTCGTCGTAACTCTCCCAACTGCATTTCCTCGTCTCCTACAAAAAAATAGTAAGTATCGCTATAACATTACAGCTGGTGCAAAAAAAATACCAACCTCATCATAATCGACAATATGTCCACAAAAATATCCAACACCAAGCTCGGAAGGAACTAATCCATACTTAGCTTCAATACCACATTTGCAGAGTACTGGATCAAATTTCACCTCTTCTTCTGCCCACTGATTGTATCTCTTTTCCTTTACCTCTGGCTCTGGCCAATGGGACAAAGGACCATACAACCACTCTCTGAAACGACACTTACGCCACCCATATGGCTGCAGGAGAAAAAATTAGTAATTTATTGTAAATAATAACTAGTTCATACATTTAGCGTATCGATGGGCTCACATAATCAATGTTCGGACAACAGAACTGCTTCTCATAGTCTTCGTCGATGACAGCACGGTCTCCACAATCGCATCGAGGCGGTGAGTCCATCCGTCTTTCTGTTGCTACCTCCTTCTCCGCATCCGTCATTAGTGGAGGATTCGGGGGAGGAGGTACCCAACGCTTAAAACGCTCATGACTGGTCCTTCCACTCAACCAATTAACGAAAAGAAGATATCGAGGGTCAAATTTATCAGGACCGTCGATCCACTGGAAAAAGAAACACCTCTGATGTCCCTAAAATAATGGAAAGAAGCACTATTACACATCTACAAAATAATGAATGCGAACAAAATTAAGTGACAAGTCATAAGCTACGTACGTCCAAACCGCCACAAAGGTAGTAGCAGCGAGCAGCCGTGTCTGGATGTTGTGATTGATGTACCCAAGCCAGTCTGCCATAGTCACAGTTAGGCACGGGGAGTTCAGGAGGAACAGGAGCATCCTTACTAGATACGTCCGGATATAACTCCCGAGGACGACCTCTCTTCTGCCACAACGCCTCTCGGTACATGTCTTTCATCTAATAAACGATTATAATTATCACTTGTACCTAATATGCTTTATAATAAGTTTACACAAACTAATAATCGAAATGATAATATAATAAGTTTATACAAACTATTAAACTATGAAACTATGAGCAACTATGAAACTAACAACCCAATATACAAAACGAATCAGTTGGGCACCATACCTTGGTGTACGAAGTGAACCAACTCAAATCTTTGAATCCAGCAAGTTTTGACGAAGTTTGGAAATGAGAAGAAATGTGCTGCTCTCGGCCAGTCGCGCGGCCGTTTTTATAGGCATTCGTAGCTCGGCGCCAAGATCTGTGGCACCGAGCTACGAGGTCGCGTCGCCACCACGTCGATGTCAGGTCAGCCCTAGGCGAAGGTAGCCGTTGCTGCCACGTCAGAGCTCGGCGCCATAGGTTGTGGCACCGAGCTGTGTTACCTCGGCGCCACAACCTATGGCGCCGAGCATCGGGTCCAAACTTGCAAATTAAATTTCTGGGGGTCCAAACGTAAATTTTTGTCACAAAAGGGGCTAAAAAACAAAAAATTCGGAGGAGTACTAGGTTGGCACGGCACTGAAGGCGGTCTCGAGATGCCAGCCAAGCAAAAAAAACTTCATGCGCGGAGGCGTATGGTAGTCCCACACGAAGGCAGCGAAGGGACAGGCCAAACCACTGTCATAGATTTTTTTTGCTTTGAGATGGCCGTATCATGAGCACCAGTAAGAGAGACCCCACCAAGATGAGTATTAGGAGCACCGGTGAGAGAGGCCCCAAGACAGGTCTTTAATTGACTCTTATGCTTTGTTTGAGTACTTTAGTAATATCATCAATCCATATGTATTGAGGTGGATTGTGGTGTAACTTAAACTAATTTACACCTCAATTCATCTCAACACATATGGATTAAAGTTAATACTAGAGTACCCAAACTAGGTTTTAGCCGAATTCTAACCAAACAAGCTTCTAGGGGTTTGGGAGGCAGGCACCCATTGCTGTGGTGTGATCTTTCGCTTTTGATCTCGTCCTCTTTGAATCCGTCTTGGGAGCCTCCTCCTTCCCCACCCCATCGCCGGATCGGGAAGGCCTTCCCGCAACCTCCTCTTGCCTTGGCCCTCCCGGCCCACGGTGGCCGGATCTGCCCCGGCGTGCCTTTGTCCCGGCACGAGGTTGCTGGATCTGCCCTGGAGCGCCCTCATCCTGCCTCGCTCCGCTGGCTAGCTGGTGGTTGTCCGCACAAAGATTCGGATGACGGATGCAGCTGCAGAAGAGCAAAGGACATCAATCGGGGTTGTTGCCATCACGATAGCGCGAGCTCTGAGTGCTGGCCTTGCCACTGTCACGAGAGATCCAGCGAAGGAGGCGTGGGGAGCCCAACATCGCGTCTTGTTGGTGGGCCACCGTCGCTCAGTAGATCAGTGTCGCCGCCGTCGTTGCGAGTCGTTGCGAGCAGAGTTTCAGCATATGTTTTTAGCTCGTTTGAAGAAAGTGTTACAACCTCTCAAGGAGGAGACTGCTATCATCAAGTTGTGTCTAGCACATGTGGTCAACCATTTGGAGCATGTAGAGGCGCATGCTTCTGTCTCAGACTTGCTTGAGCTCTTTGGCCTCCGTTCTCCAGTGAAGCACGATTAACCATCGTCGATCCTTGCTTCTCTTGTGGTGGCCTGCATTGCTGTTGATTCCTTGGTGTGTTAGGACACTAGTGCAAACACTGCAGTCTCCGTCCTTGGCGAGATGCCCTCTAGGGTCTATGGTGCGAAGATTCTTAGTGAGATGGACCTTACTACTAATGAGGTGGTCGTAGGAGCATTTGAAGGAGATTCTCGCCAAATGATGTCCACTGAGCAAACCATCCATTGATGTGTCTTCAGTGACCTCCACGTTGCTTCAGGCCATCACCTTTGTTGAGGATATTGTTGTGGTGGAGGATGCATCAGATAATGAGGAAGCTACCTTGGTTGCGCAAACTATTTTTGAGGACACATATTTCTTACCACCATAGAAAACGGTCCTCATTCTATGGTTGAGGACAATCAAAACCTATTTTGGTGAAGGACGCATCAGTTGATGAGGAAGCTACCTTGGTTGTACATAGTCCTTCACTTTCTATGGTTGAGGATAATCCAAAACCTAGACTGGTAGAAGATCCTCTGATAAAGATAGGTCTTCTTAGTCCACCAGAGCTAGAAAGAATGAGGACCTTGCATGCCATTCTTTAGCTCCACTCTCACCATTGACTATGACAGTTAGACGTCGACAAAGTACTATATATAATAGCTCGTCGCTTCGTCGAAGTGCCCGTCTTGCACAACGTAGTGTGTTTAAAGATCTGGGGATTGTTGGGATTGACAGAAAGCCCAACAAGAGTTTAATTTAAGCCTGCGTAGACCATCCAAACTTGTTGCCACCAGACCTTCTCAAGAAGCTTTTGAGTCTAAAAGATCGTGCCTTTTGACCTTGAGACTTTGTAGCGTAGTTTTATTTGCCTATTCATTAGATTGTCTTTGTTGTACTCGGTGGCTTATAGTTTTATTTGCCTATTTATTAGATTGTCTTTGTTGTACTCGGTGGCTTTTTGTTGTGTGTTGTTGCTAAGGTGTTGCTTTTGTTGGTAGTGTTACAGTAGTTTTTGCTGTAATTTTGTTATAGTTCTCTTCTGAAGGTACCTTCCTCTTTGTCAATATAATCGACAGCAGCTCTACTGGCATGTTCGTTTCAAAAAAAAAACTTTGATCTGAGAAAAATACTTAAGTTTTTTTTCTTCAAAAAAGCCCATACACAACCGGAGTATACTTTACTAGTATACGTAACAAAGCCGTACTATTTCGCATGGTATATATATCAACGTATATGTAATGTGTTGAAGCTAAGCCGGCCTCAGACGATCATGCAGGTCTATGACCAGCCGAACTTGAAGTCAAGGACGTAGACGACGACGAGGGACAGCGGATACAGCAGGTAGGCCACGACACACGTCCAGAGGGGGAAATCTGTCCGGAAGCTGGTGAAGAGGCCCATTATGGTGCAGACACTGAAGATGATGAGGACCTCTGAGCTGAAATCCCACGTCAAACCCCGCACGTAGACGAGGCCCAAGAACACGGCCAGGCAGAGCGTGTTGTTCATGGTCACCGCACCGTAGACCTGCGCTTATTAACACGATGGCATCACAGTCAAACGGGAGTATTTGAAACTCATGGCACATGCAAAAGATGCAGATTTAGATATAAACCTCAGAGAATGTAAGTGACAGGGTCCGCTGCTTCTTCCGGCTAGCAAATATGATTGCTGAGACAGCCTCACTGGAATTGGTAGCCAGGGGCATTGCAATGAAAGAGATGAAAAACGAAGGGATGCTCGTAGCGTTTGAGAAACCGTGCACGGCGTCAACAAGTGGGTCTGCAAACGCTGCTGCCATTGCAGTTCCCAGGAGCAAAAGCAGAATGGCCTTGAAGCTGGTCCAGGTTGGGTTTTCAATAGCCTCACCGTCCTCGTCGTCCTTCCCAAGGAGCTGACTACGCTCATCCCTAGTTCTCTGCAAAAAAAAAAAATACAGGATGCTGATTGATGCAGCTTAATGACTAATAATTGCCCGTGAAGGACAAAATAAACTTGATAAACATGCGAGCTGAAAATCGTACCGTGTGAAAATCCTGCAGAAACTTTCTCGAGTCAGAACCGGAGGTAGCAACCGAGCGTTTAGCTTCTTCTAGCCATCTCAAGATGCCATCGATGAACTCCCCCTTTTCAATGACAGAATTATGAGATGTATCAAAGTCTGCCATGACTTGATCTACAGCTAGGTCACTATCCAAATCAACGTCTTCGAACTTGACACCAAGGATGAAAGCCTGTAGTTCGCCACGTTCAAGTTTTCCATCGTTGTCCAGATCAATCTTACAAAACAACCTGCAAATTTTTTTTGGGGGGAGATGTCGGTTTTGAAAGATTCACGTTTGTGAAAACAGCTAATAGATGAGGTGGGTGCCAAGGCGTACTTCTCGATCACAGGTATATTCGGGGTTCCATCTTCGCGAAGAAGACGACCAAAAATGTGTGTCTGAGCATGTCGTAGAAGTCCAGACATGACGTGCTTTAGTCCTGCATATTCTAACCTCCTTCTCTGGACCCATGGCTGAAAGACCTGTTTGAGAAAGAGACAGACAGTGATGAAAACATGCACGCAGATAAAAAAAAAGGACACTTCAACAAAGAAATATCGAAATCTACAGAGAAGACAAAAAAAACACCATAGGTTCTAGTACAAAAAAAAAGCACATTTCTCCATAATGCAGTAACAGCGACAGAATTCCAGAATAGTGCAGAAATTTAGCGGTAAACGAATTCCCTAAAAAAACAGCGATAGAACTCCAGAAGCGCAGATATTTAGCAGTAAATAAATTCCAGATAAAAAAAGTTGAAGGATCTAGAGAAAACCTAGTCGGATTTGGATGGTACGGAGCCAGGGGTGGATCTACACGCCGGGCCATCCGGTCTGTGGCCCAGGGTTTGATCCACTATTTGATCTGGTATAAAATAGTTAAGACGAAAGAAAGAGAATAAAATTTATTAGATTTGGCCCGGGTCATAGGAAATTTCTAGATCTGCCACGTTTCACCTGGATCAAATTGAGAATTTCTAAATTTAAAACTTTTCAATCTTTTCCCAAAAAACCCCCCATACAACAATTATATCAATTTTGCCAATTTCTCGGCTTCTAAAAATCAACTTAATTTTCAGCCACAGCCCTAGTCAAAAGACAAACTACATATATTTTGAGCCAGTTGATGCAGTTCCAATGACATAGGATAGCGTGAAAATAAACTGGTTTCAGCCACTTGAAAAATAGTCACCCTGATTCTATATGAAAATGTTGAATCAAAGAAGTTGCCAAGATGTAGAGTTCAAAGTTACTTGAAGTCAGCACAATACCTGATACAGGCAATAAGCGAGCACAAGTAGAGCTGCAGCAATAAGTCCAAGCAGGACTGTCAAACGATGGCCAGAATGGAGCCTAAAAATTTGGGGTATCTGAACAATGATAAAGGGAAGCACAGATATTGCCATGATTCTTGCAGCATAGCTGGTCTGCACATCAGTAGAAACACCAGATCCTGCAAAAATTCATAAGGTATTTAGCAAATGTTATAAGGACATAATGCAGAAATATATATATTCTTAAATATTGACAGACAGACAGTTGTAGAATACAGTACAAACTGAACTAAATTTCTTGTTTCCTGGTTAGACTTAGACACTGAGTAACCTTGCCTTCTGTGGTTGCTTGATTAATATATGGTTTCTGTCTTGAGCTAAGACGACAATGTTCCTTAAATATAGATCTATAATGAGCGATGCCCGAATTGAACGGAACTGAAACGAGGAAGAACACAACGAATATCCAGTCCAACATTTTTTTTAGATAATGATATATAATCTAACGTACCAAAAAGACTGAAGCCTTTTGTATCTTGAGAATCAGTTGCAGTTGAGTTTTCTGACATATCACATTTGCCAACAACAACACAAGATCCCCAGAGAAGGGTCAAGAGCATGACTGTTGAACCTGCAAGCAGGCCCATTCCGATCAAAACCTGGCTTTGCGCAACCTCTTTAGTTCCGGCGAGCCCAGAGACTGAAACATAAAAACAACAAGTCAAGGATCTGCATGTACAATGAAATCAAGTGGATGCGGATGTATAATTGTGGTGGAAAAACAAATGAGCTGTGTTTATAAGCACTAAGATCAGAGCGATGATAGGCAGTAGGGAGCACGACTTGGACTGCCTCACCCTGAGAAGTGTCCACTTTCTGACAAAAGCATCGATCATCTCCTAATTCCATGTTCTCAAGGCAATTCTGGTACTATATCTTGAGACAGGTCGGTCTCCACCTCTAGCTTCCACAGCCAACTGACACTTCTGATGACTGGTGTGAAAAAACAAGTGCAGCAACTACTGGTTTAACATAAAAAGGCCTGAAGTCGCAAATTGTTCTAGGAGGGTGGACAATTTGGAACCATTGCAACAGGTGCGTTTTTGATGGAGCAAATCCTAACATAGCTGAAATCTTCCCTTCAAAAAAAAAACATAGCTAAACCTTGAAGTGGACAATGGCAGGGGCTCGTAGGCTTTCCCTCTTGACTGCCCCCGCCCAGGCTGTTAGGTGATTTGCTGTAGGTGCACGGTCGCTTTTCTTTCCTTAACAGCGGGAATTTATCTTAAGAGTTAAAGTGGGGCTGCACTGGGGTTCTTCACCCCCTCTTTTCTCTTCTTCGTTTTGGAGGGGGAAGCACTCAGAAGCAAGTCTCTCTGGCATCACCGGCTACCAAGAAAGCAAAGCTGACAAGGCACATAGCGGATACTTGGTGCACAATCTTTGATGACTTAACCCAAACGATGTAATGTGCTGACGTCCTGTAAAATCCAATTCCCAAGCTATATGAACTCTTGGAAAATGAACCATGAGTTCAATCTCAAGTGAATAAACAGGTGTACTGAACAGTGAACACTTGCATGCTCTCGTCGTTATCATAAATTGTAAAATAGATATGCTACTTATTTTCACGAAGAACAGAGCACACACTTGTTGGACGGTGGACGCTAACGGAGATTGTGGTCACTGATCGATTCCCAGCTGAAATTATATGACACTCACAATGCATATCCAACAACGTTCGTGGTTTATATCTGACGACCTTTCGGGTTTTCGAAACCGACAAACGTGACCATTTTGTTTACGAGCAGAAGAGTAATGGGGTGTTTAGTTCCCGTCTCCTAAAGTTTACTCACTTTTAATCCCTAAAATACTAAATCGGGTGACTAAAATAGATCTTTTAAATAAAATTTATAGGAACTAAAGTTTAGAGGGTGACTAGAGTAACCAAACACCCCTAAGGGCTGGTTTTGTGACCAAGGATTTGGAGGGAACCCATGGGAGAGTAAACCCCTCCTGTTCAATTTTGAATAGGAAGGAGTTCCCTACCCAATTAATCTCCTCCAATTCTCTGATCACCAAACCCGCCCTAAGGGCTTTTTGGATGTAAGTAAAAGAGAATGGAAACCCTTGATTGTATTGCATAGGGGTGATCTAGTCGGTAAGGTCGCGCTAGCGATGGATCCAGCCAAGAAAGTTGCAGCAGCGATGGATCCAGCAGTGGCGACGACGAAGAATGGGTAGACTATGGGTCGGGTCCAGCCGGGCAGGGGCCTACGCCTGGCCTGGCAGGGGGGTTTGACACCGGCGACGGGCGGAGGTCGAAGGGGGGCTGCACTAGGCCCGACGACGACGATGGGCGCAGAGAGGAAGGGAGCGGCCTTCTGGCCGATCGACGACGTGTGGAGGCGTGGCGGCGGCGCGTGGAGGTGCGGTGGCGATGGATCAGGTAGCCAACGATGCTGGGAGGCACGCTGGCAGTGGATTGGACGGCAGGGGTCACTGGGAAGCATGGCAGCGACGGATAGGCTGGGCATTAAGTCCGCATTGCTCGGAGGATCTGGTCCACGACCACGTCGGAAGGGGGAGTATTGCAGGGGGAGGAGGCACATAAGAGGGAGGGCCACGATCGACCGTCTATAGCGGGGGGGGGGGGAGAGAGGGGCGAGCCACGTGGCCCACGACCTAGGGCTAGCGTTGTAGGAGCCAGCGCTAGTGCAGAGCAAAGGAAGGAAGGGGCACCATGGCGAGTTGCAGGTGGCTTGGTGCTAGAGAGGCACTCGCCGACGAGCTTCGTAGCTAGGTGGACGTCGACGAGGGAGCTGGGCGCCGGAGCGTCTGTGCTCGAGGAGGAACAGAGTAGGGAAATATAGCAGGGGACGTCGCGACGGCGGCTGGGCACCCGCCTGCCCTCAGTCTGTGGCACAGAAAAGTAGCTGGCCCACGTCTAAGATGGGTCGCTACCCCGGGAGGGAAGGATGAGCCTCTCGGGGCACGCAGAAGGTGTTGTGCGGTGGCCTAGACAAAGGTGGGTGGAAAAAACCTAGCTAGCTAATGCCATGAAAGAGAATGAAAACTCTTTGATTGTATATATATATATATATAATCAGAACCTTAACCCTAATGGGTTGGCAGCCCAATAGTGATGTCAGAGCCCCCACACACACAGAACACACTATCTACCAGTAAGGCTATCTTCAACAGGTTAATCATCCTTATACATATATTTAAACTCCACTCTGCAACAGTTCATTCTATATGCGTTTTACAATGTAAAACAGTGTTTTAGGTGGAACTGCTGGACACGATATATAAGGCCCAACAAGATTGGATGGACTAAAATATTTTTGCTATTCAAAATTGATCCGATCTCCTCTGATATTCAGGTCGTAAGTAAACATGCAACTACGAAGCGCCAAATAATTAGCTAGTGAAGCGTGGATGGCAGCGGTGCCGGCGCGGATGTCATGCTGCGGTTAGAATGAAAAGCAGAGAGGCAGTACGCACCAAGGATGAGCATTGCGTCGGGTAGCGCGCCGAGGATGGGCAGGAAGAGGCCGCCGACGACGCCAGGGCCGAGGACCTCGAGCAGCAGCTCGCTGCCGGCGGAGAGGTAGGTGGCGGCCTTGAACATGAGGAGGCCGTAGGCGAGGACGAGGAAGAGGTTGCCGGGCGCGGTGTCGGTGCAGGGCAGGAAGCCGTACGTCATCTCGCAGGCCTCAGGCGCCGGATCCTCCCCCGCCGCCGACGGGAGCCGTAGGACCGACGTCGCGGCGGCAACCTCATCACTGCTGCCGGCGAGGAGGAGAGAGCGGTCATCGTCGGAGAAAGAGATGCCGCGGCGGCCATGTGCGGCGCCGGCGATGGCGAGGACGAGGAGGAGGAGACGGAGTGGGAGACGCGTGGGCATTGTCACGCACGGGTGCAGCGAGTGGAAGAGAGAGCGAGCGAGCGGGACGCCAACGGCCAATGCAAGAGTGCGTCGTTGTTTCAGGTAGGGTTTGGCTGGGAGGGAGATGGAGCGGGATGGCTCTGTCTCCGCGAAACGGGATGATTGATGAATCTATTTTCTGTCGATGCCGTGAATGGGGAGGACCGACGCGCCGCAGCAACAGGGAGGCCCCAAAAAAAAACTTCGATGCCGCGAATGCACGAACATAATCTAATCTAGTAACGTAAGAAATAGAATATTATATAAATTTAGAAGAAAAGAAAGCTAGACGTTTTCACATTTATAAGTGCATGTTCGTCGTCATTGGGTGGACACAACAACAAAACAATCTTGCCTTGCTCCTTGCCACGCGTCTAGGGTGTGTCGCCCGCCACCACCCGACCACCGACCACCGCGACACGACTACACGAGGAAGGCAGCAGCAGGAGGCACGCCAAAAGCGTCCAGGAATCGCTGGCGAGCGACAGTGCAGCTTTGCAAATCCGGGAACTGCCGCATGGACATGAGAAAAAAAAAAGGTAAGGAACTGTTGCGTGTGATTTCTCTGGATAGGTGTACACGTACGTATAACGGCCGGAGGACGACGACGCGTGTGTATCCGCGTGTGCACGCGTCGCTGCCAGAGCGAACCACCAGTCGCCTCTCGTTGACTGGCCTGCCCACTTCCTGATGGTAAAAGGCTCCTTTGATCGTCGTCGGCTCGGAATGCCAGCGCGCGCTGCCGCACGACATGCAGAGTCTCCGATCCTTCCTTCATTCGGATGCCAACACAACATGGCCCGTTTATTTACAGAGAGTCGACCGCGTTGACGCGACTTTCGTCAACGCGAACATCCCTGAATCAAATTAGGGCCCGCTTAGCTTAACTTTTTAAAGTACATATTGTGGATTTGGTTATATGAACTAGCTCTATCATTTGTGTTTTTCATACAACTCAAATACTTTAAAAACGTCAAATATTTCACACATAACGAAGATTGGTTGTGCTTATATATTTTTTTTACCAAGGTAAATTGAGTTAGGTCACAATAATAAAAATTGGCTGAGCTTATATATTTTTTATCACTACGTCAAAAACGCCTAAAGGAGATATGACCGTCTGTAACACTTGTTAAAAATATGTCACTGATTTTTTTACAGTGACATCTTTTTTTAAAAAACACGTCTGTGCACACGTGGCATTTATTGTAAAAACATGTCACTAATGAAATATAGTAATAATCAAGTGACATCTTTTATTTTACGTGTGTGTGATATGTTTAGTGACGTGTATATATAAACATGGCACTGGCTTCAAACGCCAAATCTATTTAGTGACGTTTATATAAAAACATGCCACTGACTTTCAGACGTCATATCTGTTTAGTGACGTCATATCTGTTTAGTGATATGTATATATAAACATGTCACTACTTCAAACTTCGCGGCGTAGTTAAAATTTAATTTTTTTTTCAAACGATCTCAAATGAAAAACCACCAAAATAAAAGTTTTAGGTATTAAAAAGTTCTGAAACTTTGTAGTTGACAACATTATAATTTGAAATCATCTTGTCTTAGAAAAATGCGTCTAAAGTTTTCAAATTTGAAAATTAAATTTTGTAAACGACCTCGGATAAAGAAACTACCAACATGACAGTTGTAGATCTCAAAAAGTTATGCAACTTTGTTGTTGACAAGTTTTCCATTTGAATTTATTTAGTGCCTCAAACAATCAAATTACACTTGATTAATTATGATATGCGAGGAATGAAAATGTAATATAGACACAAATGAGTTGGTGGTGTAGTGGTAGATAAGGTCATGCTTTAGGAGGAGGTTGAGTGTTTAAATCTCACAAGTCACACAGTTGCTTGGATGGGAATAATTTTTTTATCTGGGTAGTTTGACACGTATTTATAAAAACACGTCACTAAAGTGGTTATATTAGTGACATATTTTTACACGTCACTAAACAGATTCAATTAGCGATATAAAATCTGAGACACGTTTTACACACGTCACTAATTAAGCTAAAAATGCGTCACTAAATACATGTTTTTTACGTAGTGAAAGTCGCCTAGAGGGGGGTGAATAGGCGAAACCTGAAATTTATAAACTTAAACACACACTAAGGTCGGGGGTTAGCGTTAGAATTAAATTCAAGTCCAAAAGAATCTCTCTTACTAGGAGTTGCTCAAGGATTGTGAATGACGTAAGAGAGCCAACTCAAATTCACACTAGCAAGAAAACATTAGAGAAGGGAAAACAAATCAAACAAGAATCAAGGCGAATGAACACGATGATTTGTTTTACCGAGCTTCGGTTCCAAAGAACCTAGTCCCCGTTGAGGAGGTCACAAATACCGGGTATATTTCAACCCTTTCCCTCTCTCAAACGATCACTTAGACCGAGTGAGCCTTTTTCTTAATCTCTCGGGTCACTTAGACCCCGCAAGGACCACCACACTTAGGTGTCTCTTGCTTCGATTACATGTCACTTGAGGAATAGAAGGGAAAAGAAAAAGGCCAAACCAAGTGACAAGAGCAACAAAGAACACAAGTGATCCTCTCACAAGCCCTAATGCACTAGAGTTGATTTTGGGGCTTTGAGTGAATTGATTGCTTTGATTGTGTCTTGGAGTGTTGGGCTTTTGCTCTTGCAATGAATGAAGAATTCAGAATGCTTGGATAGGAGTGAATGAAGTGGTTGGGAGGTATTTATAGCATCTCAACCACTTCTAGCCATTGGTTGATTTCTGCTGGCGATGGGCGCACCGGACAGTCACTGTGCACTGTCAGGTGCGCGCCACGTCAGCGCAACCGTTAGGGTTCGGAGCAGTTGACCATTGGGAAGTCTTGTCGTCTTGCTGCACCGGACACTCCGGTGCCACACCGGACAGTCCTGTGTGCTCTAACTTCTATGCTTCTGACTCTGCGTGGCACTGTTCATCATTGTTCTTTCTGACGAAACGACCGTTGGTGCGCAGGGAGCCGTTGCTCCGCTAGCTCACCGGACAGTCCGGTGAATTATAGCGGAGCGCGTCTGGTTTGGAGTTGTACGTCCCTGGTGCACGGACACTGTCCGGTGCGCCAAAAACTAGCATACTCAAGTCCTTTGCTCCATTTTTTATTATGTCCCTAACCGGATTTCTTTCTTGGTTTTTGTTGAACCTTATGCACCTGATATAAATAATATCTAGACAAACTAGTTAGTCCATGTGTTTGTGTTGATCATCAACCATCAAAATTAATTATAGGAAATGGTTAACCTAATTTCCCTTTCACGTAGTGTATGTCCCTATCGATAGAGATCTATATCCAACTTTCAAAGATGATCAAGTAGGTTAAAAATCGACTAGATGTAATTGTGAAGGAGTTATTGGATATAGAATAGAGATAGGACCTTTTTTCTTTGGCTATACTATGAATGAGGGCATGGTGGGTAGCTTGACCTAGGTAATTCTAGTGATGTGTGGTAATGCACACGTATGAAATCTAGTGTTAGGTAACCATATGAGAGCCGATGAAATGTTTAAAAACGTTTGAAACAAGCAATTTGGCGATGTTGTAGAGGCACCAGACTTGTCCAATGTGCACTGGATATGTGCCACTAGATAGAGGTCAACCTTGTTAAGAACATAAACACCAATGTGTCTTGTGTGCGTTGAACAGGACATCTAGAGATCTATGTAAATGAGTGTTTTAATCCTAACACTCATTGGATGTGTCTTGTGTGGCACAGAACATGGACATAAATATAGCACCAAGAGAGGCTGCAAACCAAGTGCGAGAGGCTAAGTACTCAACAAATGTGTTTGGTGTGTCACCGAACATAGCACTAGATAGGGCACCTAGAGAGGTGCAAACCTAGTGCGAGAGGCTAAATACTCAGCGAATGTGTTTGGTGTGTCACCGGACATGGCACTATATAGGGTACCCAGAGAGGTTGCAAACCAACTGTGGGAGGCTAAGTACTCAGCGAAAGTGTTTGGTGTGGCACCGGACATGGCACTAGATAGGGTGCACAGAGAGGTTGCAAACCAAATGTGGGAGGCTAAGTACTTAGCGAAAGTGTTTGGTGTGGCACCGGACATGGCACTACATAGGGTACCCAGAGAGGTTGCAAACCAAATGTGTGAGGTTGAGTACTCACCAGATATGTTTGGTGGGACACCGAACATGTTTTGTGTGGCATTAGACAGGAAACTTAGATAGGTCTGCAAACTGTACATTTGAGTGGTATAAATCATTAGATGTGATTAGTGAGGCTCTGAACAAAACACTAGATACCAATACACTAATAGATAGTTCAGAAACTAGTCATCAGAGCTGCACCGAATGTGTCTAGTACAAGGAGTTGGTGTGCACCGCACATGTTTAGTGCAACCATGACAATTGAGTGGGTTTCTAATAGCTAGTTTCTTTTCTTGGAGCTATTTATACTCCACCTCATCCATTTGAGTTGTCTTGCTCGTTTATTCAGATGAAGGAACCCTTTAGAGTATGAGGACAGGTCTTTGCCTAGTGAGGAACTTAATAGTTGATAATCACATGATTAATGGTCTCATTAGCTCATTGAGACAAGCAAGTGTGCATCCACCATTACCATTAGACTTCGTCTACTCAAGTGTGAGTTGGTGATTGTTATTCTTGGTGATCAGAACCTATACGAGTTGGTGGCTATTGGGAGTTTGGTGATCACCCAAAGAGCTTGTGGATGTGAAAGTGCATCCATCCCGTTTGTGGGTTTTGGTGATTTGGATAACAACACACTTAAAGGACTAATCAGTTTGCTAAGTATTGAACATGAAAGTTGAAAAGACAATCATGATTAAAAATAGTCTAGAGATATGGTTTGATATGAAAATGTCATATATAGATGGATTGCTTATAATAGAAAAGTATAAAGGATCAACATTAAGCAATGATGAGGATATCACATAAGTAAGGTCATTTGGATATACGAAGATGGGATATTCCTTGAAGATCAAAAGACAAAAGGTCATCTATCAGATAACCAGACTCAAAGGAGACAATACAAATGTATGTCTCTTTATTGGTTTGAATATATGGACAAGACCTGAAATTTTAATATACATAAATATGATCAGAATAGAGATTGAAGTGATTAAGAGGATTTGTCAAGCCAAAATGAATAAGATATGAGGAATCATGACTTGACTTTACCATATTACCATTAGTACATATATGCTTCTATGGGAATCAAACTAGAGCTTGATTGATCTTAGCATTTATATCTAGATGACATTCAAGCAAGGTTCACGATATTGAAGAAATGATTCTCTCAATGAATGCTCAATATGACGTGACTCAAGAACGGCTTGATAGAGTGAAGATAGCAAGGAAAGGGTTCGAGGTACTAAGCGAAGGTGAAAGCTAAAGCGACAGCTTGTGGACCGAGGTACCATGGCTAAGTTGATGAAGAAAGTACTTGCACTAAGTCGATGAACTAATCAGCTATAAAGATTTACATTGTGTTGATGCATCAGTAAAGTGACTTGAAGCCATGAGTTGAGCTCATATATGGTGAAATGGTTCAAGTCACTGGCTCACTTTGTATTTGCTTTAAAAGGTGAGACAAAGATATTTGTGATCCTTATGAAGCAACACCATGGAGAAATCACACATGAGATACCAATGACTCAAGGAGTTTACTTAATTATATTTTATTTAACTTAAGTATAGGAATCGTCGTACTATCAAGGGGATCCAAAAAGAAAGTTGTTGTTTGTACTAAAGCTCAAAATCCTTGATTCAAAACTTCTATTTTACCCTTGTTAATCCTTAGTGGAAGTATGTAGTACAACCTTTTAAAGTTTATCTCGACCAATATTGCTCTCTGGAAAATCCTGGTTCAGTCGAGATTCAGGCTGGTTCAGTGGGGATTCAGGCTGGTTCAACCAAGATTTTTTTGGTCCACCTGGTTACTCAGTCGGGAGATCGACCGAGTTCTCCTCTGGTAGATCTCGGTTCAGCCAGGTTTGAACTCAGTTCAATCAAGTTTGTCCTGGACCACAATGCTACTCAGCCAGGACATGAGCCGAGATTGGCTCTGGTGAAAGCCAGTTCAGCCAGTTTTCATCTCGGTTCAACCAGGTTTTGCTCAGACTTCACCCAAACGGCTAGATTTGGAGCCCCGCCTATATATACTCACTCCTACCTCTCTCCTATATAGAAGAGCATGCATAGAACTCCATTTCTAACATGAGAAACACTCCCCAATCTCTCACACACATCTCTTGCCTCTCCCTTTTCAAATCTTTGGAGAGAAATCTTTGAGTGAGATTGAGAGCCGTGGGTTTTTGTGCTTCATATCCAAATCCATCTTGTTCCCTTTGATTTGAGCTTTGGTACTATATCGAGTTCTTTGTGCATTTATTACTCTTGGAGCTTCTAGCTCCAAGACGACGAGGTGTCGCTTGTGAGTCTCCAAATCTTGTGAAAGACCACAAGAAAGTTTGTATTACTCACTCGTTTGAGCAAAGATTAGTGTGTAAGGTTGACCTTTGTGGTCGGCAAAGGGATGATTAGGGTTGAAAGTGACTTGGATCCTTGTGGACGCCTTAACGAGAAAGTAGGGCACCTTTGTGGTGTGACCGAACCTCAGGATAAATCTTGTGGCTATTGTTTTCTTGGTCATTGTGTTTGTTCGTGTTCATCGTTTTCTCACCATTTCGTGGAAGAATTCTTTATATCTTTTTGGTGTGTGGATTTTGAGAAGTGCCCTTCTCATATCTACTACTTTGAACCCTATGGATCATCTAGGACATCCTATTTGCAAAGTTAACTGGGTGAATTTTGAGATCAATTTAGTTTTATATCTCATTCTTTAGTTGGACTAGTGCAGAGTGGTTGAACTGGTTTTAACACCGGTTGAACCGGTTTTACCAAGTTTGTTTATAGTTTTTGTTAAAAATTCGCTTGCCTATTCACCCCCTCTAGGCAACTTTCATGATGACCTAACTCAAGGTGCACATGATTAGGTGTTGTTCACTATGTTCAAGCGGCAAAGAACCATCCCATATAGAGCACCTGCCTTTTCTACATATCATGAGGAGTGACACCCTTGCACAGGTGCTCTTTAACACCCCAGGTGTTTGCCTTGAGTTAAGCAGCCAGTGCGAATCTAAGCAAGGCATGTTGAGTGATGATTAGGGTCTCTTTATCACATTTATCTCCATTTATCACGACTCTTCAAAAAATCTCTTGAAGTTTAGGATTTAATAATCTCATGACATGACTGATCCTATGACATTTGGATTGCTCATTTAAGTGAAATGCAAATTTGGAAAGCGCATGATTTTTATAAATCAGATTATGCTCGAAAACCAAGGAAATCATGTGCAAGGTTATTAACTGGATTTTTCTTCAGCACATTATCTTTTGGCGACGAAATCAAGTGTACTTAGTGGATAAATTTTTGGATGACTTCAACTGAATCACATAGTCTAAAGTGTTTTGGCCGACATTGTTTTGGTTCGGCCGTTTACACCTTGTCCAAATCCTATCCCTTGAAAATAAATCTAGTTCCTTAAACTTCATCCCGAACCCCTTCACGTCTGTGAAGCACGTGTCTTTCTATGGCCTGACATCAATAGCTAATTAAAGATACATCTAAGTAGGGCTGGGCATTCGGTCTATTAGGGTAATTCGGTTCTATCTATTCGGGTTTTTGAAATTTCGGGTTATGAAAAATGAGAACCGAAATTTTCAAAATAATTTTAGGAACCGAACCCAAATAGATCCACAATTTCGGTTCGGTCTATTCGGTCCACCGAATAGACTCGAATAGTAGAGAGACTATTATCTTTTGTTAAAATATATACAATTAATAATTAATTGGAAGTACTATTATTACAACAAGTGACTATAAGAAAATAGCATACTGAGATATATATACTATCTTTAAGATGATATCACAATTTTTAGCTAATAGGTTCATAAATCATATAATAATATCATCATGTATTAAGAGCTTTTTATATTTCGGGTTATTCGGTCTATTCGGGTTTTAAAGGTTAGGAACTGAACCCGAACCCATACCCCGAAATATAACACATATAGGAACCGAACCCGAACCCGAAAACCAGAATAGACCGATAATTCGGTCTATTCGGGTTCGATTCGAGTTCGGGTTTCGGTTTTAAAATGCCCACCCCTACATCTAAGGGGTAGCTAGGAGAATCTAGAGAAGCGACATGGGCATCGTGCATATGACCGTATAAAATATTGTTTTGCACTAGACAACATTGTTTATAAATCAGAGTTTAAAATAAAATGCGGGATAAAATGTGGGATATAAGAACTACTTGAGATAATAAGAGGAAGTTCCGACGTGGACAAGACAAGGAAAGGAAGAAGATATGTTTGTTTCTGAATGTTAAGAAACCCTATCGAAGGGTTATATGGGCAAATACCGATTTTACCCATAAGAGGTCTCACATTTCTATATAAGGAACATGTACAACCTCTCATAATATAGTGAAGAGAAAGAGGCCAGAGGGCTAACCCTATATTGTGTCTCCTGTGTGCTTTCTCGGTTGTGCTCCACGGAAAGGAGACGTGTCTTCCACAACTTCTCGCACCTAATATGCTGATAGCAGAGAAGGGAGCGGATCTGGTGATCCGTGGTAGTATAGTTCTCAACACGTTATCAGGACACTCTACCTCGATGTTGCTGCGGGAACAGATCTGCATCACCTCTTCGTTAAGCCTGCAGGTCTCTAGCCTAGCCAAACTGTCCTACGCGATAGACTTCGATTTCCTTCTATGCAATTGAGTGGTAAGTAGATTGAATTTGTTCCTCACATTGAGGATCGAAGAAGAGAATCTCGGATTGCTATGAAAAAAGAAAGAAAATAGAGACCCATGTCACGTGACGTCATCCGCGTCGGGGCCATGCTTGCGCACCCCGCGCAGGAGATGCACCATGCCGCGTGCCAGCAACCGCGCTTGCGCCTACACAGGGGTAGCAGCGCCGGTAGCCGTGTCAGGGCCGTTGTACATGCCCTAGATGTTGTCGTAGCTGAGATCCACCAACAGATCGATGCTCTTGGTGTTGGGTGGCGTTGTCATCGTCCTCATGCTAAAGTGTCTTCTATGTGCTTTTCTTCATAATAAAGTGAGAAGAAAGATACCAGAGGCCCAACCCTATATCGTATTATCGTGTCTTCTATGTGCTTTTCTTTGTCATGCTCCTGGAAAGAGAGACGATGAAAGCTCTCTTTTGGGTTTTGGTGTTTGGATGACAACCCAATTAAAGGACTAACAAGTGTGCTAAGTGTTGAACAGGTGCTTAATGCAAATCTAATAGGGTTCAACACAAGTGAACAAGTGTGATGGTCCAAAGACTGAATTATCTATAGATAATGAACACTGCTTAAGTGAGACACGGTGTGCGTAACTCAGAGACAACCCATCAAGCCAAGGATGGAGGCAAGAAGAGCTTCGAGGTACCGAGTGCACGGGAGAAGGTCAAGGAGACCAGGAACCCAAAGCCAGAGGTGAAGAAGAAGACTTACAAAGTCAAGGTTGATCGAGTTAAGAGTTATGGTGCATCAAGGATCACTACATAAGGACATGACTTACAACCAATGAGGTAACATCTACAGTTATGTGGTGTAAGTCATAAGGCTCAAGATCAAGCTCGAGAAATGAACAAGGGAGTTGGAGCTCAGATATGTCAATCTAGATCAAGTTAAGTTGACTTAATGGTTTAGAGTCCAACATCGACCTCAAACATGCCAAATTGGGTAAAACGATGAAAAAGGTTAAGTATGTAAGGTTTGAGTGTTCAACCATGTTGCATACACCTCTTACTACAAGTTTGGTGCTTTGGTTTGCTCTCTAACTCTTTCTGTAGAGAAAGTACCATTCTGAGCTCTGCTGGAGGAGAAACAGAAAAACTAGGAGAAGAAAAAAAAAGATGTAAGTTTCTAGGACTAAATCAATTGGATTATACTCTAAATGTGTTTGTTTAAGTCTCAGGAAAATCCTCCCAAAAGTTGAAGTCAAACGGAGAAAAAACAGAGGAAAAATCACTTAGTGTGTTGTTGGCTGGTGCACAGGACAATGAATAATAGCTGTCCGGTGCACAGGAAGTGAATAGTGACTTGTCTGGTGCACATGACAGTGAATAGTAGTTGTGTCCGGTGCACAGGACAATGAATAGTAGCTGTGTCCGGTGCACAGGACAGTGAATAGTGATCTGCCCGGTGCACAGGACAGTGAATAGTAACCTGTCCGGTGCACCAACGGCTAGCTGTTCCAGAGAAGGAAACTGTCAATCAGATCCGTTACTGTTCACTGTCCGGTGCACCCGCAACCAGGGAAGGATGGGAGCTTCCAAATGAAGCTCTAACGACTCCTAGGCCCTTTGGGGCTATAAAAGGGACCCCTAGGCGCCTCAAACAAGTACACAAGAGCAGCCAACAAGTGCATACATCATTTGGATCAATTCTCTCTCTCTTTCTCTTGTGTATCTCTCTAGTTTGTGTAGAGGCAAAGTTATAAGCCTTTAGAGAGAGGGGAAGTGCTGCTGAGAGCTAGAGAAAAATCTTGAGCGCATTGTTACTCTGCCGGAGTGCTGTCGAGAAGATTATAAGCAGCCACAACATCGTTGTAACTGACATCGACATACTGGAAGGCTCTATCTATCGCACTGACAGATCTGAGCAAACAGAGGAAGAAGTTGAAATAGACTCCAAACCAAGGTGTGGCTAACTTCAACAAGGACTAGGCAAGCATTTCAGGCTTGGCCGAACCTCGGGATAAATCACTGTGTCTGTGTGCTCTGCTCTGTGCTGTGTGCTGTTTCCTTGTCTTATTTGTTGTTTATACTTGCACTTCTATATTTATATGTGGTACAAGCTGTCTTCGAAGTGTAGGGTATTTTAAGACAGGAACTTCAATTCCGCTGCAACCTACTCGAAGGGTCTTTCATTCCACTGCGATCCAACCTTCGAGTAGAGTAAGAATTTCCAGTTTTAAAGTGATAATTATTATTCGCCTATTTACTCCCCCCTCTAGACGACATCCAGATCCTATTTCCGGGCATAGGGAATTTTCAGACGAGTCTTTCATAACTTCTGACGTTTAATCTGCTAATAGAAAAGAAGATAATAAACGTTGAATAATCCATGCCCCCTTTTCCGTGTGTTGCTGCCCTTTGTACCGAGTCACCGAGGAACCGTCCTCATCATGCCGAGTCCCATGGCCCAAAAGTTGACGGCCCAACATATATCCCTAACATTCTGGCCCATTATAAAATTCACGGTGAACACAAAAGCCCATACTCCAGTGCAGCCACGAAGCCCAAAGATAGTAGGAGTACGTTGTTTAATCATGTCATTACTAGTTGCCATTATTTTCATCGTGTCTGTCGAAAATCCATACTCCATTCCCAACCGGTTCACGCTGCCAACTCGACACGATAACAAGAATGGGATAGGAAGCGGGGGGCGATTCCAGAGGGGGCAGGAAGGCAACAACTCCAAAAGCTTGCTAAAAAAATTGTTATTGAGGCATGCTAAAAAAAATTAGGTGTGTGCTTAGCGTCTATTCTCCAACAGCTGCTTCAAACAAATGCTAAAAAACTAACAACTGTTCCAATTTTTTTTTTAAAAAAAACACCTCAAGCCAAATGGGCTCTTTTGCCCGACGGCCTCCCTTTCTTTTTGGTGTTCAAGTGGCCGACGCCACACACCTCTGCACACACAAAAGAAACTTTGAAAATGACAGATTCACAACTCAAATGACAGATTCACAACCCAGTTTGTCTGTCATTTTTTGTTTTGACCATCACTGTTTTGACTTACACTAAAAGAAACTTTGAAGATGAGGTTGTCAATTGTCATCATCAAAAACCCACTTTGCATCATCATATGTTGTACATCAAAACTCAAATGACAGATTCACAACCCAGTTTGCAGCATAAGCACTGTGGTTGATTTCCTGGAATATCAAGTTGTGTCGAATTCTTCGCACTTTTACTTGAAGAAGAAGAAGAAACCAGGCACAAGAGACTGGTGTTCATGAGGTGGGAACCTTTGAATGGTCATTATAAATTTTAACTTTCAAGATGAAAGCAGAGAGAACACTGAGCTCTATTCCAAGGCCATTCATCTTCTTCGCAAAGGCACACTGAGCTCTATTCTCACTGCAAGCAGCAATATCTACTGCTCTCCTTCCTCTCACTCTCTCCATCGTCTACCTCATTACCTAGCTTTGCTTCATAATCCTCCCCGCCTACGCCCTTCCTTCTCACCCCACCACGCCACTGCCACGGAGGCTTCCACCGGGCCTCGCCCATCGCCGCCGCGTCCACGCTCCTGCTCTCCCCTCCTACCACCGCCCATCACCACGGCACCACCATGCCACGGGTGACAGCGTCGTGATCAACCAGGCCGACTACCAGGGCCTGCAAGCCATCAAGCACGACCTCTCGGACCCCTAGGGCTTCCTGCACTCATGGAATGGCAGCGGGCTCGCCGCCTGTTCGGACGCGTGGGCGGGCGTGAAGTGCGTCCTGGGCAGCGTCGTGGCCATCACGCTCCCTTGGCGCGGCCTCGGCCTCGACGGCAAGCTCTCCACGCGCGGCCTCGGCCAGCTCGTCCGCCTCCGCCTCCTCAGCCTCCACGACCATCTGTTATTGAGGGAAACGTGCGCCGCCAAACACCATATCCCGACCATATCTCCCACCGCCGCTTCCTGCCATGTCTGCACGAAGAAAAAGAGTGCGAGAGCGTGGAACGCGACGCGCGCGGGAAACCACAGCGATGCGCGCGCGTGAGTGGATTGGGGGAACCTTGGTTCGCGCAAATATGCGGGGCAAGAGGCTGTGGATGCGGGGTGGCGAAAAAATTGGGAAAGGAATCGCGGTCTATTGGAGACGAGAAATCGCCGGTTGAGCGCTAAAAATAGTTTTGGGGTGCTCTTGGAGATCTCTTAATCCTCCCTAAATTCCGTATAAATAACGTAAAATACTACCTAATAGCTCCATAATCTAATTTGTTTCCCTCAATTTGGCCTCGTCCTTGATAGGAAGGACGACACACAACTGAACTATGGTCAACATCTTGAAATAAAAGTTCTCTCAATATTTCTAAGCTAAACGAAGCAACCAAAAATCCTTATGTTTTACTAGGAAGGAAGGACCGGGGTACTCAACGATTTCCCGAGGCAATGGTATATATCTAAAATAAGTTTACACCAAAAGCACGACATTTGCAGTTGTAAAAAATGACTTGAACACCTGAAGAATCCGATCACCTTTTGGAGGGGAGAAAAAAAATCTTTACCAACACAAACGGTAAGCCCGTCCAAATAACCAAATACATTCATTCATTCACAACAAAGTCCCCATCCCAGCACGACTGCCGTTTCTTTTTCTTTTTTGCTAGGGACGAAGAGGAGGAATACATCACATATACGAATTAATTAAGACTGCACAGAAATAAAATCAATAGGCTAATAACAGGCGCGTGTATTTGCACGCACGACGAACAACTTGTCTGAGAAAAGGAGGAACCCGGCACAAAGTTCGGTGCTGGTTGTTGTGGCACTGCCAATTGAACGCCTCCGCCCTCGATCTGCTATCGAATGGCAGCGCCCTCGCACGCGAGCAGCTCTTGCCTGGCCTGCATGGAGGCGGCCGCGGCGATGTCGGCGCCGCCGGTGGTGGCCACCTTGATCTGCTGCTGCTGCTGCTGCTGCTGGTACACATGGCGTAGCCGCTCGATCTCCTTCTTCAGCGCCTCTTGATGAGCTGCATATATTGTTGTTGTTAATTACACGTTGCATTCAATACTCTGCGGTCTGCGCCTGCTAATAATCTGAACAGAATGGTCTGATCTGAATTCTGATAGCATACATACCATCCTTGAAGATCTTGTCTTGGGCGAGCGCCGCGATTCGTTGCTTGAGGTGGCTGTTGCCGACGGTGAGCAGCGATCGCTGGTGGTCGAGGAAGGCCACGCGAGGGGACAGCGCTGACACCTCCATCTGCGACAGCGACGAGAGAAGGTCAAACAAATGGATCGGATCTCAGAACACATGGCTCAAGTGTGTTGGAGGGGCTGCAGGGGCGCGTTCCAAGACCAAGAGCTGGCTAGCCTGAGAAGAGAAGTGCGTGCATGGGTCACCTGGAGACCGGTGACACTCCGTTCGAGCTCGGAGATGTACTGTAGCTTCCTGACTCGTGACCTTTGCGCTGACTGCCTGTTTGCTAATATCCTGAAACCCAAGGGAACAGAGAAATCGAAACTATTGCTTGGCCATTCTGATTTGAAATATGTTAATCTAAGAGATGAACAGCAAAAACGACAAATTAAAGGCACTCCGATCCTGAGTTCTGACTTCTGAGACCGGGCAGTCACAACTCACAAATTACATCTTCAATTTTTCTTTTTCTTTTTTTTTTATAAAAAAACTACTGTTTGGCCGCCATGGTAGATCCGTAGACGAATGGAAAAGACGACCACTACTAGTTAAAAAATGTACTAGCTAGCAGAGTTGCCACTAACCTCTTGACCCTTTTGGGGTCAGCGGCGACGCCGTCCGCGGCGGCGCGCGACGAGGCGGCCGACCCGTCGTCGTCCGCGTCCGCGTCGGCGTCCGCCACGTCCATGAGCTGCGCCGCGTCCCCGGCGGAGACGGCCGGCGCGTCGACGTCGGAGAACATGGACATGAGCTGGTCGTCGTCGAGGCGGTCGAAGCCGTCGCCGCCGATGACGTCTTCCATGGGCAGGGCCTCGAGGAACGCGGCCGAGTCGCTCGCCGAGCGGCGGTGCGCGCCGCGTCTGGCCGCGGCGAACCCCAGGAACTCCCCCGCCGCCGACCAGTGGTCCTGCGGCGCGGCGCCCCCCGGCGCCCTCGGCGGCAGCTGCGCCATCACCTTTGTTTCGGCCGGGGTCGGAGAGTGGAGCGCGCGGCCTGCTTCTTGCCGGCACCGTTGCCGCTGCCGCTGGTCCTGCCGATCTGGGTGCTTGCGATATGTGAAGCTAGCTAGCTGTGTGTATATGGTTATTGGTTGCAATTGCAATTGCAAGCAGGCAGGCAGGGTGTAGGTGGAGAGATATATGGTGTGTGTGTGTGTGAGTGCACATGCATGGGGGGATGGCCTTGTGAGGTGGGGCACTGCGTTTGCAATATTGCATGAGATGAGAGAGACTGCTTGCATTGCATCGATCATGCTGCATGTGGTCTAGGGCTACGCTGCATATCAAGGTCCACGGAGATATGGTAGGTTAGGTGGTTAAGAGGAGTACTCTAATGCAATGCCTAGGGCAATAATAATTCCAAATTGTTACCTACTAGACGAAATGAATTACTATTCCAAGCTAATTAATAACCTTCGTACTCGCAAGCATTGTTTTGATACTTATTAAGCAAGAGAGGTGTAATTAGGTATAACATCTCCAAGAGACTCTTTATTTTTTGAATAGAAAGAGAATTCCTCTCCCAATGGATCGAACTCTCCAATTTTCTTTCCACCAAACCAGCCCTTATTTGTTTAAATTTATTATGGGAGACAAGAAGGGGTTGCAAGTAGGAGGGGCAAGGGTGCGTGGCACATGATGGGGGAGGGGGGGGGGGGGGGGGGGGGGGGGGGGGGGAGCATAGACAGCTAGCAACAGCTAATAGGTGAGAGGCTGTGGAGGAAGATGCATACACACATGATGGACGAGTAGAAATGTACGTAGAATATATATATAGACATAGACCGACCGGTACTGGTTAGCCAGTGGTACTTGTAAATCCTCTGGTACACAAGATGGAGCTGCGCTAGCTGCATGCAAATGGTTAAGCAAATGTCTGAACCACGTGCTGCTGGACGCCGCCTGGACCAGAGACACAGACAGAAGTTTGCATGCATGCATGCTCGTCTGCGATTCAAATTCGGCATCGATTTACGTTCCTGATCCATATTCTGGCGTGGAGACGGATCAGATAAGCAAGCCCCATGAAACATTGCTGTCCAAGGGACAAGACCAAAATACATTAGGTTTGTTTGCTTAGAGAGCACACAGAAATTTTACCAACTTCCTTGCAAGTAAACAAGCAAGCACCCCAGTTTAGTTTTGCGCGCGTAGAGAGAACAAGTGGCAGGGCAGGCTCAAATAATAATGCGTTGCCCCCCTCCCTCCCATGGCCATGTGCCCGCTGGGCGCAGGACATTCCCACGAACAGGGCCGGATCGCTGCACATGTGCGCCTCACATGCACCGGCCGGCGCCTTCCGCTCTGCATCCTCTCCAAAGGCTAGCTCCAACAGTCCAACGCAACGCAGCGCGTGCTGTCACTCGCTAGCTTAGCTTTGTAAAAAAAAAATTCAATTTTGTTCCACCTGTTTCTTACACGTAGTAGTATCCCTCCGCCGTAGGCAATGGCAATGCGCGTCGATCTATCGATGCTGTCGCTAGCTGCGCAGTGTTTCCCCCCTTTTTGCTGTGTTTTTTCCAGCCCAAGTACAAAGTAGAGAGGGTAGAGCAGCCGCCGCACGCTGCTGCCAGCAGGGGTGTACTCGTGAGCGATGCTTCTTTTTGCTTGCCAGCCAGCCAGCCGTAGCAGCACATGCACGGCGTCCCCACGATCCCTAGCACAAATCCGAAGGAACGAGACTCGCTTTCATATCAACCAGCCCATGCTCGTTGCGAGACGATGGACGCTGCCCCACCCCACACATGCACACACACAAGGTTGTGAGTCTCTCAGACCATGTATACACCAGATTAAGAGTAACAAACAGAGAACGAAAAGCTGCAACGCTTCGACAGCGCCATGCTCCCGTGTTCTCTTGTGTCGTAAGAGAGTTCGAGATGCGCATTCCAGCAACCAAGGCCAAACAACTGATATCGAAGCTGAATGCATGTATGTCGTACGGCGTGCGGGAGGGTTCGCTCATGTAGCCGATGCTCAACCGCTCTAATTACTCGTAGACGAGCGCCACGACGAGCCTCCCATGGTAGGAGTAGAAGAGGGTGGAGATGCTAGCAAGCCCCTAGGGGGTGGAGCTATATAGGTTGGTAGTAGCGTCAGAGCGAAGGGGCAAATCCTTAGTGAGCCTCTCATGATGAGGTCGTTGTAGGCCTTGTAGAACGATGAGACAGATAAAGTATCATGTTTGTCAAGGAACTGCTCATCGATGGAAACCTAAGTTTGATGTCCTTGTAAGTGCAATCAACCTATTTGAGAGTTTTGTTGATTAAATGACAAAACAAATAAAGTATCTAATAAATTTGCCCATAGTATATGTTCAGTTATTTCAAAGACAGAAGGAACACAGACTTTAATTGTAAGCGAAAAAGGAATGCGACGTGGCTTACTTTATATACATCATATGGCGCTCTTCATGTGATTCCGTGCAGCGACCACTTTGAATTATATATTTTTTGAGTCGTAGGAACCACAGTATAATTAAGAGGGATCTGCAAAGGTAATCATATTTGCAAAGCTCAAGTTTCTCTATTTCAAAAGCTTATTTCAAAAAAGAAGTCTTTGGATACTTTGTGCGAGTTCAATCGATGCAAGTTTTTGGGGTTGGAGAACCTCCCTGGTCAAAAGCAGTTGAACCTGCCCTCAGAGGTAGTTCAACCTGCCTTGAGAAGTGGAGCTCTTTGCTCAAAACCGGTTGAACCAGCCCCAGTGGTGGTTCAACCGGGATTTTCTCCCTGGACCTCACTGCTCAATCTTGATTGAACCAGCCCTCGGCAGGGTAGCTGTTCTACCACCATCTGCAGGTCAGTCTAGCAGACTATTGCACAGGCGGTTAAACCGACCCTTATGGGCAGTTCAACCGGTGTTGGTCGGCTGAGCTTCTAGTTGAACTAGCCTGTTGAACATAGTTTCGCTCTACTCAAAACCAGTTCAATCGGTTTTGGGGTGGTTCAATCGCTTTTCATGCAGAAAGTTCAAACAGTCACCTCCTTTTGAGACTCCTCTATATGTACCTCCCACTCTCTCTCTCCTCATTCACTATTGTTGAACCACACATTCAAAGCTCACCCAACTTGAGTCAAATGCATTCACCCACTCACTCACATTCGAAATCTCTCCCACGCCGCTTGATTGAAGGAGCCCTTTGGTTTGAGGTTTGAAGTTCTTGATTTCGGACTTGGTTTTTCTTTCTCCCCTCTTTCTCCATCTCTTGAGCTTGTTGCAAACACCTTTTGTGTAGATTTGTTAATCTTGGAACCTAGGGTTCCTTGATGGTTGAGGTTTTTTGGGAGTCTCCAAAGTTGTGGACAACCCCAAAAAGTTTGTTTCACTCGCTCGTTGAGCAAAGATTGAGAAAGTGGTTGCCTTGACCTTGGTGGTTGACTTGTAGAGGATTAGGGTTGTAAAAGACCCGACTCTTTGTAGGCTCCTCAACGGGGGTAGGGCACCTTTGAGGTGTGGTTGAACCTCAAGATAAAATCTCATGTCTTTATGTTCTTGCGTTGATTCATTTGTTGTGGTTTACCTTTGGCAAGAAAGGCATCGAGAGATTTACTATGTGTGTGGATTTTGTGGAGGTGCTACACAAAGATTCATCACCATGTTCACTTAGATAATCCCTTGTGTTGTTTGTCTAAAGTAATATCTCATTATCTCCATGTTGTTCATAACCTAGATCTATTCTTACAATTGGACTGGTTCAAAGTGGTTCAACTGCCCTAGTAGCGGTTGAACTAGCCTGCACCAGCCAAACTGTTAATTTGACTTTATTTCGAAGTTTGTGGTGGGAATTTCAGGTGTAGCCTATTTAGCCCCTTCTAGGCTACTTTCAATTGGTATCAGAGCTTCGTGCCTCATTTATAGCGCTTAACCGCGTGAGGAAATGGTCATGTATAATCCAAGGAATAACGAATATCCTCTTATCGAGGAGCTCCTAAACACATCTAGTGGTGAGGAAGTGGATCCCAAATGCTCGACTTCACCATAAAACCCCTGTTTGGGACGACATTTGAGCTGCGTTTGGCCGCCAGAAGCCGCATGGGCGACCCAAACACCCAACTTCGGAAGCAGCTTCTCGCGGACGCCATTGGACAATGGTAGGAAAGAAGTCGCGCCCGTGCCGCTTCACGATAAAGTGGCACTCAAACCCTTTGGTTCCCCTAAGGTTTCCCCATCCCGCTCGCTATCGCGACACGCCTAGCTGTCGCTTCTCCATGGTCGATCACCGATGCCTCACAGGTACACTCCTTTCGCCTCTGCCACCACTCCCCCTTCTATTCCTTCCTTTCGTTGGAGTTTGGACGCCCCTCCCTCATCTTACCGGTCGTTCACCATGGATGGTAGGTGCGTTGGTGGGGGACTGTGGCACCGACGAGTTCCTCCGGTTCTTGCTTTGTGAGAGGGCAACGACGACCGTTCATCGGGTGAGTTCTTCTGTCGGCCGAATAAGCATATCCGTGATTGTTTCCTTATATGCATGAGTAATCCGAACGAGTTGCAATTGTTCTAATGATTTGTGTTTGATACATGGCCTTCAGATCAGGGTGACAAATCTGGTTGTTAGTGTTCGCTACCAAGATCCGGCCTAACCAAGGTGATGTTCTACATCTCTACTTGTATCGTATTGCACTCGGTTTGCTTGGGGATGTCGGTTTAGGGTTCACTTTTAGCTATTTCCTAGATGGATTTAGAGGTTAGAACACATTTGTCTATGTTTCTGCTACAATTACTTGACACATTTATCATTTGTTTTGGGTTTGAACTGTATGAGATAAAAACAATTATTGATGTATAAGTTTCTCACACTGACGCCTTACCTTCAGATTGCCTAGTACTACCAAAATGTCTCCATTCCACATGTGTATACTAACCACATGTATCCATTGCTCATGTGTTTTCTGATTTGATTATGGTACTGTCGGTACCCTAAAACTAGGGTACCCCTTACTATAGTATGAAGACGCAGTACCCACGCGGCTATCTTTAGTCGCGTGGTAAAGGGGCTTTGCGTGGGGCCAGGCCGTAACTCGCCCCAGCCTCGGGTGACTACTCTGGGCCAGCAACATCATCCGACCCCACCACGTGGGTGGCTCTGGGGCCGCCACATGGCCAGCGAAGGTGATGTACTCCAAGGCATCGACAGTGAGTCCGGACCCCCATGAGAGAGTGTCGGGCCCCTGGATATATGGTTTGGACCTCCAGGTTGGTCCAGGACCCCCACGTGTACGGACCGGACCCCTAGAATGAGATCCGGACCTCCCGTATGGGGTCCGGACCGCCCACAGTGGGGTCCCAAGACCTTACTTAAGGCCCAGGCAGGGGTCCGGAGCTGACACGTGTCCAAACCTGCTCTGGTGCGCTCCGGACCTATCCGCATACACTCCTGCTCCCCGCTCAGGCGGAGCTCCGATGCTGCCACATGGCATACTGCGCGCGGCAGAAGCCAACGGGCGAAACCCGGCGTGACACCTCTGGGCTACGCGCGCCTTCGTGACGGATAAGACGTGCACCTGTCCATTCCACTGACAGGCGGCGTGCTCAGTCCACGATACGTGGGCCGCGCAGTTACTCACCATTACTCCCGCATTACTCGTACGATAACTGCCCATCAATGCAGCATGGATTGCGGACATCAAGACTCCCGGTGATTGCTCAGGAGTTACTAGCATTAGTTACTCACATAACGTATTCTTTCCATTATGTTCCTGGGCCCACATGTCGGGGCTCAGCATCCTTGTATGTGCCTCCCTTAAACTATAAAAGGGAAGGCACATAATGTTACAAGGACAAGCTCTCAAGCACACAGACACACGCTCATACTCATACTCAATACATCATACACAGTGGAGGTAAGGTATTACGCTCCGGCGGCCTGAACCACTCTAAACCCTCGTGTCCACATGTGTTCTTCCACCTTCCAACAGACAGGCAAACCGCTTAGGCCCCTTCTCATCTTAGGATTTTGGGCGGGTGCGTTTCGCCACCCGGCCGGTGGAATTCTTCCCACCGACATTTGGTGCGCCAGGTAGGGGCTTGGCTTTAGGTTTTTTCTCCTGTCATCTTGCTCGACACGATGGTTGAAATCGTCGAGCACCGTGACTTCATTACCGAGGACTTCCCCATGGAGGAATAGGCGGCATCCTCCATACCACGAAGCTCCAGCCGCCCTGCCACCGGTGCTGCTGCTATGCATGCTGCGCAGCAGCACACGCGTGTGCAAACATCCAGAGTGTCAAGGGCTGCGCTTGGGGCCTTGTCTACAGCTAGGGAGTTGCTGCGCAACCCCCCAAGTTCCACGGCCTTGCCGGGGGCCATGAGGCAATGGCGTGAGGACGTCGACCGTCTCCTCGGCATGGCACATTCTGGCTCGGCCAGACCCAGGCCTTGGTCATTCCGGTGTCAACGTGAGGCGTCGGCATCGATGCACTCACCCTTAGTGAGGGGTGCACGGACTAATGACCTGCGGGCAGAGCTCAACCGCAGGCGTGCGAGCGAGGATGCCCAAATCTCTCTAGAGAAGGATGATGACCTACGAGCAGAGCTCAACCGCCAGCGTGCGGGCGAGGATGCTCGGATCTCTCTGGAGAGGGCGCGGGAGCGCCAGCAAAATGTCGAGGGTCACAACCTCGACCAGGACTTCGGTCCAGTTTCGCCACAAACTCCAAGGGATGCCCGAATCCAGATGGGCGTCCCATTGGTCGGCGTTGGCTGCGCCACACTTGCGGATCATCTCCGCGCGGCGACTTGGCCACCCAAGTTCCGGCCACACCTATCGGAGAAGTATGACGGGACATCAAACCCGTTGGAATTCCTGCATGTCTACATCACCGCCATTATGACAGCTGGTGGAAACACTGCTGTGATGGCGAGCTACGTCCATGTAGCCTTGACCGGGTCGGCCCGGACCTGGCTCATGAACCTCACCCTGGGGTCGGTGTACTCCTGGGAAGAGCTCTATGCGTGGTTCACAGCGAACGTCGCCAGTGCTTACCAGCAGCATGGCGTGGAGGCTCACCTCCATGCAGTGAGGCAAGAACCCAGAGAGACTCTCCGGGCTTTCATCTCCCATTTCACCAAGGTACGGGGGACTATACCTTGCATCTCCGATGCTTCTATTATCACTGCTTTCCGATAGGGGGTGCAGGATAAGAAGATGTTGGAGAAGCTGGCGACACATGACATGGAGATCGTCACCACGCTCTTCACTCTGGCCGACAAGTGTGCCAGAGCTACTGAGGGCCGTGCATGGCACTCGACGCCACAAACCAGAGTTACTCGATCGGGTGGCTCAGGTGCCACCACCCAGGGCGGTGGCAAGAAGAAGAAGAAGAACCGCGGCCATGATAGGCCGCAGTCTGGTGCTTCGGTCGCCGCAACTACGACTGGGGGCCGGGAGGAACGCGGCAAGCACCCCCGGCAATAGGGAAGTGACAGTGGGTCGTGCCCTATCCACCCCAACGTTCGCCATAGCGCCTCGAAGTGCCGGGAGATCCAGAAGCTCGCGAAGCGCATCACCGAGCGGCGTGAGCAGGCCACCAGGGATGGCTCGCCACCTCGTTGTCGGCCTGGCAAGGAGAAGGTCGACGAAGGTGACCTAGCCACGTGCGAACGGGACCTCGGGTATCAGACCCCCGAGCAGGTCCTCAAGGACATCGTCACTAGAGACTCCGACTTTGGTGATGATAACGACCGTCGCAAGAAGCTGCACGTTATGTACGACGGAAGCTGGAAGCTCACCTCCCGTAGGAACGTGAAGTCCCTACGCCGCAAGGTCCTTTCGGCGACCCCAGGGGTCCCGAAGGCAGCTCCCCATCAGCGGTGGCGGAGCACCACTATCTCCTTCAGGGCATCCGATTGCCCCGAAAACATGGTAGGGGCCGGTATACTACCGCTCATCACCGCCCCTATCATCGCCAACATGAGGCTGCATCATGTCCTGATTGACGGTGGGGCTGGGCTCAACGTCATCAGCCACGCTGTGTTCAAGCAGCTGCAGATCCCTGGGTCCCGACTGGGACCCTCTTGCCCATTCTCCGGAGTGGGCCCTCATCCGATGTATCCCCTTGGGAGCATCGCACTCCCGGTTACATTCGGGACCGAGGAGAACTTCCGCACTGAGATCGTTCAGTTCGACGTTGCGGAGGTTAACCTCCCATTTAATGCCATCATTGGCAGGCCGGCCCTATACCGGTTCATGGCCATTTCCCATTACGGGTATTTGGTCCTCAAGATGTCATCCCCGGCTGGGGTCCTCACCGTGCGAGGCGACCACCCTGCTGCGCTCGCCGCTGTCGAGAAGCTGCACGCCCTAGCGGCAGAAGCTGCTCGCCCGGATGACGTGGGGAGGGACCCCTCGACTTCCTGTACCAAGACGCCTGCCAAGGTGCCTAAGGTGCAGCCATCGGGGGCAGACGGCGTCCCCACCAAAACCATCCAGCTTAGCGTCGATTCCCCCCATACCACTCGCATCGCGGGTGATCTGGAGGAAAAATAGGAACTCGCGCTCATCGCCTTCCTCCAGGCAAATGCCGACGTATTCGCATGGGAACCGTCGCAGATGCCTGGGATCCCTAGGGAGGTGATCGAGCACCATCTGAAGATCCACCCTGACGCCAAGCCGGTGAGTCAAAAGCCTCGGAGACAGTCTGTTGAGCGGCAGGACTTCATCCGTAAGGAGGTCCGGAAGCTGCTGGATGTTGGCTTCATCAAAGAGTCCATCACCCAGTGTGGCTGGCCAATCCAGTCATCTTCCCCAAGGCGAACGGGAAGCTTCGGATGTGCATCGACTACACCAGCCTCAATAAGGCCTGTCCCAAGGACTTGTATCCACTTCCATGAATAGATCAAATCGTGGATTCCACCTCCGGGTGTGACCTCCTGTCTTTCCTAGATGCTTACTCTGGTTTCCATCAGATCCAGATGTCTAGATAGGATAGGAAACATACTACTTTTGTAACAATGGATGGGCTTTACTGTTATGTCGTAATGCCTTACGGTCTGAAAAGCGCCTTGCCAACATTTGTACGGGCGATGAGTAAGACTTTCGGGGACCTGATTAGGGACAGGGTGGAGGTGTACGTCGATGACATCGTGGTCAAGACTAAGAGAGGGTCGACCCTAGTGGAAGACTTAACCCTGGTCTTCAACAGGCTGCGCGCAACATGCACGAAGCTAAACCCAGACAAGTGCGTCTTTGGTGTCTCTGCAGGGAAGTTGCTAGGGTTCTTGGTTTCACACCGGGGCATTGAAGCAAACCCAGATAAGATTAGGGCAATTGAGGCAATGAGGTCTCCGGCCCGCATCAAAGATGTCTAGAAGCTTGAGGGGTCCATAGCCGCTCTTAGTCGCTTCATCTCAAGACTGGCTGAGAGGGCACTGCCTTTCTTCAAGCTGATGCAGAAGTCCGATCCATTCTCTTGGACCGAAGAGGCAGAACGAGCCTTTCAAGAGGTAAAGCAGCACCTTGTGTCCCTGCTAATACTAGTAGCTCCGGAGCCGGGGGAGCCGTTGTACTTGTACATTGCAGCGGCTTCCGAGGCGGTGAGCATGGTGCTGGTCACCGAGAGGGTGGCACAACAAACCAGGGGAGTCAACAGGTTCCCCCAGGAGACGGTGGTGGTCCGACCACCACGATGTTGACGGAAGGCCAGAAGGTTGAGGACTCGGGACCAATCACAGGGGTCCGAACTATCCAGAAGCCAGTCTACTACGTCAGCGAAGTCCTCCATGAGGCAAAGGCCAGGTACCTTGAGACACACAAGCTTCTCTATGCTGTACTTGTTGCGTCCAGGAAGTTGCGCCACTATTTTCAGGCACACAGAGTTGTGGTGGTGACCGCCTTCCCGTTAAAGACCATTCTCCACAACTCTAATGCCACGGGCAACATCGTTAAGTGGGCCGCGGAGCTTGCTGAGTTCCAACTGGAGTTCCAGCCCCGCCACGCTGTCAAGAGCTAGGTCCTGGCGGACTTCATCATGGAGTGGACCCCTCCCCCGAGCGCTCTTGGGGGTTCGGATCCCGATTCGGACCCCACACCTGCGGAGCCCAGGGCTCCGGTCTTCATCGAGCCCCACTGGACGCTCTTCTTCGACGGATCCGCCCGCCAACAGGCTGGCGGTGCTGGAGTGGTCCTCATCGACCCAAGCGGAGATCAAGTGAAGTACATGGTGCACCTTGAGTTCAAGGCCACGAACAACATGGCGGAATATGAAGCGTTGATCTTTGGCTTGTCTGCGGCCCTATCCCTAGGGATCCGCTAGCTCCTAGTGAAGGGGGACTCCCAGCTGATCATCAAGCAGGTCCACGGGGAATGTAGCTGCAACGAGCCCAGGCTCGCAGCTTACCTCCTCCATGTAAGGAAGCTGGAAAAGGACTTCACTGCCCTAGAACTGCAACATGTTCCTCGGGCTCACAACTCAGCTGCAGATGAACTCTCCACGAGGGCATCAACTTGGGCACCCGTGCCCGAGGGCGTCTTCGAAAGACGGCTGCTAAGACCTACTGCCCAGCCTGCCGAACTGGGTGAAGGGGGCGAGATTAGCACCTCAAAGCTAGCGGTCCTGGTGGTGTTCCATCTGCAGGATCCACCAAGGCTTGTGTGTGCTACAATGGGTCCTGCCAACCTTGTAGCGCCATAGCTAGTGTCTTAGAGTGGTCTCGATGCATGGATCTTTGAGATCCGAGACTACCTGAAAGAAAATATCCTTCCTGAAGACCATGTGGCCGTAGAGCGCATAGTGCGGTTGGCTAAGCGATACGCGGTGGTAGAAGGGGATCTATACCGCCGTGGCGCCAACAGCATTCTCATGCGGTGCATTACCCAGGAGGAGGGCCGTGAACTACTCACGGAGACCCATAGAGGAGAGTGCGGAAGTCATTTAGCATCCCACACACTGGTTGGTAAGGCCTTTCGACATGGCTTCTACTGGCCAACTGCTCTCCAGGATGTAGCTGAGATAGTAAAGTCCTGCGAAGCATGTCAGTTCCATGCAAAGCAGATACACACACTGGCTCAGACTCTGTAAATGATTCCACCCTCCTGTCCATTGGCCGTATGGGGGTGGATATCCTGGGGCCATTCCCAGGGCCATCGGCGGGTACCGTTACCTCTTTGTCGCCATCGATAAGTTCACAAAGTTGCCAGAGGCTACCCCTGTGGTCAACATCACCCAAGTTGCTGCTGTTGCCTTCCTCAAGTCGATTGTCTGCAGATTTGGGGTCCCCAGCCGTATCATTACGGACAATGGGACCTAGTTCAGAAGTTGGCTCTTCCAAGAGTATTGCGAGGGCATCAGCACTCAACTTTGCTTTGTGTCTGTGGCTCATCCCAGGAGCAACGACCAAGATGAGAGGGAAAACGCAGAAATCCTCAGGGGACTCAAGACACACACCTATGACTGCTTAAAAAAGCATGGTGCAAATTGGATCAATGAACTTCCGTCGGTACTATGGGGGAACCGGACCACACCCAGCCGAGCTACCGGGGAGACCTCGTTCTTCCTGGTCTACGGGGCCGAAGCCTGTCTTCCCCCGGAAATCGTTATGGGCTCCTCACGGGTCCGGTCTTTCGATGAGTCTATGCAGGAACAACTACGGCGTGAGGACATGGACTTCATCGACGAACGCAGATGGCAAGCGGTGATCCAAAATGCACGGTACAACCAAGCGCTCAGGCGCTATCACTAGCGGTTCGTGCATAGTAGGGAGCTCAGGGTCGGGGACCTAGTCCTAAGGCGAGTACTAAACCGAGAAGTGCTCCACAAACTCTCCCCCCGTTGGGAAGGACCCTTCAAGGTGATGGAAGTATGCCGACCTGGATGTGTCTGCCTTGCCACAACTGAAGGAGTGCCTCTTCCCAATCCCTAGAATATAGAGCATCTCCGTAAGTTCTATCCATAGAAGCAAAACTGAGGGGTTGAGTTTTCTTCTTTTGTAACTGGGTTGTGCATATGTGTACGTCAATCCGGTGAGGTCCGCCCTCGTAAGCCCGGCCTGTTGGTCTGCACCCATGTATATCAAGTTATAAGGAAATAATTTACCCCCTAGATGTGCTTCTGTGATGGTTTTATTCTGCTACAGTTTTCAGACATTATTTTTTATCTAACCCACCCATACAGTTCCCACCCTTGCTGGTATGATGACATCCGAATTGAGTAGCCAGGCTTGCAATTTAGGACCCCTCTACAAAGGCAAGGGGGTCCGGCAGCCTAGGGGCCAGTTCTAGAGAATGGGTGCTCGTTCCCTAGGGTGGTCCGGAGCTGTGTAACCACTTAGCTTGGTTCTGTACCCTGAGCCTGCACGCTCCACCACTCTGTGACAGGTATCCTAGTATTTGGAACTATAGTATTGTGGGTCCGGCAACCTGGGGTCCGGTTCTAGAGAATGGACACTCGTCTCCTGGGGTGGTCCGGAGCTGTGTAGCCGCTTAGCCTGGTTCCGTACCCTAAGCCTGCACGCTCCATCACTCTGTGATGCGTGTCCTAGTATTTGGAGCTGTGACCTAGGGGTTCGGGCATACAACTAGGCTTCCCAGGCTAAATCCTACAGGTCCTGTTGCATGAATCAAAGGATAAAAGATACCAGTTGGTGGGTCCTATGGGTGCGCTACTAAAACTTCCTAGCCAAAGCTGTGTACAGGTCCAGGTCCCAATCGAGACTACCTCCTAGGGGCTGGGTCACCAATTCTTTCTTAGGTACATTGGTATCCAGCCTCGACACATCGAGCCTACATCCCAGGGGGGCCAAGTACCAGGAGAAGTTGGTAATGCTACACACAGCAAGGACAAATAGCATACAGATAAGTGTTGTTTGATTAATAGTTCTCAAAAGTATCTTTCAAAACCAAAAGTTATTACATCCGCCTTCAAGCAGAATCCTAGCCTTATCTCTGTAGGTACGAGCTACTCGGCATCGGTAGGGTCACGCTGGAAGCGCGCGGCCACCGTCTCCATGGCGTCTTGGACGCTCTCCCAGGCGGCGTCTTCTGTGGCGGCCACCGGACCATCAAGCACCAGTGCCAAGGACATGGCCGGGTCGTGGCTCTGGAAGCACGTCAGCACGTAATCCACCACCGCCCGGCAGAGTCTGCTGCCCTTAGCCTCCAGGCGGGCGCCGAGGATCTGGTCTAGGCGACGGAGGCGTTCGGCGGCGTAGTCCAGCACCGCGAGGGCGTCAGAGATCGACGCTGGTAGCTCCGACACTGGGATGGGACTTATCCCCAGTGGCACCAGCCCGTGCTCGCCTCGCTGGCCCACTCACCTATCTGCTGGACCCCAGCGCAGTGTTCTGCCTGAAGATCTTCCAGGGCCTTCTTAGTGGCCTCCGTCACCTGGGGACCCGGTGCCGCCTGCGCCGCTTTGAACCGACGGATCCACTCCTGTAGCTTCCACTCCTTCTCCTCCGCCTTGAGCTCGTGCTCGGCCAGCAATATGCCCCGCCTTTCAAGCATTTCCTCCCTAAAGGCGAGATCCTTCTCTCGCCTGGCGAGGTCCATCTCCCGCCTGTCCAGGGACGTACCCTTCTCCTTGAGGTTCTCCTCGGCGAGGGCAATGTCACTGGCCTTGTCCTCCCGCTCTTGTTGCCATTTTTCATCCTTTCTATGGCCTCCACTTGCTAGACCCGCTGGGCCTCCAGGGTCTGGTCCAGGGCATTCAGCTTGGCCCGGAGCTCTGTTGTGAGGGCCTCCCTCTGGCTCAGGGCCTCCTCCCTCTTGGCCAGCTTCTTCTCTCGTCGGGACCACCTGGCGAACACCTTCTGGAGGTCCCTTTTGTACTCTTTGCGGTCCCGCACGAGTTTGGACCGCTCAGAGGCGAACTGGCGGGACGCCGCCTTGGTGCGCTCCTCCAGCTAGGTGCACCAGTCACTGAGGCGCTAGTGCTCAGATTCCAGCGCCTCCCATTCCTGCCGGATGGCTGCATCGGTTTCATTGAGGACTTGGTGGGCGCGAGACAACACCCGGGGAAGGGGGATTGGCGCCGCGTCCGGCTCGGCACCTGACCGGAGTTGCCACCCAAAAATCACCTCCATCTCCTCGAGAACAGGCAGAGGGACGGAGCTGGATGCGCCTCCTAGGTCACCCCCAGTGTTGGGAGCGAGCGCAGGTCCCTCAGCTGGGACCTCCTCCGCCGCCGCGGCACCGCCTGACGCTGGCGCCGCCGCAGCCGGACCCCCAGTTGGGACGTGGGACGCCGATGGCTCTGTCCCGGCGGTGGCTAGGTGCACTCCACCGACGCCACTCTCAGCAGACTCCTGCTGCTGAGAACCAGACCCGCCGGCGGGCCTGGTATCTGGCGGAGGGGGTGCGACCTTGGGAGCAGAGGGGGAGGAAGCCCTGGAGAACATACAATGGGCTAAGACGTATCGACATGATAATTAGATTCATGGAAAAAAGGGGCTACACTTACTTGGGGCCCTGGACTTTCCAGCGACCCTAGAAGCGGGGCGACCGCTGCTGTTGCTGATGTTGCGGTTGTTGTTGTTGCTGCTGCTGTTGCTGCTGCTGCTGCTGGTGCCCTTGGGGGAGATCACCCCCAGGTGGTGGTGGTGGCGGCGGGACCGATGGTGGTGGAGGTGGTGGTGGCGGCGGACTCGATGGTGGTGGCGGCGGTGGGACCGGAGGACTGACGCGCCTCCGCGTGCCCTGGGCCTGGGAGCCAGCCTCCTCGGCCCCACCTGCAGTCCTCTGACGCTTCTGGGGGGTTCGAAACAAGCGACCCATCGGCGCAACGCAGCCGGCGTCGCCTCTCCTCCTCCGCCTCCCCGGAACCACCTGGGGCGGAGGCGCTGCTTACAGCGCCTTTGCCCTTGTCCAAGGGGCTGAGGGACGCGGCAGGACTGGCACAAGGGGCCACACCGGCGGGCTAGGGACCCCAGCCGGTACACCAGGGATCTGGATCCCGCGGAGGGGGTCCCGACCGCCGGTCTGACGAACCGCCATGCCGCTCTCGTCGAGGGTCGGCAGCGTGGCCAGGACCGCCATTCGCAGCCCTGGATCATCACAGAGCGCTGGGGTGTCCTGAGGGAGTATCAAGGATTTAGGGACAAAGGACTCACCAGTAATCCCCTTCACCAGGAGTTCTAGCTCCTCCCAGGACAGATCGGTACCCGGCCCACGCTGGATCCTACCAATATCATTCGGGCTAGTAAACCAGCAGCACAGGCGTGACCTCCTCTGCAGTGGCATGACCCGACGCTTCAGGAAGTCGCTGACCACATGCATGGAGGTCAGACCACCGGTTGCCAAGGTCTTGATCCTATCCAGCACGGGCAGGAGCTCTGGCGATAGCGATGGCTTGGTCCTCCAGTGCTTGTGGTCGAGGGCTGTCCCGTTGCTCGGCAGGACGAGGCGGTCGTTGGCCTCGGCACTAGCAATCACCCAGTCGCCGCGCCAGTTTTCCCACCTCGCGCCACCGAAGGTGGAGATGTAGGCTATGGCCGAATCCGGCCTCGTCTGAAAGTAGTAGGCACCAAGATGGTCCCTAGCCTTACCAGACTTGACCAGTACGAAGAAATAAAGGAAGAGGGAAGTACATAGGGCCACCCCTACGAACATCTCACAGAGGTGGACAAAGATGGCCGCTTGGAGGATGGAGTGGGGCGTAAGGTGCTGAAGCTGGAGCCTGAACTCCTCCAACAGCAGCCGGAAGAAAGGCGAGATCAGCAGCGCCAACCCACAGGAGATGTAGGAGACGAATAAAACGAACTCCCCGACGGCAAGGTCGCCGAGGGGAGCCGCGCCGGCGCGAATCCTTCCAGCGAGCCCTGGCACACTCCACCCGAGCAGGCCGCGCACTAGGTTGAGTGCCGCCTCAGACTGGAAGCGGTCGGGGTGACCGAGCGAAGCCATGGCATGCACAGCGGCGCGGGCATGGAACTGAGGAGCGCGAAGGCAAAAGGGCATAGCCGGTGGCGCGGGCGTGGAACAAAGAAGCACGAAGGAAAAGGGGCACAAGCGATTGGGAGAGAATGTGAGAGGGTAACTGCTGCACGCGGGGGTGAACCCTTTTTCAAGCAAACCAGAGTGCTCGCTCAAGGAAACCCTTCCGCGCACCCCTCAATCGCTGCAAGAGATCACGCGTGATGGGCACCTAGGATATAGGCAGCCCAGTCTATGACACGGGGGCCCAGGTCCACGAGTCATGCAGTGTGGGTGCCAGATTTTGGGTGCGGGAACCGCCGCACGCGGTAGCGCGCCTCTTCATCTCCGCCGCAAGAGACAACAACCAAGTCTATGACATGGGGGCCTAGGCTCATGGGTCATACTCCTTGGGTGCCGAATCCCAGGTGCGGAAAGAGCGAACCGCCGCACGCGTCGGTAGTGCGCCTCCTCGAGGCCGTGGTAGAAGACAGAAGGTAATTTTTTAAACCAATGCAGCGGTATCGAGGCGCCCCGCGCGTGGCCCAACGAAACCACCAGACGTGGGGGTCGCGGGTCAGTCAGCCGCGGGGATAGATATGGCAGTTGGCGTGACCGAAGGCGGATTGACGGTGAATACGTCAGCAGACGCATGGAAACGGCGCGCCAATCACCAATCAGGCCATGTTGAAGCGAAGTACAAGCTTTGGCCCCCACCTGCAGGTTCGCATCCTCCCCTGAGGTGGGCCTGGGGGCCACTGTCGGTATCCTGAAACTAGGGTACCCCTTACTACAGTATGAAGACGCAATACCCATGCGGCTATCTTTAGTCGCGTGGTAAAGGAGCTTTGCGTGGGGCCAGGCCGTGACTCGCCCCAGCCTTGGGTGACTACTCTGGGCCAGCAACAGCATCCGACCCAACCACGTGGGCGGCTCCAGGGCCGCCACGTGGCCAAAGAAGGTGATGTACTCCAAGGCATCGACAGTGAGTCTGGACCCCCATGAGAGAGTGCCGGACCCCTGGATATACGGTCCGGACCTCCAGGTTGGTCCAGGACCCCCACGTGTATGGACCGGACCCCTAGAATGGGATCCGGACCGCCCACAGTGGGGTCCCAAGACCTTACTTAAGTCCTAGACGGGGGTCCAGAGCTGACACGTGTCCACACCTGCTCTGGTGCGCTCCGGACCTATCCGCATACACTCCTGTTCCCCGCTCAGGCGGAGCCCCGACGCTGCCATGTGGCATACTGCGCGCGGCAGAAGCCAACGGGCGGAACCCGGCGTGACGCCTCTGGGCTACACGCGCCTTCGTGACGGATAAGACGTGCGCCTGTCCATTCCACTAATAGGCGGCATGCTCAATCCACGATATTTGGGCCGTGCAGTTACTCACCATTACTCCTGCATTACTCGTATGGTAACTACCCATCAATGCAGCATGGATTGCGGACATCAAGACTCCCGGTGATTGCTCAGGAGTTACTAGCATTAGTTACTCACATAATGTATTCTTTCCATTATGTTCCTGGGCCCACATGTCGGGGCTCAGCATCCTTGTATGTGCCTCGCTTAAACTATAAAAGGGAAGGCACACAACGTTACAAGGACAAGCTCTCAAGCACATAGACACACGCTCATACTCATACTCAATACAGCATACACACATTGGAGGTAAGGTATTACGCTCCAGCGGCCTGAACCACTCTAAACCCTCCTGTCCAGGTGTGTTCTTCCACCTTCCAATAGACAGGCAAACCGCTTAGGCCCCTCCTTATCTTAGGATTTAGGGCGGGTGCGTTCTGCCACTCGGCCGGTGGAATTCTTCCCACCGACAGGTACCTTAGTACTAGTTGCGATTATTTGTGTGTTGAGTAGCCAAGCCACTTCATGTCACTAATCTATTCTAAAACCTTGTAATTACCTAGAAATTAGATTGTCGCCATGTCATCGTATACTAATGACATAAATCCACATCAGATGGATTCAACAAACTCCATAGTCGACAAGGCAATTGGAAGGATGCAACAGATAACCAAAAAGATTTTTTCTGTAGCCAAGGAAACAATCCTTCCAAGATGAGGTTTGACCATGTTTGACGCTACCAAGCTCTATGTAGCATTAGTGGACATAGCTTGCATGCTGGATCAAGACTCTCTGGTGTTCCTAGAGTATTTGACAAGGCAGACAACGATAACAACCATATTGACGATGACTACGTGCCCTCCGGCTTGTCCTCACCAACCCTTGTTGAAGCACACCTCGGTGAAGACTGGGACTTAGCCGAGCACTTCGAAAACATGTGGGGTGTTGAATATGACTTAGATCAGATGCCATCCTTTATTGACAATGAGCTCTAAGTTAGTGAGTCATGTACTATGGTTTAGTAAGGCTGCCTACATTAGGAGTAGGCTTATGTTTAGGCTATTTGTACTTACGTTCCAAGGGGTATGAAGGGTACTACTCGGGTGGAGTCATGTGAAATATGATAAGTACTTTGTCAACTTGTAATAAGGGTACCTGTTAGTTTGATAATACTATATGTGATGTCCAATGTGTTATGTTTTCTTAAGCTTCCTTTGCAGTTCTGGTAATACCATTTCTTCAACATCCTTGTGTCTTACCTTTATCTTTTGTCCAAACTTAATCCTTGTTTCTTACTAGTATACTTGTTTTCAATTAGATGGACAAATCTAGGAAAGTGATAGCAAAGTGGGACACGAGAGCAACTAAGATTTACACTGAAATATGTGTAGAAGAGGTGAATGCATGCAACATGCCGCAACACTTTTTGAATGCAGAAGGGTATGCTAACCTCATTAGAAAGTTTAAGGAACAATCTGGACGCACGTACACTAGGGATCAAATGAAAAATAGGTGGGACACTCTTAAAAAATGTACACCCAATGGAAAACACTGAATGAAAGGGCCACATGACTTGGTTGAGATCTTCATACAAAATCTATCAGTGCGCCAGATGAGTAGTGGGCTACGTAAAATGAAGTAAGTACCTTTATGTTTCATTTTGTCCTAGAGATTAGGATTACTGCTCACCATCTGAAATTAGGCATTGAAATTTTACTACAGGCAATGCCAGGGTGTA